>NC_079326.1:40401971-41009471 GCF_029931775.1 Euleptes europaea
TGGGCACCTAATCAGCCTCTGCCCTCTAGTGTTGGGAAAAGGGGATGAAATTCCTCATTCCATAAAGTTAAAGCTACAAAACCATATATTTACAAATAAGAGTACTTTTTTTTTTTTGGATTAATTTATGTGGCAATGAAGGAAACTATCAGGAAGCAGAATGGTTCAGATGCTGTAAATTAATGGGAAATGTTGATGGTTACCATAAGACAAGAGTTATCTTTTCTTAAGTTTTTCTTAAGATCTGTACATGCGGCTTCTGTGATGATCTGAAAATGGTATCATGATCTTAGGAGTGTGTGTGTGTTTGTGTGTGTATATATATATATATACTTCAGAGTAGCTACAGGATGCAAAGAAAGGCCAGGTAACATTGTTCTTTTGCATGAAACTTTAGTACCACGTGCTTGCTTGTGAATGTTTATACTCGCTCAAGTATCACACCCCGAACTGCATTTTAATTCTTTGCCAAAATATAAAAGAAACAAAGTGTCTGCACTGTTATTAGAGAGAGCTGTCAGATCTCCTTGTCGCTAGGGGTTTCTCACCAATAAAAGAATAAGTCCTGGAAACAGGGAAATGGCGTTAGGTAAAGGATGAGGAGCTCACCTTGACAGCTCCTTCTGAGCCTCCTTCTTTAAAATCTTCAAATTTCATTACTTCAGCCATAATGAATCCCTTTTCAAAATCAGTGTGAATCTTTCCTGCTGCCTGAGGAGCCTTCGTCCCCTTCTGTCAAAGGGAAAAAAGTCAAGAGAAAATTAATTGTATTTAAGAAGATTGATTACACACGGGATATCTCTCTACTGTAATGTGCCTTTCATGATCTACTGAAACTTTAGCTTCAGATCAGGTAAAACATCAAGAATCCAAGTGGCTAATTTTCAATGTTGGGTCATAGGCAGATAACTTTAGCGGAGATAAACAAACTGGTATTAAAGAAGCTTTGTGTAGTTTTTGTGTGTGTGTGTGTGTGTTTTGTAAAGTGTGTCAACAGCTGTATTGATTTTGGATACCGTGTGCGGTTTGTGCAGGAGTTCGATCTTCGCAATGAAAGACAAATAAATAAACATGTTAAATAACTTCTTAAAAAGTGTACCATGTTGGGCTTTATTTCAAAACAAATTCCCTGATTCTTTGTATTTAAAAAATTCATTTATAGTATTTCTGTTATAAATCCAAAGCATGGACTTTCCAACGCATTCCAGTGTTGAAATGAAGCACACAACCAATGAATATTTTCAAAAGTAATCGAACGGTACATTTAAAATGCAATAGACAACAGCAAAAAACAATCCATAACTGCCTAGATGCATGCAAATAGGTCCGATAAATTTAAATTACGAAGAATGCATTATAATTGCTTCATGTGTTAAATTACAAGGGCATCTATTCTACGCACACACAAGCATGGAGAGAAATTTGAGAAATAACGGTGACCTAAAAGCTGCTTAATAAACCATGTTAAAGTGCTAAAGAGTCTGACACTGTAAAGCATAGTTTTTACAATAAAAGATGTATTGGGTTAATATGGCTACTCACTGATGCTTACCTGACTAAATATCTCAGCACATTAAATCAAAGATACTTACAATCAGTCTTAAGACAAACCAGCTTTCTAATCTCTAGCAAAACGAAAGTCATTGCTTGCTGCTACTGAGCACACAAGTGTCTTTGGAGAGAAACTATTCAGAGATATATCAAACAAATGTGTGACAGTAAACTACACGTTACATATCATTTTTTTTCAAGAATGTACTGCCCTGGCAGATGTATCTAAATGTCTACAGCATCATTTTACATTTTTGTTATGGGGAAAAATGCTGACATTCTAGCAGAACAGACCAAGCTGAATTATTTAGAGAAGATATAAAATGAGTACTAACATCCATCGCATAACTCAAATCGCTGAAGCAATGGCAGGTTCAACACAAAAAATAATATATTCACTCTCTCAAAGAGCATATATTTTTCTAATATTAAAAAAGTTTGTAGTTACACGCATCTGAAAAAGAAAAGGAGCTTCCATATTAAAATATATATATATATATATATATTAAAGGAAACCATTATACAGCTCAGCTTTTACTGTCCACAGGGAATAAATTAGCCACTGTGACTCTAATCAGTCCCCATCACTATACAGTTTTAGGCATATGTAAGGACTGGATAGGGACATATGAAACCATCCAAATAAACGTGTTCCTCAATATTCAAATCTGAAGAAAAAAATCAGTAGCAGGACTGGGTACCCACAAGGAGTATAATCATGTGTATATTGCTTTTATTGGTGAAAAATGTAATCTGAGCCAAGGCAAAGGAGGAAAAGAACCACCCGTAACCCAAACAAACTTAGCGAACACAAAATGAAAAGCAACATCAATTTCACCGCAGACAAACCCAGTCACACAGATTAAGCAAGCACAATACTGGTATGTCTTATCTCTGACCACAGGAGGAGGGTAGACAGATTCTACAGGATGAAGAAATTCAGACTATGTAATAGGCAGAATCAATTGTTACCTGCCTCAATCAATGCAGCTCCACTTTCACTGTTCAGCAGCTCACAAATAATTAAAGTTATCCTGGACAAAAAACCTCATCTGTAATGACTAGCTAACCGCCACCATGACAAACTTCAAAGTCAGTGATATCAATCTGAATTCAATAGTGTGGAACTGGATATAGCTGATGAATAAGTATGAATCTTACCCTGATGGTCCATGCACGCACTTCGTCGGGGCCTGCAGTGAAAAAGTATTCTAGTTGGAGTGCTGCATACCCAGCCTTAATGATCTTTGATAAAGCACTAAAATAAAACGAAAGAAGGCCGTTCAACTTATACACAAGGAAAACCTAAATGCCTGAAGCATGCCATTGCTTGGGGAGAAATATTAGCCACGTTCGAAAAGATACCGAATCTTCGTTCTCATGATTACAATTACTAAGGCATACAAAAAGTAACAAGGAGCACAATGAAAAGCTCTAACAGGAAAGATGCTATTTCACAACGGAAACAAACAATATGATTTGTCCATATTTTGGAACATTCAAGAACGCAGTCCTTCAGACCCCGCTTTCATTATTTCCAGGATCCCAAGTCATGACAGTCCCATTCTTTAACCAAAATTAAGATGTTGAAAGTAATTTATAACTGTTTTGCAGAGAAACTATAGCAAAATTCCCCCCCACCTCCTCCCCATGGATGACCAACGAGTTTTGGTGATCATTCCTTTTTAAAAAAAATATATACATAACTAATACATATGGTATAATTAAAACACTGTACAGAGATGACAGATGACAGTTAAAAACTTAATTTAAAATAAATCTTTTCACTCTGTCTCATGGTAAAGAAAGGAGAAGATTCCCTCTTTATAATGGTAATTACTCTGTCATTTATTATTCTATCAGCGCAAGCAATTAAATTACTGCAAGGAAATAGTTGATAATAAAGTGTAGGGAAAATGAATGCTAATTAACCTTTGTGTCATGTTCTCTTCCAGATACTTCTGTTTCTCCTCAGCACTCATTTCTTGCAACTTGAGTTCCAGGGCCCCACTAAAAGGAATGACCAAGGCACCCGGGTCATGCTTGTCCACCCACTCTTTAATTTTTATCAACCTGTAGACAAAAAAAGGGCACAACATTATCTTGTAGTGCATGCATGACTGTACCACATTCATTATTATCAAGTAGCACATACATATTCATAAGAATTGCACGGTTTTATGATGCCATCTTTTTGTGTATTGCTTTCCAAGGTCAAGGCATTAACAGGCAGCAATTGCTTCAGGTGTACTCCATTAATATTTTACTGTTATCTGCTTTTACTCTCGCATATTATAAGCGGCATGAAACATGAATAGATTTTTAAATATGCTTAAAATTTTGATAGTGTTTAAAATGAGCTTGAATTGAAAGCTGCTTATTTATTATAAATAAATTTCAAGGTGCTTCAGGCTTCATGTTCCTCTAAGAAACAAGATTCTCCTAAATGTTCAATTAAAAATATATATCTTAAATATTTTCTTGGCCTACCCTTTCATCAGTGTTTCCAAATGCTTGCAGCAGCTGCCATTACCAACTGCGAAGAAGGTAAGAGCAACTATAATCTACAGAGAAAGTAACATCTGGGTTCTGCTAAGTATGTCTTGCTAATGAATTCAGATCATGTGTATCTTTTAGTTCCACCCACCTTTCCATGGCAAATCTTATTAACGGTAATAATTAAATATCCCTGTGCCTCTATGGCCCACCCAAATATGCTCCGACAGTGGCCCTTTTTAATCTTTATTTTAATAACATCAACAGCACAAATACTACTACTGTTTGTAATGCAAGCGAACACGTTCTATAATGAGTAACTGCACCCCCAAGTCAGACAATGATCTCATCCCTAAAGCTATTATTTTGAACCATACAAGTAAGAGTGTATGTCACCACATCTGCAGTGTATTTCACAATATCAAAGATACCTTAAAATCATTTTAAACTAAACCCATTTCTTACAGCTATAATACTGCATGCCAGATTCAATAAAGATAAATCAGGATCTGTGCCATTGCTGCGTAGAGGGCAAAATAAGTGTGTGCCAAGAATTTCTTAGTGCACTGGTGACAGGTTGGTTCCACAGAGTGGATCAAATTATTATTTTTTCATGATTATGTTACATTTCCATTTTTGTCAATGTCAATGCACAACCAACTTTTAAAAGAAACAGAGTTCCCCCAGAGGAAGAGGCCATGGCTCAGTGGTAGAGCATCTGCTTGGCATGCAGAAGGTCCCAGGTTCAATCCCCGGCATCTCCAGTTAAAGGGACTAGGCAAGTAGGTGATGTGAAAGACCTCAGCCTGAGACCCTGGAGAGTCGCTGCCAGTCTGAATAGATAATACTGACTTTGATGGACCAAGGGTTTGATTCAGTATAAGGCAGCTTCATGTGTTCAAGGACGAAAAAAATATTCACCCAGTGTGAAAGCACATATTATTCTTTAATAATAACCAAACTGGATGGACTAGTATGGTTCCCAGCCTTTTTGGTGACCCACAAGTAATTTAATTGGTACAGTGGCCCACTTAAAAAAAAAAACAGAACAGAACAGAACAGAACATGCACAAATCAATAAAATAGGGAAAGACTGGTTCCCACTTTAGCATACTTTGCAGCCCATCTTTGGGTCGTGACTCAAATCTAGCAACCTAACAAAAATATGTAATGAGCAGAAACAGGTGTTCACTCAAAAACTCCCCTACTATTAATGCAATTAATATTTCTTGGTCCCATCATCAACCAAAAGGGAAACTGCAGCCAAGAAATCAGAAGGAGATTGAGACTGGGAAGGGCAGCCATGAAGGAGCTAGAAAAGATTAAGTGTAAGGATGTGCCACTGGCCACCAAGATCAGGTTAATTCATGCCATCGTATTCCCTATTATTATGTATGGGTGTGAGAGCTGGACAATGAAGAAAGCTGATAGGAAGAAAATAGATTCCTCTGAAATGTGGTGATGGAGGAGAGTGTTACGGATACCCTGGACCGCCAAAAAAACAAATCAGTGGGTTTTAGAACAAATCAAGCATGAACTTACCCTAGAAGCTAAAATGACTAAACTGAGGCTGTCGTACTTTGGACATATTATGAGAAGACAAGAGTCACTGGAAAAGACAATCATGCTAGGAAAAGTTGAAGGCAGCAGGAAAAGAGGAAGACCCAACAAGAGATGGATTCACTCTATAAAGGAAGCCACGGCCATCAATTTGCAAGATCTAAGCAAGGCTGTTAAGGATAGGACACTTTGGAGGACATTGATTCATAGGGTCGCCATGAGTCGGAAACGACTTGACGGCACTTAACACACACACATTAATGCAAAAGGCAGAAAGGGAGCTGGTGGTAGAAAATGTACACTTCTAGTACAAGGTATACACCTATGGCGCCACAGCAGTTCACACAGACCTTACCACTCCAAGAACACCCTACCCCTGTTCCTACATGCCTAATAACTGACAAGCACTATGCTCGTATGCCACATTCATGGCAGAGCTCTGTAAGCACACTGATGGGCATCTACCTCCTGCTCCACTTCTGGTTACTGCATTAACAGAGCAATCCTATGCAGAGTCACTCCAGTCTAATCCCACTGAAAATAAAGGGCTTAGACTGCAGTAACTCTCCTTAGGATTGCACAGCAAAGCTTTGCTGTAGGCAGGGTGGTAGTGAGATAGCAAGGCAATACCAAATCATAGGTTTACAGCATCCATCTCTGAAGATTGCGGATCCCTGGCAGTCCTCTCAAGATGGACACATGAACACATGAAGCTGCCTTATACTGAAGGTCCATCAAAGTCAGTATTGTCTACTCAGACTGGCAGCGGCTCTCCAGGGTCTCAGGCAGAGAGGTCTTTCACATCACCTACTTGCCTAGTCCCTTTTAACTGGAGATGCTGGGGACTGAACCTGGGACCTTCCGCATGCCAAGCAGATGCTCTGCCACTGAGCCACAGTCCCTCCCCAAAGATAAGTACATGAACACATGAAGCTACCTTATACTGAATCAGACCCTTGGTCTATCAAAGTCAGTATTGTCTACTCAGACCGGCAGCGGCTCTCCAAGGTCTCAGGCAGGGGTCTTTCACACCTACCTGCCTAGTCCCTTTAACTGGAGATGCCGGGGATTGAACCTGGGACTTTCTGCATGCCAAGCAGGTGCTCTGTCACTGAGCCATACCCCCTCCCTGTCATTCTATGGACTAATTGCTGGTCATACATCCACGTGATTCCCCTTCAACCAGCGATACCCAAAGGCTTGCATGCCTTTTAAAAAGTTGCTGTGGCCTAATTTCATGCAAGCCCCAGCATTATCTCTAGCTATGCACTTCTAGAGCTGGGGCTAAATTGCTGGGAATTGGCAGACCAGGCCTGAAGCCCAGGAGAGAGAGAGCAAAAGAGAGCTAACAAGTCATTCATCAGGCTTTGTGAAGATTCACGATCTCTTTGCCGTCCGATGGTCTGCCACATGCAAACCCACTATACTTACCAGTAGTCGCCATGAGCCAATGTCAGGGAACAGCTGAAGAAGCACTCTACAAATTTATGGTTGTGTAACTGGCCAAGAGTGCAGTAACAGGCACAGGTTTTGTTGATCCATGCTGGCATCGCTGAACGGTCTACATGGTGCTGACCCACCCAACCCTACCTCCATCTCACAATATCTACCAATGAGGTGTTGGGCATCCCACCCATCACAATCAACCTGTACCATATTGTCTGCCCCACCCAATGCTGTGGCAATTCAGTGCCAGGTCAACTAAGTTTACCCAATTTACTGGGAGAGTCCACAGAAAAAAAATTGCATAGGGCACCCAGTTCTGAGGCTGGCTTTGGCTAAATCAGCCTAAATTATTTATTTGCTCATTCTGTAATTTGGCCTCCACAATATATATATAAAGACCATTTTAGTCCATGTATTTTGATTTATCTGGCCAAGGGCCGTAAATAATCTGTCTGTCTGTCTGTCTGTCTGTCTGTCTGTCTGTCTGTCTGTCTGTCTATCTATCTATCTATCTATCTATCTATCTATCTATCTCCAGACCCAATGCTAGTAACATAACTAGACCAAAATCAGTTCAGCTTTAATTCTGATAGCTGAATGAAAGCAGGGTAGATTACTCTGGATATCTTATAACCAGACAGTTGCTATTGACACTTCAACGTCTACAGCAACACATCGCATACAGGTTTTGAACTATGTTGTATTTGGATTTTTAGACCTATTAATTTCCTGGGCTTAGGCTATGGTTTTAAGCTATTTTGGTAAAATGATTTGAAACGGTGGCATGCAATCCTTTAAATAATCAATGTAAATGTCAAAATAAATGAAACCACAAGTTCATCAACTCTCATTTGTCAAAGAAAATAGCAGGGGATCAGAGCTATTATGAGATTAAGTGTACAGCCTGCTGCGTAGGGTTTAAATTGGACAAAGAACACAAAAGTTCCCTCAACAGTTTTCACATGTGGGTTACAGAAGGACTGTTCTTTCATTACTTATGCAAATACCCAATCCACGGTTTTCAGTGTACGCTACATTGTATTCCTTTCTTACCTCCAAGATATTCTAGAAAGGCATGCACCGTCTAGCACCAAATAATGCAATGGGGAGACCGTTGCTATCACGTGAGTCTAACAAGCTTTTGTTGTATACTTATAATGTTCTGGAGAACTGGTGTATAAAATTGTTTGGATATTGAAAAGTCCAAACACGAGATTCTTTTAGCCTTGCTTGCCTAGGAGATGGTGTATAGCTGCCACCAAAAGAAGCTAGAGTTTCCCTTTCCTTTTCCTTCTGAATTGCCTGTGCCATGCTGCCGGGCTAGGTCTGTACAAGACACGGCCTTCTGTGCCTACCATAAAGGCATCTTGCGGCTTATTCATGGTCAGAATCCAAAACACACCTTTCCCCACAAGAGGATCAGGAAAGAACATTTTGCTGTATAATCCTCAGAAAGAAGCTTCACCTTAGGGAGTATGAGCTGGCCAGGATGCTTTGCACCCCAATTGCACAGAGACAGCGTCAGAGGAGAAAGAAGAAGAGTTGGTTTTTATATGCCAACTTTCTCTACCACTTATGGAAGAATCAAACCAGCTTACAATCACCTTCCTTTCCCCTCCCCTGTGAGGTAGGTGGGGCTGAGAGAGTGTGACAAGCCCAAGGTCACCCAACTGGCTTCATGTGGAGGAGAAGGAATCAACCCGGTTCACCATATTAGCCTCCGCGGTTCATGTGGAGGAGTGGGGAATCAAACCCGGTTCTCCAGATCAGAGTCCACCGCTCCAAACCACCACTCTTAACCACTACACCATGCTGGCATTGAAATGAATGGGCTCAGACTGGAGTAACTCTCCTTAGGAACGCACTGGTTCTCCAGATCAGAGTCCACTGCTCTTAACTACTACACCACGCTGGCTCTCAGGTAGAAGGTCTACGAGAGCTTCCATGTGGGTGCACTGCCAAGCTGGGCTCTGTTTGTGAGGCAGCAGGATCGCATTCCAAGTTACCATTCTTCCAAAAACCTCCCTAAGAATGTACACCAGTATGTATGGTTTTATTCTGATTAAAAAGCACATGTTTGATGTGCTAAGTTCTAGACTCAGGGCCAAAATAGACATGACCAAGATCATGAATGTCTGTCACACGTATGAAGCTGTCTTATACTGAATCAGGCCCATGGTCCATCAAGGTCAGTGTTGTCTACTCAGACTGGCAGCGGCTCTCCAGGGTCTAAGGCAGAGGCCTTTCACATCACCTGCTGCCTGGTCCTTTTCAATTGGAGATGCCGGGATCTGAACCTGGGACCTTCTGCATGCAAAGCAGAAGCTCTTCCACTGAGCCACAGCCCCTCCCCATCTGTAAAAGCTAAACTGTGCATGATTCGATGATTGGGACTAGAAGGGAAGAGGGGATTTAACTCTTCAACCTTGCCAGACCTCACAAATGGAAAACAATTCATATTTTCAAGGGAAAAAATAAACGTTTTTAAAGGACACATCTTTTCCCCTTTAAAACTGGAAACAGAAGCATGGCAACTCAATTTCAATTAACAAATCCGAGGGTGGAAGGTGATGAAGGGTTAAAATCCCCTCTTCCCTTCCGGTGTAGCACCAACCCAAACTGAGGCTGACAGAGCATACAATTTACTTTTTTTTACAGACTATTTTACAGACTATTTTTGGTCCTAATATATTGTTCCAAGTGCCCATCTCTAAGAAGCAGGTTTTAAAATCAAATTTAACATTTAATGAATGTTTTTGCTTCCCATCCCCACCCCCGAAAAAGGGTTACCATAATTAAAACTAAGAATGCCATGGTGCAACAAGATAAGAAATAATTACTTTGGCCAAAAAACATCCATTCCGAATTATAATAGTACTACACTCATTTTTAAGGGTTTTTTTTTTTTTTTTGGTCGAGTCCTTAGAGAGATTATTTGCATTCCTCAGGTATTCTATTGTACAATTCAGATGAATAAAGACTTACAAATCATTCCTCCACTGCCAGTGAGAGACTTTGATCCAGTGAATACACTATTGTACCTTAACTATAATTGGCAAAAAAAAAAAAAAAAAACCCTGACAGTGTGTAGAGCATCACAGGCCTAATAACAAAGGGGAATATCTCAGAGTGTTGACAGATGATCTTCATAATGCAGAAGCAGAGCTGGTACATTTTAGCAATAAATGAAAATGGAGGTCCAAAGGTCTCTGAAGTGACTGACACCAAGACTTGCCACTATCTCAGTACACAAATAGGATACGGCATCATCCTGTAAAGACAGGGTTTTTTTTTTGGGGTTGCATATCTCACTTCCATGACTTTCAGTGTCACGCAAAATACGAAAGCTACATTGAGAAATTTCCATAATACTCATAGAGGCAAATCACTAAAAATGATTTAGAAGAAGCAGAGTTGGTTTTGATACGCCGACTTTCTCTGCCACTTAAGGAAGAATCAAACCGGCTCACCGTCGCCTTCCCTTCCCCTCCCCACAAGAGACACCCCGTGAGGTAGGTGGGGCTGAGAGAGCTCGAAGAGAGCTGTGACTAGCCCAGGGTCACCCAGCTGGCTTCATGTGTAGGAGTGGGGAAACCAACCCGGTTCTCCATATTAGAGTCCACCGCTCCTAACCACCGCTCTTAACCACTACACCACGCTGTTACACTTGTTTTGTGTTGCAGATAAGCAGCAATATCCCGTGTTTCGGTGAGCGAACCATTACCTGTGCCGCCTGGGACATGACTACTTATCCAAAGCTTCTTTATTTCTTTCTGCTATTATGCTCCCAATGATTTCAAGCCTGATCTTTTGCCAGGTAGTCACACACTCTCTTTTGCCTCTTGTCCAACACTACCAGGTATGACACCTTAAAAAGTACTATCAGCATCTACTGGAAGAAGAATCCCTTAACAAGTAGAAGACAATTATAGATATGTGGCCCCGTGCGTATTAAGGTAGCGCATCCTAAAACTGTTAATAATTCAGGTGGTCATTTTATAATGCTTGCATATCTTGATGTGCTAAGTTCTAGACTTCTCACCTACTCAAGATACCCAAGTTACTTGGTTCTTTAACCATCTCTCTAGTATTGATAACACACAGTACAAGCCAATGACTACTGTTAAATGCATTTAGATATTGTGAACGCATACCAGTCAACCGCCTAGTCAGTCCATTCTTGAAACTGGCCTTTGCTAGGTTTTGAGGAGCTGAAAATAAGAACTAAAAGGGCTTCTTGTCCCAGGAGCATTCTTGGTACTGCCATTTGTAAGTGCATCCAAAAACCTTAACTAAAATCCCCTTAAACAAAGAGAAGGGAAAATACAGCAGTGGGCTGAAAAGAAAGTAGAAAATGAGAAAAGAGATTAGTTGTCCGAGTACCCAACACCAAATTGCTGGAGTACAAAACCTGCGAAGACCATCATTTTACTCGAGTAAATATCTAGCTCATTCCTGCCTATCTGAATTCCTGTTAAGACTGGCTGAATGTATTTATGGGGTGGGGTGGGGGATCTTTTAGACAAATACTGCCTGAACCCCACCTCACCAATTAAAACCTTTGGGTTGGATCCCTTTGAAATTTACTATAGGTTTTCCATCCATGCAGCAAGGTTTACTCACCTCTTTCCACCAAGTGCAACCTCAAATGTCACCTCAACTGGTGCTCCTGGGGAACAGGGGACTCCAGCTGCATCATGGGGTGGAGGAGTAGAAGGGATGCCACAAGACGGAGGTACTGATGAAATCACCCCACCTTGGAACATACAGACCTGACTGATGGGATGCAACACTTCATGTTTCGGCTCCACTCTCCAGTGACTTTGAAGTGGTTGCCCTTCAACAGATGGACCAAGACTTCCTTCTGAATCAAGACGTCCCCCATGCAACCTCCAACAATTCCCAAAGTATATGCTTTGGCAATGCAAGATCGTAACTAACTAACTTCTGCTGCCAAACATATGCAACAAGAAAGCCCTGAAATATGATGTAGACTTCAAATGTTACGAATACCACCCTTCATGTTTTGTTTTTCCCTATAGCCTTCTGTGCAGTGCTTTCAGCTTTCCGTCATCTCTTCATGAGGCTGTTTTGAAGTGCAAAGACTAGGGAATGTGGGATTTCAACATCCAGCACACAAATGCCTCTGCCTGTTATTTTTTTCTTGCTCAGATTTCATATTCAGCAATACTCATGAGAAAAATTTCACTGTTGTGAAGTAAACACTGAAAATCTGACTCTCTAAAGAACAAACTTTGATTAAACAGGCTTTATGTTTGTGTCTCCAAGACAGGCCTTGACGTGTACATGTGTGTGTGTGTGTGTGTGTGTGTGTGTGTGTGTGTGTGTGTGTGTAGGCCTGTCTTCTTCATTTACATTTGAATGAATATATATAAAATGATATATATAAAATGAATTTCAATGAAGATAAATGTAAAGTTCTGCGTTTAGGTAGGAAAAATCAAATGCATAATTATAGGACTGGGGAGACTTGTCTTGGTAGTAGTATGTGCAAAAAGGATCTCAGGGTCTTAGACACTGAACATGAGTCAGCAGTGTGATGTAGTAGCTAAAAAGGCAAATGTGATGTATAGTGTCCAGATCACCCAAAGTGATGGTTCACTTCACTTGCTCTAGTTAGACCTCAGCTAGACTATTGTGTTCAGTTTGGGGCACCACAATTTAAGAAGGATGTAGACAAGCTGGAACATGTCCAGGGGAGGACAACACAGATGGTGAGGGGGTCTGGAGACCAAGTGCTATGAGGAAAGGTTGAAGGAGATCAGTATATTTGGCCTGGAGAGGAAATAACATTGTTGACAAGACTATTGAAAAGCCTCAGCGTGTACACTGCAACAAAGTTCTTAGTGTGGCGAGCATGAAAAGCAGCAAATTAAAGGACCACTTTGAACAAAGTCACATAGAGTTTGCAGGAAAAGATACCGAATGCTTTAAAAAGGGGTGCGCTCTAAAATCTTCCTGGGTGATTCAATTAGACGCTTTGTTCAGACTAATGAATCCATTCTTGAAGTTTCCTGTCACATTGCTCTCCATATGGCTCAATGCAGTAAGTCCCATATAACTGTAGAAGACCTGGTCAAGCTGTCTAGTAGAATCTGTATTCGTATTTATCTGTATTTGAGGCTGATGTGTTCTATGATTACTTTTATAATGTTACAATTTTTTGTATTTTTGTTGTATTTGCTGGTCATGGACCGTAATAAATACTATTGATTGATTGATTGATTGAGTGATTGATAGTAAAATCAGCAAGGCTACTGCATGGAGAGTGACGAGCAACCTGATCCCGTTTTCCAATGATACCACAAAAAGCTGAATCTTTGATACGAGCCAAGGATATTCTGGATCAAGTAGCTGGGGAAATGAACATCAGCTCCGACTTTGCATTTCAGTTGGATGAATCAACAGACATTGCTTCTTGTGCACAAATTCTTGTATATGCTTGGTACCTGAAGGGTGACTTTGAGAAAGAGGACTATCTGGTCTCTGCATCACTGACCACAACTATCTACAAAATTTCAGGATGTTGAAGGATTTCATCACCCACAGGGGCAAAAGAAGTTGGCATATGCAACCAATGGGTGCTGATGAAGGGCTTCTAAGTGTTTGTTAAGCCACATTCACTCACTGAAATGCTTCATCAATATGCTTTGGCCATGAAGACACTTCCCTCCTGGCCTGGTTGATTACCTGCTCTGAGGTAGCTAAAACTGTTAATCATATTCAAAGCAGAGCTCAACAAACTCCAGAATTTTCAAAGTATTGTGTAAAGAGGTCGGAGCCAAATCCAGTGTACTCCTGTTCCAGACAAACAATTGTTGATTATCGCGGGGGGAAAGTCTTAAATCATGTTTGGAACAGAAAGAATAAATCACTGTGTGACAGGAAAGGATGAATACTTTTAAAGAGCAAGAAATTCATGTGAAGATGATTGACCACGCATTCATTCAAAAGCTGGCCTACCTTAGAGATGTTTTGTCACTGAGAACAATAATCTGAACCACTCGCTACAAGGAAATATGGCAAGTAGTCTCACTGCTCAAACTAAGATTGCCAGCTTCCTTCATAAGCTTCAGCAACACGGTATCGTCATGTTCTTAGAATTAAACAATGCTACTTGAAGAGTTTATTTGTTGATGAGATCATTTAGAAACTATTTTCCACGACTTGCAGTGCAATCCATAAGGGGGGGGAGTGCTGAGAAGGCAGCGTGAGCCCGGCGTAAATGCTACTGTTGTAACAGGCATTTTTATGACAGTACTGGGGACTTACGCCAGCGACGGAGTGGCGCAGTAGCGCCAGCATGGCCACACACGCCAGCACATATCTAGTGCAGGGGCTCGCACCAGCACCAAAGGGGGCATGACCCAGGGTAGGGCTGGTATTGGTTAAGCTCCCTGAGCCCTTTTGGCACGGGAACGCCCGGGAACGCCGGCACAAACTTACATCGGCAAGAACATTGGCGCTGCTCATGGCACTGCATACAAGGGCTCAACGGGGGTTGGGGGAGTGTCCTTGATAGGTTGCTGGCCGCGGTGCAGCAAGCCGCTTAGGATGCGGCTTGGCTGTGCTGTGGCTGGTCGCAGCACAGCTACCCCTCCCTCTGGATTGCTCTGGCAGTCCATCAGTGAATACTTTCTCTGTCTAGAACACTATGGTGAGATGAGATAATACATAAAGTCCATTTTTTCCTCAGTAGAAAAAGGAGTCTCTGGCTGTCAGAACAGACCCTCGAGGCCAGAGCAGTGCCAGGAAACTTCAAACAGCCTGACCGAAAGACAAGTCAGCTGGGCTTCTAAGGGTGAAGAGATCCTGGCAGAGGGTGGAACCTGCATGGGCAAGCTGCACATTTAAAAGTAGACAAGGAGCAGATGGGGGGGAGGCCAGAGATGATAGCAAAAGGCGCTCAGGAGTCTGCACGTGGATGGGAGAGGAAAAAACATCTGGGATGAGTGAAGCAGCTCTGAGCTGTCAGCTGTTGGACGGGTGCCAGCTACAGCTTGGAAAGCCCTGGGAAGGGCAAGGGAAGATGGCACTGCTCACTGAATGCGACGGGGCTCAACCAGAGACGATGAGGCAGGCACAGGTAGCCCTGGGGCTGAGAAGAAGAAGATGAAGAGCTGGTTTTTATATGCTGACTTTCTCTACCACTTAAGGAAGAATCAAACTGGCTTACAATCACCTTCTCTTCCCCTCCCCACAACAGACACTCTGTGAGGTAGGTGGGACTGAGAGTGTGTGACTAGCCCAAGGTCACCCAGCTGGCTTCATACGTAGGAGGGGGGAAACAAATCCAGTTCACCAGATGAGCCTCCACCGCTCGTGTGGAGGAGTGGGGAATCAAACCCAGTTCTCCAGATCAGAGTCCACCGCTCCAAACTACTGCTCTTAACCACTACACCACGCTGGCTCTCTCTCTGAGGTCTAAGACCTCTCTGAAGTCTAAGAGGAAGCATGTATGAGGAGGCCTGGGAGGGGAGCACAGTGCAAAGGCCAAGGAGGACACCTTGGGGAGTGGAACCCAGGTGTAAAGGGCCAGTCTGAGACCACAGCACCTTTGTCACACAGTCAAAGATGGGGATACAACAGCAAAAGTAGAGTTTCTTGGCTTATGAGAAAGTAATGAGCTAAAAGCAGACTTTCACAATTCTGACTGGGTAACATAAGAACATAATAAAGGCCAAGCTGGATCAGACCAAGGCCCATCAAGTCCAGCAGTCTGTTCACACAGTGGCCAACCAGGTGCCTCTACGAAGCCCACAAACAAGACGACTGCAGCACACCATCCTGCCTGCGTTCCACAGCACCTAATATAACAGGCATGCTCCTCTGAGACTGTAAAGAATAAGTATGCATCATGTCTAGTATCCATGGATAGCCTTATCCTCCATGAACATGTCCACTCCCCTCTTAAAGCCTTCCAAGTTGGCAGCCATCACCACATCCCAGGGCAGGGAGTTCCACAATTCAACTATGCGTTGTGTGAAGAAATACTTCCTTTTATCAGTTTTGAATCTCTCACCCTCCAGCTTCAGCAGATGATCCCATGCTCTAGTGTTATGAGAGAGGGAGAAAAGCTTCTCCCTCTCCACTCTCTCCATACCATGCATAATTTTATAGACCTCTATCATGCCTCCCCTTAACCGCCTTCTTTTCCAAGATAAACAGCCCTAAGCGTTTTAACCGCTCCTCATAGGGCAGTTGCTCTACCCCCCTGATCATTTTGGTTGCTCTTTTCTGCACCTTCTCAAGCTCTGCAATATCTTGTTTTTAGGTGCAGTGACCAGAACTGTACACAGTATTCCAAGTGTGGTCTCACCATAGATTTGTACAAGGGCAGTATGATAACCTTTTAGTTATTCACTTGCTGGTGAACACCCACTTCTGTCGGGCAGAGCTCATTCCATCTGCTAGAACATACTGCTGCAAGGCTGGCTTTTGGACAATGTCACATTAAAATCAAGGCAAGGCACAAACTGGATTTTATTCACAATCAGCCATGTGCTCTAGCTGCATTGAAGTCTTGCTCAAGAAGAAGCACTTTTAGTCCCCAGGCAATCATCACTCTTTTTTGTGTGTTGACCCTAAGAATTATTCAACATCATTTAGCAAAGGAAATGCTACATTTTTATTAGCCAACAGACTGAACAAATTATGAAAATAAAGTGTAATGTTGTTAGTTTTCCTTAATTGTTTTCTGTAATTTCTGTTTATAAATGGGAGGGGATAAATTATGGCTCTGATGAGCAGCGTAAGGGCTTACATTTCCAAAAAGGTTAAGAACCGGTGATGTAGGCTGTTTAACATTCAACCAGAAGAGGTCCCCATCTGAGAGAGGCATGCTCAATTATTCATCCTGTCTTATAAAGGCCAATGTTTCCATCCAATGCACTTAAATCTTCCAAGGCATTTTGCATAGGAAAAGAGAAACAACTATTTTAAGAAGACTGATTATTTTGTACTCTGTAAGCTGCAACAGTTCTGTTGGATAAAATAAGCTGATTCAGTTACAGCTATTTTTAGATGAAGGATCAGTCAAAAGGATCATGTCCATTTTTAAAAAATGGGCAACACATCATTCTTGTAGATTCAAAGAATGTTCCTGTTGGTGCAGTACCTACTTGTTTTGAAGGGTATAGTTATGTCAAGACGGACTATATATTCTCATGTGTTAAAGGCCAAACATAAACATAATCATTAGTATGATTCATATTCAAAAATATACTTAGTAATATGATGGGAAGTACTGAACTGAGCAGAATAAATCTTTTGTGCCTCCATTTTCTCAAGCTATACAGTGCAAAATAGGTACAACTCACAACTGCAGACTGGGATGAAAACCAGTTTCACCTTTCATGGTCCCCACAGATGAACACAAGAAGAATCCTGCTAGATCGGACTACTGGTCAAAAGAACATAAGAAAAGCCATGCTGGACCAGGCCAAGACCCATCAAGTCTAGCAGTCTGCTCACACAGTGGCCAATGAGGTGCCTCTAGGAAGCCCACAAAGACAACTGCAGCAGCACCATCCTGCCTGTGTTTCACAGCACCTAATATATTCAGCATGCTCCTCTAATCCTGGAGAGAACAGGGATGCGTCATGATGACTAGTATCCATTTTTACCAGTAGCCATGAATACTCCTTTCTTCCATGAACATGTTCACTCCCCTCTTAAAGCCTTCCAAGTTGGCAGCCATCACCACATCCTGGGGCAGGTCCATATGTGCCAGCATCTTGTCTCATACAGTGGCAAACCAGATGCTCTGAAGGGTCAATGAACAGAACACAAAGGCCAAAATCTTTCACCCATGTGGTCTGCTCACAGTGGCATTTAGGTTTACTGCCTGCCTGTGGATGCAGAGGTTCCAACACTGACTTTGATGGACCAAAGGTCTGATTCAGTATAAGGCAGCTTCATGTGTTCATGTGTGTGTTCATTTAGTCATCATGACTAATATTCAGATGGACTTATCCTTAATGAATCTGTCCAACTCCCTTTTAAAGCTATCTTTAAAGCCAGTGTGGTGTAGTGGCTAGGGGCTGTGGACTCTAATCTGATGAACCGGGTTGGTTTCCCCACTCTTCCACATGAAGCCATCTGAGTGAACTTAGGCTAGTCACAGTTCTCTTAGAGCTCTCTCAGCCTCACCTACCTCACAAGGTGTCTGCTTGAGGGGAGAGGAAGGGAAGGAGATTGTAAACCAGTTTGATTCTCCTTAAAGGTAGAGAAAGTCAGCATATACAAACCAACTCCTCCTATTCCTCTTCTATGCTAGGGTCATCATTGTATCTGCAGTCAGTAAATGCCACAATTTAATTACTTATTGGCAGGAGAGGTATTCCTTTTGTCTGTCCTGAATCAACCTCATGAACAGAACTGGCAGCCTTAGGGATTAATATTATGAGCGAGGTGTGTCTACTTTCTACACCCCATGAATACTTTTACAAATCTCTCTCATCAGATGCCATCTGATATATGGGATGGTGGCAGTGGTGGACTTTATTAGAGTTAACACAATCCTTGCCCTCACAGCCCATGTTTCTCAGCATCTACTCCTGTTGCTAGCATTGAAAACAATAAGTTTCAGATTAGGAATGAGATCCCCAGTTCATGCATTAAGTATCATGACACTGCATGGACGGGAAAGTATTATACTCCCTCTCCTGCCAGGCAAATAGCCTCCTTGTGTGAACCAGGGCCTGCATGTGAACAGCAGATCTTTAAATGAAGGCCCCCATTCAGTGTCAATCTCTCCAGTGTGGTGTAGTGGTTAAGATCGGTGGTTTGGAGCGGTAGACTCTGATCTGGAGAACTGGGTTTGATTCCCCTCTCCTCCACATGAGCGGTGGATGCTAATCTGGTGAATTTGATTTGTTTCCCCACTCCTACACATGAAGCCAGCTGAGTGGAGAATCAAACCCGGTTCTCCAGATTAGAGTCCCGCTGCTCTTAACTACTACACCACGCTCGCTCTCTTCCAGATCCTAGTCTGAAACTAACCACCACAACACATTGTGACTCATAACTCATAAGAGAACTTACTTACATGGTGATGGAGAGGAGGGTCAAACAGCTCCTCCACTACATTATTTCAACATAGGACGTACAATGAATGCATCAACTGATGCATCGGTCTCCATGCAGTGTTTTGCATGGGAAGTCACCGATAATGGTGACATTGTAAGGTCAAAGGCTGTGCACTGAGTTATGTTAACATTCACCCAGTAATTTAACTATATTCCGTTACTATGTATGAAGGTTAATCTCATGTCTATTGCATTTAGGACACATACTCTTCTTCAGCTCAGCACCATCCTGAACATCCTACACCACAATTACTTGCACGCTGGTTTAATAAGAGATGGAGTATCACTATGACAGGAACACTCCAATGCCATGCATCTTGATCCAGTCATCTCCAGACCTAAACTGTCAACATGGCTTTAAAAACAAACAAACAAAAAAGAACAAGCCACTCCCTTTACTGACTTAAGGATGAGCAAGAACGGTTCTACTTAGTTGCTTTGTGTCAGATAGTATCTCTTTATAAGAAATTAATTCAAGAAGCAGATTTAACATTCTTTGTCCATCCTCACTATCTCAAACGATGACAAACCAGGCACAACATTAACAAAGTGGGCTATACAAATTCCCAGTTCACTTTTTAAAAAATATTAAAGACATTTATGAATCTGAGTAACCCATAGGGCTTTCTTCTACTACTAAACCTCGGCTCACACATTTTATAATTTTTGAAGAACAAGAGGACAGTCTGTCCCATAGCCTTTCCATTGAACGTTCTAACTTTCTTCTTGGTCCGCATTCAGCCAAATGCACATGCTTGAAGCCTTGGATACTACAATAAACTTACAGTAAGAACAAGAGCTGAAATTGCATAACAGACTGAAATGTCTTAGCAGCAATAATATATGAATTAAAAAACAACCCACTGTATATTTACTTAATTATCAAAAGAGACTTACAGACCATTCCTGACCTCCAAGGACAAAAGTCCTCAGGAGGCCAGGAAGGGGCTGCACCGCCATTGGGGGGCCCTGTGCTGGCACCCGGGCTACTTACGCTGCCATTAGTGGCCCCAATGCCAGTGGGGACGCCAGTCTCCTGGTGCTGCCGTGGCAGTGCCACCCAGGGATGCCGGCTGGGCCTTCTGCCAGTGTCCCATTGGTGCCAATCCCCGCACCGGCATTCTGGGGGGCGTGTATTCCCGGGGCATGCATTCCTGGGGCGTGCTGGGGGGCGGAGCTGCCTTTAGGCAGCTTTCTGTCCCTGTTCAGCCCAGAAAGCCGGCATCGAGAATGGCGTTGCTGCGACTGCTTTTTAGCAGGTGCAGCATTGCTGTTCTCTATGGGGCAAAAAGCCCCATTAAAAAAAAAGCCTTTAAAAGACTTTTTTAAAACCTTTTGGCAGCCATGAAATGGCTTTGGAGTTGCCGCAGCAGCGTCTTGGCCATGCCGTCCCCGGCCACAGGAAGCTCAGGAATGGGCTGTAACAGTTCCATCCTAAACAGAGTTACACCTTTCTAAGTCCATCAAAGTCATTGGCTTTAGAAGGGTGCAACTTTGCTTGGTATGGCACTGTTCTACAAAGATATTCAAGGCTATCAGCTATATATAGAAAGCTTTTTTTAAAAAAAGAAGTTCAGCTTAATGCAAGTATTGACAGCACAAATGGTCAAGCGAATTTTGAGGTTTTTATGCTTATCATATTTTATAATGTTGCCCTACATACAAGCAGCGGGGACAAAAACAGAACACCTAAAGGTATTAGGATTAAGAATATACAGAAAGTTTAAAACATACAAATAATTTTTTCTTTTAAGCCCTTTCAGCCAAGAAGCTTTTTCCAGTCAAAGCTTGGTAACAATACGAATGAAAAGACAGTTCTCAGACATCAGAATATTCTAATCTTTGTTATGAGTCACTTTATTATACCCTATGAAGGCTAGGTAGAACATAGTGCACTATAAAAACACTGAGAATGTTCTAACAACAACTGTAACCTATTGATGGAGGCTAAGAAAATGTTCCGTGCACCAATATTTTTTAAATTGCACTGACGTTTTGCTTTTAGCTTTGATAGAATTTGTCAAAATTTTGTTGCCGCCTAACAACAGCAGACTACAAATGTTTTTCATCCAGCTGAACTTAAGAGACAGAATTAGAGAAACTGAAGGTACACTTCAATGTAGTGATTCATAGTTTCCCTAATAGAAAGATTCAGCAGTTTTCAATCAAGACCTTTATTCTTCCTCTGAATAAATGATGCCTGAAATTTTTATTCTTGTTCTAATGGAATTTCAATGGCCTTCACTGCAAATCTACTGGAAATTTTCGCATATTAAGTAGAAAAAATTAAATGATGTTAACCACATTTTAATGTGATTAAGTCTGACAGGGTCATTATTTCTGCTAATCATTCAGTTTAAAAAGCTCAAAAAAAAGTTTATAACAGACAAGGTTTTTAATTGTCTATTGACTGTACTGGAGGATTTAAGGCCACCAAAATACAAATTCATTGCATTTCATAATCACACATACACACACATACACACACACACACTAACCTTCTACTACCTCAATTAAGAATCATAGAATCATAGAGTTGGAAGGGACCACAAAGTCATCTAGTCCAACCCCATGCACAATGCAGGAAATTCACAACTACCTCCCCCACCCCACACACCCAGGGACCCCTACTCCATGCCCAGAAGATGACATTAAAAAAAATATCTCCAGGATCCCTGGCCAATCTGGTCTGGAGGAAAATTGCTTCCTGACCCCAAAGTGGCGATCAGCATTACCCTGGGCATGTAAGAAAGGGCCGCGAGAGCCAAACACTGATGCAACCCTTCCTGCCCTCCCTCCTCTCATGATCTGCCTAAGTTCACAGAATCAGCATTGCTGACAGATGGCCATCTATAAAAATAAAAAATGGATTCAATGTAATAATGCTTCCAAACTACCTTTCCAATGCAATATATAGTATATTTTTTGCTTGCTCAGAAGCTACATTTTCCTTACCATTTGTTTTTAATCTCAGCTACAGGTTTCCCTTATGGTAGAAGATATTAAAGAACGTAAGAACTGCCTTGATAAATCATACCAGGTCGATTCATCTTTTAAAACTTTCTTCATAAAATGCATGTTTCACCACACCAGTCAGTTTAGTTAATCTGTTCTGTATCTTCTCCCGTTTTACAATTACCCATTTCTGAGATGGACTACTGAATTTGAGGTGAATTTCAGATTTACATCACAGTATTTGATGTGGCTATCAAGCCATTCCACAAAATTAATTTGACCTTTTGGAGGATGAAACCCGTGGAGTTTGAAACTTCATAATCCTGAGTAATATGTACAATCTAAAAATTTGGGTGCCCAGCTATTTACCAAGATTTATAAATCAGTCACACAAGATTCCATGAACGTTATTACCTTAGTCTTGTCTTGGTTCGGCTTTATTCAGCTCACCCACATCTAGTCCCTCCAAACTAGACACTAGGGGTTGGATCCATCCAACCAGCTTTTTTTGCTGGTGAAAAAGGTGGAGGGGGTCCCCTCTGACCACCAAAAAGGCTATGCTGGAGGCCATGGGACCTGTGTAGACAAAAGACATGTGGGATGGAAGCTGTAGTAGAGGGAAGGATTAGGTGAGACTGAGTGAAAAACCTGGCCAGATCAAGCCCTAGGTAAGCACTGACATCGCATAACCTAGGTTAGATGAAAAAGAGATCACCCTGGCACTCCTGAGACACTGTCCCCCAAATTCCACCTAGCAACCTCCCCTACTCTCACCTAGCAACCTCATGTAGAGAATGAAAAGGAGGGGAAACAAGACAGAATCCCTTGTAACCACCCCTTTTTGGAGACTCCCTGTTAAGAAATGAGTGGAAACACTTTATATCAGTCCCAGAAACATCCACCAGATAGACAAACCATATGTGTATCAACTCACAATCAATGATATTGAAGACTGTGGGTCTACCAGGTGGGTGTAATCCTATACATTCAGAAGATCAATATCATTTACTTGGACCACAAATGCACTTTCAGTATTGTGGCACGAAGATTAAGAATACTAATGTAGGCATGGAAATAGAGATGGCAACCTCTTGTTCAGCTACCTTGCCCAGCAAGGGAAGCTGGAAAAAGACTACAAGATATCCATAGAATTTATATCAACTAGTTTTTCAAGGTACTGACTAACAATTTAAGGCCATCTGACTTCACCCATTCTTTGTACAAGGCGGAAAAAAACTTAGCTTCTCCTAGTTCTTTCACCAGAAAGGACAGGCTTGCAAGTGCTAATCACTTATGCCTCCCATCATATAATTTTCTGCAGCAGATAATACCAACAAAAAAAATCTAAACAAACAGAACAAGATTGTTTCAAATATGGCCAATAATACAAGGAAGGAGTTGCAGGTCTTGATTAAAAAGATCATCAAAAGGTGCTTCTGTAGACCAGAACAAGGGCCAGTCTCACATCCCAGTTAAACACTCGGGTATTCCTAACAGGGAATCAAGAAACCCAAAACTGAACCATCTTGGAGAGGGACGAAGGAACTGCAGAATAATACAGCATCTAGTAGCGTAGAACTGCAGAATAATACAGCATCTAGTAGCGTAGAAAGAGTCTAACTCGTGTCAGTAGGTATGTATTGGGGCACAAGCTGTGAGCAGTGTCTTAGAATGGTGAGAATGTCCACCCAAGCAAATTGAAATTAAAACATGGGGCCAGGAGATTACCACATGCATGAGAAACTTGTAAATATCATTTCAGATATTTTTGCTACAATGACAAATAGAAAAAATGGACTAACAATAATAGTTTAAGATATGGGCACTTATTTATTGCTAGTGATCATCCTGAAAGTCTAAAAATAGGGGAGCCTGAATTATCAGACTCTTCATGGTGGAAACTCCTTGTCTTGTGATGCTGCTCACCACGTGGTGTAGTGGTTAAGAGCGGCGGACTCTAATCTGGAGAACTGGGTTTGATTCCCCACTCCTCCACATGAGCGGCAGATTCATTCTCCACTCCTCAACATGCAGCCTGCTGGGTGACCTTGGGCTAGTCACAGTTCTCTCCGAACTCTCTCAGCCCCACCTACCTCACAAGGCACCTATTGTGAGGTGGAAGGGAAGTGATTGTAAGCCGCTTTGAGACTCCTTTTGGTAGAGAAAAGTGGGGTATAAAAACCAACTCTTCTTCTTTGGGCAAGACATTTAATGGGCTAATTGAATGGATCTCCTATAAATTATCTCGGTAGAATTATAGGTGATATTATCATATGCTTTTCAGTTAATCAGTGTTAAAGATGTTAATAGTTATGTTTTCATAAAAGATAAAATGAAGGCAAAGCTTCTCTAGTAGTACTCGTATACTATACTTAAAAGAAACCAAACATGTTGTAGGATGTATCTCTTGTTAGGAGATTAATGATCTGATGAGGAAAGCAAAATAGACAGCTAGCGCTTCTCAGGTGCATACCTTTATTGGAATCAGGTCTGGTAAGAGTCATCTACTGAACACCTCTGCCCTTAAAAACCCTACAGGGTCACCATAAGTCTGCTGTGTCTGGAGGCACTTTCCACCACCTTCACCCTCAGAGTCTTACAATACACAAAATTCAGTGCAACGAATAAAAAGGAGAGGGGGAGGCTGTTTGAAGAAGCTTGTGATTTGGCAAAGGGAAATGGGAGGAAGATGGAGGCTGAAAGAAAAAGGGAGTCAGGTGAGGAAGAGGTAGAGTTTTTCAGGTGCAGCACCCTAGTGTCCTTATCCCAGCACCTTCAGTCCTAGCCAGGGAGAAATTACTAGCTTCATACGCGTTTCAGTTTCAAGATACGGAACAAGTCAAAGAAGAGCCTGATCTGAAGGAAAACTTCATGGTAACGCGAGCAGGGCATCTCTCCCCCAGCCCCACTCACCACCGCTTCCCATACTTTAAGTTCTCTGCATTTGAAATATCAAATTTCACCATGGCCAAAAGCAGTATAAAATCACCATCAGACCTTCAAAGCATTCTAAAGAATGAGTAGAGTAAGAGGGGTAGAAACCGAAATGATTCTTCCTCAAGCAAAGTTCTGCATTATCTTACTACAGTCTACTATAAGGTGTTGTAAAACTATGCAGCGCTCCAACGTACCTCTTCCTTCTATGAACCCTGCCTGAGCCTGTATTATTATTATCTTTTCCCAGTCAAGCCATGCGGTAAACCTTTCCAGCAGGTGACTGGCATAGACCTTCCCAATGATATTTAGTAAACTTATCAGTCTATAACTACTGGGATCCTTCCTATTCCCTTTCTTATAAAAAGGAATCACCACCGCACTACCCCAGCCCTTCGGAATATGACCTGTGGAATCGATGTAAGTAAACATGGCTGCCAAGAGAGGGGCCCACCAGTCTTTATGTTTTTAAGGAGCTCAGGTGGAATTCCATCCTCACCATTTTTAAGCAGTCTTAAATGTGATCTAATGTGATCTAACTTCAGCCTGTGTGACCGGGGGCCATTCTGGAGTCCCAACTGGCAATTCCATAGTGGAGGCCTTAGAGTGAGGATTATTGAACATACTATGAAGATATGAAATCCATGTACTGGGAGAAAGAATCTAATGTGGTGTAATCTGACCTAGAGCAGTTTGAGGTCATGTGCCAGAAGAGCGCGGAGTTCTTATCTTTAACTGCCTTAATCAATATTAACCATTGCTCTCTGACAAAGCCCTTCTTTTTTTGAGTAACCAAGAATTTATATTTCTTCTTATACAGCCTCACAGAGTTCAATGCATCTTCTTTTAAGGGCTCCGGAGCTTCTAGGAACACCCTATAAAAGTGCAACATCCCTATATGCCACCTTTGTGGATTTCAGAGCAGCCTTTGATTCAATCCCTAGAACCCGCCTCTGGACCAAATTAGGAGAATCCTCCATAGACAGAAGGCTTCTTTTCCTTATCCAGGCCTTGCACAGGCATACGTTTGTCAAAATAAGATGTAATAGGAATGGGTGTTTTTAACAGATCCCATTCCATCAATTAAAGGTGTTAGACAAGGCTGCTTGCTTGCCCTGTTGCTGTTTTCATTCTACATAAATAAAATAGCAAAATTTTTAAGCTATGAGGACTTGCACCCCCCTAAAATTGCGCAGCATAGTATCCCTCTGCTTCTCTATGCAGATGACATTGTGATCCTGTCTCGAACCCAGGTTGGCATGAAAAGAGCGTTGGGAAGACTGGCCAATTTTTGTAAATCTGAAGCTCTTCATATAAATTATAAGAAAACTAAAGAGCTTGCTTTTGGGAGCCATAGAAGAAAGAACAACTAGTCAATAGATGGGAATAGCATAGAGCAGGTCAAGTTGTTTAAATATCTAGGCGTAACATTCCAGGCAAATGGCCTCCGAGCAGAGCATCATAGACAGGTGGCGTGAACCGCTGAGAGATCCGCCTATAATATATTAAAATGCTTCAGGATGAAAGGATCCTTTTGCATTCCAGAAGCTCTAAAACTCTTTCAGGCTAAATCAATTAGCCAAATGCTATATGGCCCAATCTTAGGCTCAGCTAAATCCAGCTATACACCTCTAGAAAAGGTACAGTCAAAATTCCTTCGGGCAATTTTACAAGTCCCTCACCTTGTTTCAAATTCCTGGGTTCACCTGGAAACAGGCATGCTAAAAATCGAGGCAAGAATTACTCTAGCCTCAATTTCCCTTTGGTTAAAGGCCCATGAGGCATCAGAGGGATTTTTACCACTGCTTAGTTTGGACAATTATAGATCCAGATGGTGGACACAGTCTGTAAAAAAAATGGAGAGTCTTGGTTTTGCACCTCAATCCCTCTTAGAGCTAAAAAAAAGAGCAAGCAAAGCTCCTGGTTAGACAAAAGATCTTTGATACAAAAAGACAAACAGAGCTTATGAGTTCCTCAGCTTACTTGGCTCCTATTAGAACACACTATCGTTTAGCGTCAGCCGAATATCTGTCTGCTATCGAGCTAAATAAGCAAAGGAGAGCCCTAACACTGGCTAGAGGGTCGGCCCTGCCCTCAGCAATCCTGGAGGGAAAGTACAAGAAGTTAGCAAGATCTGAGTGGGCATGCCCTTGTGGGTCAGGAGAAATTGAAAGTACTTGCCATGCTCTATTTAGATGTATCTACTATGAGGGAATTCGTCAGAAGCGAATTCTACCTCTTATTAGCACAATGGAAGCCAGTTCAGAGGAAGAGAAAATTAAATTCCTCTTACAGAAGGGAGACTCTCAACGATTTTTGCAAGTAGCCAAGTATTGCTCTGCAGCTATTAAAATCCGCTCGAAGAAGGGTATTAGTGATTTTTAATTGATATGTGCCTATGTGAACAAGGTGGTTTTTAATTGATATAATGTTATCTGTATTTTGTATATAGAGATTTTTATTATGTAATCGGTTTTACTGACAAGGTTTGCAGCTTATCTGGCTATTGCCGTAATAATAAAATCCATCATTACAGTCTACTATGGATATTATTTCCAAGCAGAAGTGATTAAAGAATCATTCTGAGTCTTTAAAATTTTTGGCCTTAATCAAGTTTCCCATGTATTTGCCTGCTACAGAATGTAGGTTCCTCTGACTATGGTCATTCAGACCTTTTATAAAGATTAACATTCTATTGGCCCTCTCCCAATCTTCTTAAAAAGGAGACAGATGTAGTGATAAGTAACTTAGCAACTTAGCAGTTCTGAAATTTCAGATATGCTTGAAGAATTTTCAAGTATGCACCATCAAGCGCCATATACTTGCTATTCCTCTTCCCAGTCTCTAGGAGGAATGTTGCACACAAGACCAACTGGATTTGCGTCTCAATGGACTTTTTTCACTATAAATTAGTGCTAAGCCTTCCTTCTTTGTCATCTCTTTTGAACAAAGCTCCTCAGGTGTACTGACAAAAAAATAAAAATCAAGACGGTTCAGGTAACTGAGTCCTTTCAATAACTTTGGTAACAAAGGCTGATGCAAAGAAACCCATTCAGCTTTTTCCACAATCTGTTATCTAATGGCTCACTGCCTCTGGCTGTTACCTGCTTTTGATGTAAATTGCCAAGCAAATGTTACAGCAGAGTGTTAATTTTTCTGATGCACACCTGGCTGGGAGCTCCCCCTTTATCAATTGTTTCTAATAGTGCCTTTTGTGGTTTCCATTTAGGACTGCTGTTGAATTTCAACCAATGGGTTTCATTTCTACCTCCAGTACAGCTATATGGAGGCATCCAAATAATGGACAAAGAGAAACAAGCATGCTGAATATTTTTTTTGAAAAACACTATGTTGCAACTAAAGAGTCTACAAATAAAAAGCACATTAAATTCCTGGCCTCATTTCTTGACTCATGCAGCCAAATAAACTCATTACCACAAAATAATTAATGATACAGTATAGTGACATGTACAAACTCCATTAACAGAAAAAAACAAACAGTGAACCCACAAAGACTTGTGGGTAGCACCTCATTCCCCTTCCGCCACAATTTCCTCTTTCCTTTCCATGAAAGCCCCCACAGCCTATTCCCTCTTTCTGCTTCCTTCTTTCCTTTCCACCCCCCAGCCAACCAACTTTTATATGCCTGTCTTCAGCTTTCCCTCCTTCCCTCCCCTGCCCCCCCCCCGGGAGCCTCCACTGGGAAAAACTATAGCCCAGTTGCACAGTGCTGGGTGCCGAGCTGGGCCCAGATGTACAGTAGGGAACCCACAAAGACTTCCAAGGGCACTTCATTTCCCCCCTGTATCACCTTCCCCACTATTTTCTCTTTCCTCTCCTCCTGGAAGCCCCCTTGGGAGGGGTACCAAAGGCAGTAGAAGACCTATGAGGTAAGGCTGAAGAAGCTCGGTATGTTTAGCCTGGAGAGGAGACGACTGAGAGGTGATATGATAACCATCTTCATGTACTTGAAGGGCTGTCATATAGAGGAGGGTGTGGAGTTGTTTTCTATTCCCCCAGAAGGGGCAACCAATGGGTTGAAATTAAATCAAAAGAGTTTTCGGATAAACATTAGGAAGAACTTTCTGACAGAGTGGTTCTTCAGTGGAATAGGCTTCCTCAGGAGGTAGTGGGCTCTCCTTCTTTGGAGGTTTTTAAGCCGAGGCTAGCTAGCCATCCGTCAGCAATACTGACTCTGTAAACTTAGGCAGATCATGAGAGGGAGGGCAGGAAGGGTTGCATCAGTGTTTGGTTCTCGTGGCCCATTCTTACATGCCCAGGGTAATGCAGATTGCCACTTTGGGGTCAGGAAGCAATTTTCCTCCAGGCCAGATGGGCCAGGGATCCTGGAGGGGTTTTTTTTCCTTCTTCTGGCAATGGAGTAGGGGTCACTGGGGTGTGGGAAGGAGATAGTTGTGAATTTCCTGCACTGTGCAGGGGGTTGGACTAGATGACCCTGGTGGGTCCTTCCAACTCTATGATTCTATGATTCTCTATCCTCACCATTCCTTGCTTCCTTCTATCCTTCCCACCTACCAATCAACCTACTTTTTATCTGCCCCTCATATTCAGCTACATTTATTAATTCATTTACAGTATATTCCACCTTTCTCCTGTATGGAGACCCAAAGCAGCTTAAATCAATTTCTCCTCCATTTTATCCTCATAACAACCATATGAGGTAGTTTAGGCTGAGAATATATAACTGGCCCCAGGTCACTCCATGAGCTTCCTCAGCAGAGTAGTGATTCCAGTGTCCCACATCCTAGACTGAAATTCTGATCACCATACCTATTCTCTACAGTCTCAGAGGAGCATGCCTATCATACTAGGTGCTGTGGAACACAGGCAGGATGGTGCTGCTGCAGTCGTCTTATTTGTGGGCTTCCTAGAGGCACCTGGTTGGCCACTGTGTGAACAGACTACTGGACTGGATGGGTCTTGGTCTGACCCAGCATGGCCTTTCTTATGTTCTTATGTTCACCTTGAGCAAAGAACACAATGTTGCAAGAGCCAGCATGGTGTAGTAGTTAAGAGCGGCGGACTCTAATCTGGAGAACTGGGTTCTCCAGAAGCCTGCTGGGTGACCTTGGGCCCGTCACAGTTCTCTCAGAACTCTCTCAGCCCCACATGCCTCACAGGGCGCCTGTTGTGGGGAGAGGAAGGGATTGTGATTGCAAGCCGCTTTAAAACTCCTTAAGGTAGAGAAAAGTGGGATATAAAAACAAACTCCTCTTCTTCACAAAACCAATTTCAAAGGACAGAATCAAAGCCAAACCAACATGGTATGCCAATACCAAGCCCCAGAAGACACAGACATACATTACAATTAAATAACAGTCACAGGAGCCGTAAACGCTAGTTCCAGATATTCCCATTTGCCCATTTCCCAGAAAATCCCAGATATCATCTGGACACCCAAACATATCTGGAAAGTATTAATAAGGTATTTTTCGGGTATATACTCATACTGGAACACACATCCCCAGAGATGCTGGCACGACTGTGACCCTCTTCTGTCAAAACAAAAATTAGAAGGTGATCTGTGATCTGGTGCAATCACAACCCCCACATTACACTCACAAACAGACCATCAACAGATGGAACCAATTCCTTTTCTCATAACTCTTGAAATGAGTAAGAACAAGTAGTTGGCATATATGCTTTTCTGAGCCTATGGGTGTTTTTCCCCCTCCCCATGCATCACAAGAACGGTTCAAGGTAACCAAAATGTCTTTCCATAATAACCTGAACATATAGTTCTCTGATGCAGGATTTGAAGACAGATAACATTTTATACGTTGGTCTCATGAGACATGAAGAAAATCAACAAATAATTGAAGGATGCCTGGATCGTCAGGAACACACAGATATTAAAATTATCCATTTCACTGCATTGCAGTTTATTCAGCGTTTCATTATACAGGGGTGGGCAGAAGGATGCTCAGAAGCGACTAGTCACTCTCCAAGCAATTAAATGTAGCTTTCTGCCCCTCCTCTAGCACTGCTGTGGTCGCTTTCTCAATCTTCCCTTTAAATTTACTATAGCAGCTTCTTTTACGCAAAATCGGAAGTATCACATGCACATTGGGCACTGTGTAGAGCAGTGGTTCCCAACCTTTTTTTGACCAGGGACCACTAAGACTTTTTTGTTCGGTGCAGGAACCCCAAGGTTCAAAATAAAAATTCCGAGAATTTGAAAATAAACTTTAATCATAACAGTTAGTTAAACATTAAACTTAGAATAATATTTGAATATATATTTTTATAATAGAGAACTTTTAATTGAAAATATTAATTTATTATGGGTTTATAACTTTGTTTCGCGGACCTTAATTCAGTTCTCGCGGACCCCTGGGGGTCCACGGAGCCCCGGTTGGGAACCAGTGGTGTAGAGAAACATTATCACCCTTTTCCATCTGCTTCTCCTTCTCTATGCATGCACACATGAATGGCACTTGTGCTCTGGATGGGAAAGGAGCATCCCACTCTTTCCTCTGCATCAAAGCTGTGATATGCCTCTTCCAGGGAAAACAGAGGGAAACTACCCAAATGTTAAATAAACATATTTTAAAGCAGAGACAACACTTTTAGAAAAACACAGAAAGCTGGCCAAAAGATAGCTCAACTTAACCAGAATTAAATGACATTTTTACATATCTTCCAGAAGAAGAAGAGTTGGTTTTTATACACTGACTCTCTGCCGCGTAAGGAAGAATCAAATCGGCTTACAATCACCTTCCCTTCCCCTCCCCACAACAGACTGTTATAAATTAAACGAACAGATTAGAACTACATTAGACCAGTGGGCTTTAACCTATGGGTATTCTTTTTTTTTTTTGGTCCTCGTATTTCAGGCCCATGATAGAAGAATCCAATCTTATCTTGTTGGCCAATACATCCATGGCCAGGTTAAACAACAATGGAGATAATGGACAGAAACCTATGGGTATTCAAGTGGATCATAGAGCCCCACCTTCTAGATCAGGAGTGTCAAACATAAGGCCCGGGGCCCAGATCCGGCCCCTTGAGAGCTCGTATCAGGCCCACAAGCCAGTCGAGGCAGCCACCACCACCCCACTCTCGACCTGGGCTAGGTATGTATGAGCCATGACCCAGCAATTTTATTCTGCAATTAAAATACTAAAGATAACATAATCTCACCATGGGAAAAGTGACATTTATGTCATATCCGGGCCCCGTAACAATTGAGTTTGACACCCCTGTTCTAGATCATGAGTCCCTATGGGGCCAGCAATTTTTGGTTGTTTTATGGAAGGACGTGCTGGGTGGGGGGTAAGGGTACCATGCCTCCTGCCTTTCACTGCAGCAGCAGGACAGCAAGTATTATCAGGACTCAGTGGTGGAGGAGATTCCTTTTTAGCATAGATTCAGAGAGACTGGCTCCTCCTCTTCCTGTCACTTCTGATGCCATGTGTTTGCAGTTCAGAGGGTCCCTGCTGATGTCATGTGGATTAAAGGTGAGTCCTGGGTTGGGAAAGATGGAAGACCACTGCTTTGGACCACCCAGAAAATGCCACTTGTGTTCTACATGTATCATCTCAGTATTAATCATTTCTTACTTGTTTCTTCTTCAAAAAAAACCTCTTACTGGGATTGTTGGACTTTCTTACTTTTGTCTAATACTATGCACTGGTACACCAACTAATACTGCATCAACCTCACAGAAATTTTGAGTTCATCTAAAAAAGAGTCCCTGCTGAATGTCCTAATGCATCTTATTGTGAGCCTTCAGCAAATAAAACTTCATATATGAGCTCATGATGCGCTTTGCTGCTGGAAAGTCACAAACTCTGTGGGAAGCTTTTTATCTTCTCAGCAGTCAGTTTTCCGAGAACATCAGTGCAGCTACTGTAGTTACCTGTAGATTACTTGTATTTTCTCACATCTGTGTCCAGCAGTCTAAACCATGATGATAAAGGGTCATTAGGTGTTGAGTGAGGAAGGGGATGGACTAGACAATTTGCTCTGATAAGCTCCTTGTTGTGAGCTCCAGTTTAGAATGTGAAATGCTAGGTATGTACACTATAAAGAGGAATGGAATACGGCTCTCTGCAAACGGCAATTAAAATTAGGCAGCATAATCATTTAAAGATCACTACAACACAGGATGTATTTTTATTCTGCAATTAAAATCCTAAAGATAACATAATCTCGCCATGGGAAAAGGACATCAGTGGTCTATTAGCCACAAAAGAATTCAGGTACAATTACTAAGATAACTGCTGTTTGGAGCACAGCAAAGCAATTTCCCACAGTGGGACTTACAGTTCAATTTACCAGTTGGGCAAATATTTTGCGCTCTGTAGTGGTCCAGAGAGTTAACAGTTACAGGTAACATTTGAGCAGTGTTATATACTTCAAGAAAAAGTTTCTTCAACCCAAATAGGTTATTTACATCCCAATACCTAGCACTTTACGTACAAGTAAGTTCATCTCATGCTCATATTCAAGGAAGCGTGCTTAGATTGCAGACTTCCAACTAACTCTGTTATATTTTTTCAGTTTTGCAAATATCTGTCACTTCTGCATCTGCAAAAACCTGTTGTCAATTTAACATATGAATTAGCTTTTAGTTAATCAGTTTATCTTGAAATAATTTTATTTAACTATTTGGCTTTTCTGTCAAAAATGCAATGCAGTGTTTGTCACAATGAATAGAGGACAATCTGGGACACTTCCCTGGAATTATATGAAATACTGATAAAGGTGAGGATGTAACTTTCTCTCTTCTTAAATATAAATTTGACATCAAAACCTCTGGTCCGGAATGCCACTGTGCTAGGTGCCCAAACAAAACATTACTTTAATCGTTGTGAGTTCCTGCTCTCTACACAGTACACCATCCATTGATTCAAGTAAAGTACATTTAATAACTGTATTTTGTTCCTTCTTTAAAGATAAAAATTATATTCAACACAGGTGATCACAGTGTTCATTAAATCAATTTGTTGATGGGAATGCAAAGCATAAGCAAGGCTTAAGATTGACAGACTTCTTCAGACCAAACATTCAACATTCTGAAGACAGCGGCAATATAGGCAGATTCTGCAGTGGAAAGAGATGGACTCTCAATACAAGCTGGACATACTTAGGACGGCTTTTCTTCTTTTGCATTTTGAGTATTGTTCCTCAATTTGCCTGGCTAGTTGGTTTTAAGAAAAAGTAAGGTAATATCAAATATTTTGTAATTCTAGCATCATTTTGCTCGACTGAAAAATATCTATCTACTCAACATCTCATTTTATGTAAGCAACAAGCAACAACATACCCAAAGCAATATATACATAAACGATTACTGGAAGGCTTTACCATCTTTTTATGAACAAATAAAATCTCGATTTCCTTTGCACTATAAGCATCAACCAATAGTTAGACAGGTACATTTGCAAACTACACTCAACAACATCAAAATATTCTAGCACCATTATTATTTTTTCTCTCCACAGGCTTTGTAGCATTCCATCTAATGTAAATTTCAGATGTATTGCGATTACATCTTTTCCTTCCTTTCATTAAAGCAAATATTCAATAATTGAAATATTCAGTTAATATAGTCAACGTAGAGACCCAGCAATACCTGAGAAATAAGAATCTATAAAAATATTCATACACTTATCAACAGTAAAACTGAAGTCACTTTAGAAGACCTGAATGTGTCAAGAAGTTTGACAATTATGACTGGAGCCAGGAAACTGTAGCACTGCAGAATTTCTTATGAATTTCTCCAGTTCGTGTTTTTTTTTTATAAATGCTGTCTTAGATGACAGCTTAATGTGTACCACATGCAATATTTATTCTTCCTTAGTGTCAGACTGTCTAGCCATCCAAGGGAATACAAAGAATGTCACTTATTAGGATAAAAGCACAGGAAAGGTAATCAAGGACATATGTAACACCAGCCAGTCATGTCTTATTTCAACATCCTATTCCATTCATAACAGTTCAACAATTATTTGCTTACTAATAATTTGCTTTCAGGCTGTTTGTGTTCCCCATAATGGTGGTTTGAATCTATTTTGCTCTTTAGAATTGGACACTTGCTGTGCCACGCATGTTTGTCAAAACTTTGTATCTTCTGTCAGAAAAAGCTTAGCATATCAAATCATTTTGATCTGCTGCAAACTGTGAATAGAACAATCCAGTAACCCTCAATGTCAGCAGGGCAATGAAATAGCTGGATATTAAAACCTACTACCAAAATGTCTATAATGCACGGCCACAAATATGGCAAGCGAGTGAGGGTTTTCTAGCATTCTAAATACGTAACACGTTGATATCTTAGAATACGGCAGACATGTTACCAGAAGAAAGGAAAAGCATTTTAGAAATGGCCTTGCACTGACATACGGCAATTATTTTTTAGAGCAACTACCACCCCTTGCATTTTGAATTACTTACTTTGTTTATTTTTATTTAACCAAACAGAACATATAGATGGGGGGGGGAGGGATCTTCTGATACATTTTCAGCCACAGTCTGCTAGACAGGTGTGCGTTATGGAAAATGAGTAATTCAGAAAGTCAAATAAGATAAATGCTGATAGAGGGAGCCAAAAACAAACATTTACCACACCAAAAGGTTTTAAAAAATTAAGAACCCCAAATTTATAAGTGATCAAATATTGCATTAACTCCTGAATGTCATAATAATGGGTAGTTACACTACATTTTTGAATACAGGTCAAGGATATACAGTCATTTACCGTAAAATCAAAATGTACATTCTGCTTATTAAGTTTCTATGCAATTATTTCTGCACCCAACATCTTGGAGGCAGAAAACCACTTTCGCTTTGTATTTACTTAGCCCACATACTGGTCATACCACCCCACACAATTCAAATAAAATTATTATTATATGTTAGTATCGATGTCAGTTAATTCAATGACTAGTCTGCCCCCTCCAAAAAATCTCAGGTTGAGTAATCTGAGTTAAAATTAGAATACAACAACATTCCAAGTTAAATTATATGGTTAAGGTGCCTCAAACCAGCCTAACTCAGACTACTGAATGTCATTCCAAAGAGCTGCCTTCTAGAATTACTACTACTACTACTACTACTACTAATAATAATAATAATAATAGAATTTATCCCCCCCCCTCTCAGCCAGAGCCAGGGTCAGAGCAGCTTCCATCAAAAATACACAGCTATAAATACAGAATGTTCCATAGCTATTGGACAGGCACTGGGGATTATGCCCTTGGAGCCTCTGTTTGAACCTAGAACACAGATGGCTCCATCAAGACCATGTAGTTAATTTTAATGGTTTTATGATGGTATAAAAGAAAGAAGGAAACACCTGAGGTATACAGGCCCCCAAACAATTAAACACTACTTGTGGAAACCAGCCTTTCACATTGTACCCAGAAGACAACAGGGAACTATTGAAGATGCTGCAGAATGATGTAAAATGCTGCCTGTGCCCCATCTGAGAAAGGTCAGGGTACCCTGTTCAGCATCAATTGGAAGTTTAAGTAGATGGTACCTGGTGGTCACATGAAAAAATTCACCCAATAAGCAGCACGGGAAATTTTAAATTTTGTGTGGGGGTATTTATTTGATTCATTTACGTGCTGAATTTTCTGCATTGAAAACAGTTTGCAATTCAAAACAGCACCTCCAATTTGATACCCCAACACAAAAGGGGGACAGACATGGGAAAGGAAATCAAGTCCAGGCACTAACTTTTAGATAACTTATAAGCAGTTCCATAGTAAGTAGGTGGAATGGCCACTGCGGAAGGCAGTTCTGAGAGGGGTAGGGCTAGATGGCCGTCATTCCCCAAGCAGGCCCGTAAAGGGGGTCTTCTCTCTTTCTCACCTCCCCTTGAAGCAACCCAGCAGAAAGGTAGGTGTTTGTGGGGGGGGGGGGTTGCATAGGGAATGGCCACTCCCTGCAATTCCTTTGTTCCACTGTCCCCCAATCTGACTGCATGCATGACAGCAGAGACCACTGTTAGAAACAGGGCATCTAACTCGATTCCTAGCTCCATGCCTCAGCACAATGCTGTATCTCCTAATTAATTTTTTAAAATAAATCTGTACAGTTAATAAAAAATGCTCTGCACTGTCTTTTTCTTGCTTGGAATTGCCATACTTTATACAACGTTACAAAATATAAACTATGAGAATAACACTGACAATAACTGTAACAATTTGAAATTGTGGCTAAAATTTCAGGGTAGACCACACAGAATCGGAAGTCCTGGTGCTTTTTATCGTTCATTTGTTTATTTAATGCTCATAGACAAATTAGTCATGAGCATAGGGAAAAGGTACACTATTAAACAAGATAATAATTAAACATACAAGCTAAAATATAGGAATTACATCTACAGCTTTCATAAAATGTTGTTAAATTTTTAGATATACTCAATTGTATGGTTTTTAATTTAGAAATGTCATTTAATGGCATAAACATAAATTTTGCAACTGCCCAAGTCACATTTGGGTCGGTGTCTACTAATAGCTTAACTACAAGTTCCTGTTTTTCAATAAGTCTCCAATTCTGGATGTATTTAGTAATCAAATTTTCTCGGGCCGCATTGTACTTTTTACAACTGATAAAGAATTGCCAGATGGTGTCTAGCTCCCCTGATTTGCAGTCGCAAAGCCGCTCAGAAAAGGGGATCCCTTTGAATCTGCCTGTTAGTTCCCCTAAAGGCAAGGTGTTCATTCTGGCTTTTAAAAATAAAAATTCTATATTTGGGTACTGTTAGAGACTTACAGTGGCTTTCATCCTTGAAAGCTAGGCTAGGCCCAGAGAGACATACTGGATCAAGGTCATCCAGCAAGATTCATGGCGGAGTAGGCACAGCAAATCTGCCCGTTCCTAGTCTGATACTGACTCCTTTGCCGCACTGACTGGAGCTTTTTAAGAGATCTATCCAATTCACTACCTTTGTCCTTGCCATATATTCCCTGGCAAACTGGAATAATGCAGAATAACTCTACATGGAAACTGCCCTTGAAGAATTGTCAGGCTAGACTTATGGGGGTTAGAATCATAGACTTGGAAGGGACCACCAGGGTCATCTAGTCCAACCCCCTGCACAATGCAGGAAATTCACAACTACCTCCCCCACACCCCCAGTGACCCCTACTCCATGCCCAGAAGATGGCTAAGATGCCCTCCCTCTCATCATCTGCCTAAGGTCATCGAATCAGCATGGCTGACAGATGGCCATCTAGCCTCTGCTTAAAAACCTCCAGGGAAGGAGCGCTTACCACCTCTCAAGGAAGTCTTTTCCACTGAGGAACCGCTCTGTTAGAAAATTCTTCCTGATGTCTAGACGGAAATTCTTTTGATTTAATTTCAACCCGTTGGTTCTGGTCTGACCTTATGGGGCAACAGAAAACAACTTGGCACCATCCTCCATATGACAACCCTTCAAGTATTTGAAGATGGTTATCATATCCCCTCTCAGTCTTCTCCTCTTCAGGCTAAACATACCCAGCTCCTTCAACCTTTCCTCATAGGACTTGGTCTCCAGACCCCTCACCATCTTTGTTGCCCTCCTCTGGACAATACTATAGGTGAGGTCTCACCAGAGCAGAGTAAAGCAATACCATCACTTCGCGTGATCTGGACACTATACTGCTGTTGATGCAGCCCAGGATCACATTTGCCTTTTTAGCTACCGCATCACACTGCATCAGGAGTTAGTGGTTCTCCTATGCTGGATAGGTTTGCATACCTTCTGATGGACCAGGTGTGCAGTGGGGAGGAAAGAGACAGCTACTGAAGTAGTTCCTAGCAAGAAAAACCCACCACCATTTATTTGTTATTTGTAGTCTGCTGTTCTCACTGAGATTCACGGCTTAAGTCAATATAATCAACAGGATGGGACATCACCATCCACGGCATGGCAACAAATTAGAAGGAAAGTACACCCTTGCTGGTGCAGGCTTGAAGCAGCTCAGTAATCCACGAACAAGTGTGTGGGTTGCTGACTGGCTAGCAGCCCCCAACGTGGGAGAGCTGAGATCAGTCCCACATGCTTTGCCCTTCCCCGTGATTACCTTGCAGCATAGACGGGTTGTTCCTGCCAGAGGTCAACATCACAGCCGCCCATAATGGAGGTGCTTCTAGAACCCCAATTGAAATCTCAGGTAACAGAAATTGTCTGGGGCTGCCTTTTCACCAGATTAGGGTGTTATATCAGTTGCTCCTAGAAAAAGGTGCCTTGCCCATTTCCCCTGTAACCACTAAGTCTGATTACTATAGCATAACATAGGATAGGGCCACCACTGAAGACTGTTCAGAAACTTCATTGGTTCAGAATGTGGCAGCCAGCTTCTCAGGATTAAGTCAATAAAGCCCTCAACGGTTTGGGATCTGTATACCTTTGCTTCATTCATCTATGGGCAACTTAGCAACCCTAGCCCAAAAGCCATCTGGCTGTCCTCGACTAGTGCCAGAGCCTTTTTGACTGTGGCCCCTGCCTGGTGGAACTCTGTCGAGTGAGACCCGGGCCATAAAAGACCTGGCCCAGTTTTGCCGGGCCTGCAATATGGAGATGTTCCACCAAGCATATAGTTGAGGATAGCAACAGTTATATGGCCTACATGGTTAACATTCTATACTGGCCTGGATTGGGGGACCCCCTCTGCTGTTGTCATTTTTATTGTTCACCACCCAGACTCTCCACCCCATCGTCCCCCTGGGTTACTGCTTGGGTAGCTGACAGTCATTATACCCCCGCCCCGGTTTCTGCATGATTTTAATTTTACTTAAATTTAATTGGGGGGGGGGGGCTGTTGTGTTGTTTTATTAGACGCCATCATGTTGTTTTAGATGTAGTTAAGTACATTTATATTCCTGGTTTTTAGCGGTTTTAAATTACTTGTATTAAATTTATGTTGTCAGCCGCCCTGAGGGGGAAAGCGGGATAGAAGTATAAATAATAAAGAAATAATAAAGAAATAAGAGGAAAATAAAAGATGGTGCTGAAGTAACTGCCACAGCCCCCAATTAATTTCCAAATATCCTTCTGTGAAATTAGATTTGTAGGAACACTGCTCTCACCTTCCCAAGGACGCTGAACAAGCTAGCTAGCTTCTTGCTTTGACGTGAAATGTAAACCCAGTCAGTCCCTCAGCACTTGGGGGGGAGTAAGATTGGCTTTTAAAAAACGAGTTGCTTTCTGTTGAGCTATGCTGTAACATTTTAATATTTTCACATATTATGTTTGGGGGTGGCTATGATTTGGCCCAGGCTAGCCTGATCTCGTCAGATCTCAAAAGCCAAGCAGGGTCAGCCCTGGTTGGTATTTGGTTGGGAGACCACCAAGGAATACCAGGGTTGCTGTGCAGAGGAAGGCACTGGCAAACCACCTCTGTTAGTCTCTTGCCATGAAACCCCCCCAAAAAAGGGGTCGCCATGAGTCGGTTGCGACTTGACAACACTTCACACACACACACACACACGATTTGTATATCCTGTTAGCTCCTCTGATGTACTATTTGTACCATGAAATAGGATATAAATTTTTAAATAATCTTTTTAAAAGGACTGTCTGTCAATAGCCGTTCGTCAATGTAGCTGGTCTATTCCATGGCAAGAAGTAAATATGAAGGGCTTTATACCAAGCCAAGCCACTCATCCATCTAATTGCCTTCTCTGACTAGCAATGGGATCTCAACCAGAGAAAGGTCTTTCCCAACACTTGTTATCAAAAATCCTTTCACTGGAGAGATTGGTCCTGGGATCTTCTGCACGAAAAGTATACACTATCACTGCCCCATCTCCAAATAGTGACTCAGAGCACAGTCTTTCAGATTCACCACAAGCAGGCATTTCCAGGCTAGATTATGACAGAGACTAAACTATAAAGCCCCTAAATCACCTGAGTCTGACATGCTTAACAGAGCAGCTTCTCCCATATGATTAAACACAGCAACTCAGCTTTTGGGGGCAGGCCTTGCTTCAGATTCCAGTGAAAATCCAGGCTTAGATCCTGTGTGATGCAAGCAAAGCTGCAATACATAAATGACAACTCCCACACACACACTCACACTGCAGCACTTGACACATGCCCCAAAATTGTGCCCCTGAAGGTCCATATATTCCCAGAAGTATCATGGAAGTTGAAACAGGGGTTCAAAGGGACAGGGAACGATCAGAGACAACTGTCCTCCCTTCTTCAGCAAGTGGAAAATAGTGATTTAGGAAAAGGAGCTTTAGGTTTAAAACAGAAGTTCAGAATTCAAACTTCTGTAGTCATGCCCGTCTTCTTGGATATCTCCTTTCTGTTCGGATCACGGTGATGGTCTCACCCATGTCTCTGTTGTTGTTATTGTTATTGTTTTTCAAGGCGAGTTTTTGTAAGAGAGCATAAATTGCATAATAGGACCCTTTCTTCCTCTAGCATGATGTCCAAAGAGTGATGCAAAGAGTTAAGTGGAAAGGTATAGGTATAAATGACTTTTCACGGATCTTTAAAAAGATGGTCCTATTAAACTATTTACACCCTGTCTGTATACAAAATGTTAAAGGAAAGTGTATGACCAACACATGAAGCTGTCTCATATGGAGTCAGACCATTGGTTTACCATGGTCAGTACTGCCTGCTCTGACGGGCAGAAGCTCTCTCTCTCCAGTCTCAAGCAAGGGTCTTTCACATTGTGTGTGTAAAGTGCCGTCAAGTCGCAGCCGACTCATGGTGACCCCTTTTGGGGTTATCATGGCAAGAGACTAACAGAGGTGGTTTGCCAGTGCCTTCCTCTGCACAGCAACCCTGGTATTCCTTGGTCTCCCATCCAAATACTAACCAGGGCTAACCCTGCTTAGCTTCTGAGAGCTGACGAGATCAGGCTAGCCTCCCACCAGATCCCTTATAATCAAGGATGCCAGGGATCGGATTTGGGACCTTCTACATGCAAAGCAGATGCTATTTCCTCGAGTCAGCTCCTCCCCCACCTGACCAGTGTGCAGGCCATAGCTTTCCTTGTTACATTTGACCTAGATGAACTGCATTTTGCAACAACTATAGTTTTCCTGGGGGCACTGGATTTTTTTTTCCTAAAAGGAGCTCCGTTGCACAGAGTGGTAAGCTGCACCTGAGTTCAATCCTGACGGAAGTCGGTTTCAGGTAGCTGGCTCAACGTTGACTCAGCCTTCCATCCTTCTGAGGTTGGTAAAATGAGTACCCGGCTTGCTGGGGGTAAAGCATGGGTGGGGAACCTCCGGCCCGCGGGCCGGATGCGACCCGTGAGCTCATTTTATCCGGCCCCTGGCCCGCCTGCCAAGGCTGGGAGCTCCACTGAGCTAGCTGTTGCTAGCCGGAGCCTCCTCTTGGCACTTCAGGTTTTGCTGGGAGGCAGGAGCGCATGCCGGCCCCGAACCTTCCCCCTCCCAGCTTGCCTTTGTCTGTGGGGCATGGTAATCCCCTGGCCACACCCCCGTGCCGCGTGCTTTCATGCCGCTGGGGGCTTGCCAGCCTGCGCACTGGCCGCACTGCCGGCTCAGGGCCCCTGTTCAGCCCTCCCCCTGCTCGACCCCACCCCCGGGCGCACCCCCGCGCTGCGGCCTAACGCTGAGGGGGGTTGAGACTCGGGCCTCTGGGGCCTCACCAGCCTGCCTGCTGGCTGCGCCGCCGGCTTAGTGGGCCCCTGTATGCATGGCCGGGTTCATGCAGGAAGGAACCTGGGACCTTCTGCAAGCGGGTGGGTGCCTTTGTGTGTGTGCGGGGAAGGGGGGGACCGGGAAGGAACCTGGGACCTTCTGCAAGCCGGTGGGTGTCTTTGTGTTTGCGGGGAGGGGGGACCGGGAAGGAACCTGGGACCTTCTGCAAGCAAGTGCGTGCCTGTGTGTGTGCGCGCGCGGGGGAACCGGGAAGGATTCCATGTTCCTTCCCGGCTCCCCCCCTCCCCTGCGTGCACGCACACAGGCACGCACCCGCTTGCAAAAGGTCCCAGGTTCCTTCCTGAGTAGTGGAGGGAGGGAGAAAGACGCTTCCCCCAAGGCTGTCTGTACAGCAGCGGTGTGCAGGAACGTCGCGGCACACTTAAAAAAACCCTCTCACTGCCTCAGCTGTTCCTGCATGCCACGGCGGCGTGCACAACCAAGCTTCAACCTTCCCGCCTCCCTACCCCACCTCCAGAGTCGCCTAATCGCCTCCCGTGTGGATGCTCCACCGCCGGGAGCGGCTTGGCTTCTTCTTCCCCCCTCCTTCTTGCCACTCAACAGCTGACAGGTGGCGAGAGTGGGGGAGAGAAGAAGAAGCCAGCTGCTCCCGGTGGCGGAGCATCCGCACGGAAGCCGATTAGGCATTCTGGGGGTGGGGAGGTGGCAAGGTTGAAGCCCAGTTGCGCGGAGTTGCGCGCGCCACCAGGTGTGTGTGTGTGGGGGAGGCTTTTCTCTCTTTTCTTCCTCTTTTTCTGTCACTCTCTCCTTTCTCTCCCTTTCTCCCTCTTTTTCTGTCTCTTTCTTTGTCTGTCACCCTCTGTCCTTTTCTTTTTCTCTGTCCTTTTCTTTCTCCCCCTCCATCTATCTATCTATCTTTCTTTCTTTCTTTCTTTCTTTCTTTCCCCCTCTCTCTCTCTCTCTCTCTCCCTCCCTCCTTCCTTCCTTCTGCCATTTATGCATGGGAGGTTTTGCCTTGGATTTGCCACTCTCTAGACTAGATGCACATTTTCCCAATCTGAATTCTCAAAATTCAACAATAAGCCCCCATGCAGAGTTTTGAGAATTCAAATGGGGAAAATGTGCATCTAGAGAGCAGCAAATCCAAGGCAAAACCTCCCATGCATAAATGGCCTTTCCTTTCTTTCTTTCTTTCTTTCTTTCTTTCTTTCTTTCTTTCTTTCTTTCTTTCTTTCTTTTGTTTCTTTTGTTTCTTTTCTTTCTCTCTCTCTCTCTCTCTTTCTTTCTTTCTCTTTTCTTCCACCCCAAAAACCTCCCTAGCCTCTCCCCTCCCACCACCCCACCACCACCCTGCCGGGAGATCTACAACCGGTATGGCCCCCGAATGATGTGATAAATATGCAAATGGCCCTTGGCAGAAAAAAGGTTCCCCACCCCTGGGTAAAGTGTAGACGAATGGGGAAGGCAATGGCCAACCACCCCGTAAACACAGTCTGCTTAGTAAACGCTGTGATGTGATGTCACACCATGGGTAAGTAATGACCCGGTGCTTGCACAGAGGACTACCTTTACCTTTGCTTTTTTACATTCCTAAGAGTAAGCATGAATGGCTATACCATGATGCGCCATTACATGTAAAGTCAACCAGTTTACATGTTTTAACAACTGTAGTGGTATACCATATCAGTTTGACTTTCCAACATTCCACAATGTAGTCATTACTTCTGGAATATCAAGCATAGCAACTACAGTGATCATTCTTACTTAAGAAAATACACTATTGGGGTTCATTGGTACTGGCATTTATTTTCTTTCCTTTTTTAAAAAAAAACCTTTATGAACAGCCGGCTTAAAGGATGACAAGGTGAGAATAATTACTGCACAGCTTTGAGATTGCTACAAAACATATACGGAATACATTTTCACACAATCTCCTCACAAATTCAAACAATTCAACTTCACTGAAAGTGCTAGCTTTGAAGCAAAATTAAAATCTGTGAAAAGCTGACGCAACCCTAGTTTCTGTCATTAGAAAAGTTAGAACTTTTTTCAAACACAATACACTTAAATCAAATGGCAATACTTTTCGCTTAAATGCTATTTATTATAGACACCATGTTAAAATCTTTAAGCAGAAGCTGAACTTCCCTTTTGCATCATTCAGCAGAGCAGCTATTTCTCAGTGTTGTGACCAAGTTTCTACCCATCCCTTATTTTTCCATACACAACCCATATAATTTACTTGAGGTGTGTATAGGAATGAAGACATAGGTGCAGATGCATACATTCAGGCCGATGGTGGTGGTGGGGAATTTCAACCCTAGGCTTAATATTCCACTTCACTGTACCATGATAAGTAACGCCATAGTTTTTGCTCCCATTATTAAACCACAAAATTAGGAAGACTGTGGAGAGACAAATAAATCTTAAAGCCAAGACTGACTCTCTCTCTCTCTCTCTCTCTCTCATATATATAGATATATAAACAACATAAAATAAATTAAGATATAGAAAATCTTTATACTATTGGTTAACATCTAACAAGATTCCTTACTTTCAAAAGTGATTGTGAGTTGAGAATTTCAAGATTGGAGTGCCTGCAACCCATATTAACAAGCACTCAACGCCCATAAGATGCTTTCAGGGTTTTGTGACAAGATTCAAATAAGTACTGAGTATGATTTAAGAAAGAGTTTAGTAAGTTAAATATCAGCAAATGACATTTAATGTAACAATCATATTATGTGGAACACTGAATTCTCTTTCCACCTGCAAATACTAGATCAAAGTCACACACTGATCAGATCGGTTGCCAAAATGTCTGGGAACACATGTACATAAGCACGCCATTCATGTCACTGTTCTAACATGGACACTGTGTTTAATATATTAAACAGGTGCATGGATGAGGCATTCATTCTTGCATGAGACAATTCAGGATATGTTATAAATAGTATACTGTTGCATCAAAAAACATAATTACATTAAAAAATAATGGTACTGTGAGTTTTGATGGCCTACTCTGCTCAATAGCTTGTTTTGAGCAGCAACAGTAGTGTCAGGATGAACAAACAGTATTGCATTCTATTATAAAACAGCACTATATTCAAGATTCTCTATAAAATGTTAGTGTGTTTTTGTAAAGGCTTAGATTACTTATATGTTGAAGGAGTAGTAAGTTGTATTTTAAAGTGCTGATGGGAATTTGCCTACATACCCATGACTATCATCATCTGAACATAATGTAAGTGCAACTAATACATTTATCATGTCAACTTCCCTTCAGGAACCAGATCTTAATCGTAAACTAACTGAATTACTAGTTTAACACAGTTAATACCAGCAAGTTGTTCCTTGGAATCAATCAAGTATTTATAGCTTGCAAAAGGTCATGTAAACCACAATCATATCATTCATTCTGTTTTCTTCTCCAAGACAGAAAAATGCCAAGTTGCCCCTTCAAAAAGACAGTGTGTTTTTACAAGTCATTTTAAAAAATCAGGGAAAGATGGGGAGGAGCTCTAGCTTTCCTCCTTATTCCCAAAACTTTCAAGCATTTCCTTGATGAGGAGGTAAATACTTCTCCACTGCAAAACTCCTATGAAAAACATTCAGAGTTGCATCCTTCCTGAACTAACATTAGCTGCCTTACATTATCACAAATTAAACCAAGAAATAAAATTTTGCTAAATGAGCTAGATGATTCAACAGTAGTTCCAATTAAGAACGGGGAGGGGGGAGGAATGCACAAATTAAAAGGCTTCTCCCCAACAGAATATATTCTAATCATTTGCATCTGCTTGCACTGCCTTCCATGTTAGAGGGCAACCATTCCCAACCTTCATAAATTAATAAATTATTTTGTTCTTCAATGCAAAAAGATATATCGTCATAAGGAAGACGGGATTTAAAGATCGGCCATTCTGTAGGGGGGGGAGATGGTCACTGTTCTGACTTCCGTAGATGCCATTCTCTATCACACAACCCTCCCCACTCATAAATACATGACAACTACTTCCTCAATCATTTTTTACGAGCAGGGATGCATGGGGGGTTGTCAAAGGCTAGCTTGAGGGAAAATAGGAACAGCAGGTGGCTGAAACTGTACTGAAAATGGCTATGTGGTAAATTCTCTTCTGGAACATCACTCAGCTACCCCAAGCTTTGATCTTGCAGCTACAATTATACTAATGTCCCCAAACCTGGATTTTAAAGACATACACATGGGGGGGGGACACCCTGAACTTTGAGAAATGCATAAACACAATAAGATTTTACTACGAATTCATAATATAAACATTTGCAAATTAAAAACTAATATCTATGCTAAGTTTTGCATTCTGTCCTCGTCACAACTGGTCTCGCAAATGACATGGGGCGTCTGGCAACGGTTAAATCACAGACTGGCGTCTCCTGAGCAGTCTGTCTACTATTAAGGTTTGAGAAATGGTATTTTACTGTACAATTAGAAACAGTGAGCTCTACCTGCAATCACCCAAATACAGGTGTGATGAGCCATTCTGGACAACTAAAACAACCTGCCCATTTTCAAATAAATGTTGATGCTCTACTGGTACTGCGGCAGTGAAGAAACCTCTCCAACAGGACTTAAATGTAACACAGGAAATCTTAGCATTCTGAGTTGCCTGAAACTTAAAATGCCTTCATGCGCACAGCAACCTGCCCAGAGCAATCATATATTCAAAGTTTCCGCAAGATAGATGTGATTTCAAATACCCCATTGTAGAGGGAGGCAGATTTAATCAAATGGGAGGTTTCTTTTGCAAAAACTGAACAAATTTTGTCAACATATAACCACTAAAAAAGTTCCAGCTATGCGGCACTGAAAACACACATAAATGCGCTATACTGGTAGAACAGAGAAGTTTTAGTTGAAATAATTTCACAGAATTTATTCTAATAACTTATTAGAGTTAACCATCTGACATTAATTATTGTTTTGGCTTCCAGTCTACGAATGTTTATTTTTCAGTTTAAAGCCTCCTCACTCTTTGATATCATATGGAAATGAGAAATTTTAATGGAAAATTGAAACCATGTGCATCTAAGTACTTAATGAAGTACAGGGAGAACGAGAGTGTGTGTTTTAGAGGAACTTAGATACACAGGGCTGCAGTTACTTTAACATGGCAGCAAGCAAACACAACCTAAAACTTAAAATGAGTTTCATGGTGAACTTTGTACACTTTGAAATTTTTAGGGAAATTATTTGAAAGGAGAGTTCTCATCAATGGTCCCTTTTTAATGCAATGGATTAAACACCTCTTCATCAAACTGTTCATCTAATCAGTAGCTTTCTCAAGACCAAAAAAATGCAGCGTTCTTTTCAACTCAGATCTCAACTGTATCCCGCATACTCTGGGACTGGCCTTTAATCCAGGTCACCGCCTGTTTGACAGAAAGCTTATTCTGTAGCCATTACATATGCTGTCATATTTATAACCATACAAAAGTTTCTAAACTCACACGTGACACACAATGTCTATGAGATTTGCATTTCCTAGCAATAAGGTTTTCCCATAAAATGGATGTGGGCATTTGTATCCTTTTAAACATATCTCTGACATATGAACTTTTTTTTTGTTTTTTCCCTTCAACATCCAACAAACAGGCATGGATAAAGATTATATCACTTTTATCAATAACTCAGAAGTTTTTTTTAAAAAAAGGGCATTATGTTACAGGTTCGTTCAATATCATACAGCAAAACAAATTCCTGAAGATAGGAGGGAAAATTGCTATTTTATTTGTAAATCATTATGAGAGGTTTTACCCTCTATTGCACTCCAACAGATAGGGTAATAGGAACACTGCCAGTAATACATTTCGATTTACTGTAGGTACAATAATGTGACTAACTATTAATTTGACAAACACTAAGATCTTAGAGAAACATGGCAATTCGTAAAAAAAATTAAGCGTATTTTGGTAAACTCACCATTTGTTTTTCTTTCTAATGTAGTCTTTTTCAGAAAGGTTAATCAAATAGATCATTGGTTTGGAAGTTAAAAACAAGTGTTTGTTCAGCACATCAATCTGAAAATCAGGGAGGGGAAAGCTAAATTATAACACAAATGAAAAACCCACAATGGAGGAATGCCAGATGATCAAAGTTTATATATCTCACCTCTAAATATAAATAGTAAAAGCAAAGAACATTTATTTATTGGAGTTAAATTTAACATGCTTATGTAAAGATCTGATTTTTTTAATTTAAGGGAAAACAACAAGATCAGACTTGGAGGAGGAGGAAATAGTTATAGCCTACCTCTTTGTCATTCCAATCATGATAGAAACGAACCGGCTTTTTTTCATCTATTACCCAGCTTTTGATTTTGCACATTATGTCCTGTGCAGAATTAAAAAGAAACAAAAAGCATTTAAAAACATTAAAAGAAACAAAAAGTGTTAAAAGAAAACACACTCAGCTATATGTCAGACAGTTATTTCTTATGGGGGGGGGGAGGAACTGTAGACAGCAACATATGAAGTACCTTCTAAATGAAGTAATACATATATGAAAAGGGGACAGGAGAACACAACCAGGGCTAGAACAGACAAACACAGAACACCCTGGTAAAGTTACTTCCCTGAAAAAGGGACAGTGATACTTCCCTCTGCCAAGTTGAATGTAAAAAGGCATCTATTATTTAATTTGCTTTCCAACATTCCACAGTCATAAAGCATCCCAAAAAGGGGGTGCGGGGGGAGAATCATACACAAGAAATCTGTGCTAGGTGTGTTGCGCATGGTTTTGAAATACTGTTAGCAAAAGAAACTGAGCTGATTATTGGCAGTCCCACCCTTCCACATATTAATCCACGTGGCCAAAGGCCTCCATATTCTGCATTAATTTTTTTTGTCAACACCTTCTCCTTTCCTCAAAAAAAACCCCGAAACCTGCCAAAGCTTCCATTACACAATGGCAAGAGGCTTGCTCTGGTGACCTCCAACCAGCTGCATTCACTTTCAGAACATCTCTCCCCGCAGGAAATCTAAAGGCCTTTTAGTTAGCAAGCTAGTGTGCATTCAGAAGGAGTAACTGCAGGAAGGGCCCAATGCGCTTTGTTTCTCTGGCCTTTCTTCACAGAAAGATTAATCATCTGTGAAATGGAAACGGCAAACAGCAAGTGACACAAACTGAACCCTTCAAGCCTTTTCCTCATCAGTTTTGTGGTTCGGAATCTGAAAGCTGCGTGTGGCTAGGTTTGCCTTACAGGCAGGTGTTAATAAAAGGCTCCTGGGTCTGAAAGGTCAAACCAAGCTCTTCTAGAAGTAGTACATTTTTAGTGTGTGTGCGTGTGTGTCCCCCTTCTTATTTTTGGTCAGAAGTGATTTATGGCCATGCTTTAAATATTGCATTTCAATTCATTTTTTTTACAAGGTATCACTGTCATGGTAAAGTCAATTAAAGGAAGGAAGAACTGATTTTTTGACCCCGAATCCCCCCCCCCGGCACACGTTTTACCTTGTCAATAAATAGGTTAAACATTTATAAATATATTGCCTTAGTATTCAGTATATACTTACTCTTCCCATTCTTGCAATTGCTTCAGGAGGGGAAAAAAACAAGAGGAAAGCTCTTCTAAATCCTTAGATCCTGATTTGTAACTCTCCGGGAACAGGGCTCCCCACGGATTTTAACAAGAAAGGAGCAAGCTACAAACTTTTAATGAAATATAACATGTTCTGCCTAAGAATAATCACTTTTACTCTCCTGTAACTGATTTTTTTTTCACTCATAAATGTTTTAAAAGTGGCTAATGTAACACCATTTCCTACAAGGAGAAGATCAAAGTGCTATATTACAAATGCATTATGATTAAAAAAGCACTGTGCAGCCTTGCTATTAAATGTTCTTTAAACCCTAAAAGGCTTCCCATAGATCTCACTTGGCACTGCATATACAACCTTTGACAAGTAATGTAGACCATTTTTATTCATTGCCTAAAATTGTAGGCAATTATGTGCGTCACACTGGCCACCTGCAAGTTCTGAATGCCTGCTCCAGTTGTCAGAGCTAAAAACTAATGTCGGAGGGGATTAATCTAGGGGGAGAGAGTCCTCTTTAATGGCTCCAGCAGGTGAAATGGCCCAGCTGGTTACTACGATGAGTGGCCAGAATAGCTTATGTAGAGACATGCAACAAGATTACACCTTTAAAAAAAAAATACACAGAACCATCTTTGGGCCCTATCTATTTTTCCCATATTTTCTTCTATCGATAAATAACTCACTTAAGCTTAAAGAAATGAATTTAAAAGCTATTCTTCGACTTCATTGTTACAACAATCCCCCCCCCCAAAAGCAATCCTGCTTAACTAGTGGAGGAATTTTATATTTTTCCCCTGATTTTAAGAATTAATGTAAGTTACAAATTCCCATCTTTAAAAAGCCATTAACACTGCAAAATTTTCCAAACACTCTATTGTATAAAACTGGTGGTAAAGTCTTTGGGACTGAACAGGTCTCGGCTCCACATGCTAATGAGACAAATCTGTCTTGCCCGTTTGGTTTGTCCTTCAATTATCTCTGCATAGGTAAGCAGCAGTTAGTGTGTTTATGTAGGGTTTTTTCCTATTCTTATCCAAATTGTCCAGCTGACCTTATTCACTCCAAACACAAAAAAGAATTAACACTCAAGATACCACTCTAGTTTAACTTCAGTTAACTAAAGTAGTAACTTTGTCAAACTAAAGAACCACAACCATTGTGTGACAATTTCCAAAAGGGTATAGTCTCTGTCTTTCTCAGAGACTGCCCCACAATCTTCCCCTACCCCCCACCCCTCCAAAATTGCCAAAATTCCAAACTTAAGCATCTACCAGAAGCATTGTAAGATTATCCTCTCCCAGCTGCTTTCCAGTGACCACAGTTAAGCAGACAAGAAAAAATTGTTTTCATGCACATTATGCAGCTTTTTATATAAGTGTTGTAGGGTTGCCAACCTCCAAGTGGAGCCTGGAGATCTCCCGGAATTACAGCTGATCCCCAGACTACAGAGATCAGTTCCCCTGGAGAAAATGGCTGCTTTGAAGGATGGACTCTTTGGCGTTATACCCCACTGAGGTCCCTCTCTTCCCCAAACCCCACCCTCCCCATGTTCCACCCCCACCCCAAGTCTCCAGAATTTCCCAGTCTGGAGTTGGCAACCAGTTGCTTTAATGGGCAACCCACTCTAAGCCCACCATACAGGACAGCACAGAAATGGAATTAAATGGAGCAAGTGGAATTAAGACACTTCCGCTGCCCTGTGCCACTCTGATCCAAGCATCCAGGATGGATTCTGAGAATTACACGTATCTTTTTTCAATTTGTTTAAAGGTAAATATGACTCTGAGCAAGGTGACCCAGGCCTTCCTCGACCCCGTATCAATGTTTACAATGTTGATCAAATATCTGGCCTTTTATGACATTACAGACAAGAAATTAGCTCCCAACTTGGAAGGCTTTAAGAGGGGAGTGGTCATGTTCATGGAGGAGAGGGCTATCCATGGCTACTAGTCAAAATGGATACTAGTCATGATGCATACCTATTCTCTACAGGATCAGAGGATCATGCCTATTATATTAGGTGCTTTGGAAGGCAGGCAGGACAATGCTGCTGCAGTTGTCTTGTTTGTGGGCTTCCTAGAGGCATCTGGTTGGCTACTGTGTGAACAGACTGCTGAACTTGATGCACCTTAGTCTGATCCAGCATGGCTTTTCATATGTTCTTAAATATCAAATTCTAGTAAGAGTAGAGAAAGGCTGGTTTCCCATGGATCCAGCAAAGCCTTAGTTGCATGAGCTGCTGGGATTTCTCCTGTTCTTTTCACTCCATCAGTCCCCCAAGCCTGCCCCCAAACTGAAAAGCCATGTTTTAAAACCTTGGAAGAGAAACACAACGAAATCACCAGGTTGAACACTTAGGGTTGCCAGATACCAGGTAATGGAAGGCAGTTAAGGGGGCTGCCTGCTACACCTCAGCTGGCTGGCGGGGGGGGGATTAATGTCACTTCCATCGAGTTTTTGGAGAAATGTGCTAGAGCGTCCCGGTCACTTCCAGGTTTACCCCAGAAGTGAAGTTATTGTACCGATCACCTGCCCCCCCAGCCCCACCACAACGAAGTTCCTGCCAGTGGCGAAGGGGGACCTGGCAACCCTATGTACACTAGAGGATAGCTGTATCAAGGCCATTAGAGAAGGTTACGCTTTTCTACAGGAACAAAACTTGGCAAAACATGACTTGCCTTCTCGCTTTGGAGGTGAGAAAACTGAGTGAAATAATTAGGAAAAACCTCGTACTGAATATGTTAATGTAACGGCTGTGCACTTCCACACAGAAAATATACAATTGAAAAATCAACAAGGAGAAAGCAGCAGAATTCAAATTCACTATTACTGATAGCAGGCCACTGATGAAAAGGAATTACTGAAACAACTCCTTTTCTGAAAAGTACTTCACAGACCTGTGTCTGGGCCATACCATTTCAGACTGCAGGTAGGAGCTCACCTAACTGAACTCCTCCACAGCTACATGTCAGGATAAATGGTTGCATGGCAGCTAGTTTTCTATACACAGGCAATATATTTTATGATAGTGCATTCATTTATTTCATTCCCTAACCTGATGTCTGAAGTGTCTAGAATGACTTTCTGCTTTAGAAGCTTAGAATTGTTCCTGCTCAGAGATCTCAAATCAGCTGAAGGAATTGAGGGAGCAGTGAAACAGGAAGAAATATATTCAAGAGGGCTTCCAGCAAGCTTCAAAAAGTGGATCTGTTCCGCACTACTGATATGAAGAAGAGTCAGTTTTTATATGCCAACTTTCTCTACCACTTAAGGGAGAATCAAACCGGTTTACAATCCCCTTCCCTTCCCCACAACAGACACCCTGTGAGGTAGGTGGGAATGAGTGCGACTAGCCCAATGTCACCCAGCTGGCTTCATGCTTAGGAAGGGGAAACCCAGCCGGTTCACCAGATTAGCATCCGCCGCTCATGTGGAGGAGTGGGGAATCAAACCCGGTTCTCCAGATCAGAGTCCACAGCTCCAAACCACCGCTTTTAACCACTATACCACCTGTTCAATAATGGTTTTTCGGACTTGCTAAGAGATCCACCAACAGGTCCCTGAAACTTCTTATGACCTGCTGGCTTATTTGGTGGTGAAGTTTCCATTTTGACTGTAAAGCCATCTGCCTGCTCAACCAGTTAGCCTCACATTTGAAATCTCAGCCATGTGCTCTGCCGTCATGAAGACAAAGCTGCTCTCTGTTTAGACTAGTAGCATGCAGACATCCCTGTGAAACAACGTTCCCCAGCCAATCGATTTACATATCATTTCTTGCCAGTGTCTGAAGGCCATCAGTTTCCGCCTTATCACACTCAACCCAAAAGCGTTGAGATCCATTTGAGATTCTGTCCCTAACCAAGTCCTGCGAGCCACTAGTTGTTAGAAGTGGAATCCCCAACCAATGAGACAGTGATGATAATAAATGTTATAGATCCCTGAGAGGCACCTCTTTGGTAAAAGGTAAAGGTAGTCCCCTGTGCAAGCACCAGGTCATTCTTGACCCATGAGGTGACGTCACATCTCGATGTTTACTAGGCAGACTATGTTTCCGGGGTGGTTTGCCATTGCCTTCCCCAGTCGTCTACACTTTACCCCCAGCAAGCTAGGTACTCATTTTCCCGACCTCGAAAGAATGGAGGGCTGAGTCAACCTTCAGCCGGCTACCTGAAACCGAATTCCGTCAGGATCAAACTCAGGTCATGAGCAGAGCTTTTGACTGCAGTACTGCAGCTTACCACACTGCGCCACAGGGCTCTTCCTCTTTGGACAGCCTGTCAGAAGCCAGCCACCAATCCAGAGGACCTCTGCGCCCGCTCTGGAATGAGAACTTCATGCGACAATCTGACACTGGAATGGAAGCGACACCTCTGGGAAACTGTCTATGCCAGAAGTGGAGGTGATCTCCCACGTGTTACTCATGAGAACTTTCGAGAGCAGCAGCTCTAGAAAACTCGTCTATTGCCTGCTGCCTGTGAAAGAGCTCTAATTTACTGCCTTACTGCACATCCAGAAAAACACTTTTCTAGGAGTAAGCACCACTGAATAGAACTGAGTAGGAGTAGACCTGCTTAGGATGGCTTCTTCAGAGACCTGGCTTCAGATGCCCCCGCCTTCTGAGATTAGGCGAGAGGCAACCCGGGAGAGGACCTTCTGAGTCATAGCACCAAAGCTCTGGAACACTTTCCCCAGGGAGACTCACCCGTCCCCTTCTGTTGCCATCTTCCGCCAGCAGGTGAAGACTTGTTTGGCATTTCCTCCTGCTTTCTAACCAATGTTTTAATTGCTATTTTTATGTGTGTTTTAATTATGTGTTTTTGGGGAAGTTGATTTTAATGGTTATAAAATGTGATTTTATCATATATGCTTTAAATTTTAGCCGCTTTGGTGGCCCTTGTAAGGGAAGAAAGGCAGGATAAATATTTTGTAAAAAAAAAAAAAAAAAATTAACTAAGAAGGCACCATATACTACTTGCAAATACATGATCATCCTAGTTAGCTTAGCACTGCTTTAAAGCAGAAGATACAGACAGACAACATGATTCTGTGTTTTCATCCTAGCCTCCTAGCAAGTAATTCTCCTTCGTAAGTAATTCTTTTGCCAAAGGAAAGACCCATTTGTGCTCAATGATGTGAGCAAATTCATTCTGTCGGCCAGCCAGATTGCAAGAGCATCATAAAAAATAAAATCACTTACTATGTGCAACAGTTAAAGTCACAGAAATACAGCAAACAATACTGCAAAGAGAACTGTCCATGGCTGAGCTCTCGATTTTTTTTAAAAGACAGTAAATTTGCAAACATAAAGATGTTCTTAATAGGACAATATTCAGAACACAAATCAGTAGCAATAAACTACTATACTTTGAATTAACACCACTGATTCATGCATTATTTCATACACATCACCAAATCCATTAAAAAGGCCTTAAGACCAATTGGGATGTCTCTGGAGTATTATATGTCTTTTGTAATAGAAATGTTTACGGCATCCAATGAAGTACATGTCGGAGTAAGAAAACCCGGGTTCAAATCTCCAATAAGTTATGAAGCTTATTGGGTGACTTTAGGTCAGTCCTACTGGTTAACCCAATTTATCTCACAGGATTATTGTGAGGATAAAATAAGTAAGGGAACCACTTACACTTCTCCAGGTTTCTTTAAGAAATGTGAGATAAAATAAATGTAAAATTGGGTGATTCCTAATTTTGTTGGCCTTGGTTGTAAACATCTACTCTGTATGGTCAGTTTCTGTGTTATCTGGCATATTAGCCGCAAATAAAATTTATTTATTTATTTAATTATAAGTAGGGGAGCCACTTACACTTCTCCAGGTTCCTTTAAGAAGTGTGAGATAAAACAAATGCTTCCCCTCTAAATAAATATCAATAAATCTTGTAGCTATGAGTTTCCCTAGCAGGAAAGCTCTAAAAAAATTCAACCATTGGAAGAAAAGCCTAGCCCTGACAAGTGCTGTATTTTAATGTAGAAATTTTTAAATTGAAATTTCTCAAGACCTGTTGTTGCATAGAATTAATTACAGTGAATAGATGCCACTGCCAATATAATATAAGGCAAGATTGGCTAGTGCAAAGTTGTAATCAATGATTTTCAAGGGTTAATCCCCAACAAATGTGAGAGTTCATGTATGTTTTATTGATTTGTAACCCTAGGGGAGGCATCAAACCACAAAAGCATGTAATAAGCTGAATAAAAAAAATACCAATTTATGAGTTCTTCTGACTGGCTGGGCAGGTCAAAGCCAAACACTCTTACCTCTACATCTCCTCTCAGATGGGGGAAGAACTGCTGTAACCACCTATCTGATTTGGAACTAACAAGTAATGAAAGTGCTGAGATGCCCCAAACATCTTCTGTGGATGAGAGTCAAATTCTGTTGAAACAGCTGAGTGGACAACGGCACCCATGACACTTTACGCATAGTTCTTTAAGTGTGCCACAGTCAGCGTGTCAGCAATGTTCCATGCATTCGGCTTTTCTTCTTGAACAGTATAAAAGAAGTACAGGCTACATTCATTGCCTTTGCGTTTGTTTTTACAATTATTACTCAAGGAAAAATAATTTCCTCATGAAGTTGTGAATATAACATTGACACCATCTGTTTTCTTTTCTCCTGATCAAGTATTTCAGTTCAAGTATTTATTTTTACTGCAACATTAAATTAGCACTGGGCACTTTTAAAATTGGTTTGCCGAACATATAAATCGAGACAAACATGACAAATCATACTTTATTTTACGTATCAGAAGTTTTCCAGGACATTTTTCAATGCTGATGTTTCCAGAAAATCCACATCACTGCCAACAGGTGACATTTGTTTCTTTAGGGGATCTTCAGATTGTTCATATCAACATTTTAACCATGACTACTGCCACACCCCACAGCCTAGGCCAATGTTTAAGATCTATAACATGAAAGCTTGCTACGATATTGGAGAATCTACAGTAAAACTATTTTCCCACTGAGTCACAGATAGGTCGGTATCCATCTACTCCAACTCACAGGGCGGTTTCAGTCCTGAGACTAGGCAAGAGGCTGACCTGAAGCAGATCAAAGTATTGGGCATCATCCAGGAATGCCTTGGAACATTAAAAGGACCACACTCTTTTTATCATCCTAGGCATAATGACAAATGGGATACTCATAACACAAATGGGATACTTGGCAAGAGCCAGGGCTTTCTCAGCTTTCTCAGCTTTCTCAGCCCTGGCTCCAGCCTGGCGGAATGCTCTTCCTAGTAACACCAGGGCCCTGCAGAATCTTAAAGAGTTCCACAGGGCCTGTAAAGGTAAAGGTCCCCTGTGCAAGAACGGGATCATTCCTGACCCATGGGGTGACATCACATCCCGACATTTACTAGGCAGACTTTGTTTAAGGGGTGGTTTGCCAGTGCCTTCCCTAGTCATCTTCCCTTTACCCCCAGCAAGCTGGGTACTCATTTTACAGACCTCAGAAGAATGGAGGGCTGAGTCAACCTTGAGACGGCTACCTGAAATCGACTTCTGTCAGGATCAAACTCAGGTCGTGAGCAGAGCTTTTGACTGCAGTACTGCAGCTTACCACTCTGCGCCAAAGGGCCTGTAAGACAGAGTTATTCCACCAGGCCTACAACTGAGGGCAGCCGCAAATGTCATCAGTGCTGGCTTCCCTACCCCCCCCCCTTCTTGTTATGATTGGGTCCTGCCTGCTTGTTATATCTCAGCGGGTTCTGTATTAATTTGTGCGCTATGGTTTTAGTAGTTGTATAAGAGTGTGATGTGGTAATTTTATTGTTTTAAATGCTTTATATTCATACATACATGTGTGCGTACTATGTTGATTTCATTGATGTGACTCGCCCTGAGTCTTGTCCTGGCTAAGGAGGGCAGGTTAGAAATTTGAGAAATAAATAAATAAACATGAAGTTGAGGATTCTCCATTTCTAATTATTGGAGTCTGAGGAGGGCCTTCAATACAGTCAGCATCCAGTACTCCTGGCAAGATGCATTCATGATTCTCAGCCACAGGAATAACACATCTCAATCAGCTTTTGCCAATTAACTGTGACAGATACACCAGTGAACACCCCCCTTCCCCATGCATCCTGGCATTTTAAGTACAAGGACAGAACAAAACCAAGCCCCATTTAAAATATTTCATTTCCTTACCTGATTTATCAATGCTCAAAGCAACTCCCTTTTTTTAAAGCTATGGTTCACTCCCTTTTTAAAGCAATGGTTTTTAAAGATCTGAGATTGTAAGGCTTTTACGGATGTTGAGAAGTATTTGTTTAATCAACTTGTGGATGATAAAGTTCTTTATTTCACAAGGCTGCTAGTAAAGTAGTTTGTGGGCTACTAACTTTTAGAGATGCATTTGCCAGGCTATGTGCAGCACTCGGGTCATGAGTAAATCCCATTTTCCAGCAATAACCACCATGCTGAATGTCTCACACTTTTGTGGAGTATAAGATACATGCCCTGACCTGGGCGTACCAGTCTAGCTCGAACCTGTCAGATCTCAGAAGCTAAGAAGGGTTGTCCCTGGCTAGTATTGGGATGGGAGACCACCAGGGTCGCTAAGCAGAAGCAGGCAATGGCAAAACACCTCTGAACATCTCTCACCTTGAAAACCCTACGGGTCACCATAATCTGGCTGCCACTGGGCAACACTTTACACACACACACAAGATACACACCCATCTTTATTGAACATGGAGTTATCAAAGTTAGCATATCTACGTTATATTAAAACATTCCCTCGCTTTTGTAGAAATCAGTTTGCTATGCAATAAAAATTTTGTTGCTTGCTCCATGCCGATAATTAGCTGGAGTGGTTAAACGGGTTGTCTTGATCTTTTGAAGGTTATATTGGTGGAAATATGTTTCCCCAGCTAGTCTGGGCAGGGTGGGGTTTGGGGAAGGACTTCAGTGTGGTACAATGCTATAGACGCCACCTTAGTAGCCATTTTCTCCAGGGGAACTGATCTCGGTTGCCTGGAGATCATTTCTAATCCCAGGAAATCTTCAGTCATCTCGGAGAATGGCAACCTTACATGAAGCCACCTTTTTGATGCAAAGGAAATGGGTAGAAAACAGACTGTATCAGGAAGTATGCAGCAGAAAGGTGAGAACAACCACGGCTTCTGATAAGATATGCAAGTAGCGGAATTAAAATGTGAAGATGAAATCATTCAGAATGCATAGCTAAGGAGCAGCGTAAATTTGTCTTTTTATTTTATTTCGGGGGGGGGGGAGGTTGGAAATCAAGCCAAAAATACAGATATGCAGATGTAAAATAATTCACTATTAAGCCACACGTATTAGCATTTCCACCATATATATACACCATACACACACACACACACTCTATATGAGAAATTTCTCTCAATCCACTTTTTATATAATCACAATTTAAACCTGCTTCTAAAACTGAGATTTAATACAATGTCCTAATGAAAAGCAACAACACTGGAGTAGGAACTATGTCTTAAATCTGGGGCTACCTAGTACTTCCCCCACCCCCCACCCCCAGGACAGCGAACAACTGCTGATGAATGCCATGCCAAATCCTGCCATATGTAAAATTAATCTTCACCTGAAAAAGTCTTTTTAACCACTGAAAGCATTTCTTACTTACATATTCAGGTTTTAATTTCTTGTCTCCTCCTCGTACAGCCACTTTTTCTAGTTTGTCTATAATGGGCATGATCATTTCCTCATCTTTTAGCCTAAGTTCTTCATGTATTATTTCAATGTCACGAACTGGTTCGACGCTCCCTTCGACGTGCGTGATGTCATCATCGTCAAATGATCCTTTGGGGAGGGAGCAAAATCAGATATTAAACAGTACTCTCGCTTAACAAAAGCATATTACACCTAGTGGGTCTAAGATCACACACACACAAAAATCAACACCGATTAAAAAGTAGACAAAAGGTGCCTGAAAAAGCAATCCTAAGAAGGTCTACTCAGAAGTTAGGTAAGGTAAAGGTCCCCTGTGCAAGCACCGGGTCATTCCTGACCCATGGGGAGACGTCACATCCCGACGTTTTCTAGGCAGACTTTGTTTGTGGGGTGGTTTGCCGTTGCCTTCCCCAGTCATCTTCCCTTTACCCCCAGCAAGCTGGGTACTCATTTGACCGACCTCGGAAGGATGGAAGGCTGAGTCAACCTTGAGCCGGCTACCTGAAACCGACTTCCGTCGGGATCGAACTCAGGTCGTGAGCAGAGCTTTTGACTGCAGTACTGCAGCTTAACACTCCCACATTATTCAATGGGGCTTACTCCAAAGAATGTGTCCTTAGGATTGCAGCTATAGTCACCAGGATTTACAAAACTCGCCTGCAAGCGTGTGTGTGTGTGTGTGTGTGTGTGTGTGTGTGTGTGTGTGTGTGTGTGTATTACTTCTGGACAAGAATCTTACTGACAACCTACAATGAAACTTTTTAGTGTCAGGGTCAATTCATTTCTTAGGAGGTGACCAAATAAAAAGTACCTTAAATCACTTTTATCAACAATAGTGGTTAGAAACAGAAAATCTTTAGTCGCTCATTAAGCACAAAGAGCCAGCATTATTTTTTTTAATGAAGTTTATATTAAAGAATTCTGAAGTTCTGTCCTATAGCGATGGGTTTCCAAGGGAAACAGGATCTACAAAAAAAAGGCCTGCAAATCATCTGGCAGACCTCTTCTCTGCTTCAAACTACTTTATCACTATGGTTCTGACGGTGATTAGATAATGAACCACTCAGACACACAATTTACACAGCAGCTAATTTCGTCGGCCTGATTTGAGGGTATGGTTTTTAGGGGGCCATCAAAGAAAGCAGATGAAGGTGCATTTGTCACATATGAGTGACAACCATTCACGCTATCTCAACCAAAATAGTGCTGGCCCTTATTAGAAATACATGCTATTATCACATATTTAAAGTGCAGTTGAAGCCATAATTTCAAATTGCCAACTGGAAACATAAGGGTAAAACAACCAGATATTACTGAAGCATGTGTACTGACTTTATGCCCCTCTGAAGACATAATGTGGCAACGTAATTCAATGGAGATAACTCTTGAGATCGATAAAGGATAGCACGAAAACAAAAATTAGAAATATTGCTCAACAGAAAACTACAATTTGAGAATTTAGACCTATTCATGAATAATTCGTATCACAAATTTACAGACACTGTAAAATTTATAGACTCTGTAGCATATATAACAAATCCTACTACCTCCGAAAACACTACTTTAAATGGGTTAGATTTTTTTTTGTCGTCTCAATATATGTCAACAAAAATGTTGAATTTTGTTTACTCGACTGACTACCTAGCTTTCCCTCTTAGAACCATATGACTTGAATCTTTATTCTAGCTGTATTTAAACTGTGAGATGTATACTGAGAGTTACAAACTGTCGTGTAACTTGTCGGGGTGCATGAAAATCAATCACCTATCACTTCCTTCCAAAGAGACGTCTAGCAAAATTAAGTCCAGTTCACACGTTATTCTTTCCCCCAATATGGGGGGGGGGGGGCGGGTAGAATTATGCCTACAGATTGCAACCCAACAAATGTCAAAGTAAATGGCTTGTACCCTACCACCACTTTTTACCTATCGAAATACGCTTCCATTGGTTGGGGGAGGAAGAGCGGGATTTACGCCTGTTCCTCACTTTAAAAAAAAAATCTTCCTCCATCCTGTTTGCAAGGGTCTCAACTCCTAGGATCAAAATTTCAGGATGCTTGGTGAGTTACAGTTGGAGGGAGGCAAGACCCATTCCATTATGTTGCTAGCAGTTCAGATCCCACTTCTGATACCATGTCTTATTAATGCCAGGGACTTCAGGTATTAGTACAACAAAGTATTTATTGAACTTCTATAATACTAAAAAAAAGTCAACAGTTCCTCCCTAGTGCCTGCTTGCTCTATCTCTCTGTCTCCTAGTAACTTCCCGTTAGTTGGTTCTCCCCTGTTCCAATCTCTTAATTAAGATTACATTTCACTACAGTTCCAAACAAGTTACTTTTTTGTCCCAGGTACACATCATAGGAAACATGTGTGGCAGCTTCTTCATTAACATAATTGGTGATATAGTGATGAAGGCCAAGTGATGTAGTGGTTAGAGTGTTGGACTAGGACCTCCAGACCCAGGTTCAAATCCCAATCTGCCATGGAAGCTCTTTGGCCAGTCACACTGTCAGCCTAAATGACCTCACGGGTTTGTTGTAGGGATAAAATGGAGGAGAGGTGAATGACAGAAGCCTTGGGTCTACAATGGGAAGAAAGGTGGGGTATAAAGAAAGTAAGTAAAAACAAAAGTGACCACCTGAAGTCAACAAATACTATTTAAAGGACAGAATGAATCCCAAATTCATTCATTCGTTTATTCAAGGAAGTCTATATAGCACACTGTCAAAAAGTCTGACTAATATAACAATAAAAATACAAGAGAAAAAGGAACATTCAGCACTTAAGGGAAAATAAATATTAAATACATATTTTAAGATAGTGAATTAAAATTACAATTAAAATAGCCACAGAATCCCAGGATATTTAACTAGGCACTGAATTAATGGCAGTGGCTCGAATTTTTAGCACAGATGAGATATATTTGGCAACTGCCAGAGAGATGTGATTTTAATTTCCAGACAGAAGACTGAATAGTGATGATCACTATCAAGTCCTCCGAATGGCTGGGAAGTTACAAGAAGGGGGGGGGGAGTAACTGTCGTAGAATTTACATGTAAATAAAAAATGTGTCAGGGTTCCAGGCACCTTAAGAACAAATCCTTTAACCCTATGGTTAGAAAAATCTCTCAAAAAGATCAGGAATGGGTAACACACCGAAACGGGCCAGGGAGAAGAAAAGGCGAAAAGGAGTAAAATCCAGATACAAGGGAGAGCAAATTCATTTAGCATCTGATAGAAGATGACTCCAGTTTGATAGCTGAAGGTGTTTCTTAATCAGAGTACAAGCTCTATCAAAGCTAGCTCAGACAAGCCAGAGAGGGAAATTCCTAGTCCTGCTACTTTAGAATCCAGAAATTGGCTCCATGGATTTACAAAGGAGCAAATCTCAAATCTAAGTATATGCATGTATCAGAGCAATGTCTTTGTTTCCTAATTTTATGTAAACTATACCGCCATTTGAATTATGTTTTAAAGGGAACTGCTGCTATGATTGAACTATTATGACTTATTTACATTTTATGGATATTGCTATTTTTTCCGATTGAAAGCCATCTTGAATTGCTCATTGAAGCAGAAAGACTGCTTACATTTAAAAAAAAATACTCTCTAGTAGTCTCCCCCCTCATCACTTTCAACTCCATCATGACCACTGTTTTGATTTGTAAAGAGCTTGAGAGTTCTGTTAGGCCTATTTGATCCCACCGTCTCATTTGAAAATCAAAGCAATATGACAGTAAGGATTTTTTTTAACTATATCTTACTCAGAAACTTTCTTCCCCCCTCCCTAGGATTCCCCAAATCCTGCCACCTTGCTCCATGCTTCTGAAACTTCAAGGCTAGACTACCATAACATGCTCTATTATGGACTGTCCTAGAAGGAGACTCAGAAGCTTCAATGGTTCAGAGTAAAGCAGCTTCTCTATCGACTGGTGCGCTCAGAGGTGACAATGTATTGCTCAGACAGATACACAAGTTTTCTGTATGCTTCCAAGTTCAAATTAAGGGGGTGGTTCTTACCACTGAAGACTGACATGATATGGGAATCACTTATTTGAACTACCATCTCTCCTTGTATGAACCTGAACACCAACTTAAATCCTTCCTTACTCAGCTCTCTCTCTTGCCTGGGCTCTCTCTTAAAGCTGTTAGAGCACCTACAGAGCATTCATTCTCAACTAAAACACTGAATTTTTTGGAACAGAATCCACGAAGAAGTGAGGAGGATTCCAACATCGAGTGATTCCAGACTAAATTTTCCACTAACCAAAATTTCCATGGATTCCCCCTTCCAGTTGCAGACCACCATCATGTCACTGTATGGAAAACATTCTGGAGTTCAAGAATCCCTTTAGTATCAACAAGGACAACATCATGGAACATTCTACAAAAGACGGAGGCCAAAAGCAAAGCTAGACATTTGAAATCTCTGGGCATTCTGGATCAATTCCGCACATAAATAACAGGAACAACCGTACTGAAGAATGCAAACAGAAGCATAGTCATGAAGAATGAGCTCACAGTCAGAAGCGGGTCTAGAAAATTGGGTGGGAAAATGGAGCCACTAATAGAAGTACCTTTGAATATTTAACAGGCCCTGCAGAAGACATTATTTTTGCGACTAGGTAATCTCAGCCAAGTACTTCTTCACCAAAAAAAAAACCCAAGTGGAATTTAAAACACAAAACACGTTGACCTCTGGTGGGTTCAGGTGCAGTTCTGATTATTATAGCATGTTTCAGGTTTATCGTGTTAACGAGGCAATGTCCCAGTTATCATGCTGTGCTTTTGTAGTGCCAACGGTGTCTTTATCAACTGCCTTTGCCTTCTATGGCATCAAGATGCAGTGGTGGCAGCTGAGCACAACAGCTTCAGAAAGAAGAGAGACAGAGGGTGGAGTTAACAGAGGAACATTTGCAGCCCAGTTATCACCATGGTTCAGTAATGGTCATCAAGTTCTAACTGAACTGCTATAAAAGAAACATGGGTCTCCGGATAAAATACTGCAGCAGCCAACTTTGAATACTGAGACAAGAGCTCTGTGTCAACCACCCAGTATTCACCATGTGTTGTGTGTTCCTCGTCAGGTGACCAATACTGCATCATGACATGCTTTACTTGTAAATCTCAACCCGAACGAACACAACATTCCACAACAATAGTGAGAAACCGGAAAGAAGTGAGCTGTAGCTCACAAAAGCTCATACCCTGCCAGAAATTTTGTTAGTCTTTTGTTACCAGTGAAACATATTTTTTTTGTGATGGGAGGCATGTGCAGAAAGGATGCTTTGATGTCTTCTTCTTTGCCCACGGAGCTGACATATGGAAATCACCGCCCTACTACCATATCTGGTGCTGCAATATTCCTCTCTACTACAGATCTATGCAGTATCAAACACATCTTGGGCAGGACAACACACAAAACTACTTAAACGATGTGCATTGTAAGAAACTATTGCACATTGCACCTTTAGGGTGCAAGTTGAGAAATTAAAGCATCAAAAACATGTTTGAGTGCATTACAGAAAGGGCATTAGCAGAAACAGCATTTTGTTGTGTGAGCGTGTCCCAAGCCTATAAATGGAACAAGAATGGCGCCAAGCTGCTCCATAGCTGTAGAAACCATCTCCTGGCTTGTAAAAACAAGTTGAGTGATTACAAGTGCAATCGGATCCATTACCTTCCTCTTAGAAATTACTATCAAGCTATTCATAAGAGAGAATGGGTCATGCTCTCAGAATCATCCAACTTTTGTCTCACGTTTTATAAGCAGGTGCATTCTCCCCCTCTCCCTTAGTTTCCAACCTGACTAACCCTGTAGGATTTCCCCACCACTATCTGTGGAAACATATTTTGTAAACACAACTCTGAAATGCTAGAGTGGCTGCCAATGTCACCAACAAGAGGTGCACTGACAGACGGCACAGGTTTAAACCATTCATACAAATTTCGCGAAAGTATCCGCATGTTGTGTGTATTGCCAGGGAAGGTGACAGATTATATTTGGTGGTGGAAAGTGCTGTCAGATCACAATCGACTTATGATGACCCCATAAGTTTTTCAAAGCAAGAGATGAACAGAGGCGGCTTGCCAATGCTTGCCTCTGCCTAGCAATCCTGGACTTCCTTCATGGTCTCCCATCCAAGCACTAACCAGGGATGAAGCTGCTTAGCTTCTGAGATCTGACAAGATCACGCTAACCTAGGCCATCCAGGTCAGGGCAGTGTATATTTAGCTGCATCGATATATCTGCCTATTGCACCAAAGTATGTTGGTGACAGGCTGTCAATATAACCAGCTTCCCCAAATCTTTGGCCATTTATAGTTCTTATACCAGGCACGATCAAGAGGGATGTTTACACTGAGCTTGAGTTCTGAAGCTGGAAGGTAGACATGGAGAGTAAAAATGCATGTGCTCTCCTTGGCTACAATTTTTTTTAAAGCCTGAGGTTTTGATTAGATTGAGTAATATACTCCCTTACTGCCTGCACTATGAGTCTTCCTTACCCAATACAGAGTACAACCAAAGCCCTTTTCACAAAGCAAACCAACCCTCCAACCAGCTGCTTAATAGGAAAAGGAAATAAATCCAGCTCAGCCACAATCATCCTGAACAACCAGTTGGTGTGATTTTAAGCTTTTGGAAGAGCTCCAAGGATACAGCTACTGAATAGCAGAGAAGAACCATAAATTCTGCAGCCTCTAGATGTGCTACCGTCTGCCCAGGTTTCTAAGCATGTAGGATCCCCTCTGCTGAGTCAGAGAAAATATACACTAGTGTGCCATGACAAATGGGACTCTATAAGCAACAGCTGCACTTGCATTTCTGTCTTTCTATTTATTGCAGAAAAGAGCAACCAAAATGATCAGGGGACTAGAGCAACCGCCCTGAGGAGCGGTTAAAATGCTTAGAGCTGTTTAGCTTGGAAAGAAGGCGGTTAAGGGAAGACATGATAGAGGTCTATAAAATTATGCATGGCTTGGAGAGAGTGGACAGGGAGAAGCTTTTCTACTAGAATGCGGGGTCATCTGCTGAAGCTGGAGGGTGAGAGATTCAAAACAGATAAAAGGAACTATTTCTTCACACAACGCATAGTTAAACTGTGGAAGTCCCTGCCCCAGGATGTGGTGATGGCTACCAACTTGGAAGGCTTTAAGAGGGGAGTGGACATGTTTATGGAGGAGAGGGGTGTTCATGACTAGTTAAAATGGATACTAGTCATGATGCATACCTATTTTCTCCATGAACATGCCTATTATATGAGATGCTGCAGAACACAGGTAGGACAATGCTGCTGCAGTTGTCTTGTTTGAGGGCTTCCTAGAGGCACCTGGTTGGCCACTGTGTGAACAGACTGCTGGACTTGATGGACCTTGGTCTGATCCAGCATGGCTTTTCTTATATTCATATGTTCTTATTTAAACAGAAATCGAGATTATACCTACAGAGTTCAGAACCAAAAAAGGTTTGGGTGAAAGCTACGGTCCAGGTCAGCGCGACATCCAAACACAAACTTCTTGTACCTGAGACATTATCCTTCCAGAAAGCATGTCCTGTATAAATTGGCACATCTGCCTCCTTTCTTTCTTACATTTTCAGAAAGCATCCTGAAAATGTTGCCTGATCGATAGACAGCAGTGCAGGAGAATACAGAAGTAATCAAACAGCTGAATGGACTTCTGCCAAAAAGAGCATAAACTGCGTTAGGCACCACACTATGCAACGCCGTGGAAGCGATCACCGAGTTCCAGTTGTGGACGTAAATGGAAATGCTACTCATCAGTGTGGACAGCCTGAGGAAGCTTGCTATAATATATCACTCCTGGAACAAATCAAACAAAATACTGCATAAACATGTTGCCAAACTTCACATTTAGTGATGATATATAACTATTCTGTTCCTTGTTTCTGTTATTGTGGACTGACAAATGATTAACCATAAAAGGAATCACTGTTAACATCGGTTTAAAAAACAAAAACAAAAACACAGATTTTTAAAAAATTCTATGAGAAAAATAATATGTATGACAATAACATAGGGTTCCTTCCAAAAAAAATCACTTTTTATATGTAACCTTTACTGCAGCGTACAAGGAAAAAATTGTACTTCAGAACTATTGTGTGTTTGCAGATAATAAAATTTCAAAAATCCTTTAAAAGGAAAACTTCAGGCCATTTTTTAAAATGTGATAACATTTTTTAAAATATTCTTTAATACTAATAGAAGTCACAAAACATTTCATCAAACACTGCAGTGTGTGTGTGTGTGTGTGTGTGTGTGTGTGTGTGTGTGTGTGTAAAGTGCCGCCTAGACATAGCTGATTTATGGTGACCCTCCGTATTATTGTTTTTAATTTTTGTTGTCAATTTTCATAGATTGCTAAATTTCAATTCTTATAAAATGCTGAAATGCATTCAAATTTAAATACTATTTTTAAAATTAATTGTAACTACTGCTTGTGTTGTGCTATATCAGCACTCTGTCATTAATCATTTCCACAAACTACACCAAACCGCAACATTAATACCAACAGAAAACTGGTACATATATTAACAGAAATTAAATTGGGAGAATTGCCATCTTCAAGCATAACTGGTATACAAAAACGGCAGTAAAATACCATTCCTCAAGCTCTGCTTCTACGTATTCTATAGGGATAGAATGCCCCCTTTGCCCTTACTTGCAGTTACGCCACTGTGGAACGCTATGGGGTGGTTCCACAGGGCTTGCAGGTAAGGGCAAGATTTCGGCTTCAGTGGGGGGGGGGAATCTTCCCTTGAAGGTGGCGCGGCTGCATTGCCTCCAGCCAACAGCCCTCCCAATCAGGGATGGGCTGTAAGTCAACCACACTGAGAAAAACTGGGAGAGCTAGAGTTATGAAACCATTCGAGCACACATGATTCCAGTAAAGCATGATTCTTTGGGCAAAGAGGCAATTCATTTATTTCCCTAGCTCAGTTCTTAGATAAAATAGACAACTGTGAGTGAGAGGGAAGGCAGCATGGTCTAGCCCAGGGGTCGGCAAACTCATTAGTCAAAAGAGCCAAATATCAACAGTACAACGATTGAGATTTCTTTTGAGAGCCAAATTTCTTAAACTTAAACTATATAGGTAGGTACACTGTTTATTAACTTAATGAACTTTAATTAAAGTTTTAAGTCTTAATTAAACTATAGGTACACTGAATAAAACTTGATATCATACTTAATAGTGATCTTATTTATTGATAAAAATTAAATTGTAAGCCCCTGCCATTTTCCCCTCCTCGTCCGGAGTTCTCGTCTGGAGGCCTGGTCTACCGCCATAAAAGCCTATTGGTAGACCTGGCCTCCGGCTGAGTCCAATTGGGAGGTCAGATCTACCCACTGGCTTTCTTGGCAGTAGACCTGGCCTCCGGAGGCCCATAGAAGCCAATTGGTAGACCTGGCCTCTGAAGGGGGACTTTTTCCCCTCCTCGGAGTCCAGGTGTACCGCCAAGAAAGCCAGTGGGTAGACATGGCCTCCCAATAGGACTCAGCCGGAGGCCAGGTCTACCAAAGGAAGCCCGCACCGCCCAACAGTTGAGCGGGCGCAAGAGCAGGGGCTCCGAACCAAGTTCGGAGAGCCGCACTCAACGGGCCAAAGAGTCGCATGCGGCTCTGGAGCCGCAGTTTTGAGACCCCTGGTCTAGCCCAATCTCATCAGATCTCAGAAACTAAGCAGGGTCAGTACTTGGAAGAGAGACCACCAAGGAAGCACAGGTTGTTTCTCCTGACTAGGCCCAATACTTCCATGGCAGCATGGCCTCTAATGTGCCCCTGGAAGTATCAGTCTCCAACATAAAAGGAAGCCACTTAACCAGGGGCAGACAATTAAGAACAGATTCACACTGAAGACAACAAAACACCAGCAGATGTCGTGATTAGCGCAAGGGTCCCCAGCCTCATGGACCTGTGAACAGTTTTGGAATTTTGAGAAAGGGCTGTCATTGTTACCCCAAAAGGGTCAATATCAAATAGCAGTGTGGGCAGGGATACCACAAATAAAAAAATATTGGGAGACTCCACAAAACATCAGTTATTGAGCAGAGTCATCCTGCAACAAAGGCAACTGCTTATGAATGAGTGCTCCCTGAGGACACTAAGGCAACCTCCCAACACTCATCCCCCTCGCGATTCACCTAAACTAGGAGCTTCCAAATGTTCAGCAGCAACACTCCCTCTGTGTTGTGGATTCTTTTCCTAATCCCAGTAATTTAATGTATACTTTGCTTGATGGCCTCGGTTTGCTCTCGCTGCAATATAGTGAAAGAAGCATGGCCTTGTCAGGTATTTATGTATTCCATCCTGCTTCTCTCCATATTTTAACATGGTAAATCCGATCTACATTTTACATGTACTCCTTCAATAATAAGTTGTCTTCAGATATTATTTAACAACATGCACAGTCTTCTGCCATCTCTTACACTGGCCATATGACAATTATTTCAAAACATCCAGAGATTTTGCCAGCGCTTATGTTATACCTGTCAAGATCTGATGACTCTATGTTATGTATTCCTCTGAACAGAACCACTACACTTAGTTACAGGCTATCATCAACCAATTCATTCTCTTGCTAAAATCAAGTCATCCAATTACTCCTTGACTAATCAAGGCTGTTTTGGCTTTTTCTTTTTTCAAAAGGTACTCAACAGCATAAACAGTTCACTTACAAGAAATGGAAAGGGGCTAATCAGCAGAATTATTGTTTTGCTGCTACAATTTGCAGTATTTAAATGCAGTTGCTGATTGGACTGAAAGTTTTATGATACAGCACAAGAAACTACTTTGACATAAATATGAAGCTGCCTATGCTTTGTCTACTGTAAGAAACTGATGCAGAATACTAGAATAACGTTTGCAGAGTTCCACTTTGATATTTAATGTATCTAAGTTAATACTGTATAAATGTTATCAGGGTTCAATTAATAGTTAAGAATACCTACTCTTACATTTTTTTCAAATGTTCCTTATCCTCCAATACATACTAGTTTCCCCACTCCAGTTTTTGATTTCCATGACCATCTTATTTTGATAACTGTAGATATGTATTATTAATTTGAATATAAAAATTACCTTGTAAAAATGTAATTGATATTTGCTCTTTGGCAAACTTCAGACATCTAAAAATAATTCTACTTGCAAAAAATAGCCATCTCCATTAATCAAAAAGGGATTATTCAGTGACTGGTTGAGCCTCTTGATCATTGGATACTTGCAAGGGCTGTAGAAATATACAAAACCCTAAAACAAGCTTCAGCAGCCTTTTTAAATCAATGATGTCTAGTTTCACATGACCTGATGTTGATAGGCCAGGCTGGCCTGATCTCATCAGATCTCAGAAGTTAAGTAGGGATGGCCCTGGTTAGTAGTTGTATTGGAGACCACCAAAGAAGTCTAGGGTTGCTATGCAGAGGCAGGCAAGGGCAAACCACCTCTGAATATCTCATGCCTTGAAGATCCTATAGGGTCATCATAAGTCAGCTACAACTTGACAGCAGAAGAAAGTTTCACATATTAAAAATGTAAAAAAGGTAAAAGGTAAAGGTCCCCTGTGCAAGCACTGGGTCATTCCTGACCCATGGGGTGATGTCACATCCCAACGTTTACTAGGAAGACTTTGTTTATAGGGTGGTTTGCCAGTGCCTTCCCCAGTCATCTTCCCTTTACCCCCAGCAAGCTGGGTACTCATTTTACCGACCTGGGAAGGATGGAAGGCTGAGTCAACCTTGAGCCGGCTACCTGAAACCGACTTCCGTCGGGATCGAACTCAGGTCATGAGAAGCTTTTGATTGCAGTACTGCAACTTACTACTCTGTACCACGGGGCCCTTGTAAAAATTAGCATTAGTAAATATGTACAACTGGCATTAGTAAAAATGTACAACTCCATAAATTGCCAAAGTGGTTACTAACTGCGCAATCCTAAGGGGAGAGGTTAAGAAGCAGCGGCGCCACCTCCTGAGCAGCTTCCCGGCCCAAGAAAGGAAGCCAAAAAGGTAATTTTAAGAAAACATCGGGAAACTCCTCCATAGGGTTTCAAGGGGCTACACCTGCCTTTTTGCAGGCATAATTCAGCGCTGGCTAAAGGGGGGGTTCCCGGGCTGAAAGGGCTTTGGGGGCTGACAAAAGCCAGCTCCACCTCCAGAAACGCCCCCTTTGATGCCAGCGAGAGCCCATGCACTGGGAAAACGCTGCTGGCAAGACTGCACTTGAGCCCACAGCTCGCGTTGCCGTGCTGCTCCCTGGCATAAGTGGCACCACACTGGCATTAGTGACAGTTTAGCCGCCGCAACCAGCACTAGGATCATGCTGGCTCCTTAGCCCCCCTCCCCCACCCCGGTTAGGATTGGGCTGTAAAAGTCCAATTGTGAAAACTCTGGAACTTTCTCCCCAGGGAGACTCATCTGTCCCCGTCTGTTGCCATCTTCTGCCAGCGGTGACGATTCTTTTGTTTCTTGCCCAATGTTTTAATTGTTGTTTTTATACGTGTATTTTAGCTCTGGTTTTTAATAGTTTGAATGTGTTTTGTGTTGATTGTAGTGGCTTTTAAGATGTGATTTTATTATGCATATTTTTAATTTGTTAGCCACCTTGCTGATCCTTATGAGGGCAGAAAGGCAGGGTATACATTTTGTAAATGAATGAAAATACACCCTCACGTTTGTCTTAAAACCTTTGTCCCAGTCTTATAGAACACTTTTTAAAACATTACTTGTATTTAACTTTTTACTTGTATTAAACTTTTAATGTGAATCACCCAAATACCCAAAAAGGATGACAAGGGTGGTGGAAAGGAAATAATTTTCCTGAGTTTGTTTAGAGATGGGAGAGAGTAAGCTCCCTGCCTAGGTGAAAAACCATATTTAAGGTACATGTAGTCCACAGGTACTAACACAGAAATTTGAGAACAGCCTCAAACCTAAATCCCTTGGAATCTCATACACAGAAAAAGTAGGAATATGGCACAGAAACTCTAGAAATTCTTTCGCAGTCTTCACTGCTGTTGTTGATACTCGGCCAGCCAGATTCTTTAATGGTTTATCTGTGGCAAGCAGGAAACATCAGCTGAGTGATCCGAAATGCTTCCCTAGGATTGGCCATCCTTTCCTTTGGTTCCTCTTTATGAAAAGTCAATCACTAAGTGTGGTGAGAATCCACATTTTCCTCTTGGCCACACTCACACTGCTGTGGACACATCTGTCAACAACTTGAAGGAAAGTAACTTAAAGGAGAGGCGAAAAATAAAATTCTCAGACAAAACTTGCCTTCTGGAGGAAGAATTTTTCAAATACTTTGTCACTTTGGTTCTACAGTGCTTCATAAAACACTAACTAGTTGTAATCATTTGCAGTGTAATTGTGGACATTTATATGCTTTTCTTATGCACAGAACCTAGCTTTAGAGCTGAATGGTTACGGTGTGAAGTATAGGTTAGATTGGGTGAAATTAAAGCAAATTACTCAGGGATGTGGAATTCTGAAAATAGAAACAGCCAATGATTTGCAGTCCTCTTGATGATCAGCTTCACAGAACCCTAAATGGCAAGAACTTACATATTTTAAAGTTAACTAGATTTTTTTTTCAATATTATGTATAAATATGTTTTAAATGAAAGTACTCAGTGACTTCAGAAATAATTATTTTTGTATGATATACACCTCCCATTTAGGTAAAGATTTTGTTCCATTAAACATGTTCTTATTCTTAAATTCAGACTGATCCTGGGGGAATAAGTAATTCAAAATGCTACTATAGTTTGCGTAAACACACTCATATGCATACATTCATAAATGTAGAAAAAGACGTTTGTTCTACCAAGTTACACTGTGAACTGAATTTCAAGAACATTGGAATACCATTTAAAGTCATGAGGTCTACCTTCAAAAGCGGCCATTTTCTCCAAGTCATCTGATCTCTGTCACCTGGAGATCAGTTGTAATAGTGGCAGATCTCCAACCACCACCTGGAGCACTGGTTCCCAACGGGGGGTCCACGGACCCCCAGGGGTCCTCAAGAACGAAATTAAGGTCCACAAAACAAAGTTATAAACCCATAATAAATTAATATTTTCAATTAAAAGTTCTCTATTATAAAAATATAAAAATATATATTCAAATATTATTCTAAGTTTAATGTTTAACTAACAGTTATGATTAAAGTTTATTTTCAAATTCTCGGAATTTTTATTTTGAACCTTGGGGTCCCTGCACCGAACAAAAAAGTCCTAGTGGTCCCTGGTCAAAAAAAGGTTGGGAACCACTGACCTGGAGGATGGCAGCACCATTCTTTAGACATGCTCCTATGCTGATATCAATGGTGTCTGCTATCCTAACATCTCAGTATACTCGTCTGCACCAGTGACGTTATTCAGATATCCTCCTCCATAAGGTGCCCTGCTTTAGGACTGAACTACAGCCACAGCAAGATCACTGCATTCTCTATGGTGGGCCCAGTCCTTTGGAACAGCCTGCTAATTTGGTTGAGGAAGGAACTTTCCCTTGTGGCACTTAGGAAAGCATGTACAGTAGTCCTATTCCAGACACCACATGGTGGAGGGTGGAGTTTTCCAGCAGATTAGGCTGTGACTTTGTTGATCCTATCTGTTTTAAATCAGAATGTTTTCAAATTGATAAATTGTGCATTTTAGTTTTTGTTAATTGTACTATTTTTTATGTCCTTGCGACGTAAGGTACCATATGGTTTGCTGCCTTGAGTCCAAGGATTTAAGGTGGAATATAAATACTTGAAATACATAAACTAACATTCAACTGGAATAAGTCAGTACCTCTAAATGTTGAACTATATGAACTTGAAAATCAGTTGCTTAAGTAGAGTTGCCAACCTTCAGGTGGCAGAGATCAGTTCACCTGGAGAAAATGGAGACTTTGGAAGGTGGACTCTACTAGTGCATTCCTAGGGAGAGTTATTCCAGTCTAAGCCCATTCATTTCAGTGGGCTTAGGCTGGAGTAACTCTGCAGAGAATTGCATTGTATGACATTATACCCCCTGAAGTCCCTCCCCTCCCCAAACCCCACCCCAAAATCTCCCAAAATCCCAAAAATGACAACATATTTCTACTGCACACAATGGCCTACATTCCAGCACTAATAAATAAGAATTCATAAGGCTTTCAAAAACATTTCTGAATACCGCATGGAACAGAGACATTAAGCTTGAAACTGAGACATTAAGCTTGGCTGACTCTCACAGACTTACGGAGAAGTAAACTGTCGGCACCACCAGTTTCCTAAAAGCTCACGAGTCTAGTATTCACTTGGTTCTAGAGAACATTAAGTATGTTCACATGGCTCTTGAACGGCAATTTAATGAAAAGCAACTTTTAAACTTAATTCATTGGTTTACACTTTCTGAACGTGAACACAACTCCCCTCTACCCTGAATTGCCTCAACCCCTGAGACACAGTCAAACAATTTACAATCAATTTACAACATCCGCTTTTTGAGCTGATTTCCGCCCCGCCCTCCCATCAAGTTCACATGCCACGTCCACCAGGAAACAATTTCTTGTTTTGTTTTAAAGACTTCCCCGGTGAAGCCGTTCTTCTATCTCCCATGCCGTTGACTGCGATGGGGCTAACAAACCAGGACTGAGAAGCCATCTCATGCATATTGCTGTTGTCCCACACCATTCAGAACAAACCTTTTTAGATCGTTAACTACCACAGGAGTGCTGATTACACAGGCACCAGCAATTTCCTAACCAATGACCACCTGAACAATGATGTGTTCAGCTTCTCAGACCCTGAAGCCTTTCAAAGGTGAATCATTTCACAGTTTGGAACTAGATCGCCATAGCAACTTCCCTTTGAGGGTTTTAGAATCACCATCCAGTAATTCTATGATCATCAAGCTCAGCCATTCCCAATGGTTCTTTTCACAGCAGATGGAAAAAGGAAGCCTTGAAATTTTACAGTCTATTTCAGGCAATTCATCTGGCAGCCTATTAGAATTCAAAATATTTCGACCTTCAATCACAAAGCATGTTATCTGAAGCTGTGGTGATCTCAAGTCAAGACAAGCAGACATTTTAGTCTAATCATCCATGATGAGAAGAGACTGACAAAAAAACTCTTAATTCACCCACCATCAAAATGCTTATTTTAACTGCATGCAAGTCTTTCAACAGGCAATGAAAACACACCATGTACCATTTTTATCACAATCATCTGCTCAAGGGAAATATGAATTCTGAATATTGACACGAATTCTGGTACTCTTAAGACTGCTTCTGGAAAAAAATATGTCTTTTTACAGAGCAAAGAGGTATATTTATATTGTTATCTGCAAAATTTACCCATGAAGGGAAAAAAAACATTTCTATATAATAGATTTAAAACATTTAAAAATAAGCAAACTATAATTATAGTAATTATATGGATGTTCTAACCACAAAAATTGACAGTAAAGTTAAAAACCACAGCATTCCAGAGGTTTAGGTAATTCTGCTGATGGAAAGGAACATATATTTTCCCTTAAGTAATGTTGCCAGTAACTGAAATATTAGTTATGAAAAATGTCTTGTTCTTTTTTATTTTTATTTCCTTCCAAAAAAAAGGAAAAAAGAAAATATCTAAAAGTCCATGTGCAATTTTCGTCTATATGCCGTACGTTCAAATATTGATAAATCCATTGATTTACCAGAGGTGGGCTTTCATCTCCAGTGTTGTAGTATGAGTCTTTCAGCTGTAATAAGGGCACAGAGGGGTCTATTTTCATTGACCACTGCTTAGCCTCCTCGAGACAGGCAAATAGTTTAAAAGTACATAGACATCTTCAAAAATCAATGAACATTCTAATACAAAATTGATATGTGTAATAACTTCTTCCCAGAAAAATTGAATGACTAGACATGCCCAAAACATATGTTTAAGGGAAGCGTCTTGTAAGTTACAACGCCAACAAATAGACACTTTACTCATTCCTTTGCTAAAAGAGTCACTGTATATCAGTCCAGTATATCTTGAACATAATTTTTTGCTGAATAAGTCTCAGCTTAAGATCCATGGAGATCTTAAACTTTATATAAGCTTTAAGGCCATATCCCTTTGCTTAGGCAAAATACTTGTGACTTGTTCTTACTAAACTTGTTACCCAATATTAAGACTAAACCCTTTTACACCACAAAGTTTGGCTTAATTTAATTGTTCTCTATTTAAGACTTTTTTTAAAAATTGCAAAATTAATATTTTTGTCAAAGTAAAATACAGCATACCATTCTAAGTACTATCTTGTCAACTATTAAAATTACAACACCTAGCAAAATAAACATTAAAAAAATCTGTACAGATGTAGTAAGTAAATATACCAAAAATAATTTGGCAATGAAACTCATCAATTTACTAAGAAGTCACGCTCAAAAGATATAAAGAACCATAATTTAAAAACCATGTTTGAACTAACCAAAATCTAAAGATCTGATATACACGAGACCTGCAGAATCTGACCCATTCCATTTGTTCAACCTATATTTATCTGCTCTACCAAAAAAAAGTGTCATTGGTTTAGATGTTAGCCAGCATTACCATGGCAAAACATACTGTGCAAACAATTTTCCATTTGGAATTTCATGACTACCTGAAATCGTTCATGAGAGATCCTTGGTGTGGAAAACCCTAAACATGCCATAGAATTCAAATTCCAAAATCATTCTAGATCATCTAACAGAATCAGGATTCCAAAAGATGATGCTGGAAAACCAATACTCTGCACATCAACATTTGTGCTATGAAGTTTCACGGGGCTCCACTAAGGGCCAAAGTAGACAATATAATACCCCTGGGGATGCCACCATCATTTTACTGGTGGAATTTCCCACAGGGTTGTTTCAGCTGTTGAAAGCCAGGTGGGGAGGAGCCCCCTCATGCCATGGTCCTGAGCAAGATTGGGTCCCCATGGCATTTCTAAAGAGGAAATTCAATCAGTAAAATGGCAGCAGCATTCCCGAGGATATTATTTCATCTAGTTCGGCTCTAAGTCGTTCCCCCTCCCACATTAACATCTACATGAAACACCTGGAAGAGGTCATCCAGAGGTCTGGGATGAAGTGCCCTCAATATGCAGGTAACAGACAACTCTAATTCTCCTTTCCTATTAAACCAGATAATGCACTGGATGTTCTGAATTGTCCTGAAATGATTATTAGACACCATCCATCTCAATAATTGAAACTCAATACAGACAAACCAGAGGTTCTACTGATGGGTCCCTTTGCTGGACTGTGAAGATTGCGCTCAAATAATGCTGGATGGGTTGGTTTGCAGTCTGCCTAAAGGATCAAATTCACATGGAAGAGGGCTGCTGTTAGATCCCACAATGATTCGAGATGCACAAGTGGCATCCATACTTTGGACTAACTTCTACCAGTTTGGGTTATTATGCCTGCTGCAGTCCCTTCTGGAAAAGAACCATCTTTCCAATATTAACTACACCTCAGCAAAATCTAGGTTAGTCTACCATGATGTGTATACCTTTGAGAAGCCATTTTACACTTTTATCATACATTGATTGTAAGCCACCTTGAATTAGGCAGTGTATAATTTCTTTATAAAAAAATTTAACAGCCTCAACCAATCCAAAATAGGGCACTAGGGCAAATGTCAACTTGAAGTAGTGAGCATATTCCACCAGTACTCCAAGTCGGCATCAGCAGCGCATTCCTGAGCATAGAGGCCGAATGTGCTCAGGAGGCACCCAGACCCCGACGTCGGCGTCCATGCCACTTGCGCTGTGCACAGACGCCAGTGTAGTGCCACTTGCACCAGCCCCCCAGGACTGCCACAGCAGCGCAGCCCTTGGACACTGGCTTGGTCTCCCACTGGACTCCCAGGAGGCGTTCCTGGGGACAGAGCTGCCGGTAGGCAGACTCCTAATCCATTTCAGGCCGGGAACCCCCCCTTACGCTTCAGTGGTACTGCACCAGGATTTGCTGGTGTAGCATTGCTTTTCTCTATGGGGCTTCCCCCCCTTTTTAAATTGTAAGTTAAAATATGCCCCTTTCTTCCCCTGCAGTGGCCATGAAACCTCCTTGGAGGCACTGCGGCCACGCTGTCCCTGGCCACTGCAGGAATGAGCTCAGGAGTGAGCTGTAAGACACTGACTGTACACAACCTTTAAAAGTCTGAGATCAGGGTACCACGAAGACTCCTTTTTTCCTATACAAACCTGCCCTTCATAATCTGAGACCCTTCTCCATGTGCCCCCATTTTCAGAATTTAGGGAGATGGCCACCAGAGACAAACCTTCTTCCCCCACTATGGAACTCCCACCTTGAAGGACTTTCACCTGAGCCCATCTGTGTCATCATTTAAAATGTCAAGCAAAATCTGTACCGTTTAGTAGAGCTTTTGCTGCTTGTGTGTGTACTCTCCCTGCCCCCCTTCCCGGCTTTCTGGCATAGTTTTACTGTCACTTTTATCAGTGACTTTTTTATCACTCTTACCATTAATGTTTGTGTGTGTGTACATCTTAATATGCTGGATGCCTCATTTTGATGGAAAGGCTGAATATCATTTTTTAGACAGATGAACAAATTGCAGAGCAGACATTTCCTCAAAAGCAAGTACTTAACCCTCAAACCCAAAATAGCCCTCAATAAAACATGATAGTTTTACCAATACTATTTTAACACATGAAAACAAATAATTAAATACAAATTTGAAGGAAGTTGTTTACTCATAGGGGGTGATTCAGTATTGGTAATACGTATCATACTGCCCTTGTACAAATCTATGGTGAGACCACACTTGGAATACTGTGTACAATTCTGGTAACCACACCTAAAAAAGGATATTGCTCTTTTCTGTACCTTCTCAAGCTCTGCAACTAAAATGATCAGGGGGCTAGATTTTTTAAGAAGTATTTAACAACTAGTAACATTGTAAGTGATATTAGATCAAATACAACATGTAGGATAAAGTAACTGAAGTTAATACTAATTCAGCTATAGTAATGTTTAATTTTAAAATAATTTCAATTACTTATGAAATAGTTATTTATAAATAAGTAAGTATTATTTATAAGTAGGAAGAATTTTCTAACAGTTTGAGCGGTTCCTCAGTGGAACAGGCTTCCTCAGGAGGTGGTAAGCTCTCCTTCCCTGGAGGTTTTTAATAAGCGGTTAGATGGCCATCTGTCAGCATTGCTGATTCTATGACCTTAGGCAGATGATGAGAGGGAGGGCATCTTGGCCATCTTCTGGACATGGAGTAGGGGTCACTGGGGGTGTGTGGGGGAGGAAGTTGTCAATTTCCTATATTGTACAGGAGGGGGTTGGACTAGATGACCCTAGTGGTACCTTCCAACTCTATGAGATACTGTGAAGTAAAAGAAAAATAAATGCAAGTAATTTATTTCTGTTCATATCTAAAAGATAAAGATCAGCATACTTAGAGTTGGGGCACACGAGAAAGAACTTCATTACACAGTTTAAAAAACTTTCACCTACATACACTGAAGGTTACTACATGGATGGAACTAACAATTCAGGAAAACATCCATTTTCAATAAATGATTTACAGTGCAGTCCTATGCACAGTTACTCCAGTATAAATTTCCATGTTTACTGAAAATTTTATTTTACATTTTTTATTTTTATATATATATTACATATTTTACATTTCATTTACTATGTGTCAACTGAAAGTACTGTTCAAATTACACGCATCCATATCCAGATGGTTATGAGCACATAATACTAACCTTGAATTTTTTCATTAAAAAAAAACAACAAAAAACAAAGTTAAGCATGATCCAGAACACCCTGCCAAAAAGAAGTGTAAAATGTAATGGCCAGATTTTAAAAGGCACCAAATACATTTGTGTACAATCAAACATGCATGCTTTATCTTACACACACTCAAAAATGCACTACATGTTGCAGCCACACACACTTATAACAACATTATGGTTTTTTTTCTAGATACAAAGAAAAACACATTAATCAAATCATTATGTTTTGAGACACTTGGTGCATAACCAAAGGTTGAGAATTATTGTGAAAGGTGTATTTTGCCATTTGTTCCCCCCTTCTATTATCTGCACAAACCTGATTCTCATCCCTTTCCTAATATATCATTCAATAATCTAGAAAACTATTACAATTCTTTCATAACATATAATCAAGCAACCATACGGTAACTGAACCACACCGAAAACAGTATTTACTAGCTAATTAATACAAAAAGCTTAATTTAGCTATACAAAGGAGATGTTGTAAAATATATAGTCAGTATTCTTAACTTGGTGCCGGAACTGCTAGAAATTTGACCTGTCTTGGAACATCTTGTCGTTTTATCAATACCGTGTAATAATCAATAGGCACTTTAAGTAAGAAAATTAGAAGAATCTCTTACAAAAATATAACATAATCCGTATTGCCATGCTTTATAAGCTTTCTGCCTTGTGCGCATTACTGATCTCACCCTAGCCGCCACCACGCCTTGTTATATCCATTCACTGTAAGTGCAAATCCAGTGTGGGTACTGCCCATAGATAACGCTAATGGAGAGTTCCAGCAGGTTTACTCAAGCCTACTCTCATTCCTGAAATAGGACAGGCACCACCTCTTTCTAGAGCCTTCTGTTTAGCTAGACTGAATGCTAACCCCTCTATGGTTATGCAGGGCAGGATTTTGAATATACCATACCCAGACAGGACCTGTCCTTTGCTCTTCTGGCTCTATTGATTCATTAGCCCATGCCCTCTTGGAACACCACATTTATGAGGAACTTCGATCACGTTATATCTCTCCCCTTTTAACATATAAATCTAATGCCTCTGTCTCTGACATAATGCCTTCTTTGTTGGGTGACAGGGATCCCAAGGCTACATTGTCAGTGGCAAGATTTATTTCAGTCCTTATATCCCTCAAACATTAGATTTACGCTGCTCAAGATCAATGGATCAAGGAGCTTCTAAGGGATAAAGGAAATAAGACAGGAAAGAATGGGACAGGAAAAATATATTCAATAATGGCCCATGCAGGGTATATAGGAGTGAAAGATCACATTGATTATTATAATGTATTTCGACTGTCAGGCCTCAGCAAGTCGATGCGTTCCAGGCAATAACTTTCCTCCAGACGATACAGCGAGTAAAAAGTTTATTTCAGAAGAACAGCGATTTCAGCAGGTCAAAAGACTTAAGGCTAGCAAAAAGGTATGGGGGAATATTGAAACATATATAGGGTGGATACAATGGGGTTGATTGGATTATTGGAAACAAAGACACAATACCGAAGCAAACTACGGGCTCCCAGTATTGTTCTGTGGGACCCGGTATCAGATCAGCCATTACCGGGGAGGGTCTCCATTGAGCTGCAGATCTTGGGCTGGAGACCAGGTGCAAACGGGGAGGGACGGAGTGCCAAAGGACTCCATTTTGTCCGTGGGGGAAACCATCTTGTACCATCTTGTATCTATCCGGGGCCGGCGGAGAGACTATCTGACAAATCCAGAGGACAACACCCTTTAAAATATTAAGTAATTGAAACACGAAGAGCCAAAAGCACTCCGATATCTGAAGCTGACATACCACAAGGATCACAAGAACCAAGAGTCGAGATGGCAATGAGGCATAGACAGGCATATTCTGTGACTTGGCTGAAGCCTGAAATTCTTCCTGGGCCTTCAAGTTTCAGTACCTTGAATCACTTCATAAGCAGCCGAAGGATTTGCTAAATTGTACTTAGTTATACGTCCAGCTTTGCTTTACCTGCACAATCCTTTAGAGAATTGTTTAAGCTCAACTGTTCCACACTGGGCCTAGAGATAGGATACATACAGCAGGGGTCCCTAACCTTTCTGAGCACCTTTGCAATTCTGACACAACACCGTGGGTGTAACCACAAAAAGGCAGCCACAAAACGGCTCCTGATGAAAGCAGAGCCAGCCAGAAAAATTAGCTGCCACAGCTTACCTTCAACCACACAGTGAAGGCCCTTGTGCTGTGGTGGCAGCTGATGCCAAAGAAGCATTTTAAAAAATCTGCACAGCCAATCAAATCTTTAACAGCCAATCAGAAGCCTTGCAGGGCAACAGTCCTACTTGGCCCCACCCACCATCTAAAGACATTTGGTGGGCACCAGAAAATGTGCCGGTGGGTGCCGTGGCGGGAACACCTAGGATATAGTCTTCACGTAATCCTATGCAGAGTTATTCCAGACTGATGCCATTAACATCAATGGGCTCAAACCAGACTATCTCTGCATAGGATCACACTGTAAGATTAAGTAGCATCGCAAATATTTCAGGACTTAAATGTTAAAACGAGTGCCCCGAACTGCGCCAGACATACAAATAAACATAAGAAATTCACACTTTAGCCTGAAATTTAAACAGTAGAGGCAAGTTTCCATTAATTTTTTTCTACCGTATATACTCGGGTATAAGCCGACCCGAGTATAAGCCGACCCCCCAAATTTGAGGCCAGAAAAGGGAATTTCTTATTGACCCGCGTATAAGCCGAGGGTCAATAAGAAATTCCCTTTACCGGCAATGCTGCGCTCTAAAATGGCAGCCGCCATTTTAGAGCGCAGGGCCCCTGCCCCAGGTCGCCCTCCCGCCGGCCTCCGGGCCCTCCCAACCCACCCAAACCCACCCCGACCCCAGTGCCATCCAAGGGGGGGAGGGGGAAGAGCCCCTGAACCCCCTACTTACCTGAAGAGGCGGCGAATCGGCGGCGGCGCGGCCTTCCTGGGCTGGCAGGAGGACCCTCCCGGCCGGAGGAAGGCGCCCAGGCGCGCGGCCGCAGCGGCGCGGCCGGCGGGGGCCTCCTGCCTGCGCAGGCAGGCCCCTCCCGGCCAGAGAAAGGCGGCCAGGCGCGCGGCCGCGGCGGCGCGGCCGGCGGGGGCCTCCTGCCTGCGCAGGCAGGCCACTCCCGGCCAGAGAAAGGCGGCCAGGCGCGCGGCCAGCGGCGGCGCGGCCGGCGGGGGCCTCCTGCCTGCGCAGGAAGGCCCCTCCCGGCCAGAGGAAGGCGGCTGGGCCCGGCGGCGGCGGTGATGGAGGTAAGTTCCCCCCTCCCTCCTCCCTCCTTCCTCCTCCCCCCTCTACCGTATTGACCCGCGTATAAGCCGAGTTCGGCTTTTTCAGCCCTTTTTTTGGGCTGAAAAACTCGGCTTATACGCGAGTATATACGGTATGTCATATTTGACAGTAAAATCCTTCCAGCTAGCTAACATACAATCCGGATAAAGCCCACAGTAAAAATGCCAAAGTCCTGCTGACTAAGCTTGCTTAGCATCTCTACAGAATAGTAAATGAAAAAGAGAAAAACTTTAAAGGCAAAAAGAAGTTTTTTCCATAAAAGTGTAAACAAATATAGTTACTAAATTCCACTCATTCCTCAGAATTACAGTTTTCTAGATCTTCTTTCTGTCATGAAATGCTAACTGAACACCGCACATTCATTTCTAGAAAGGTCAAGAGAAAATGGGGAAGAAAAACCATCTTTTCACCCGTGAATACATTAAATCATCATTAGACATCACAATTTATAGATATCATGTGTTGTAGCTAGTTCATTATTAACATTAAAACCAATGTGTTTTTGGTTACCGGGGGTGGCCAATACTCTCCTTGGGGCATTCTATCCACAGCCTGTAGGCCGCAACGCCCTCATCTACACACGACAAATGAATTTACTTTTAGCTATATAGTGTCTTTGAATCATGAATCTCAGCTAACACCTCTGAAGACGGAGCAGCCTACACCCTCCGTCCGCCATCTTCCTCCCGTCTTCACTCTCCCTCATCTAAACACTTAAGGGTTGAAACCTTGAGTTAGGACTGAGCATACTCCAGGAAGAACTACTAGCCACGATAGCCAAACAGGACCTCCAGGCAATATGACCTTGAAGACCAGCCACAAGGGAGCGGGGGCTTCTGCTACCACGCCTTGTATGCAAGATTCCTTTGGAAGACCCATGACCCAGTAAGATCCAAATCCAGAATTAAAGACTTCTCGCAAAAATATTCTGAGGCAGCACACCACTTAAGACGCCCAGTTTCACCAAGTTCTACAACCTTATGTTAGTTCTGCCCCTCCCAAATTGTCTTTCAAAAACCAGCATTAAGTAAAGGAGCAAAACCTCAATCTCTATGAAATAACTGGATGCGGTTCTATTATGGAAATGGTATTCCTGCCCCACACTACCGGGAATATTTTTAGACACAGAGAACTGCTAATATCTCACAATTTTCCCCGTCCACCAAATTTGCTAGCATTCATTTGTATTACTTCTAAAGGTAGATGACACCTTTACCAATGTAACATCACACTATGCCTTGTGCAAAGAAAGGGGGAAAACCATAGGAAATTATGCTTGCACATGCTTAAAGCTTCCAACTAGTTTTAGGTTGTCATTTAAAAAACAATCAAAACAAGTAGTAACCTTGTTTGCATGCTCTTTTGGGGTTTTAATCACTGAAACCCTGTAGAGTTTTAGTGAGCAAATTGCTGTGGGGGTTGTCAGGTCAATTTAGTTTGAAGGTGTATCTTTACCTTACTAAATGTACTTACACTGTACTTTCAGTTTGTAACAATAGCTTTAGAGAAGCCTAACAGCAATACTTTAAAAGGTTTTCTTTAAAAATCAACAATAATTTGCCTGAAGATAGCAATTCTATTCCATTAACACTCAAAACCATTGTAGGTTTAAAATATAAAGTAAAAATGTAGTCTTCTACTCCCCCCTCCTTTCTGCCAGCCAGTGTCACCCTGGTAGCTCCTGAGTAGCTTAATGGGTTAATTTACTAAACAGCGGTTCTAGGACCAGATTTAGTGAGCAGTGCCTTCCGTTTTCCAGCTCCAGCAACCTCTTACAATTATCTGGGACTAATGGCAAATGGCCCACACTTCTTCTGACCCTAAGCATCACTTCCTCCATGCTAACCTCCACTAGAAGGTTCCTTTTCGGCTACTTGCAGCAGCTCCCTAGTGGCTCGGGTACCTCTTTCATCTATTGGGGTTTATTATTGACTCGCATCTCCAATAAAATATCGAAGATGCTGCCAGGTACATGGCACCCTTCTGCAACTGCCGCAAGAGGCACATGCCGGATATGCCCATAGCACATGGCATTCCCAGTAGGAATCCCCAAAAGTAGGCATCATCTGGGAGCAAGTGTGGTGCAGTGGTTAAGAGAGGCGGACTCTGATCTGGAGAACCAGGTTCGATTCCCCACTCCTCCACATGCAGCCTGCTGGGTGACCTTGGGCCAGTCACAGTTCTCAGAACTCTCTCAGCCCATGCGGAGGCAGGCTACGGCAAACCAACTCCAAACGTATCATGCCTTGAAAACCCTATGGGGTCTCCATAAGTCAGATGCGACTCGACAGAACTTTCTACCATATCACCAGGCACCACCCAAACATACTAAAGCATAATTTCCAGACTGGACAGGCCTGCAAAGCAACCATAGATCAAAAGGCAGAGTGACAAATGATGATATGCACCCAGCTTTGAGAAAAGGACAGAACTAATCTCGTTATCGAGTATCTTTCAAGAATCCAAAGCTCTAGACCACAGCAATGGAAGTTGCTCCTTAATCCTCAGAGATCACATAGTCCCAAACTCCTGTGTTGATGAAAAGGACTTGCTTAAGTAGAGGTTCTCCACTTTAACTACAAGCACGTTTTCACAAACTCCCAGACTCTAGTTTTATTGAACCTCCTCTCAAACTTTGTTCCCATGCTTGGATTTAAAGTTTCAGCCGTAAACTTCATTCAGTATTGCACTTCATTTCTTCAAAATAAATGCTCTGTAGACACACTAGCTAAAATTTAGATTCTTCTGGCAAGTCAGGATAGACTGTTACCATTAGGTGGATGCCAAGATCCAACCAAATGTTATGGATAAGCAGAACAACGACCATGGCTGACCCATACAACATCCAAGGAAGGGATCAAGGAGGTTTGGGGTTAGGCAAAAGACCATCTACTCCTAACCCCAATTTAAGGACTTCACATAAGCAGTTACCAGCCTGACCAACCCTAAGGAATAACCAGCCCAACTGGACCCACAGCAGCAACTAATGACATCTAGAACAAGCCAAATATGGCAACTCGCAAAGAACCTGAATAACCGCATTCAGGAGGAACAAAGACAGGGACTTCCTTTGTCATTCCTGTGGTTTATCAATAGTTCCCCCACCTGTTATCATCATAACCCCCCTTCAAGTCAGAGATGTCCCAGCTGGGAATGGCAACTGATCTGGGCCACAAGGAAGTTATCTTTATGAAACTGTTTTCCAGATGAATCTATACCAAAGCACATCGTATTCTACGCTCAGTTTCACAGTTTGAACAGGGTTCTTTCACCAGCACTCGCAGTATATATCTGGGAGACACCCCCACATACGCATCTAGGCAGCAGTACTATCCAGGTCTGTTCATGGACTTATTCCCATGAAAGTCTTCTTAGGATTGCAGCCCTACTCACAGAAGGAACTGCTTGTGGGATCCTAAAATGAACTGGAAAACAAGTCACCCAGATGAAAGGCCAAATGCCAATGATACAGAAGGAAAATGAAAGTATATTGAATAGAAACTACAAAAGCTCCCAACTAAAAAGTGCCTTGCCTTCATTCAGAATCCTGAAACAGCCAAACAAATCCATTGGAGGATTTGTGAATGGATCTCATGCAGCTTCTCATACGAAAGCCACAGGGAGCCCAATCCAGTTTGGGGCTCTGGCATGGCAGAAGGGGGTTAATCCTTTTGGCATCATTTCCGTGAATTCCCTCATGCTCTCGCAATTCCAGAAGCTATTTGATCCACCAAAGTAACATGCAGACACCATACAAGTGGTAGGTGCCAATTTCTACCCCTAGGGTAAACAGCAGCTCTTAAAGAGGGATTGAGGTTGGGAAAATAGTGGAGAGGGAAACAATTAGCTCCTGATTGTTGAGATCAATGGCACCTGTAGCCACAATTAAGCCTTTAAAAACACCCTGAACTAAATCTACTTACAGGCCTCTCATCTACATACCCTGTTAAGTTGGGTGGGTAAAAGATGGGGGCAAAGAGAAGGCGGAAGGAAGTCTTTTTCTCTGTCTACTCCCCTTAAAAAGGTAAAGGTAGTCCCCTGAGCAAGCACCCATGGGGTGACATCACATCATGACGTTTACTAGGCAGACTATGTATATGAGGTGATTTGCCATTGCCTTCCCCAGCAAGCTGGGTACTCATTTTACCGACCTCGGAAGGATGAAAGGCTGAGTCAACCTTGAGATGGCTACCTGAAACCGACTTACGTCGGGATCGAACTCAGGTCGTGAGCAGAGCTTGATTGCAGTACTGCAGGCTACCACTCTGTGCCATGGGGCTCCTACTCCCCTTACCTAACACAAATTATTGGAGATTTCTTTTAGGAGTGAAAGACCATGCATAAAGACAAATGACACAGTTTTGCAGTTAAGTATTAAATATAAAATTTCAAAGTTTGAAGCTAGGACACAAGACAGATTTACCATATAGCTACACCTGGCATATTACCGGTAGTCCAGTGGACCAACTCAATGCTAATGATCCGTAATAGAATATGTAACTGTGTTGTGAAACATATTATACAATCTCCCCTGAAGTATAAATGACTTCGTTTTAAGATACATCACAAAGCATTTACAAAGCTCTTAGTTTGTGGCTTTTAAAAATAGAGAGAGAGAGTGAATAAAAGGCTAATCGTAACTAAATGAACTTTTTAATAAGCATGAAAAGCTTTCCCTACTGGCAGAAAAAAGCATTTTCCCAAGGGGCCTGTCATGTTAAAGCAGTAGTCAATAGCTGCATACAATCAATAAACAAATTCAGCTCTATAGAAGGGGGGGTAAGAGAACCACATCACCGTTTAGTGGCTGCAATTTAGATTATTCTAGCGTGTAATACTTTAATTGTATAAAACAAAGCCGGTGTCACAAACACAAAAGAACTTCTTGCAAAGCAAGCACCACAAGTAATTTTTATGCTGCCACTGATGGCAGACGAGTGATGAGCACTTTGTTCAAATTTATACACTTACGCATCTAAGGCAACAGGTGGCTTGTTTAAAAAAAAAACCCTCTTTTCAATGTTTCTTTTTAACTCTTTCAGAGCAGTGTTTTTACTACGTGATTTATTAGATCACCTATAATCAATCCAACAGCTAAAAAAAAAAAGCTCGACATGATCGATTTGCAAAATAAAGCAAAGCTGTTTTTAAAAAGTAACTAATGTAACGTTGCTGACATGTCTAACAATGCAATCCTATGCAGAGCTGCTCCAGTATAAACCCAACTAAATGAATGGGCGTAGAGCGGAGCAACTTTGTGTAAGACTGCACTGTTATGCCAGAGTTAGGGTTTCAAACTGAACATGTGAAAAATAAATTAGCTGCCTAAAGCTGAAATACAAAGATATACCGAGCTAAATAGACAGTGTAATTAAGAAATCATGTAACACCAAATCGAGTTTCTAAAGATCTGTAATACATCTAAATATTATAACATATTCAACAGCTGAACTCACAGGCAAACGAATCTAAATTACTAAATTTAATTACAAATTAAAACATTTAACTTTTTCACTAGCCAATAGTCCATATCTCAAACAGTGTTTGACCAGTAATGCCATAATCCCAGATTGTGTGTGTACCAAGGGATGTTTATTCATATGTAGTGGTCATGTCCAGTTATAGCAAACTTTTGGAGATCAATATTTGCAGAAATTGCTAAAGTAACTCAGGAATCAATAAATCCTACTATTGAACTAGCCTTACTCAATTTATTTATCAATGAAAACACCCATTGTAAACAAAAACACTTATTAACTTTGTATTAGTTGCAGCTAGAACGCTTATTGCCCAATGGTGGAAAAATGCCAAAAGGGATATCCTTAGATAGGTGGCATGATAAATTAAGGAATATAGTGGCACTTGAAAGTTTAACAAGAAAACACCACAGGAAGATTTATTGTCTAAGGTGTTATCAAAAAAAGGAACTCTATGGTGCTTACTAGAACTGAAGAAGGGCTACTCTTTTCTGTTAACTTCCCTCCAGCAACCATACAAATTCTACCTATGAAACAGAGAAGTGCTATCTGAACAGAAACCCAAGGCTGAGAGGATGCAGCAATTCAAGAAGGAGAATTCTGAGCTTTAAAAAAAAGAGAGACAACATCCTGTGAACAAAGAAGAGCATTAAAGCTGAACACAACCAGCTTTGAGACAACTTGCCTGTAAACATGGAGAAGTTCTGAAACAAATGCAAAACTGGAAAAGGAATTAAATGAATTGAGGCAGCAACTAGAAAACACCCCTCAAAAGAAGTCACCAGAGAGCAACAAACAAGATCACTTTGCAATGCTTCAAGCAAAGGCGTCAAAAATAACAGGAGCGCTGTAGAAACTCCTGAGGACGGAAAAGAGATATGAATACATCGTAAGAACTGTTCTTCACCTGAAGAGTGACATTATCAGTTCAAAAGCACTAGCGGAGAAAGGTTCCCCCTAAGAAAGCAAACACACAACACAAAGCTTTGAATGGAACCCAGGAAGTAAGCAACAAGTCTCCACAGACTGCTGAACAAACCGCAGTTCCTGTTTACCCACCTGTATACTGTTGCCTTTTATGCATGGCTGTTTCCCTTGCCACACCCCTCACGACTTCGGGTCTTTGTATTGATTATGCATGCCGTTTCCAACTGTCAGAGTTCGGCTCGCTCTCCCCTTGCGTTTCCCCACGTTTTGAGGGACCTGTTTTATCTCAAATTTGAAACCGCAGGCAAAACACGGGTAAATGCATGGGGAATGCCAGGCGACCTCCGACGGTTGGAAGGGGGAGAGCAAGGCGACCTCTGGTGGTTGGAAACGGCATGCATAATCAAAACAAAGACCCGCAGTCGTGGGAGGGGTGACCACGAGGGAAACACCCATGCATAAAAGGCCAAAGAAGGGCAAACTGTTATGTTAACATCAGCAACTACACAATGGAGCTGCTGGGTGAAAGGAGAAAACGGCCAAGCTGCTAACTCAAAATCAAGGTGAATCCACATGCAGCCAGGCCTCTGCAGCTTAACATCCCTGAACTGAACAAGAATTCGAATTTCTGCATAGAGCAAATTTTGAAAAATGTATCAGAAAAGAACAAAGATATTCTTGATACAGATGCAAAGTCCCAACAAGCAGAAAGTGATCGCAGAAAAGCAGAACACTGTAAGGAGTTGCTGCTGTTCGGTTAGTTGCCAATCGTATTTTCAATGTTCTATTTGTTTATTTATCTACCATATTTGCATTCTGCTTTTCTCCCCAATGGGGACCAAAAGCAGCTAATCCACGGGGGGGGGGGGACAAAACAAACAAGAACGAGATGGGAGACTTCCAATTGCCAAAGTGGTTGTCTCTCTCCGCTATCTGATCATCTTCCCAGTTCTAGAATCTGACTCTCAACCTATGCACCAAAGGCGAACAACCTTTGGTTCATGCCCTTCAATTTCTGCCTCTGGACACACCTAGGCCTCAAACAACTGACTGCAGACAGGAGAGCAAATTTAACAAAATGTTACTCAGCTACTGCTAAGACGTTTTGTTTTTTAAGAAAAGGATGGAATCGGTCCACCAAGAATGTCTTAAGGCAAGCCTCCTACTTTCTCTTCACCACACCTTTTTATTAAGAAACAGCTACAAAGAGAGGAATCATCATCTTTAAGCCATTAAGTCCATATATCTGACCTTGCACCCGTCTAATTGTACACAGAATTAGTTTGTGCACATTGAACCTTGCGCAAATGTCTGGCCTTCCTTCTGAATCCAGACAAAATTATTCAATAATTACCCCTCAAGGCGTCTGTATGAAAAAAGAATACCAAAAGAAAATGCAAACAGAAAACCCTTCAATACAGTCATGAAAGAAGGGGGCGGTGCCAATTTTTAATTCCAGTTTCTTCTCCTCGCACTCTATTAAAACCCACTCACAGAGGTCCTTCGCCTTCAGGATTTCTGGGGCCCTGCAAAAAGATCTCAATAGGAAGGGGGATCCCAGATCCTACTCCAACACTCCAACTACTCCCAACACACTGGGTCTCAGCTGTGTTTGTACATTCCCTCCCTCCTCCTCCCACATGTGGAGCACAACTTAAAGATTCCTGGTTTTAGAAACCTTTGAACAAACTCTCAGACTTGTCATCTAAATGCAGTAGGCAAGCTGGGGTTTGTTCCTTCCCACACTCTGGGACTCTAAATCATGGTCTAACCCCGTTTTAGAATCTTGGGTCTGCGAAGGAGAAACAAAATCCATGTTATGAAGGAACCCACGTTGGGAAAAAGCCCTCCCAGACCCGAAAGGTTTCAGTCTGGGGGAGTGGAGGGAGGCAACATGCAAGCACTCTTACCTAAGGATACCGTGGCCAGTATTATCCTGAGCTAAATCAATCTAGCTAACATTTACAGCACCAATTGAAAATAAATCCTGGTTTTACAAAACCGCGCAGGTATTTTTAGCTCATTACAAAATAAATTCTGACATCTTAAGTTACAACTTTCGGAAAACAGTACAGATGTAAGGAGGAAAAATGTGTCACTGCCTAAGTACAGCTGTACGAATGGTACTACTATAATTGCCAAAGGAAAACCACACATGCTGAGGGGATGAGATGTGGCTTTTGCTTTGTTCACTAAAGTGCTAGTGCAGTGGAGTGTGGCTAAGCGGTATCATCATATGCCTCCTCTCTGCGGCAGGCAGCTGCCAGCAGTATCTATCAGCAGGGATGATTTCTACTTTGATAATATAAAAATACAACATGCCTAGGGAATACAGAACTACAAGAAAGGGGACAATATTACAAATGCCACATTGAAGCCATATTAAACCCTTTTCAGAAAATCTGCAAGCATTCAGAAATTCCAGAACAGAAAGAACTTCTATGTATAACAACTTGTAAAAGTTAACCCTCAATTAATAACCGGTAAAGCTGTTCAGTTTACCCTTCACATGTGCTGGGCCGAATTTCTGAAAGATTCAACAGACCCCGTAACGGAGGTGCACACATGGCTTTCCTTCATCAAGATTATTATATTGTATTGGAGCACTACAGAAAAAAAGAAAGGGGAGAAACCTCTGATAGAAGATAGAAAAAAATGTGCAAAGCAACAGAGGTTACAAGGCGTTTATCTAACAACTTGCAGCTACTCCAAAAGTATACAAAATAGTAGTAACAAAGGTCCAAAGAAATGGCAAGACATGTATTACAGTATACATATAATGAGCGAAAACAAAGTGTTGATAATATAACACAGAACCACAACAGCAACAGGTCTGCCGGCTAGTATCCCGTTTCGATATCCTTCTTCAGATTGTAGATGGATATCGAAACGGGATACTAGCCGGGCAGACCTGTCGCAGTTGTGGTTCTGTGTTATATTATCAACACTTGTTTTTTGTTTTTACTCATTATATGTATACAGTAAAACACGTCTTGCAATTTCTTTGAACCTTTGTTACTACTACTTTGTATAATTTTGGAGTAGCTACAAGTTGCTTTGCAAATGCCTTGTAACCTCTGTTAGAGCACTAAAGTACATGAGATTTTCCATACACTGAGAAGCAATACGTGCATGGGGGGGAGGTTTCAAGAGCCCTCAGGACCACATATCTAACAACAACCTTCGAAATACGGATCCCTTTGCAAATTTTTGAAGTTTACCTACCCCAGTGGGATCACACTACTATAGTCAAGTCAACTACAACATATAGAACAATATTTACCAAAATATACCCATAAGTTTAATTGATGCTGCATAAACATCATCGATAATATAAATTAATTTGGTGTATACCGCTTTTACAAGAGGAGTTTGGTGCATACTGCTTTTACAAGAGGAGGGACCCACAAGAAGAAGAGTTGGTTTTTAAATGCCAACTTTCTCTACCACTTAAGGAAGAAGCAAACCGGCTTACAATCCCCTTCCCTTCCCCTCCCCACAAGAGACACCCTGTGAGGTAGATGAGGCTGAGAGAGTGTGACTAGCCCAAGGTCACCCAGCTGGCTTCATGTGGAGGAGTGGGGAAAACAAAATGGTTCACCAGATTAGCGTCTGCCACTCATGTGGAAGAGTGGGGAATCAAACCCCACTCCAGATCAGAGTCCACTGCTCCAAACCACCGCTCCAAACCACAGCTCTTAACCACTACACCACACTGGCTCTCTTGAGGAGGGAAGAGACAGCCTACTTTCCTGACCAATGGGCCCCCACTTCCCCAATCTTCTGCCCCCCCCAACTTCATACCTACCTGGGGGAAGGTTATCCCATTCCTGCCCTACACCAGCCATTCCCAAATGCAGTCTTAGTTACCATACACACAGAGACACAGACACAGTACCAGAAACTACCACACTGCACAGAATCTCCGGCAGGTTTTACTACCCTCTGCTAAGCACCATGTTCCAAGTGTGCAGTCCAGTGCTTGAGACCCCTCCCCAGATGTCCCTTTGGGGGACTCAGCATTTTTGTTATCAGTTGCCTTGGTAACCCCAAGTGAGACTTGAGATCTTGTAAGGTATTTGGGGGGACAGAGGAGAGGTTCTTTAAAAAAGAAAGGGGGAGAATTTTTTTTAAGTTCCCCCAGGTGCAGAATTGAATCTCCTAACCCAAAGTGCACCCAGTTTACAGACTTTTTAAAAAATCTACAGTTCAATGTAGAGTAAAATTAATTGTCACATTGAATATATATTCTATAATTAACACTATTTATTAATAAACATGAAAAGGGAAGGCAGCATGGTATAGCCCGATCTCATCAGATCTCAGAAGTTAAGCAGGGTCAGCCCAGGTTAGTATTTGGATGGGAGACCACCAAGGAATTCCAGGGTCCTGATGCAAAGGAAGGCAATAGCAAACCATCTCTATTAGTCTCTCGCCTTGAAAACCCCATAAGAGGCTGCCATACGTCAGCTGCGACTTGATGGCACTTTACACACACAATATTGATATACACCTCCTTAACTTTATGCAAGTTTGAGGTGTTTTGATACTAATACATTTCTCTTTCGCAAAACTGTACTAAACATTACAATCCTCATGTTACCAGATCATTGAATTTATAATAAAAGAAATAGGGAGAAATGTACATCAAGAAGATTGAAGAGTTGGTTCTCACAGTGCCAGAGATCTGAATTTGTGTTCAGTGGTACAGCTTTTCTCGAGACTACCAGCTGTCTACATTGTCCATTGAGGTGCACCCCCCAATATCACAACAAAATCATACAAAAATGCTAAGCTTCCATCAACAAATGCAAAACTATGAGATCAGATAGATAGGGCTGCACTCCCCTAAAGATGGTTTAGAACTTGGGAGATGAGCATGAATATGGCATTTATTATGTTCTAAGTGGAACTTCTCTGAAGATTATTTTTGTCAAGCAACGGAAGTTGGTCTAGAAGTATTTTTAATAAAATTCAGAAACTTCTGTTGGTGCAGAATGCACCAGCACAATTCTAAGAAGATGCTTGCAAGATCTTGACAGTAGGGATGTGCGCTCGGATATAACCGAGCTGAATATATATATCCGAAAAATAAGATACAAAAACAATCATCATTTTGCAAGGAATGCTAGACCTCAACCTTACTTTTTAAGAGAATAGATAGCCTAAAACAAGATTTCAAAAATTATTCTGATGGAATACTTCAGCAAGAACCGACTAGACAAAGTAATGTTTTTGTTCCATTGCTTTATAAGTTGCTCACCTTGCGAAAACAGTTTTGGAGCTATTGCTGTTAAGTTTAGCAGAACTATGTAATTTTTTATTCTTGGATATAGTATAAATAACTGAATAAGATTATTCAGTTATTCCAGATTGGTAAAAATGAATGGTAACTCACACACCACCAATACTACCCACAGGGCTAAATACCCTACAATGAGCCCAGCCTCATCATACTATGACCTTTGCTCTATCTGAAGCCAAAAGGGTCAAAATGAGATTTGATTTGCCATTTGTCACTGCAGAATAACTTAAACTTTATCTAACCAAAATAAAATCCAATATGCATACATTGGGTTGGATGCAACAACTCTCTTCCCATGGAGCAAGGCTCCTCATACAATAGCAGGAAGTAATTAGATTAAACTATACATGCTCAGTAGAATGCTGCAAACGGTGCTCTCCTTAAACTATGAACACAAAAACATGTCCATAGCGAACTAAAGCTATCTCCAGTGTCATAAAAACATTCTACTTACTGGTATGTATCCAACCATCCACTGACTTTGTGGAATGAGCCTGTCCCACATCCTTCTTCCACCATAACCCAGCAATCCCCCCTCAGGACCGCACGGGGGCAAAGAGGGAGGGGAGAATCAGAGGAAACCACTGCCCCTTCTTCCAAAGATTCAAGTGTAAATAACTTGTCAGAACTGTGTGGTGGATACAAAACCATTTATAGGTAAGATCTGAGTTCTGAAGCTGATTTTAGTTGTTTACTCTGGGGAGAAGACGAGTTCCCCCTCTGTAAGTTGTCAGTCGTCGTTAGTTTTTTATTCCTTCATTCTTATATAAGAAAAGATACACAACCAGGCTTAAATTATATTAACGTAAAATTATTTGGTTTACATACGTAGTAGATGAAAGATCCCATCACAGGCACTGATGTGCGACAAAAAAGCATTTCCTAGACCCTGTCCAGCGTGAGCTCCTTTCACAAGGCCAGCAATGTCCACGATATTCAGAAAAGCCGGAATTTTGCTGAAAGATACAATTCAAAGTTTTAGCGATGAGCAACAGTACAGGTCAGAATGATTGAGGTTGGGTATGCTGTTTTTCCATATAAATGTATATTTGCAACATCATGAAGAACACAATCTCTTCGAGAATAGAGGTCTTTAAAAAAACTTCAACTAATAAGCGAGCCTGTTAAGAGTGAAAGGTAGGTCACTACAGGTTACCGTAGTTAGATTTCAGGTTAAGCTGTTCCTTTCTGCCTCAACGCTAAACTTCATTCAGTACTAAAAATCCACACTTTTGCCTGTCATGGATGTGGATTCAAGGGATTCTGGTACATTGTTGTTAATTTCAAGAAACCATAATTAAGTTAAACACTCATCCAAATAATTGTGACAAAACAAAAAATCAAAACAGCATAAGAACAGCATAAGAACGAGTGTTAATTTACTAAATAGTTCTTTATGGTACCTGTCCAGTGTTCAGGCTGAGAGAAGTTATTAAGTAAAGAACAAATAAGTACAAAATAATACATCCAGAAGATAGAGGTCTTTTGACTACATCAGGTTCATAGAATCAAAGAGCTGGAAGGGGCCACCAGGGTCACAACTACCTCCCCCCCAACATCCCCAGTGATCCCCTACTCCACACCCAGAAGATGCCCCCAAAAAACCCTCCATGATCCCTGACCAATCTGGCCTGGAGGAAAATTGCTTCCTGACCCCAAATTGGTGATTGGCATTACCCTGGGCATGTAAGAAAGGGCCGCGAGAGCCAAACACTGATGCAACCCTTTCTGCCCTCCCTCTCATGGTCACAGAATCAGCATTGCTGATGGATGGCCATCTAGCCTCTGCTGAAAAGCCTCCAAAGAAGGAGAGCCCACCACCTCCCGAGGAAATTACCAGGATCCTTTTTTCTCTTCTTGAAGATGGAGAAAACATTTGCCCATCTCCAATCTTCTGGCACCTCACCTGTTCTCCAAGAATTCTCAAAAATAATGGACAGAGGCTCAAAAATTACATCCACAAGTTCTTTTAATACCACTGGATGCAATTCATCTGGCCCTGAGGACTTAGTTTCCTTTAAAGAAACTAGGTATTTATGTACTAACCCTATGCCGATCCTAGGCTGCAATTCCCTTCCCTCATCGTGTGTTGTTTTTGCCATGTTGAGCACCGTTTCCCTCACAAGAGAAGACTGAGGAAAAGTAGGAATCGAGCAGTTCTGCCCTCTCTTCGTTATCTGTTACAATTTCACTTTTCTGTCCCTGCAATGGGACTACCATGTCCTTGTTGTTTTTACTCCAAACATAACAAAATAACTTTTTGTTGTGTTTGGCACCTCTTGCTAGCCTAAGCTCATACTGAGCTTTAGCTTTTCTAACACTCTCCCTACAAGCACTGGTTATTTGTTTATATTCATCCTCAGTTATAAGGCCTTCCTTCCACTTCCTAAATGACTCCTTTTTGTTTCTCGAATCTGTGGAAAGTTGCTTATAGAGCCTCCCCGGCTTCTTTAGGCTCCTCCCACTTTTCCTTCCCACAGGAATCATGTGATTGCGCCTTCAATGTTTTGCTTTTAAGAAACTCCCATCCCTCTTGAACTCCCTTCTCCTTAAGTATTTCTACCCAGCATAACTTTAAGTGTGTTAAATTTAATGGGGATTAAATCCCACCCAGCACAATGGGACTTACTTGTGAGTAAACATGTTTAGGATTTACAGTGCACATTCTCCATACAAAAACTGCCCAGATGAACAGGCTCTGCTCTGAGGTCACAAGACATAGTGAGGGTTAGTTCCATCCGAGAGTGACTGGGCAACCCTACAGGAGCAACAGCTCAGAAAACAGGAAATGGAAGGAACTGGTCAAAGGAAATGGGTGGCTCAAAGAAATGCAATGAAGAGGTTGAAAGAGAGGAGTGTGTTTAAGGACTAAACTAGACACAACTATCATTCACGTGTCTGTCCCATTCATACATAATGTAAAGGTACCAATAAAACATGGAGACATGGAGAAAGTGTGCTAAACCCTCTCCATCTTTCCTTACCTCCCCAAAGCTAGCTGCTTCAGCCACTTTTCTCCCTTTCTGGATCCAATACGGGAAGTGAGCTGGGGACAGAGAAAAGTGGCTAGAGCAATAAACTCAAGTTGGGAGGAGGAGAGTTCAGCATCCTTTCCTGTGTACTCCATTTACTGTTAAAGTAGGACTCACACCCTTTACATGTAAGTATGACAAGCAGGTGAAAAAAGCCCATGTCCACCACCACCATTACATTTAACTTTGCCCTAAAACTAGAGGAACAAATGGTTAAAGTCTGAACTTGGCGATTCCCCATCTGAACTGGACTGCTCTGCTCAAACCATAAAGATATAGGCATCGATTCTAAGCAGCATTAGCAAAGCTGAATAGACCCCCCTCCCAACTGACACAATGTAAAGGACCAAATGGGGTTCTGCAAAGGGAGTGGTCAGGATGTTGTTCCATCAGCAGAACACCTGTTACACTAACCAAAAAAAACACACCCCAATTTAGGTCTGTGGAGTATTTCATAAGATCTACTTTTGAGGAAGGTTCGTGAACAGCGGCTTGTCTGTGCTAAGTGAAGATCATCTCAAGCCGAAGACATTTTTGCCACTAGAAAAGATAATCAGCCCCATCATAGACATGATATACCTAGACAAGGCCAGACAACAAGAATGCAAAGGTTAATAAATAAATTCCTGAAGACTTAATCGGAAAGATCTTCTTAAAGTTGTCTGATTAAAGAAAATCCTCGCACAGTTGCTTTGAAATCTTGTAAACTTTAGTGTTTGCTGTAATGATTTGCTGTCTACATACAGATTGAACCTTAATGGTCACTGAAAGGTAACCCAAGTTTTGAGAGTTACTCAAGTAGTAAAGATGCTACAGTATGCTTAAGGATTCTGAAGAGCAGATTAGATGTCACAGAAATTTTGGCTAATGAGCACCATTAATATTAAGAAGCTTTGTGAAGGAAACAATTACCTGGGTGGCTTATGATACTGGCAAAGGAAATCAAATCTGTCATCCGGCACAGGTACTCTGCTCTCATTTGGATCGATAGTGCAGAAGGGGAAATTCTCTGCTGCAGCTTGACTCTTGGTTAACACGTTGAAAAAGGTAGATTTCCTTATTTTGAAAAACAAACAGAGAGATGTGTATTTGAGACCAGCCAACAAATATATGCAACATTGCAAAGCTTAAATCAGTGGCAACTGGAGATGGAGCACCAACAGTCCCTAGGATTTGTATTGTTCTTTTTAAGAGGTTAAATGTTAAAGGTTTCATAAACCGCTTTACAAACCGGGGGGATATCACTTTAGCATGTTCACATATTTAACAGATAATAAACATCTGCTTCATACAATAAAGAGACTTCGAAGCCCTTTAGTGAATATTCCTTAATTTAACAACATAATTCCCATAATGAGATTAGTGTAATTGAAAAGATCATGCTTACAAAATCAAATAACTTTATTTCAAAGTTACATTGTTGACTGCAATGGGACTATGTCGAGTGTTATGAGTACCAAGATCATGTTATCACTACTTCACGATGGCACGTGACCTGTGATCACAATGGCAACTGTTACAATGGAATTAGATATCACAGACAGTTTGCTACTGACTTCAACCAATTGCAATCCATCTCAATTTCAACTACCAAAAGCCTTATTTTTTTGCATTTAAATTTAAGACATTCTTTTTCTCAATAACCTGTCTATATCTTCTAGAATGCTGCACCCTAAATTTCAAATGGTCCTTTGTTATTATTAGTACAATATAATTCTGCTTAAAGGTTGCACTAAGTCCACTGAAGTCAATGAGCTCAAAATGGTGTAAATCTGTTTAGGATTGCACTGTAAATCGCTTTAATCTTCTAGCAGTGCAATTCTAAACAGAATTACTCATGTATTCAATGGATATAAATAAGTAACTCAGTATGGGATTGTAGTGTAAGTCTTTCCTCAGGACTCTATTCTTTAGAAAAGATTTTCTCCTTAGCTCACCTTACTTACCTAATTATTCTCTACAGCAGTGGTACTCACTCTGTGGTTCACACACAACCACAACGTTAACCACCCTCAACAAAAAAGCCAGTGATTTTCCTCCTTAGCATGAGGTCCCTGACTCAGGGAGGCGGCTGTTTCAAAGTAGAAACCCACTACCAATCACAGGCCCCACTGGTCAAGGGTCTTGCCCACTTTCCTGAAACATCGGGTAGGCACTACATTGCCCAGCAGTGCTTGGAAGAGCCAGAGGTGGCATGTCAAAGAGACACAGAGTATCACTGCTGTACACTATTCTGTAATAGTTACCTATCTGACCTTTACCACCTCCAACCACCCAACAAAGATGTCCAGAGTTCTGGCCAGAGACTGTGTCACTAAGTTTGTAAAGCACCAAGCTCACTACTGGTGGTAAATGTTTTGCACTAATAATGACATACACTGTCCAGCCTTCTCACATAATTGCTTCCCTCCGGCTTTTATTTATTTTAGTAGACAAGAAAAAGATCCTCACAGTCAGATGACAAGGGTTCCTTAGCTCTCCACTCTTGTTCCAAAACTTACTGTGCTTTGCAATGCAATATTGTTCCTTACTCCTTAATATTTTCCTTCAATTTCATTACTTTATATCTATCCAGAACAAAAAATCCCTGAAGATTTTTCTTTATATCAATATAAACACAGACTGCTTCCTTTCAGACATATTTCCATCTAGAGAATTCATATCCAGTATAAGATACACTTGTATTGCTTTTATTACCAAAGATCAACTGTCTGATCCAAGTAATTTTGCAAAATTGTTCAAATTACTTGTATTGAGTCCATTCAAGTAATTTCATGAATTCATTCAAGTAATTTCATCCGTAACCAGATATTTGCTGCTTTAAAACTACAAGATAACAAGCAACGGCAGCCTTCTAGGTTGGAACCCAGGCAGGTTAGAACATTTACGAAACATTTGTAAATCATCCTATGCAAGTAAAACATAAGCATGAAATAAATTAATGCTGGAAATCCTTAAGCCTGACCTTATCACCAGCACTGTAACATTTACAGACTACAGCATAACTCTGATTTATTTAGGAGGGCCTAGTACCTTTAGGGTGACTAAGCAAAGTTTATTTCCATTAGTCACCTACCCAACATTTGGCAACCCGACAATGCCAATTTTCAGGGATGTCCCAAATCTTCCAATGATTGGATGTGGCTTGATTCCATCACCTCCCTTTTTGGGGGGCATCTGAAATGGAAAAGAAAAAAAGGTAACAGAGAGTACTTCAAATCCCCAACTCCCTCCTAGGATGCTGCAAACCACCCTGACACACACATTTCCTTTCTCAAATACCTTTTTGGGTGCCACAACGGTCACACATAACAGTAAGGGAAGGACCAGGCCCTCTGGGATTCCCTAGAGACCACAAGGAGGGGGCGGCAGCCAACCAACACCCGGGCACGCGTCTGTGCATGGCCCTTTTCTTGCCCCCCAGCTCCAAGGTCGCTGGATTCAACGGCGGCAGCTTCTGCAAAGACCCCTGCAACGGCTGACCTAAAAATAACCATCTGGGAGCCCAAGAAAGGATTGCAATTCAGCACCCACTGCCCACGCCAGCCAAATGTGCCAGGCTGTCAGCAGCAGCAAGCAGACCTTCCCAGGCAGCCAAAGGAGCAGGCGGCAGAACAATCCAGAGCGGGTCAGGAGTTGCTTTACGGATTAAAATAATGACTTATAAGGAATAGAAAATATTAATACAAAGGAGACACCAGATATTTGTAGGGAGGGAGGAAGTCGGCGGGGAAGTCAATTACAATTAATTATATTTAATACTGAAGACGTACACCTAATAATTCTTTGATTCTTTATCGATTCAAAGATTGGTATATAGGAGGTACTGTCAAATGAGATGTATAGCAATTATTGAGAAATAATAAAAATATATATTTTTAAAAAAAGGAGTTGCTTTGCGGGGCAATGAGAAGGGAGGAATGGGGCAGCCTTCGGCCCAAGGGGCGGCTGCACCCCAGGGTTATCAACCGGGCCCCTACCTCGGGGGTCGCCCTCCTGCTCCATGCCGACCCTCAGCAGGGCAGACCGGCGCCTGCCCCCCAACTATCCCACCCCCGTGCCTCTCAGCCGCAAGCTTCCCTAAAGCCCCATTCCCTCCCCTGCGTCCTGCAAAGGACCCCCGCCTCACTGCAACACCCCACTTCGCCCCAAACCAGCCATGCACCCCCCACACCCCCCCCACACCCCCAGGAGGAAGGCGGGCACAGCCTGGCAGCTACATCTAGACCTGGGCAGAAGGCAGGACCGGTTGCACCGCTCAAGCCAGGCTCCGGCTGACCACCTTGCTGCAGAGCAGGTGGGCAGCCGCAACCCGCCCTCCTAGCAACAAGCAGGCCTCGAACCGGCCTCTTCCCTCGCCCGCCCACCCCCCTTTCTGCAAGCTGGGGTCCTCCCCCCACCGGCCCCTTACGAAGAGGGGCTCGGAGGCACGCACCCCACCCCAAGCGAGAGAAGGCTGCCAAGGGTTGCAGCGGGCCTTCTCGCCCCACCGCTCCCCGTGCACGCGGCGCGTTCCCCTCCACCCACCCCACGGATTTTTGCAAACGGGTTTGCAAACGGGGCGATTTTGCAAACGGAGCGGGAGAGCCCACCTTGCAGGGGGGGGTGAGAAGGGCGCCCTGGCCGGACACACGACGCGGAACCCCGTCGCTGGCGGACACGCGACCCGCCCAGGCAGCAGCAGCAGCAGCCGGCGGAACAGGCGGGACGCGCTTCCCATTGGGCGGGGACTGGCCGGGGGGAAAGGTTAACGGAGGGGAGGGGGATGCATGGACGCTGGGGGGGGGATTTTTTTGCATCGTGCATACCTGGGCGAGGGGGCGTCTGGCGTGCCCCCCCTCCCACTCCGGCCCTTTTTTTTTTTTGCGCCTGCTCCGCACATCTTCGCGACACGACGTGCAACGCAGGCGAAAAGCTTCCGCTCGGGTGAAGCCTCTGCGGCGCCGCAAGGCTCCCGTGGGTACTTTTGCTCTGCAGAAGAGTGGGCCGCTCTCAGGGCCGGCGCCAGCCTTATTTATTTATTTGTTTATTTTATTTTATTTATTTAGCGCCCTGGGCAAGGCTAACGACTTCCCCCCCCCCCGCCCCCCAATTGCTAACCAATTTTCAAAAAACATGTAGGGGGAAAAATAAACGCCTGATGCATTCCTACAAAACTTTTTATAAAACGTTATAATTAATTATATTTTATAGCACTGTTGTAGTACTTAAAGTTTCATATATGTATGTATATATACATGTGTGTGTATATACACACATATACATATATACATATACACACACATATTAATATGTATGTATATGTGTGTGTGTGTGTACACACACACACACACACATATATATATATATATATATACACACACACACACACACACACACATACATACATATATGAAATTTTAAGTACCACAACAGTGCTATGAAATATAAGCTCAGGTAAAGCCTATGCAGCGAAATATACCCGAAATATATATATATATACCCAGGGGGGGGGAAATATACACACACACATATATATATATACACACACACATATATACACACACACATATGTATATATACATACATATATGAAATTTTAAGTACCACAACAACAGCCGACTTATGGTGACCCCTTTTGGGGTTTTCATGGCAAGAGACTAACAGAGGTGGTTTGCCAGTGCCTTCCTCTGCACAGCAACCCTGGTATTCCTTGGTGGTCCCCCATCCAAGTACTAACCAGGGCTGACCCTGATTAGCTTCTGAGATCTCACGAGATCAGGCTAGCCTGGGCCATCCAGGTCAGGGTACAAGACAGTCATGTCAGGAAAAGTTGAGGGCAGCAGGAAAAGAGGAAGACCCAACAAGAGATGGATTGACTCAATAAAGGAAGCCACAGCCTTCAGTTTGCAAGGTCTGAGCACGGCTGTCAAAGATAGGACATTTTGGAGGACTTTCATTCATAGGGTCGCCATGAGTCAGAAGCGACTTGACGGCACTTAACACACACACACATACATACATACACACACATACATACAGATACAGAGATAGATAGATAGATAGATAGATAGATAGATAGATAGATAGATAGATATAGATATAAAAAAATTGTCAGTTGATTTTTTTCAAGAAACTAGTCTTAAAACGGTGCCCCTCAGGCCAGTTCTGCCCCCCTCTGAGGTCTGCACCCTAGGCAGCTGCCTAATTCGCCTAATGGTAGCACTGACCCTGGCCGTTCACACGGCTACTACCCCTGGAACCCTTGTCTACAGGCAACACGGGCCTCCCTCTTTTTTTGCCCCTGCGCCCACAGGGTGGTCTTCTCCTTCATTCTCCAAAAGGAACGAAAACCTAAGGATGTGCGGCTGGGATGAACTCTCCCCTTGGTTATCCCTCCCCTTGTTTTCTTCTCTGAGATTTTAAGATTGTTAGCTCTTCAGGGCTGAGAGCTGACGCTTTTTGTTTATCCCATCTTTCCTCCAAGATGTTCAGGGCTGCATAGAGAGTTCTTCTCCGTTTGGTCCCTACAACAACCCTTTAAGATAAGTTAGGTCGAGAGAGAGATAATGTGTGTACATGTGTATCCAGCCTACAGGTCACCCAGCCAGTTTCAAGAGGGAGGGGGTCTGAACCTGGCTCTTCCTGTTTGTAGTCCCAGCACTTTAATTTAGGATTGCCAAGTCTGGGTTGAGATACACCTAGAGATTTGGGGAGGTGGAGCTTGAGGAGGGTGGGGCTTGGGGAGGGGCAGGACGGGATATCAGCAGGGTATAATGCCATGGAGTCCATCCTCCAAAGCAACTATTTTATCCAGGGGAACTGATTTCGGTCGTCCGGAGATCAGTTGTCGCAGGAGATCTCCAGGTGTTGGATCTGAAGAGCTTTCTTGTATCTCATCACGCTTCTTGGTGATGATATATAAAGTATATTGGAATCCACTGCAATCACTGGTCCCATTCGGAGGAGAAATCTGTTCCCATTATGGGTCTTTTTCTCAATCCACTAAGCTCTCTTTGAATCTAAATTATCTAAGTGAGTCAAGGGTTTTGGCCTAAAAAAATGAGTGAGAATTTCTCTTTCTGGTTACAACTAGTACAGAATTGCATATTCCTCACAATTTCTTCCATGCGTCTTTGAGATCTAGAGAATTAAAATAGAGATTGTATTCCTAAACGCCTACACCACCAGGGTTGCCAGGCCCCTCTTCACCACCAGCAGGAGGTTTGGGGGGCAGAGCATGAGGAGAGCGGGGTTTGGGGAGGGACTTCAATGCCATAGAGTCCAATTGGCAAAGTGGCCATTTTCTCCAGGTGAACTGATCTCTATTGGCTGGAGATCAGTCGTAATAACAGGAGATCTCCAGCTAGTACTTGGAGGTTGGCAACCCTATACGCCACACACAGATCACATGTAGTTAAGGCCGCCAGCCTCACCACAGATCTCTCAGGATGAAGCCTTTTAAAAAAAATCATAATATATAACTTTAGAAATAAGTATACAAGATGTAAATAAATATACAAGATGTAATATTACACCATGTGGACTTTCGAGTGGGGGAAAGCCCTGACAATAATGTTCCTTTACATTTGAGAAAGACATTACCAAAAAGCTCTGTGTAACACCCTCTGTGTACCACCTTTGGGCCAGGGGTAAAAATGTAATAAATAAAAAATAAATAAATGTCTGTCAGCACAGACAAGTGCAGGATCAGGTGAGCCATTGATCTGAGTCAATATATATTACGCATCTCCTTATATCCAGTTCATTGTGTCACCTTTGTGTCTCACCCTTCCTCAAAGCATCCAGGACAGCCTTCAACAGAGTTTCATTTTTATCTCCACACCAATCCTATGAGGTTGTCCAAGACTGCCTAGTGAGCTTTGTAGGGATTTGAATTAAATTTTCTCATAGCCAAACCTGGAACACGTTACTGTACAACCCTTAATTTAAAGGTTACTATTTACCTGGTGACCTATATTTCTCAAGGGATAGTCTTTGATTTTCATAACGGGATGCTTCAAACAAGCACTTCAGAGAATAGAACGGCTGAGCTATAGAATCCAGTTCAAGATTTAGGTCCAAATCTTTCCTATACACTTGGAAGTGACCACGATACCATAAGAATCTCCTACTCACACACTGCTGCTCCCCACTAACAAGAACTGCATCGGAGGCAAAACAGAGAGTTTTTCCCATATGCAATTTGTACAATACATTCTAAAAATAACAGATCCATGTACTTGATAAAGGCAATTTGACAGCTGAAATTTCAAAGCCACTTCGTAAAGTCAATTTAAAACATTCTGCATGAATAGAAAGAAAACAGGTTACTATATCATTTGGGATGACAAGTTCTTCTGGGTTATACCCGATTTAATTTTTTTTATATATAACTAATTAGATTTAAGCCAGCAGGGTCAAATCCCATGTTACCCCTAGTGACCCCTACAAAACAGAATCATTTTCAGGGCTATTCTTAGAAAGGTGAAGTTACTGTCAGGGCCTAACTATATATTATACTGTTGATGTGTCTCCTCTGGGCTCTATCAAGTAGATATACACTAAGAGTTCCCTGTTGAAATTAGATTCTCGGGCACATGGAGATTTGATTCCGATTGGGGCCACAGAGCATGGAGAGAGCATGTTCCGCCTTCCCCTCCCCGTGCTATTTTCCCAATTTGAAACAAACAGCGACTCTTTGAGATTGTTTCAGGTCAAGAAAGTGGTGGAAGGGGAGAGATTTTATTTTTTAAAAATTATATTTTATTTACATTATTAATCATTTTCCTTTCTCATTACACAGTGTAAGTAAATGCAATGAGTAGGATGAGACATCCAATAAGCAATATAATAGGACTATGATTTCAGAAATTTCAACAAAGCAGAAATCTGAACAAGGCATAAATATGACATGTTAAACAAACAGAAAATGGTATTGATGGTGGAAAGCGCTGACAAGTTGCAGCCAACTTATGGCAACCCTTTAGGCTTTTCAAGGCAAGAAGCAAACAGAGGTGGTTTGCCATTGCCTGCCTCTATGTAGCAACACTGAACTTTGAGCATCTCTCATCCCAGTACTAACTAGAGCTGACCGTGCTTAAGCTTCTGAGATCTGATGAGATCAGACTAGCCCGGGCCATCCAAGTCTGGGTAGAAAATGGTATTATGTAAGTAGAAATACAATGCAGTGAGTGCAAGATAATGCATGTAGTAACAGATCATACATACTATACAGAGCAGGAAAGTCCACTGACCTGTTCCCTTTACTGAAACATCTTCCTGAGCCGTTCTGGTATAATATAGTCCTATCACCTTTATAAAAATGCCTCCTGGACCATTTGGTTTTATATAGTTTGCAGAATGCCAGAAGAGTGGGGGCCTTCCTGACTTCCTCAGCAAGGCCATTCCATAAGGTGGAGGCTCCAACAGAGATTGCACATGTACAAGCAGTTGTTGATGCGACCCATTCGCTGGCCAAAGTTGATGTGGTGGAGTATAAGAGGAGAGAAGGTCCTGCAGATAGGAGGGTCAGAGCACTCTCTTCCATGTGTAGTGGTTAGGGTTGCCAGCTCCAGGTTAGGAAATACCTGGAGATTTTTGGAGTGGATCCTGAGGAGGACGGGGTTTGGGGAGGGGAGGGACTTCAATGCCATAGAGTCCAATTGCCAAAGCGACCATTTTCTCCAGGTGAATTGATCTCTATTGGCTGGAGATCAGTTGTAATAGCAGGAGATGTCCAGCTACTACCTGGAGGTTTGGAAATTAGCACGGTAAAAGGTACACAAATGCACAGAGCCAAGTAGCAAAAATGCAAATGTTAATAAGTGCAAAACATCAAGGACAGCAGTGTGAGACAAATAGACCTAACAGTAGTGACTATACAATGTACACTAACAGCAGTGACTACACAATGTACAATATATACATGGATTATAGAATAACCAGGCAAAAAAGTCCTCTTCTTAAGTCTATCAAAGTTGGTTGGTTCCAACCAGATGAACATATTATACAATTGGAACCAACCAACTTTGATAGACTTAAGAAGAGGACTTTTTTGCCTGGTTATTCTATAATCCATGTATATATTGTACATTGTGTAGTCACTGCTGTTAGTGTACATTGTATAGTCACTACTGTTAGGTCTATTTGTCTCACACTGCTGTCCTTGATGTTTTGCACTTATTAACATTTGCATTTTTGCTACTTGGCTCTGTGCATTTGTGTACCTTTTACCCGTGCTAATTTCCAAACCATATGGTATAGGCACGGGAGTGCTTTTGTTTTGTTTATATTGACTACCTGGAGGTTGGCAACCCTAGTAGTAGTCCCAAGCCAAATAGAAACCCAAGTGCCTGAGAATCTAAATTTTAATGGAGTACTCCTAGCAGGGCAGACCTTTAAACAGTATAATGTTGAGTTATTAGTAGTTGTTCTCATTTGCTACAGTATCAGCTTCTGACCCTACCTTTTAAATCCACAATGTGGACTGATAGGCATAGGGAAGGAGGGTTATGGTATAGTATGTATTTCCTGTCATTTTAAGAAAAACTAAGGGCCACTTCACATAGGGTTGCCAACCTCCCGGTGCTAGCTAGAGATCTCCTGCTATTACAACTGATCTCCAGCCAATAGAGATCAGTTCACATGGAGAAAATGGCCCCTTTGGCAATTGGACTCTGTGGCATTGAAGTCCCTCTCCTCCCCAAACCCTGCCCTCCTCAGGCTCTGCCCCAAAAATCTCCAGGTATTTCCCGGAGCTGGCAACCCTAACTTCACATGATACAAAGACCTCATGGCTACCACAAGGCCTATACATCATGCGATTTTGTGATACAGTCTTGTGCGTGTGTGTGTATGTACATGGGTGCAGTCTTTTCCCCTCTCGTGTATCAAACTGATGATCTCTGTTTTGAAATCTGTTTTGGAACATGGATTGTCTTCCACAAAATATGCATGCTTTATGTGGAATAACAGGACTAATTAATATATTTTACTGCATCTATCCAACACTCTTTTTTCTTATTTTATCAAGTATGCTTAAGACATGCAACAAATAGCCGCTTTTAATCAAGGGGGGGACACTGCAGTCCCAATAATCTTTTATTTTTATTTATTTATTTATTTGCCTTCATCATTTTAAAAACACAAGAATAAGGAATTATTTTCTTATCAAAGGCTGGATATGTCAGCATTAGCTCTTCAACAGGGAATGGTCCCAGTGTTAACATGCTAGAAGTCCCATGGGAATGGCAATTGGTCAGTGAAAGAAATCGTTGGAGGCAAATTTAAGAGATAATAGCAAAAGGCTTTTCCACATCTCAAGGAGGATTCAAGCAGGGAACTAGTGACGAAGGAAAGTTAATATAAAGCACTAAGCATAGGAAAGTGCTCTGCTAGCCCCGGAGGATGAAATGAAGCGTGGAAATGGGACAGAGCAAAAACAGCCGCCAAGGACAAAGTGGTTGACAGCGAAAAAAGATCATGGCAAACCTATCTGAAGAGAAAAGTAATTTCAAAGTGTTCTTCTAACCCAAGGATCCTAGGTCTTCTTTTGATCCTGAAGTAAAGTTGCCAACCTCCAGGTACTATCTGGGGATCACCTGCTATTACAACTGATCTCCAGCCAATAGAGATCAGTTCACCTGGAGAAAATGGCCGCTTTGGCAATTGGACTCTATGGCATTGAAGTCCCTCCTGTCCCCAAACCCCGCCCTCCTCAGGATCCACCCCAAAAACCTTCCACCAGTGGCAAAGAGGGACCTGGCAACCCTACAGGAGGTGCTTCAGAAGAGGTCTTTGTGTCTGCAGGGATTACCTGTTCAGAAGCAACTGCCTCCATCATAGCATGAAGCTTGACTTGGAGCCTCCAGACATTTTGTAAATGGCCCTTCCCCTGTGGCAGCAACTTAAGGTTGCCAACCTACAGGTACTAGCTGGAGATCTCCTGCTATTACAACTGATCTCCAACCGATAGAGATCAGTTCACCTGGAGAAAATGACCACTTGGGCAATTGAACTCTGGCATTGACGTCCCTCCCCTCCCCAAACCCTGCCCTCCTAGGGCCTTGCCCAAAAAACCTCCTGCCAGTTGCAAAGAGGGTCCTGGCAACCCTACAGCAACTTAGTGGTGATGCAGACAGGTCTTTCACAAAATTCTCAAAGGGCCCCTAGGTTCATCAAGATTGGGCACCTCTGAAACAGGGTATGAGAATATTTTAATTGGAATACTCTCTGAAGAGCCCAGCAAATAAACTGTGAAACTAAGGGGGTGGGTGCCCTGAAACAGAGTTAGAGGGTCAGACTAAGGAGAACCATGTTCAAATTTCCACTTTGCTCTGCATGTTGACAGGATGGCCCTGGGTCAGTCAGTCATTCTTTCTCAGCTTCACCTATCTCATAGGTAGGGTTGCTAACCTCCAGGTACTAGCTGGAGATCTCCTGCTATTACAACTGATCTCCAGCCGATAGAGATCAGTTCACCTCGAGAAAATGGCTGCGTTGGCAAACCCCACCCTCCTCAGGCTCTGCCCCAAAAACCTCCCACCGGTAGCGAAGAGGGGCCTGGCAACCCTAGTCATAGGACAGTTGTGAGGATAAAATGGAGAACAATGTTGTAAGTCCCTTTGAATCCCTACTAGGGAGAAAAGTGTAAGATAAACAACAAAAAATAAAGTCCAGAACGGGCAAGTGGAAAGAAGGAGGCTTTTTGCTCCTGGATATTTACTTCTGGTCCCACATCTCTAAAGGAAAGGGCAAGAGTCCAGTAGCACCTTAAAGACTAACAAAAATATTTTCTGGTAGGGTATGAGCTTTCGTGAGCCACAGCTCACTTCTTCAGATACAGCTAGAATGTGAATCCATCGGTCTTTAAGTAGAGGAACAGTATGTAAATGTGAATAGCAGGCTTGATGGGATTAGGTGTGATATGCAGAAGAGTCTGTGATGTCCAGGGGAGAGATGGGTGTGGAGAAATCAGCATTGGTAATGGGCCATGAATGCAAGGTCGTTATTCAGCCCAGGTAAATGCATTGACTTTAGTTTGAATATCTTACTTTACCTGTGCATTGACTTTAGTTTGCATTGACTTTAGTTTGAATATCTTACTTTACCTGTGCTGAATAAAGACCTTGCATTCATGGCCCATTACCAATGCTGATTTCTCCACACCCATCTCTCCCCTAGACATCACAGACTCTTCTGCATATCACACCTAATCCCATCAAGCCTGCTATTCACATTTACATACTGTTCCTCACGAAAGCTCATACCCTACCAGAAAATATTTTTGTTAGTCTTTAAGGTGCTACTGAACTCTTGCCCTTTTTGACTACTGCAAACAGACTAACACGGCTACCCACTGTGAATTATCTCTAAAGGAAGAAAAGCTTCTTTTTTTCCCAAGAAGTACTTTTGAGGGAAAACCTTGTCTGGGGAAGTGTTCAGTTTCCTCAATCCACTAATGCTGTGTGTTAATGGTCCACGGATTGTGGCCACATGGTGGCAAACATACATGCCTGCAAATACTATGTCTATTCTAGCCTTAAATAATACAAAAGCCTGCAAAACAGTTGCTGACCAGAGAAGAAAATAGGACAAGTCTACCTCACACTATGGCCACTGGTCCTTCTTCCAAATCACTTTCAGCTCTCTCAAAAACTATAATCTTTCTCCAGCCCCAAGTCATTTCAGGAAGTTAACTCCTTTTTGACTTTGCCACTTTCTTTACAATCCAGCTGGCTAAGACTACTGCTACTCTTGACGACTCCTCAGAACCACATTCCTATTCTGCATTGTGAGAACTTTTAAAATATATTTTAAAGTATTTGCTTTAACAAGAAAATGGTTCCAGTTTTTGATTCTCGGATCACATGCCATGTCCTTCAGAGAATATGCCAAGTAAAATAAGTGTTCAGAAGTAAACAGCAATTCTTCCTACCTAAATTGGCCCTGTCAAAATACATGATGCTATTATTTAGGCCATCCTCCTATCTAGGCTCTTTCAGTGACTATGATCTCCAAAAGCTTTTTGAGATGATTGCTGCCTGTAAGGAAACTGTGAACAACAGCCCAGACACTTCTGGAAACAATAACTTAAATGAAAAGGAAATGTCAGGGCCAGCTTACCTACAGAGAAATATCGTGTGCCGCCAAATGAGAAATATATGGCTCAGTTCCTTTGTTTTCTTCCTTTTCGTTTGCAGGAGCCTAGAAGTACTTCTTTAAAAGTTGGACTGGGCAATGGTATTCTTGCTGGGTTCAAAGAAAATGCATCACTCCCCTTGTAGACACCAAAACAAGACTGGAGGGTAGGATTACCAATCTCCAGGTAGGCCTGGAGTTCTTCCAGACTACAGATATCAGTTTCCTGAGGGAAATGGCAGCTTCAGATGGTGCACTCGGAAGGGGCCACGGCTCAGTGGTGGAGCATCTATTTGGAATGCAGAAGACTTCAGGTTCAATCCCTGGCATTGCCAGGTAGGTAGGTAATGTGAAAGACCTCTGCCTAAGACTCTGGGAAGTCACTGGTCTTTTATGCATGGGTGTTTCACTCGCCGGCACCCCTCCAACATCTTCGGGTCTTCCTGTTGATTATGCATTCTGTTTCTGATCGGCAGAGGTCGCCTCGCTCTCCCCCTGTGTTTCCCCCATTTTGGCCGTTTTGAAATTTGAGATAAAACAGGTCTCTAAAAACACGGGGAAACACAGGGGGAGAGTGAGGCGACCTCTGACGGTCAGAAACGACATGCATAATCAACAAAAATACCTCAAGTCGTCAGAGAGGTGACAGTGAGTGAAACAGCCATGCATAAAAGACCACAGTCAGTCTGAGTGGACAATACTGACCTTGCTGGACCATTGGTCTGATTCAGTATAAGAAAGTTTCATGTCTTCATCTGACTCAGTGGTATCATATCCCCCTTCAGTTTCCTCCCCTCTCCAAACTCCACCTTCCCTAGGTAATTTCCCCAAATCTCCAGGAATTTCCCAAGACATGGTTGGTAAGCTTACAGGGAGGGTTGCCAAGTCAATCTTCACAACTGGCGAGAGGTTTTTGGGGCGGAGCCTGAGGAGGGTGGGGTTTGGGGAGGGGAGGGACTTCAATGCCATAGAGTCCACTTGCCAAAGCCGCCATTTTCTACTGGTGAACTGATCTCTATCGGCTGGAGATCAGTTGTACTAGCAGGAGATCTCCAGCTACTACCTGGAGGTTAGCAAAACAAGAAAAGAGCACCTCCGTGCTAATACCGTCAGGTTTGGAAACTGGCACGGGAAGAAATCAGTACAATAATACAAAATGTGTATATTGTGTTTCAAAACATTTAAACAAGTACAATGGACTACAACAAGTGACAATAAACGATATATACAAAATATACAAAACGTGTTTGATGCAGTCTATGAATAGTACAGTCTATAAATAGTAGAATCTTCTTAGTATATAGAAAAGTATTTTAAAAAGTCCATCAGGTACATGTATAAGTGATCACAAAATCTTCATTAAGCATGATGGGTGGGGAACGGCTGTTTCAAGAAAATTTCTTCAGCCCCATTTCCAATCAAGTATCCAAGCTTAATTAAATTCTATATATCATCATGAAGTCAGTTCACCAGTTCCTGCAGGATACTCCCAAGTGTAGGCAGCAGCTTAGCAACCCTATTACAGAGGGGGGCATAACTTGGAGGGACATAGAGAATGTTTAAGAATGTGTAGGGTCCCCCATAATGCAAGTAGGGACTGAGGGCTATACATGAATGTTGCTCTTATGTTTCTAGAAAATGCTGGCAGCATAGAACAGTACGTAAACACAAGTCCTAACCCGTCAAGGAAATCAAAAAGCTTGCTTTTTTTAAATCGAGTCTAAAGGGAGGGATTAGGCTGGGGGAACATGTATCCTTAGATGTTCATTCTCCAGACCCAATTCGTATCCCTCAGAGGAGCCTATAAATTGCAAAGCAGAATGCTCCTTGCATTTTAAAGGGTTTCTGGAGGTCAGATACATATCCAAGCACAGATGCAGCTATCCACACTATTCTTTTCAGTGGAATACGCTCTTGGATGCACATCTCATTAAGGTCAGGAATGCCCAGAGAATGGACGGAAAGGAGAGAAATTTTCCATTTCTGTCATATTTGTGGGGGTGGGGGGAGGGGAGATCTACATGTTACTATTACGGTCTTGGAAATCTCTCACTGCTTAAATATGACATGAATGATGACAGTGACAATAAAAGATGTAGACATTTTATGTATCGTTTTATTTTTTTATTCATAAAAAAGGATAATGCACTCAACAGATAAATCCTTAAGGATTCTGAACATGTTTCTGGCTCTTCAGACTTGCATTCCAATGAGTATTGCAGAAGAACTTCTAAACCTTAGCAAGCAGGATCTCAATTAATTGCAATTTCCACCTTGTAGTCCTGTAGTAACACAATCTTTGTGTGCGTGTAAAGTGCCTTCAAGTCGCAGCCGACTTATGGCGACCCCTTTTGGGGTTTTCATGGCAAGAGATTAACAGAGGTGGTTTGCCAGTGCCTTCCTCTGCACAGCAACCCTGGTATTCCTTGGTGGTCTCCCATCCAAATACTAACCAGGGCTGACCCTGCTTAGCTTCTGAGACGAGATCAGGCTAGCCTGGGCCATCCCACAATCCTTACCCAACACAATTTCAATGCATTAAACAGGCTCTGAATTATAATCATGACCTCTAGCCTCGCACATTGGCAAAATCAAACTTGTTGTTTTTTGCCCGTCAAGTCACAGCCAATTTATGGCAACCTTGTAGGGTTTTGAAGAAGAAGAAGAGTTGGTTTTTATATACCGACTTTCTCTACCACTTAAGGATAATCAAACTGGCTTACAATCTCCTTCCCTTCCTCTCCCCACAATGGACACCTTGTGAGGTAGGTGGGGCTGAGAGAGCTCTAAGAGAACTGTGACTAGCCCAAGGTCATCCAGCAGGCTTCAGGAGTAGGAGTGGGTAAAACAACTTGGTTCACCAGATTAGAGTCCGCTGCTCATGTGGAAGAGTGGGGAAGCAAACCGTGTTCTTCAGATAGTCCCATTGCTCAGCGCTACACCACCCTGGCTCTCTGGCAAGAAACTAACAGAGGTGCTGTTCCATTGCCTGGCTCTACGTAGAGACCCTGGTATTTCTTGGTGATCTCCTATCCAAATACTAACCAGGTCCAACCCTGCATAGTTTCCAAGGTCTGACAAGATCAAGCTAGCCTGGGCTATATAAACTTCTTATTCCCAAACTGAATTGTCACCCATTAATGTGCCACAAGCAAAAAAGAAATTATATATACACCCCAAAGCACCTACTCACAGAGGAGGGTGCCACCATTCTACTGTGTAAATCAGTTCTGCTTTGTGTTGGGGAGGATAATTCCTTTCAATCATCCTCCTCTGAGGTGGGTAATTATGCTAAGGCATTTAATGGCACTCATGCAGAGAATCAGCATAATTAATTACTCAGGAAAGGTTGGCTGTTGTATCTCTGCATGAGTTACTGTTCTAGACTTACTTCTAATCAGAATGTACTCCCAAATAAGCAATTCCTACTCACATGCAAAGTGTATCATTCTTATACACTCTAAAAGCAAGCCAGTTCTGGCTATAAGAATGAATTGTGTTGCCAATATTAATTTAGAAGTTGACATCACCAGGATCATCTCTTTGTCATGCTTTGCATCAGTTTCCTATTGCTCTCCCATCCTTCCCACCATTTCTTTATGGGTTTTCCTTTCTATTCAGTTTCCTACACATTCTTCTCCAATACCACATTTCATCCTTCCTGTCTGTCATTTATGACTGTACAGTTTCATTTCTTCAAGTAATTAGCCAACAATGCAATCTTATGCAGAATCACTCCAATTGATACCAATGGGTTTAGACAGGAATAACTCCGCATAGGATTGCACTGTAAGAAGCTTATTTATATACCACTTTTCAGCTGGAAGTCCCCAAGGTAGGTTACAAATCAGTCAACAAACCAGAGCCAGCGTGGTGTAGTGGTTAAGAGCAGTGGTTTGGAGCAGTGGATTTTAATCTGGAGAACCGGGTTTGATTCCCCACTCCTGCACATGAGCAGCGGACGCTAATCTGGTGAACTGGATTTGTTTCGCCACTCCTCCACATGAAGCCAGCTGGGTGACCTTGGGCTAGTCACAGCTCTCTTAGAGCTCTCTCAGCCTCACCCACCTCACAAGGGGCCTATTGTGGGGAGGGGAAGAGAAGGTGATTGAAAGCTGGTTTGATTCTTCCTTAAGTGGTAGAGAAAGTTGGCATATTAAAACCAACTCTTCTTCTTCAAATAAAATACGATCAATAAGAGACCATTAAAATCAAATCAATAACATACATTAAAATCCATAATATACAATATTCCACTAGTCCCCCCAAAAAGCCCTACCCAAGGGTCCCCACCAGCCAGACCACAGCTAAGGCTGATTCCTGAAGGATAAGGGTAGAGCTGTATCCTTGTATATCTTTTTCTACATTTCTTTCCCAGCAGTAAACATATCCCTCCCATCAACACATGCTTCTGCTAATAAAATGTCTGCCGTACAATACTTAATACTATTCTGTTTGTTTATACTTGTACTTCTTGTTCTTTGTTATCTTTCATACTCCATATATGTGTCAGAAGGCGTCCCTAAAATCAATTTCATCCTCATTTAGATTTTGGCTGTAATTCAGGGGGGGGGGGGGGAGAGAGAAATGCATTTAATGTGTTCTGCATCTTTCCTTCCATGTCAGTCATTATCACCAACATATCACCAACAAAGCATAGCCAGTTTACTTCCTTCCCATTTACTTTAATGCCCAAGTCTTCCACTTCTTTTATTTTATTGATTTCACCCTCTATAAATATGTTAAACGGTTGTGAGAACAATAAGCATCCTTGACGGACCTCTTATTTTGGCTCTTTGTTCAATATAATTTACTGTAATAATAGCTTCCTGGGTTTTTATATAAATTACATATGATTCTTTTGTTCTCATAGTGTGTTCCACTTTTCCGTACTACGATGAACATTTCATTTCAGCTGAAGCTATCGGTGCATAACTTTCAGGCACAAAATGTCAAAAATTAGAAATTGTCAATTGGGAAATAAATATAGCTGTAATCCTCTGGATACTTGCTTAGGAGAAAATCCCTTTGAACTCTATAGGGTTTTCAAAAGGTAAAGGTCCCCTGTGCAAGCACCGGGTCATTTTTGACCCATGGGGTGATGTCACATCCCGACGTTTACTAGGCAGACTTTGTTTACCGGGTGGTTTGCCAGTGCCTTCTCCAGTCATCTTCCCTTTACCCCCAGCAAGCTGGGTACTCCTTTTACCGATGTCGGAAGGGTGGAAGGCTGAGTCAACCTTGAGCTGGCTACCTGAAACCGTCTCTCTTTGGGATCGAACTCAGGTCGTGAGCAGAGCTTGGACTGCAGTACTGCAGCTTACCACTCTGTGCCATGGGGCTCTTTCTATAGGGTTTACCTCCGAATATATGTGCATGCAATTTGAGGTGGTCTTAGGGGCAAACTAAATGTTACAGTTTGTAAAGAGATGGGCCTGGGAAATCGCAGCCACACAGCATCTGTGGGGAACAGCTACTTTAAAAAAGAAGCCGAATGGGTTGGGGAGGAAAGGCTATTCCTATATGTTGAGGGTCTGTGCATGTGGAGCAAAATCAGGGAAATAACTCTACCCCATAGCAGGTTGCCAGCTCTGGGTTGGGAAATACCTGGAGAATTTAGAGGTGGAGACTAGGGAGGGTGAAGTTTGGGGTGGGGAGGAACCTCGGTGGGGCATAAAGCAATAATAATAACAACAACAACAACAATAGTAATAAATTTTATTAGTATGCTCAGGGCAGCTAACATCATAAAAGACAATATAATAGATAAATACAATACAATAACAATTTAAAATCACTACACAACTAACAAACTCCTCCTGATGGCACCTAAATACTCCACCGCAGGGAAGATGTTTTAACAGGTGGCCGTATATATGCCCACTCTTGATGTCCTCAGTCTGGGGGAAGGGGTAGGGTTGCCAACCACCAGGTCCCAGCTGGAGATCTCCTGCTATTACAACTGATCTCCAGCCGATAGAGATCAGTTCATCTGGAGAAAATGGCCACATTGGCAATAGGACTCTACGGCATTGAAGTCCCTTCCCAAACCCCGCCCTCCTCAGGTTCTGCCCCAAAAATCTCCCACCAGTGGTGAAGAGGGACCTAGCAACCCTAGAAGGGGGGAGAGAGGATGGAGACGGAAAGACACTGGGTCAGGAACCCCACAGGAGAAAGTAAAAAAGGGAAAGGGAAACAACCAGGATGGAATCAAAGCAAAATTGCACCCTTATAAAATAAATGTATTTTAATGCAAAATAAATATTAGATATTAAAGGTTGCCATTGTCATCTTGTCATTTTCCAGAAAAAAAACACCTCTAACATAAAATAAACCAGGTATTTGGTACACTAGATGAAGAGTCTCTAGGATTTTAAAACTTTCCTGAACCATTAAACAGTGGACTCCTCCAAGTGTTTGCCTGCTAAGAAAACTGAAGGACAGTGAGCTCTAAAAACTGTTCTTATGGCACGTCCTAGTTTAAGCTTATAAAATGAAATGCTCGGAGTTCTGCGATTTTTTGTAAAGTAATGGTGATTAGAATATTGCCAGAGTATACATTACTTGTAGGAAAACGCAAGGAATCTTGGACACTGAAGCATATGCATTGAGCTTTAATTTTAAAATGCTATCATCAAGTATCTACAATTCTAGATAAAAAGGGCAGATGGAAGACTGAATTTAGCACAAGTCATTCCCAAGGAATTTGCAATTCTGGGCAGGAAGTTAAAAGCTTGCAGTCAGGAAACTGCTTGCAAGTTCAAAAGTGATTCTGTTCTTACAATTTGAGAACCAATTCATACAAATAATTTCATAATACTGAACAGGGTTTCCAGCTCTGGGTTGGGAAATACCTGGAGATTTGGGGGGTGGAGCCTGAAGAGGACAGGGTTGGGGAGGGGAGGGACTTCAACGCCATAGAGTCCAATTGCCAAAGCGGCCGTTTTCTCCAGGTGAACTGATTTATATCGGCTGGAGATCAATTGTAATAGCAGGAGATCTCTAGTTAGTGCCTGGAGGTTGGCAACCCTACTCCCTTCCCATGTGCCCCACCTGCCTGTGCGTCATTCCCCTGCCCATTCATGAGCCTTCCCACTACCCATGCTCACAACTACAAGCACTTCTAGGGTTTCCAGCTCCGGTTTGGGAAATACATGGAGATTTTGGGGACGGAGCCTGAGGACGGTGGGGTTTGGGGAGGGGAGGGACTTCAATGCCATAGAGCCCAATTGCCAAAGTGGCCGTTTTCTCCAGGGGAACTGATCTCTATTGGCTGGAGATCAGTTGTAATAGTGGGAGATCTCCAGCCACCACCTGGAGGTTGGCAACCGTAATTAATAAACTAATCACTCCTATATATTTTTGTTTCTCCTTTAAAATAAGGAGCAGCTGTACCCTGCCTAATTTCCTGCAGATGGTGTGGGTCCTAATTTCAAACATTTTTGCAGTAGTATAGAGCATTTATCAAAATATGTATACCCCATCTTTTGTGCTTAGCTTCACTGAACTACATAAAACCACAACAAAATAGATTAACAAAAACATTGCTAGACTGGTTAAAGGAGATCCTTGATGAAAGTTTATGGTTTATAAATATATATACATAGCTTCCATCCAATAATTAATAATCAATGGATTTCGTAACATTTCAGTAGAGAGCTGACTCATTCTGCCGAAGACATAATCCTCATACAGATATATTTCCGCTTTAAGAATCATTTAAATGTATTTTTGCTGCATATCTTACAGTGTTGCATTAGGTATGCATGCATGTACAACAATTCTTTTTTTCTTTTTTTTTTACTGGTGATTCAGAAAATATAGAGATAGAAATGTTGCAGCTTCATGGGAGAGTTAAGAAAAAACAAAGAGGGCCTTAACTGAATGACCTGAAAACCAATGTCAGCCTCCAGCACAGAGATGCTCTCCGGGCACTAAGCTCATTCTACAATTCAAACACGTGCTGAAGTCAAGCAGTCTTTCAGCTACTCTCCTCGATTAAAAACAATGTTTAAGGCAGCAGAGTGGTACTGCAAACACCTTGTGGTTTTGTTGCCAACATATTCTTTACCTTCTCCTGGAAGGAACATGTATTTACTTCAAAGTCAACAGCAAAACTAAGGGCTTTGCTTGACATTTCAAAGACAAGAGGGAGAGATTCTATACCTCATTCTGGGTATTTTGTGCACCTAGGGGGCTTAGGGGGAAGGTGACATTGCAAACCTTTCGTGGGTGTTTGACTGCCTTGTAATGTAGATTAGAAACTCCAGATGGAAAATGAATTGTACTCTGGAAAACCAATTTTTTAAAGGGCCACTTTAAAAACTAGGGTTATGAGCCAGTGGCTTGCAACTGGTAAGAGTCTGGGGCCAGGAACATGGAGGGCGCCGTCAGAGCGATGGTATTATGTACCTTCCAGGGAAAACCTGAAAGTGATATCATGCCTCTCTAGGAATTGCTGGAAACTCTATGATTTTATCATAGAATTTATGGCAATTCCTAGAGAGGCATATTATCACTTCCAGGTTTTTCCCCAGAAGTGATATAATGTTGTCACAATGATGGCAATTGTTTACTTTATTTTTCTTCCACCAGCTGCCTGAGCAGTAGCAGGCAATGGGAGGTGGGGGCAGGTGATATCCAGTCATCTTATGGTTGCCAACCTCCAGGTACTAGCTGGATATCTCCTGCTATTACAACTGATCTCCAGCTGATAGAGATCAGTTCACCTGGAGAAAATGGCCACTTTGACAATTGGACTCTATGGCATTGAAGTCCCTCCCCAAACCCCACCCTCCTCATGCTCCGCCCCAAAAACCTCCTGCCAGTGGTGAACAGGGACCTGGCAATCCTTGAACATCTCTGCTGGATCATACCAGTGGTCCATTTAGTCTAGTATGGTATTTCATACTGTGGTCCACCAGTTGTCCTGGAGTGTCAACTGGGCACAGAGGCCAAGGCCTCTAGCATTGGTATTCAGATTCATGCTAATCCAGAGGAGAAAGGCCTTATGCCACAACACAGCTAATTTGGGGTATGTGTGAGACTTGTCTAAATGATTGACTGACATAGATCTAATTAGCAAGAAAGTAAAAACAATAGATTACTGAGATAAGAAGGTGTGTAAGCATATGAGTGGACTGACAATTTAGCTAACTGGGAAATTTCCTGCTAGGTCAGTTTAGTTAGTAAAGAAGAGACAGAGCTATTGCTGCCTGCTAGTAGGCATTGATGGACTTATCTTCCATGAATCTGACTAATCCCCTTTTAAAGTTATCTATGCTCATGGCTTTCACTCTATCCACTGGTAGTTAATTCCATTGTAAGGTTCAATGCCCTTAGGTGCCAACCATTGACACAACAAAACTAAACATTAAGCACTTTAAAATCACCTTAATTTTAACTGGATATAATTAAGTGTGGTAGGTGAAGCGTGACTCATCCAAGGTCACCCAGCAGGCTTCATGTGGAGGAGTGGGGAAACAAACCCAATTCCCCAGCTTAGCCTCCGCTGCTCATGTGGAGGAGTAGAGAATCAACCTGGTTCTCCAGATCAGACTCCACCGCTCCAAACCACCCCTCTTAACCACTACACCTCGCAGGGTAACAAATACTTAGATAAATAAGTAGCAGGTAAATATCTATATGCCTTAATCTTTGTAGTTTAGAACCAAAAGACTAACAGCCTGATCCTATGCATATTTATTCTGTCCCACTGATTTCAATAGGACTTTGTACAAAGTAAGTATCTGGGCCGCGAATTTAAGCACGACAGTAAGATCTCAAAAAAACTTGGCAACGTGTTTAAGCTTTGAGCAAATATTTCTTTTGGTGCACATTCTCAGTCTTAATTTTCCATCCATAATAATTGGATTGTCTTGCCCACACAGGAAAATGCATTTGTGAATGATTGCACAGGGATTCCCAACGTGGTCCCCATGGGCACCATAGCACCCACCAACACCTTTCCTGGCACCCGCCAAATGGGTTTAGAAAGTGTACAGGGCCAGATGGGGCATTTGCCCAATAGGGCTTCTGAATGTTCACTGAAGATTGGCTGTGCAGACTTAAAAAACAAAACAAAACATTGCTTTAGCAGCATCTGCCACCACAGCACATGGATCTTCATTGCATAACTGAAGGTAAACTGTATACGCAAAAAAATATTTTATAATAATATTTTCATTTTTTTAAAAAAGTAAAAATCAAGAAGGAAGGGGAAAAAGTTTCTATAAACTGCTGAAGCTTATCAAAATATTGAACATAAGACATGTGAAGTGATGTAAAATGTAACTAACAAAAAACATAACCTCTCATGACTTGAAATTGTAGCTTTTAATGCTTGCCTGAACAGAGCTGGCTTTTGTGAATGGAGAATCTCGCATCTTACCATGTCAACCACTTATAAACGAGATATGCAGTTCAGTTATGATCTCTAACAATACTCTGGGTCAGCCTAGCCCGAATCTTCTTTGCCACTAGAGCAAAGAGAGCAACTTTATGTGAGACAGCTGGCTCGGTGTCTGCGAGGAAAAATAGAACTTTCTCTTTCACTGTACAATGGTCTAACTTAGCCAAGATTGTCCTTAAGAATTTTTGCCTTGGAGCATGATATAGTGGGCAAAACCAACATGTAATGGCATAGGTCTTCCATTTCTGAGCCTCCACAAATTCATGTACGCTGGCCAACTGGACGTTGGGAATAGCTGTTTGCATTGTTTTAAGACAGATTGATGTACAGGCTGAACATAGTTTGAAGAATGTAATCATAGACAGGTAGTGTGCCCTAGAATGATCTACTTTTGTTCATTTATACCAAGGTGAAAATTTGGATCCTAGTATAACTAACCAGTCAAATACTGCGTTGATCCTATAAATCTGGGCCCTGCAGTTGAAGTCAGCCTGGGAAGCCCCTGGAAAAACATCTGGCAAACCATATAACTGAAGGATTTCACTGTAGTTAGATGACCAAATGGGATCGTTTAGAGAGCCAGCGTGGTGTAGTGGATAAGAGCTGTGGTTTGGAGTGGTGGAGTCTGATCTGGAGAACCGGGTTTGATTCCCCTCTCCTACAAATGAGCGGCGGAGGCTAATCTGGTGAACTGGATTTGTTTCCCCACTCCTACACATGAAGCCAGCTGGGTGACCTTGGGCAAGTCACATTCTCTCAGCCCCATCTACCTCACAGGGTGTCTGTTGTGAGGAGGGGGAGGGGATTGTAAGTCAGCTTGATTCTTCCTTAAGTGGTAGAGAAAGTCGGCTTATAAAAACCAACTCTTCTTCTTTTCTTCTTCTTCATCTTAATGAGAAATAAGTGCCTGAGATCTGGCATGCTGGAGCTCTCTTCAGCATGTGCCAATAATTAAACAAGGCTTTATATGCACGTGCCCGCAAAGAAGGAAGACCTGTTTCTACTCTCAGTAAGGCATCTGGGGTATTATGAGGTAGAACTAGAGTCTTTTTCAGAAACAGATTTTGAATTCTCTCCAGGTTAGCTACTAGAGTATCATTCCAACCCCAGCCCTACACACCATATAAGAGATGTGCAATCACCTTGCTCTGGAATAACTTTAATGCCAGATCCATCAAGAAGCCCCCTTTAGTACAACAGAATTTTAGGATGGCGCCCACTAACTGAAGGGCTGCTGCTTTTATGACTTCCGTGTGGACCTTCCAGGAAAGTGTGTCACTGAATGTTAATCCCAGATATTTAAAGGTTCGATACTGATCAACTGGAAAACTGTCCATGGACCATCTGGACATATACTGTCGTTTTCCAAAGACCGTCACCTTATTTTTAGAATAGTTGATAGTTAGCAATTCTTCTTTACAAAAAACACAAAGTCTAAACAGCATCCTTCTCAGCCCAATTTGGGTTATGGTCAGCAGGACCATATCGTCTGCATATAGGAGGGCTGATATTTTTCGTGAGTCCAGTGCTATGCTGGGACAGCTATTGTGCTGTATAAAAGGCAAACGAAATGATGGCGATTTCAGCAAGCTTGTAAAAAGGCGAATAGACGCCTTAACGGCTATTAAAAGACATGCATGAGACAAAAAATATGTTTAGCAAAAAATAGATACTGCGGAAAGGAAATGCAAAAACCTTAAAAAGACTTTTGGGGAGGGAACAAAAAAACACACCTTTACGTATCTTTGATTTTTTGTTACACTTCCAAGACAGTGGGATATAATGTAGATTTTGATTTCGGACCTGAGCTTGTATGTCTGAGTGGGGGGTGAGGGAAGAAAGTAATGTAAGGACAATAGAAGGAAAAGGAGCATCATTCAAAAATACACGAGTCCTCTTAAGATCTGGAACAGGCTGCAACCTTACACAGGTCAGCCAGAGTTCTTACAAGATTGCAACAGCTGTGCTGCTTAAAAGATAGCACTTTCTACAATAATGATGGAAACTAAAACTGGCTGGATGCTATCAGAGGTCAGTATAGTGCACTTAAAGAAGTTGTGACATGTTCCCGTAGCCTTACTCATTAGAGCAGCAAAGAGCCGTCGTAGCTATGCTTTAAGGAGGAGGGTAGTGGGGAGACAAGTCCGTGTCTTGATAGAGAAATTCCACTGCAGAGCCAAAAAAAAAAAATCTGTTAAAAGCGTAGGGAGTCTGAGGCAGCGATCAGCTCCCCAGAAGCCGAGCCTCACACGCGAGTACATTGTTAGGGCACTCCAGAGAGAGTCAAACTCAGTGGGCCGTTTCTGCTGTAATACATGAGGAATGGAAAAGCAGCGTATATCCGGGGGTGAGGGGAAAACTCACCACAGGGTACATGAGCAGTTTTTCTTTTCTTTTTGGCATTGCTTGTGGGAAAATGTCTTATCTCCCTCCGTATGAGATACAAAACTCCCACGGACGTTAGGTAGGGTTGCCCTCCTCCAGGGACTAGCTGGAGATCTCCTGCTAGTACAGCTGATCTCCAGCTAGGGTTGCCAACCTCCAGGTACTAGTTGGGGATCTCCTGCTATTACAACTGATCTCCAGCCAATACAGATCAGTTCACCTAGAGAAAATGGCCGCTTTGGCAATTGGTCTCTATGGCATTGAAGCACCACCCCAACCCCCCCCCTCTTCAGGCTCCGCCCTAAAAACCTCCTGCCAGTGGCGAAGAGGGACCTGGCAACCCTATCTCCAGCCAATAGGGACGAGTTCACCTGGAGAAAATGGCTGCTTTGGAAATTGGACTCTATGGTTGCCAGGTTGCCTGTGGTTGCCTGCTGGTTTCCTGTCTGCAGAAGCGCTAAATAAGACATATGCTTCTGGGAAATGGCCCCTCCCAACTCTATGATTCTAGAATGCTTAACTAACACTACACTACTTACAGGGTGTCCTCTGGACAAACAAGTCACCATTTGAATTAATCCCTATGGCCAATCCATGGTATTGGTAATAGCTTGAAATTCCTGCCTAAACTGCCTCCTGCCTGCATTCAGCCACCAGTGCCCACCACTGGGAGCTTTTTGTTTCCCAAGGCAGCCATCCATAAATCAACACTTTGGTTTGTTTTACAGAGGACATGGGATTCCAGCTGAAATCTAGCCTGGAAACCTACTTTAGTTTGTCCTACTTTGAGAGGCAGTTTTAGACTAACACGGAATGCTTAATTGTGGGTGAGGTGTCATTTCATCACATAGATATCCAACGTGCAAAAAGTTTGATCTTGGGAACACTGCAGACTACATGCACAAAAATATCAAGAAGCTGGCAGAAATCCATCCTCCATGAATTTCAATATAATTGACCTCAGGGATCCCAAATAGGGTTGCCAGGTACAGTCTGGCAACCAGTGGGAGACTGGGTGAGCTGAGTAGGGTTGCCAACCACCAGGTAGTAGCTGGAGATTTCCTGCTATTACAACCGATCTCCAGCCGATAGGGATCCGTTCACCTGGAGAAAATGGCCGCTTTGGCAATTGGACTCTGTGGCATTGAAGTCCCTCTCCTCCCCAAACCCCGCTCTCCTTAAGCTCCACCTAGGGATGCCAACCTCCAGGTAATAGCAGAAGGTCTCCTGCAATTACAACTGACCTCCAGCCGATAGAGATCAGTTCCCCTGGAGAAAACTGCCACTTTGGCCATTGGACTCTATGGCATTGAAGTCCTTCCCCGCCCCAAACCCCACTTTCCTCAGGCTCCACCCCAAAAACCTCCCGCCGGTGGCAAAGAGGGACCTGGCAACCCTAACCGCTCCTCCACATAAAGCCTGCTAGTCACAGTTCTCTCAGAACTCTCTCAGCCCCACCTACCTCAAAAGGTGCCTGTTGTGGGGAGAGGAAGGGAAGGTGATTGTAAGCCGGTTTGAGACTCTTTAAAGGCAGATAAATTTGGGGTCTAAAAACCAACCCTCCTTCTCTTTCTTCTACAAGACCTTACAAGCCTACAAATTGTGCTGCATGTTGAGAAAGGGCAGGAAAACAAACAAACGAATAACTGACATCTTCCTTTGTATCCTCCTGCTTCCCATCTTATCCTCAACAGTTGTGAGGCAGTCGGTGATTACCGTTCCTCCCATTTAGGTTTGGGAAACATGTTGTAATTGTTTATAAGCCCGCTTGTAGCTATGTAATGGTTTTTCTTTTGCGGATGCCCTTCATTTTCCTGATAGTCTTGTGATCCAATCTACAATCTATTTAAAAGAAAAATGTTTTGTGTGCCACTTTGCGCTTCTGCGGCCATTTGGGAGTTCTATTTCAGCTTCATTAATATGGATGGGCCTGGACTCCTGGCTTATTTGGCAGTAGATTTGTTGAACTTAATCTTCAGCATTTGTGGTGATTTGTTCCTAGGTTGTGCTTCAGCTCCTCGTTCAGCTCTTCTCGAGTTAATTTTGTTTTTCCTCTGTTTTCAGGCGACGGCCGTTCTCTTGCTTGTACTCGCAGGGAATTTCAGGTCCTTTATCGGATCCCCTTTTCCTCTGTGTTTGTCACTGTGATTTTCCATCATTACAGGCCTCTTGAATAAAAATGTAGCCCTTGTTTCTGGCAAAGTCTATGTTTTCTTTTCTTTTCTTTCTGTGTGATTTTCCATCATCCTGCTTCTTAAATTTCTTGAATAATGATACACGCTATGAACAAATGGAGGCAGCAGTAATGGCTTCATCAGTGTTTTCTAAAATGTGTATACTGCTCTTAGAGCACACGCTCGGTAACAAAGTCTCTGCCATGTTTGCAAAAATCATGTTTTGTTTAAACAAAATTGTGGTAGCTATGGGATTATGCATGAATAATTCAGTTTCCCGTACAATATACCTGGGATACAGGTTCCAACAATTGCATCTGGTTTATCAAATTAAAGATTAGATGTGAAGATCTGTGAACAGGAAAGTAAAAATGTGAGCCACATAATGTTTGCAAATGAAGCCAGCTTTTTAAAAGTTTGATTTCATTTTAATAAGATACAAAACATAAAATACATCACAATACAACACCTACAAAACATCACAAGACTTTACACAGAATAAAGGAAATGACTTAGTACTACAATATACCGAGTTCTATTTCCTCAGGATAAACATATATTTCCATATATATTCTATCTTATAACATAAAGTCTGAATATGATAACATGGCCTTTCCTTTATACTAACTTTTGGGTCATAATCTAAATATTCTATCCCTGCCTTAATTCAATACCCTACTTAACTATATGCAGCCATTAGCCACTATAAAACAAATACATTTTTCCTAACATAATATTTAGTCCTTCAACTTATAATTACTAGAATGTCTAAACCTAATAACAAAATTTTATATCATGCCATCTTATAACGAAACATTTTTATCTATATACCACTCTCTAAGCATATAAGAAATACCATACCACCTTTTTATAATTCTTCCTTAGATGATTTGTTTACTTGGTTGGTCAGCTTAGCTATAACTGCATACTCTGCTAGTTTATCTTTCCAATCTTCAATGTCTAGGGTTGCCAGCTAAGGGTTGGGAAATACCTGGAGATGTTGGGGGTGGAGCCTCAGGAGGGTGGGGTTTGGGGAGGGGAGGGACATCAATGTCATAGAGTCCGATTGCCAAACCAGCCATTTTCTCCAGGTGAACTGATCTCTATTGGCTGGAGATCAGTTGTAATAGCAGGAGATCTCCAGCTAGTACCTGGAAGTTGGCAACCCTACTCTGTATTCATGGAGATTTCAAAAGCCTATGTCCACAACAGGCTTACATCAGAGGTCTTGCTTTATCTGCAGCTTCCTAGGCATGTGGGCCCAAGTTTTTCTAGTTCCATTTCCAACCTATCCTGGAGTGCTTAGACTGCTGGCTGCACTCCCAACTAGGCTCTTTTCTCAACTAGGTTTGCCAGTAGGGTTACCATTTCCCCTGGTGGGGGTGGAAGACTGAAAAGGCTGTCGTAGCAACAGCATGATGCCACACCTGGAGACTGGCATCCCTTCCCCCTTAAATTTGGCCCTCACAAGCACTCTCAGCTGGTGTGAGCCATCCTCGGAATAAACTATCAAATAATTCCCAACCTCCAGAGCTGAATTAGGGCCCTTTCTTTTTATATCTTTTGAAATTCAAGGCCTAGGTTTTCCAATGCTGGCTTGGGAAATTCTTGGAGATTTGGGAGAACAGAGTTAAAGGGGAGAAGGAACTCAGCAGGGATGTGATGGCATACAGTCTGCCCTCCAAAGCTACCATTTCTCCAGGAAATTGATCTAGAGATCTCTAGTCTAGAAATCAGAAGTACTTCCAGGACAGCTTGGGTTGCCAACCTCCTGGTACTAGCTGGAGATCTCCTGCTGTTACAACTGATCTCCAGCCAATAGAGATCAGTTCACCTAGAGAAAATGGCTGCTTTGACAGTTGGACTTTGTGGCATTGAAGTCCCTCCCCTCCCCAAACCCAGCTCTCCTCAGGCCCTGCCTCAAAAACCTCCCGCCGGTGGCGAAGAGGCACTTGGCAATCTGATTTGGACAAAACTGATTTAACACTATGATGACAAATAATTGTTTAAATACCTTCAGCCTCATATTGGACGACTTTACACTGGTGCATCAGTTAGTGCCACCCGTCTTCAGTTTTTAATTGGTAGGTTTGGTCACCAATCCTTAAAAGGAAATTAAAACTTACCTCTAAGTAAGTAAGCATAGAATCACAACCTTTATTGTTTGCAAACAGGCTCAGGATTTTCTCTCTAGTTTTTAGGTTTCATTAAATTGCAATGGCAGGCAAACATAAAAAATGCATTCAACCTGAACATGAAGGTTTGGATGAGCACCTTGGTGTCTCTTACTGGATCAAGGCAAATGTTTTTAGTATCACAGGCTTTAAATCCTTTACAATCCACATGGACCTAAATAATATAATAAATATGGGTGTATTTCATCATTTAAAATGTGTGTGTGTGTGTGTATTAATTAATGCAAACAAATTTATCATGTCTATAGACCCAAAGATGCTCTATAGAAAATGATCTATTACCAAAAAATAATAATAATGATCGTAAAGTTTTCCTTCACTCAGAATCGCCTCTGTTTCTACAACCGTTTCTCTCTCTGCCTAACCCCGAAACCTCTATCCCAGCTAGAGATAATAAACCTCCAGTCAATTTTCTATTTTAAAGCAAACTTTTGGGCACTCTCTTTTGCTGAGGCAATATAATGGTTCTTCAGCTAGGACTGCTGCCAGATCAAAACTTTTAAAATAATGGATTATATACTGTAGATCTGCAATATTTCATTCAATGGAATTCTGTAGAGCTGAAGTATCTGACGTCTCTTAACAATACCGATTACAGAGCGTTTTGGCCACTCTTCCCCCCTGGTTGTGTCTCAGATCTGAATGCGAGCTGTCTTCCCCATTCATTTGCAAGTAATCCCTGATCCTGGCTCCTACATAGCACACTGAGTATGTGGGGTACTGAGCCATGCTATCTACATAAATAGGCCAGCATATTCTCTTAGTTGCTTCCAGAGAGGACCAAAGCACCAATTTCAAGATAAGGTGACAGTAAAAGTGCTTTCTTCTACTCTCATTAATGATGGCTGTATATCCACACTTCAGTTAGATTCACAGTCAAATGGTGAGTCCCTAATCTTTCCACTGTGATTTTTAGTTCTAGGGTCCTGTCATGGGTCATGGTATTATCGAGAAGAGTGCCTTGAAATTTCTACGTTATCATGCAGGATCTTGGGAAATGTGGTCCAGTTGCTGTTGCACATGTGTATTAGCCTACTCACAGAATACATGGTGAATTTTTAGGGTTACCAGGTCCCTCTTCGCCACCGGCGGGAGATTTTTGGGGGCGGAGCCTGAAGAGGGCGGGGTTTGGGGAGGGGAGGGACTTCAATGCCATAGAGTACAATTACCAAAGCGGCCATTTTTCTCCAGGTGCTCTGATCTCTATCGGCTGGAGATCAGTTGAATTAGCCAGAGATCTCCTGCTACTACCTGGCAGTTGGCAACCTTATGAATTTCACAACTGCAAATCACCGCATGTCCACACTTTGCATGAAGGTAGTCATGCAATTTTAGTGAATTAAGGAAGTGGTTAGGAAGTCTTCACCCAAGCTGTCATGATTTGGGCAGGGGGCTGTATAACTTTTTACAGGATGTGAAATGGTATAGTACAGCCCCAATTAATAAGATTTCAGAAGCTAAGTAGTATCAGTACTCGGATGGAGATCACCAAGAAAGACTTTGCAAAGGAACACGTCATCAGACCACCTCTGCTTCTCGCTTGTACGGTTCAGCAGTGTTGTAAATGTCTGAATTAAAATTTAGCATCCTAGTCTGCAGCTATATGCCCATGAAGCTGGCTGGAGAGTTATTCTATTATCAGTTTTGTTTACTTATTTTATCACATACATGCCGCCTTCTTTAGCAAGAAAAAACCCAAAGTGGTTCACAACATGCAGCACAATCAAAACCAGAATTTAAACTTCAACATTTGGGGAGGGGAGGTGAAGCATGTACCCATGTATTCATCTCAGCGATTTGCCAAACCCAGACTACTTAGCTACAATCTAGCTAAATTGGAAGGGGAAGGAAACTAGCTTAATAATAGGTCACATGGTTTGTACATTATAATCCTGCTATTACAACTGATCTCCAGCCGATAGAGATCAGTTCACCTGGAGAAAATGGCCACTTTGGCAATTGAACTCTATGGCATTGAAGTCCCTCCCCTCCCCAAACCCCATCCTCCTCAGGCTCCAGCCCAAAAATCTCCCACAGGTGGCAAAGAGGGACCTGGCAACCCCTACTGTCTCCTGGAGATCAGTTGAAATAGTGGGAGATCTCCAGCCACCACCTGAAGGCTGGCAACCCTACGTAGAGCCCACTTTCCAAAGCAGCCATTTTCTCCAGGGGAACTGATCTCTGTCGCCTGAAGATCAACTGTAATAGTGGGAGATCTCCAGCCACCATTTGGAGGTTGGGAACCCTAACCCAAGGACCACCAGACTCTTTCACAGCAGCTGGCCTAGCCAGTTTACTTATTGTAAAGCCGAGGCTGGAACCGTTCCAGACTCTGGCACCCTGAAATGAATATAAGACATGAAATGGACTTCTCAATATTACAAACATTAAACAAAAAAGTAAGAAACGGTATTGTTTTCGTTCTTCAAGTCCATGATGTCATCTTCTGCAGGCTACTGCCAATGCATTACAGAAGAAGTACATTTCTGCAAGATGGCACAAAAAACTACCCACCAAAAAATAAAGCCTAATTCCATGCTGTGAGCCCCCTTTTAAACTGTACACATCTGCTTGGCCTTATAACTATTTTCAGTCCATATGCCAACTTCACATTGATATCAATGACGGTTGCTTGCATGAATGGCTCAAATGCGGCATTTCATCCTTTGTGTTAGAATCATTATGCTATATCTGGTCAATGGGAGTGCTGTATTTGCACATTTTCAATGACAACATATTGTGCGTTCACAAAGGCCATTTTTTTGTCAAATGTAATAACTAGTCAGAATTTGTTTCCATAATAGAAGAAGCAGTTTAGTTTGCAAAAAAAATTAATTTTATAGAATAATCTAATTTTTAAAGCACACAGGTGCAATTTTACTTTAAAAAATAAAGTTTCAGCATCTTCATAACAGCCTGCTTCACATCTAATGACTCAAGATATATGATTGAATACTAAATCACTATTAATTGATCTTGAACTAGAATATACAATTAACCCAACCCATCTTTTGCTGAACTGAGGTTTTGAAGATTAAACATGGCTACAGCGTTTTCCTTTGCAGAATTTTTTTTAAATGTTGAAGCCAATGTTTAGATCCAAAAATACAGGTATTTAAAATTCTAGTTTGAAACACATTATTTAATTTCCATAGAATTTATATCTACTTGTACTCATATATCAGAATTGTAGGCTGGTGACATCCGGCTGCATCTTTGACTGTCCTTCACCAATGGCATTTTCATATAAACACACTCTACCTTTCTAATATTTTTCCAAAAGCAATTTCTTCACTGTTTACAATGCCGTCTTAAGCAGAGTAATGCCTTTCTAAGTTCCATGGCTGAGAGAGCCAGCGTTGAGTAGTGGTTAAAAGTAGCAGACTCGAATCCAGAGAACCAGGTTTGATGCCCCACTCCTCTAAATGAGTGGCAGACTCGAATCTGGAGAACTGGGCTTGATTCCCCACTCCTACACATGAGCAGAGGACTCGAATCTGGAGAACCAGGTTTGATTCCCCACTCCTCCACGTGAAGTCTGCTGAGTGACCTTGGGCCAGTCACAGTTATCTCAGAATTCCCTCTGCCTCAGCTACCTCATAAGGGGCCTGTTGTGGGAACAGGGGTGGGGGGAGGCAATGGTAAGCTGCTTTGAGACTTCTTATGGTAGAGAAAAGCGGACTATAAAAACCAACTACTACTACTACTACTCCTTCTCCTTGGCATTTGAACCCAGGGGTGAAAATGCATGGGAGGTTTTGCCTTGGATTTGCCACTCGCTAAATGCACATTTCCGCCAGCCAAATTCTCAAAACTCAAAAATAAGCCCCCAGGCAGAGTTCTGAGAATTCAGATGGGGAAAATGTGTATCTAGAGAGCGGCAAATCCAAAACAAAACCTCCCATGCGTTTTCACCAAAGGACTCCCAGATTCTAGTCTAACTACTACCATACTGGGTCTCATACAAAGAAGAGAAAGGAATACATATTGCTTGTCATCGTCATTATATCTGTAGACAGATTGTCAGCGATGCAAGATCTTGATAACACCGGAGCAGCAAATAAAAACTGGTGGATTGCAATGAAATATGTTGTTAATATTATCAGTCTTTCCAAATCACAGCAGGTTTGAGTACCACCTTTGCCTTTTTATTTTAAAGTGACAAAAATGAACAAAAAGTATTAGATCAAGCTTCTCACAGTAGTATTTATGATCTGGAAGGAGAAACTCCAGTAGACTATAATTCCTGGCATGCTGTTATTCATCTCCTGATCAGCATTCTTAAAAGCTGCAATGTATTACCAAGGATGGATTTTAGTAATATTTGGAAATGATGGGGAAATTCATTTAATGCGACTAAGTTTTGCCTCAGTTCTGAGATGAGGGTGGGGCGGGTATTGACTGTAATGACTAGCAATCTTCCTGCCTCATGAAACTTTGATCTGAATGCATCTGTTTCGAAGAATCACACTAGACAATAGCAATTACAGTCTAAAAATATAGTTTTGAATATTTGATCTTTCACATTTTACACTCAGTGTCCATAGTACTTATACCTATACCTTTGTCCTGTGAAATTCAGTCCAGGAAAAAATATGTTCTGTAAGAATCAGCCTGTCTTGGATAGATCTACATGACAGTGAATAGCATGTTGTCATAATAGTGCATTCCTGAAAGGAATGCCCACGCCGGGCGTTGGAGGCAAACTAGCGCCGTTGCCTCCTAAAAAGATTTTGGCACAGCCGAAACCTCTGCCGGCACCAAAAACGCCAGATACGCCAGCAAAAAGCGTTCCTGAGCCGAAAGTGTTCAGGAGGCCGAATAATGTCAGCCCTGCCCTGCGGCCGGCGCCATTACACCCCAGGAACACCTCCCAGCTCGCCGCCACAGCCTGTGCCGGCAGCCAGAGGCGGGTGGTCAGCAGCAGTGGTCGGGGAGCGGTGCCTGGCCCTGCATGCCGGCGCTGGGGCCACTAACACCGGTGTGCACCTTCCGGGCGCCAGTGGTGTGGGCCCCTGTGCCGGCAGAGGCTGTAGTCCGCCTCCTAAGGGCTTTGGGCCCAATTTTCAGGAATGGGCCCTAACCTCCATCCTAGATAGCCCTGTGTGGACATGAATATCTAGAAAGTTAATTATTATGGTAGCGCAATACCTGGTGATATATGGACTCAGCTATAAACAGGGCTGCACTCTCCTTAAAACAACAGGTCCACGGCTTGAGAGTGTTTTTAGATCCATATCTGCAGATGGAGGCCCTTGTGTCTTCTGTGGCTTGGAGTACTTTTGGTCATCTTACAACAGCAGCAGTAGCAGCACCTTTATTGGCATGTGTGCAATTAATACAGGGGCTAAAAATAAGGAGAACAAACGATAGGACCAGATAGGATCAGAATTTAAATTCTCGAAGCCTCATAGCTAGTTGTACAAATTTTGCTACCCTTTCAATTATATCAGAGTTTTTGATCACTTTATCTCTCTCCCCTTTTAACATATAAATCCAATGCCTCTGTGTCTGACATGCCTTTTTTATTAAGTGACAGGGATCCCAAGGCTACATTGTCAGTGGCAAGATTTATCTTAGTCCTTATATCCCTCAAACACTAGATTTATGCTGCTCAAGATCAATGGATCAAGGAGCTTCTAAGCGATAAAGGAAAGGAAAGGAAAGGTATATCAGAGTTTTGTTCAGAGAAAAGAAACTGAACTTTACAGTTATCCGAAACTCTGTCCCATTCATCTAAGAGTGACTTAAGAAATTTAGCTCAGGTATCAACATAGAAGGACAATACAATAAACATGTTATAGTGATTCTACACTGCTCATACTGCACGTAGAGAGTCTTTTAGAATATGGTATTTTCTGAAACCTCCCAAAAACTACAGCTGAGGGTAGAATGTTAAACCTCACAAGCATATAAGCTCTTTGTTGTGAATTAAGCAGGTGGTGGGAATAGGGCGCCAGACAATCCAGAGGTAGTGGGATCCCGAGATTTACAGGGGAACAGGTTTTGCTGGCTGCACAATTCCTGTAATTCTATATCTAGGAATCGTTTGGTCATCTTGAGCTGGTTCACCAACTGCAGCCCTTGTTTAAACTCCATGAGCCAGTTTACAGTGCTGGTTAGGGCTTAGGTACCCTTCGTCACCTCCTGTGGTATGAGCCCGCTCATCTCTTGAGATCAACTTTGGAGGTCCAGCTTTATGAAATAAGATGGGGGGGGGGACACAAAGTAGAGAACTTTCTCCATTGTCTTGCTCAACTCTGAAATGCCTTCACTGCTCTGAAATGCCTTCATCTGATGAAGTTTGGGCACAGGTGAAGACATTTCTTGCCAACCCTGTGCTAGACTGCCCCCGGGTTTTTGGTTAATGTTCCACGTAGAGGGACAGCTACAATCCTGTGGTAAAATGATGGATATTTAGAAATTGTAAGGTTATGAGGGAAATGTGAGGTGGTTTTACTTCTGTGAGGAAAGCAAAGCTATGGAGTATGTGTTATAAATGGGTAAACACCCTTGGAATAACACAGGCTTATCTCATCTCAGGAAGGAGAGAAACATGTATATGGTGATGTATGAGCAAATCAAAGGAAACTGCATCCCGGCTTCAATTTGCCATGTGGTCAAGCTGTCAAGCACTGTGACGGATCATTACTAACCCCCCTACACTTGGCACATTAGTCTCTGTTATCCAGACATTTGAAGTGATAGGTTAAGAGCAGGCTTGGAAGAAAACTTTGGTCCCTAAATTTTGATTGGGTTAAAAAAGAAATAAGCTCCCAAGGTCCAGGAAAATCGATGAAACTGTTAGCCTGCATTGTTGTTGCATTGTCAAGATGCTGCTATCACAGAAAGGCCCTGCCAGACTGTGCAAAGGTGCTTGGCCTTGGACCCATTTATAGGAAGGGAATGTTGAGGTTCTTTGTTAAGTACTAGAAGCAAGGTACATTTTCCAATTTCTTTTCAGTATTCTGCTTAAAATGATCTGTCGATTAATTGTTCCCAATTATCTGTGGTTTCTAGGATTTATGGAAAAAAATGTATTTTATTCATGATTTTGGTGTGTGAGCTAACTGCTTAGAAAATCCTGCCCCCAACGTTGGAAGCCACTGGATTATGCTGACAGGAACTCTTATCAGTACTGGACAGGAGAAAGCTGATGGACAGGGAGGGAGGGAGAAGGGGAGAGGAACAGAAGACAAAAAGCCTCTGACATCCTCACAAATATGTACACACACACACTTCTTGAGTACAAAAAAAGAATAAAAGGGGATTCTCTTGATGGTGGCACTTTAACTACTGGATTAACAACCCCAGGCAAAGGATGAGTGGGAAGGAGAAGGTTTTTAAACAGGGAAATCCCCTTGAGCCAGCGTGGTGTAGTGGTTAAGAGCGGTAGTTTGGAGCGGTGGACTCTGATCTAGAGAACCGGGTTTGATTCCCCACTCCTCCACATGAGCGGCAGAGGCTAATCTGGTGAACTAAATTTGTTTCCCCGCTCCACCACATGAAGCCAGCTGGGTGACCTTGGGCTGGTCACACTCTCTCAGCCCCCCCTACCTCTCAGGGTGTCTGTTGTGGGGAGGGGAAGGGAAGGGGATTGTAAGCGGGTTTGATTCTTTTTTAATGGATGTGAGGGCAATCTGGCTGCGACATCTGTCACCCCATTGATCCCCAGGCTTGTCAGTCAGTCAGTCAGTTTATTGAAACGGGTCCATGACCAGTCAAAATATCCGTCACATGTACAGAAAATAAAAATATTAAGTTTAGGAGGAATAAAAAGTAATCCAAAACATGTAAACAGCTAAGAATTAATTATAAACATTATATAGGTCTTATACATGATTGATCAATTAAAATCCATGCATAATAATTTACACTATAATAAAAAGTCTCAATGTTTATCAGACTGCGGGGAATCTGGTTTGTTTGAGAGTGCCTTACGTTTGGTAATTGCAATGAACAAAAATTTTGCTACCGAACGTGAAACCCCCATATTCTTGTCTTCCAAGAGATATCTCAAGAAAAAGCTCTCAGACTGGTGTAAGGAATTTCCGGCTAAGGTAAAATGCTGTAATAAAGGTTCGATTAACCATTTTCTTTCAGAAACATACAAAGCACAGTAAAATAAAACATGAGGGACTGTCTCTACAGAATCATTTGAGCAGGGACAAAGTCTCATAGACCGGGGAGTTCGTTGGAATCTACCATAAAGTAACGAGGAGGGAAAGGCATCAATTCTTGCCCTTGTAAAGGCCCATCTGTGGTTTGGATTGGTAATATTGTCCAGGTATGGAGCTAGAGCCAAGGCCGATTTAGGTTTCAAATGCTTATAGAAAGGGGGTAAGGCGGCATGCTCTATTTGTAACTCAATATCAGTAATTCACAGCCACAGTATTCAAAAACCAGTGGGTGAACATTTCAACCTTCCAGGACATTCTGTTGCAGATTTAAGAGTAGCAGTTCTCTTACAAAGGAATTTTAAAGGGAGATTGGAAAGAGAAACTGCTGAATTACAGTTGATATTCAAACTAAAGTCAATGCATTTACCTGGGCTGAATAAAGACCTTGCATTCATGGCCCATTACCAATGCTGATTTCTCCACACCCATCTCTCCCCTGGACATCACAGACTCTTCTGCATATCACACCTAATCCAATCAAGCCTGCTATTGACATTTACATACTCTTCCTCTACTTAAAGACCGATGGATTCACATTCTAGCTGTATCTGAAGAAGTGAGCTGTGGCTCACGAAAGCTCATACCCTACCAGAAAATATTTTTGTTAGTCTTTAAGGTGCTACTGGACTCTTGCCCTTTTTGACTACTCAATATCAGTAAGACGTTGATGGACCATACTTTTGCTTTTTTTTAATCCTTCTTCTAAAAGTTGTTCTGGATCTAACCCTATAACTCTTAATTTGTCTGTGGCTCTCAAAACCCACTGAGAAGAGGGATTGGCAGCAAGCAGACTAGGAATTAAGCCAGAGGGATGAAGGTGGATTTTCAACCAGTAGAAAAGTGTATGGCGTCATATTTCCGTTGATTCGGCTGATCTGGCTGGCTAGGCAGGTGTCCCCTACCTCCCTCACCGCTCCATGTGCGTCCCTCCCGAAGCTGTCCGCTCGTTGGAAGAGGACGACCATCCAAGATAGAAGGAGTGTACCGTTCTTCAGTCAAGGATATACGATTCTTCCTTAAGTGGTAGAGAAAGTTGGCATATAAAAACCAACTCTTCTTCTTATGGTTCTTGGCAAATCTCAGCACAGAGCAGCCGAGAACCAAGAGATCAGTTATGATAGTATGTGGTCCTCTGGGCAGCCTGCCACACAATGGAGCTGATTCCTAGATATTGTTATCAAGGGACTAGTCTTCTGTCAGAGATTTTCAGTGAGTCTCTGTCAAATTTATAGATTTGAGTCCAGTAGCACCTTAAAAACCAACAAGATTCATATGGGGCAGAAGGATATCAAAATATTAATATTCATATAAGCAGTTTAAATGTTTAATTATTTAATAAGCATCTATGTATTTGATTTTGGTATCTGACTATCCTATGCTTACTATAAACCAAGAAACCTTCAAAGGTAAATGGTGGCAGCAGAAAATAAGGTAATATATAGAAATACATAAGATCCCCTTCTCCTCATAGCAGTAGTGTGGCTGAGGCATGGAACAAGTAAAATTAAAAGACCTTCTGAATCACTAATTTACTGTCAGATCAATACAGGTAGTTATGGATTTTATATAGAGATAAGCAGCAAAGGGTCAAAAACACATTGGCTGTTCCTGGTGGAACAGATAAGAAGTTTGGACAGTGCTGATAATTCTTAAGTTGTCACATGAACACATGAAGCTGCCTTTTACTGAATCAGACCCTTGGTCCATCAAAATCAGTACTGTCTACTCAGAACGGCAGCGGCTCTCCAGGGTCTCAAGCAGAGGTCTTTCCCATCACTGACCTGCCTAGTCCCTTTAACTGGAGATGCCAGGGATTGAACCTGGGACCTTCTGCATGCCAAGCAGATGCTCTACCACTGAGCCACAGCCCCTCCCCATTGAGGTAACTGGTGCTTTCACACACTTGTTAGTGCTGACCATGTGTTGGTAACTGTGCATATGGTACAGAGAAGTACACACATGCAGCCCCAGGTGTGGCATACAACATATTTTTAATCCCATAGTTGCCATTTGTTCATGTACTAAGGGAGATCTTTTTCAAGTAGGAAATTACAATCACACAACCAAATAAAGCAACCAACAAAACCCTTCCACTGCCCTCCCCCCATATTTGAGGTCAAATCATGAGATACAGCAGCATACGTGTTTGTATGTGTGTACACACACATAAATCAAGGTTATTCCAAAGTGATCATAATTAATGTATTTATTTACTACATTTATACCCTGCCATTTTCCCCAATGGGGGCCCAAAACAGCTTGCATAGTTCTCTTCTCCATTTTATCTCATAGCAACCCTATTGTCAGACTCTAGGACCCCGTTGCCTTTTGAAGATCATCGACTTTACTCCAGACGTTGCAGAGAGTTTAAAAAGGAATGTATTCAAAGGAGAGGTACAGTAGTCTAAGAAGACATAACGTTACAATAAGGCAAACTCATTTGGAGGGCATTTTTATAGAGTACACAGGTCAGGAATGTTTACAAGTAAAAGCTTTGAAATGTAAAACATTAGAGGTTCCCCAACACCAAGAGAGAGAAATCACACCTTGAGATCAGAGCAAGATTACAATCGGGAAGTCCCTTTGAAATGGGAATTTATAAAGCCTCTGGCTCTTCTTCCTTCCTTCCTCCCTGGAAGATTCTCTCATGGGAACGAGAGGTGAAAAGAAAGTCACGAGGCACGCTATCCAGGGTCCGATTGAATGCCCTCGCTGACACTCGGCCTCCCCAAAGCCCCCCCCCCCCGGGTTTCCCGGCTTGGCAGGATAGTGGCGATGGAAATCCGCTACAAGGGTGGGAGCTTGTACGTGAACAGCGGACACCCACTCATCGTGACTGGAATTTAGATGCTTCCAACGCACGAGATATTCCAACCGTCCCCTCCGCCTTCGAGAATCCAACACCTTGGATATTTCAAAGTGCTGTTCTCCCTGCACCATGATGGGAGTTGCAGCTTCGGGCTCGGGATGCCATTCCGGTGCCTGTAGAAAAGGTTTTAGCAGACTCACGTGAAACACCGGGTGCACCCCTTGTAAGGATTTGGGCAGGTCCAACTCCACAGTAACCTCATTGATAACACGGGAGATAGGGAATGGTCCTACAAACCGTTGGGCCAGTTTTTTGCACGGGCGTAAAGACCTTAGATTCTTGGTGGAGAGATACACCTTCTCTCCTACATTCAATTTCCACTGAGGTGCTCTATGTTTGTCTGCTTGTATTTTGTACCTGTCTTTAGCCTGCTCCAGGTTTTTTACAAGCCAGGGCCAAGTGTCCCTCACTGTGTGAGCCCATTTAGACACCTCGGAGGGTCGCCTTCTGGAGGGATAGGTACAGCCCCCAAGGGTCCAAAATCCATCTCATATACAGCTTTGAACGGGCTTATCCCTGTTGCAGAGTGTACTGAGTTATTGTAGGCATATTCTGCCAAAGGCAGCAGATCAACCCAATTGTCTTGGTGGTAATTAACAAAACAACACAAATAACATTCAACCACCGCATTAACCCTTTCGGTCTGTCCATCGGTCTGAGGGTGATAGGCAGACGACAAACCCAACTGTACACCTACAAGTCCTAGAAATGCTTTCCAGAACTTGGACACGAACATGGAGCCCCTGTCACTCAGGACCTTCCGTGGAAATCCGTGCAATTTGAATATGCAGTGCACAAACAAGCGAGCCAGTTTATGCGCAGATGGCATCCCTTCGCACGGCACAAGATGAACTTGCTTAGAGAAAAGATCCGTGATTACCCATAGGACAGTCTTCCCCTGACTGGACGGAAGGTCGGTTATGAAATCCATCCCAATCACTTGCCAGGGTGCCTCTGGAGTTTCCAGAGGCTTTAGTAGTCCCGGGGGCTTTCCCATCAAACGTTTGCTAGTTGCGCACACCAGGATTTGATAAACACCTCGATGTCTTGGCGCATTCCAGGCCACCAAAACTGCCTTCTTATGAGGTGCAAGGATTTCGCAAACCCGAAATGTCCCCCTATGGCAGAACTATGACTCCTTTCCAATATATCTCACCTCAACTCCCTGGGCACGTAATATCTGTTCTTACAGATACCATTTTTGTCCATTACCTGGGATGGGAGAGATTCCTCTTCCCGCTCCCGCCGAAGAGCCTCCCCCCACCTCTTCTTGACAATCTCCGGGAGGGATTCTGGAACTGTCCAGAGGCGGGAGACAGCAGCATCCGACTCTTGCAAGGAGGTGGGTACCGATCCTTCAGCTTGGTCCCCTTGCTCTACTTGGGAGAGTTCCCCCCCTTCCCCAGGGGTTGTGGTAGGAAGTTCCCCGGGGACTGCCGGGGTTGAGGAGGTGGGAACGACCACCTCTCGAGGGGGACTTGAACTCGAGTCTTTTGCCGCTGCGCGGCTTTGCGCTCTGGTCAGAACCCCTGCACTACTCCCCTCCGGAGTCAAACCCAGGTGCTCCCGGGTGAAAAGAGAACCTACCGGCCGCTCAACCTGACACTCATATTGCGGCATGCGAGACAGCCCATCTGCTAAGCAGTTTTCTTTCCCAGGCATGTGTTTGATGGTGAAGCGAAACTTAGAAAAAAAAGTCGCCCAGCGCACTTGTTTGGCGGACAGCTTCCGCTGACCCAAAATCGATTCAAGGTTCCGGTGATCTGTCCAGACCACAAAGGACTCGGCCGTCCCCTCCAAGAACTGCCGCCAAACCGTGAGTGCATGCTTAATGGCCATGGCTTCTTTTTCCTCAATCGGCCAGTTGAGCTCAGGGCCAGAGAACTTCTTAGAAAAATATGCGCAGGGTCTAAGCCTGCCTTGGTCATCCCTCTGAAGGAGCGCACCTCCCATCGCCTTATCCGAGGCATCTACCTGCAAGGTGAATGGTTTGGAGCAATCCGGGTGAGCCAGAACGGGTTCAGAGGTAAAGCGCTCCTTAAGAGTTTCAAAAGCCGCCTGACACTTGGCGGTCCAAGGCACCTGGTATTGCGCAAAAGTAGCCTCTTGCCCCTTCCCTTTGGTTTTAAGCAAATCAGTAATTGGCAACGCTATCTGAGCAAAGTCCTGAATAAAACTTCTGTAAAAGTTAGCAAATCCCAAGAACTGCTGAACCTGTTTGCGAGTTCTTGGAGGCTCCCAGTCTAATACTGCCTGTACCTTCTCCGGATCCATGATTAACCCTTTGGGAGATATCACATAGCCGAGAAACGACAACTGGTCCTGATTGAAGGCACATTTTGATAACTTGGCATACAAATGATTGTCCCTTAAACGACGCAACACCTCCCGCACCAATTCCCTGTGTTCTGCGGGGTCCCTGGAGTAAATTAGCACGTCGTCCAAATAAACCACCATGCCCCTAAATAGGAGATCGTGCAGAACCTCATTAATTAACTGCATGAAGCACGATGGCCCTCCAGACAGACCGAAAGGCATTACCATAAATTCAAGCAAACCATAACAACAGGAAAAGGCTGTCTTAGCTTCATCCCCTTCCTTGATCCGGACTCTGTAGTAGGCTTCCGCCAGGTCAATTTTCGAGAAAACACACCCCTCTTGTAACACACTCAGGAGGTCTGGGATTAAGGGAATGGGATAGGCATTAGTCTCTGTAACAGCGTTCAGCCCCCTATAGTCTACACACAGTCGGAGATCAGATGTACCCTTCTTCTTCACGAAGAAGCAAGGAGAAGAAAACGCAGCCTTGGACGGCCGTATGAATCCCCGCTTCAAGTTCTTGTCCAGAAATTCTCGCAACACTGCTTTCTCTTGAGGACTCATGGAATAAACTCGGGCCTTGGACGGTTTTACGTCCTTAATCAGTTCGATGGCACAATCCGTTGTGCGATGAGGAGGCAATAAGTCACAGTCCGTCCCCTCAAATACATCTGCAAAGTCGCTGTACTCCGGGGACAATGTGGGTGCCTCCAAAGTCGCGGCACTTCCCCCTTCGCTCCCGGGTAAGTCTTCCCGGCTGTGTCTCTCGCACTGGGGAGCTCCAAACACCACCCGCCTTTGTTCCCAATCAATGCTCGGGTTATGCCCCGCCAACCAATTGATGCCGAGAACCACCGGGTAGGAAATCTTAGGGACAACCATGAAGTGGATCTGCTCCCAGTGGTTTCCCACCCCCAACCACATTTTGTGAGTACGCAGATGAACAGGGCCCCCCCGCAGGTCACTCCCATCCATTTGGTGGAAATGTAAGGGCTGGTCCAGTTCTCGAGTCCCAATTTTCAGGCGCTCTACCACTGCCTGATCAATTAGTGTCCGGGAGCACCCGGAGTCCAAGATAGCCACGACAGCCACAGGTTCCCCCCCCCCTGAGGATTTCGTAATACAACAGGTATCAGCAATGTCTCTCCCTGGTCACTCACCCAATACGGAGCCGGTTTGATTTCTTCCGAGGGCGCCCTCTGTGCCGGTTCCCTCACAGAAGGCCATCCTCGTTTTTTGCCGGTGAAGGACTTCTGGAACTACCTTGGGTATAGCGGTTGTGGAACTCCGATGAGACTTCTGCTTGCAGGGCTGTCGTTCCACGACGACCGTCCTTCCCCTCTGCTCTCCTGTGCTCCCGGTTCCGAGGTGGTGACGCCTCCCGCTCTTGGGTCGCCCTGTTGTTTGTCCCTTCTGTCGGCATGCTGGTACATTTCGCTGCAAAATGGCCCATCTTCCCGCACTGGAGGCAAGCTCCTTCTCTGAACCGACGTGCCCTGTCGAGACTGTAGACCCCTCAATATCTTCCCTCTCGCCGAGAGCTTGCTGCGTTGTCCCCTCTCGCGGGGATGGGGGTCGTCTTCGAAGGACGATCTTTGGCGAACTGGAGGGTGAGCTTGCGATTTTCTACCAGAGCCGCTAAACTTATCCACTCCTCCACTGACTCTGGGTCCCCCAAAGTCAAACAGCCATCCAGCACTTCCCATCGTAGCCCTTCGCGGAAGTGCTGGACCTTGGTGGCTTCACTCCACTCCCGTATCTTGCACGACAAAGATAAAAAGTCCTGTGCATACTCACTCACGGATCGGGTCCCCTGCTTCAAACGCCGCATGGCAACCTTAGCCTTTTCTTCCCTGTGGGGATCTTCGAAGCGGCGTCATAGAGCAGACAAAAATTCATCCAGGGATGCCAAAACCCTAGGCATAGTTTCTGCCGCCGTCACAGCCCACTCCACGGCCTCTTTCTCCAACAGGCTGATCACATATCTGACCCGAGCTTCTTCTGAGGCAAAGGTCTCCCCCTGGTCCTTCATGAAGCCGGAGATTTGGAGTAAGAAGTGTGACAACTGTGAGCTGGACCCGTCGAAAGATACTTTCAGGTCTCTGGCCATAGGGCGTCTAGGCGTGAGGGCCCCCCCAACAACGAGCGGTCCTGGATTGGGCCGCGGGTCTGCTTGGGGTGGTTGTGCGGGCTGGCCGAGCTCCCTCACTGCCCCTAGAACAGCTGCCAGGTCTCGCTGCAGGGTGTTTAGCTGGGTCTGTAGGTCCCGGTTCTGTAGGGCGAGCATCTGGTTCTGTCCACGCATCAGAGCGACCTCCTCTGTGGTGAGGGTAGGGGTGTGAGCGAGCGTAGGTTCCTTCCACCCTTCCCCCTCTCCGTACCAAGCGGCCAGCGGGCCTCGGTAGAAGTCGCCCCCTGGTTCGGACGCTGCCCTCTGTCGCCGTCCAGCTTCCGAGAGTCGGGGGGTCCACGTCAGCCTGTCAGGGCCATCGGTACGTCCAAGCGGACGCTGCTCCGGGGTCCCTCCGCCTCGGCCAACCTCAATATCAACGGGAGTCTGCCGAGGTTCCCCTCCCGCGTTAAGCGGCACCGAGGGTGGTGCAGACATCCTAATACTCCTTCTAACACACACACAAAAAATTTTTTTAAAAAATGATGATTGTAACATACTGTCAGACTCTAGGACCCCGTTGCCTTTTGAAGATCATCGACTTTACTCCAGACGTTGCAGAGAGTTTAAAAAGGAATTTATTCAAAGGAGAAGTACAGTAGTCTAAGAAGACATAACGTTACAATAAGGCAAACTCATTTGGAGGGCATTTTTATAGAGTACACAGGTCAGGAATGTTTACAAGTAAAAGCTTTGAAATGTAAAACATTAGAGGTTCCCCAACACCAAGAGAGAGAAATCACACCTTGAGATCAGAGCAAGATTACAATCGGGAAGTCCCTTTGAAATGGGAATTTATAAAGCCTCTGGCTCTTCTTCCTTCCTTCCTCCCTGGAAGATTCTCTCATGGGAACGAGAGGTGAAAAGAAAGTCACGAGGCACGCTATCCAGGGTCCGATTGCATGCCCTCGCTGACACCTATGAGGTAAGTTAGGCTGACACTGTGTGACTGGCCCAAGGTCACCCAGCAGGCTTCCATAGCAGAGTGGGGATTTGAACTGGGGTCTCCCAGTTCTCAGTTGAACACACTAGCCCAGGGGTGCCAAACAAAGCCCACGGGCTGGATCTGGGCTCTTGAGAGCTCTTATCCAGCCTGTGAGCTAGCCGAGGCAGCCACCCCCTCCAGTCCCGATCTGTAGGGTTACTAACCTCCAGGTGGTGGCTGGAGATCTTCCACTAGTACATCTGATTTCCAGCCGACAGAGATCAGTTTCCCTGGAGAAAATGGCCGCTTTGGCAATTGGACTCTATGGCATTGACGTCCCTCCCCTCTACAAAGCTTGTCCTCCTCAGGCTCTACCCCCAAAATCTCCAGGGATTTCCCAACCTGGAGCTGGCAACCCTAGCAATCAGGGCTGGGGAGGCATGGCCCAGTCCGACCGAGTGACATTTATGTCATATCTGGCCCTCATAACAAATACGTTCGACACCCCTGCTCTAGCCACTATACCACACTGGCTGCCTCTTAAGAAGTGCAAATTGGAGACTGTACACTGGGCCTAGGATACACTAGGCTCAGAGTATATCCCAAGTGGAGGAGAAATTTGGTTTTATCCACACGGCTTACTGGGTTGTGGTCACAATACAAAACTCAGCCCTGTTTACTACATCCAGCTTATGCACTAGCATTTGGTTTTACAGCAAAAACATTTGCACATTGAGACAATAATAACCTGCTTTCCCTGAGATCATACAGCAGTTTTTAGAGATCAAAAACACTGACTTTAAAAATCAACATTTTCATTTAGACAGAAGAAATGTTTCTGTCCTTTCTGGATGCAGAGAAAATCTTATGAATGTAAATAGCTGCAGTAATTAGGTTCGTTGAATATGTAGTACTAGGGAAAGTAGAGTTCATGAAATTTTCATATCAATGAGTAAACTATATTTGACATTTTTCAAATGTGAAATTATCGTGTTTGTATGCATAGAATGCAAATGCAGAAGTGAAATGTAAAATTGCCACACTCCGTTTCATACTTACAGTTTGATCCTAAGGCTTGCTACATATCTAAGCGAGGGCTTAGGATGAGATGCTACAGGAGCATGGTTCAAAAATACGACATTGGGTCTGAACTGCAGGGACATTAACATTGTCCAATCGATAAATAATTCTCAGGCTGACCTTCAAGGCAACTGAATTGAAACATATAATAACCCACTTTGTACAGAGTCCATCTGGCTAAGTTTTGGCTAACTGGTAGAGGAAACTCTCTAGGATCTCAGGCAGGCAAGAATCTTTCCCAGAATCCTGAGCCTTTTAACTGGAGATACCAGGCCAATCAGAAATCTGGCCACGCAAAAGCCCCACCTGACTTCACCCACTTTCCAAAAAGACTTGGCAGGCACCAGGAAAGGTGCTGGTGGGCACCATGGCACCCACTAAGGTTGCCAACCTCCAGGTGGTAGCTGGAGATCTCCCACTATTACAACAAATCTCCAGGCACAGAGATCAGTTAACCTGGAGAAGATGGCCGCTTTGGCAATTGGACTCTATGGCATTGAAGTCCCTACCCTCTCCAAACCCCACCCTCCTCAGGCTCCACCCCCAAAATCTCCAGGTATTTTCCAACCAGGAGCTGGCAACCCTAGCACCTGCAGGCAAGAGACATTCAGAGGTGGTTTGCAATGCCATTCCCTACCTTTGCATAGAGACCCTGGGCTTCCTTGATGGTCTACCATCCAAATACTTACAGGGCCTATTCTGCTTAGCAGCTGAGATCTGATGAGATCAAGATTGGGCTAGCCAGGCTAGCGACATCTTGCCCGCCAAGATTCCTTCCCCAGCATCACTGCAGCACCCAGCTACCTCCTAAGCAAGTCCCTGCAGCTCTCAGATTCCCACCTTTATACTTCCTGTAAAATATTTATAAAAGTCTATACTGCACAACAGTTGGGATCCCCACCTACCTCTGCTTCAAAGATCTCCTGCATGTCAAAACAGCCTTCCCAACTGAAACATCCCTCTTACCCAAGCCTCCTTTTACAAGGAACAAAATCCACCTTCCTTCCATTCCCTTCCACGCCCTTTTCTGCAGGCTGCAAATGGGGAGGGGCTGTGGCTCAGTGGTACAGCATCTGCTTGGCACGAAGAAGGTCCCAGGTTCAATCCCCAGCATCTACAGTTAAAGGGAATAGGCAGGTAGGTGATGTGAAAGAACCCTGCCTGAGACCCTGGCCATGCAGCTAATATATTGGAAAGGGCCAAAGGTTGATGTTGACTTATAAGAGTAAATTTTACAAATTACTCCACAATTTTATATGGACTTGAGATCCCAAAGGGCTGGATGTTTGACACTCCTGTCTTAAGAAGACCAAACAACAACACTCCCTCCCCCCCCAAAAAAAAAACACTTTAAGGTTGTCTTATGAGGTGGTGTTCTTACACAAACTGCCAAGCTGACTGCCAGAGAATCTAACCTATGACTAATATCTTTGTGTAGCTGTCAAATCTGCTTTTTTTTCTAGGTCAAAAGGGGCCAAAATCATTTCCAGGTCTATTTTGCTCCAAAAAATCCACCATTTTCCTTTAATCTGTCCTTTCCAAATGGTAAGTGTAATGAGAACTTCAGGCATATCTCAGGCGAAAATGTGTTGTTGGGGAAAGGGGGGGCTTCTCTCCCCCCTTTTTTTTTCTTTCTCTCCCCCCCCCCCTTTAAGCCTCAGTGTCTATGTATTCAATTCAAATGTATTTCAAATAAGCAACAAACCTGGACACTATTGAAACACTCCTGGAGTACTGCCGAAATAATAGGTGTGTTCGCCAAGGAAACCTGCTTTTTCTTTTCAAGTGACTGTATGCATTATTGCAGCTTCTCCTGATAATGGCTCATTTAATGCCACAGCCAAGATGCAATCAGTCTTTTCTTTTTCTTTTCTCCCCCCCTCTCTTTCCCCTTGGTGGATTGCTCTGCTTGGCTGCCAACGCTTACCCCATTCACCTGGGGTGGAGTGACTGCTACTGCTTGACCTCTGTAGCTTTGGAGAGGGGAGGGGAAGGAGAGGGAGTTTGCCAAAAGAGAGAGAGAGATCCTGGCTGCTGGTGGTGAAGTGAACAGTTTTGCTTTCCTCTGTACCGTAATTAGAGCCTCCCTGAACTCTTTACAGTTGACTTAAGTTACTTGGAGCCTCTCCGCTGTGGCCGTCTGATTGCCCCCCTCCACACACACACCCATTGATGAAACGCGGCATCTCTTTCCCCCAAAACAATAAGGGAGGGGGAGGGAAATTAGTAAAAGTTCACTTGATCACAATGCGAAGGCTGATCATTACAGGGCAATGCAAGCCAGATGGAAGAGGGAGGCTGGGAGAGGCAGCCAGGCCCTGGCTCTGGGAGGCTCCAAGCGTGGAAGGCTGGCCAGGGGAGTTTGAGAAGGGGAGGGGAGACCGGGGAGGCAGAGCCTGGCTTTGGAGGGCCTTCGCTGGCCTTTCTTTGGGCCCAGTGGAAGGGAAGTGGGGCCTACGCTCTGGAAGGTATCTGGCTCCGGGCGGCTGTAGTGGGGAAGCAGAACTGAGAATCTTCACTTTTTTGCGGGGATTTTCCCCCCTCCCATGAAATGAATGGAAACTGGATGAGAAACTTAGAAATGGGGTTTGGGTACCCTGAGAAATCAGCCACTATTTGCTTCAGCCAGTGGTTTTCCAACTGTCCTGGAGGGGGAAATATCCTGTCTTTAATTTACCAGAAGAAGAAGAGCTGGTTTTTATATGCCGACTTTCTCTACCACTTAAGGGAGACTCAAACCGGCTTACAATCACCATCCCTTCCCCTCCCCACAACAGACACCCTGTGAGGTAGGTGGGGGTGAGTATTAACCAGGGGGTGAGTACTAACTGACAAAACACACCAAGGTAATTCAGAATTACTGCACTTTCGTTTAGCTAATTGTAACCAAATCCTATACAAGGTCATGCAGAAGTCCTATTAACGTTCAGCAAGGTTTTACTTTCAGGCCAGTGAGCATACCCTCAGGCAGCCCCAATCCAAGCCTACTTCCTTAGAAGTAAATTCCATTGCAATGTTATCCAAGAGATTCCATATCAAGTCTTGGTGAGTTCCATGGAACTGAGGGACCAGCAGAACAGACTATCTAGTAAATGAGGACAGCAGAACATTAAGATCTTAAATGACCATTCAGTTAAATCCAGGAACTTGGATGTCCTGAAATAAACTAAATTACTCCAACATATATCTTCCGATTTAATTCTAGATGCTGAATCAGTTTAATAGGTGTGTGGATCTGGTTTTTAAGAAGGAGGTTTAAAAATTCAGTAGAACCCGTATGCAGGGTTATTTCATACATTGTACTGAAGTAAACCAGTGAGTACTCTCAGCAAGGAAAACTGCAGGCTCTTGGACTAGTGTGGTATACACATATCTGCGAATACATACATGCTTGTTGCATTCCACCTTACATTTCAGGTATTCGCTAAGGCCTAGCTCCCACAAAAAGCAGACTCGGTCTGGCCTATACCTCTTCAAGCTGCAGGTGGGGCTGGAGTGTAGCATACAAAGCAATTCCCTGCACAGTGGAAATTAAATAGTTCCCCCCTGTACTTCATCCTATATTCACAACAAATCCATGAGGCAAGTGTGAAGAAATACCCTGCACCCTGCATTATTTCAATAACTGAGGCTGCATTTTGCATTCTCCAGAAGCTTTAATGACTGACGAAAGGAAAACTACAGGAGACGAGCAAGACTGACGAAGGGAGCTTCTGCTCTCGAATGCCGATACCCTGAAAATCTTGTTAGTCTTTAAGGAGCTGCAGGACTCGAATCCTGCTTTTACACTGCTATCTACAAGAGATTCCCTTCTTTGCAACACCCCTCCCACCGTCTGACTGGGATACAAGGGTGTATGGATCTCCCTTTCTACTCATATCTGACGAAGAGAGCATTGACTCTCAGAAGGTTGTCTCTAAGGTGCTATTAGACTTGAATCTAGCTAGCCTATCCCAATTTAACATAATTTAGAATAAGTATAAAATTTAGAGTTAAGAACCTTGCATGTTTTCACTGCTTCTTTTTATCCTTGCTCTGCTTGATGCTTGTACAGACCATGTGTTCTCTCTTTAACTGTTTATTAAACTTCCAGCGTGGTGTAGTGGTTAAGAGCGGAGGTTTGAAGTAGTGGACTTTAATCCGGAGAACCGGGTTTGATTCCCCACTCCTCCACATGAGCAGCAGACGTTAATCTGGTGAGCTGGGTTGGTTTCCCCACTCCTATACACGAAGCCAGCTGGGTGACCTTGGGCAAGTCACACTCTCTCAGCCTCACCTACGTCACAGGCTGTCTGTTGTTGGGAGGGGAAGGGAAGGTGGTAAGCTGGTTTGATTCTTCCTTAAGTGGTAGAGAAAGTCGGCATATAAAAACCAACTCTTCTTCTACTTCATATTTTGAATGCCTGACACCTGATCTCTCTCCATAACCACACCATGCTTATTCAGTCCTGCTTTCCCAAGAGCAGTAAAGGGGAGGAGAAGCATTTGAGCGTGCCATCCCTGAAGTGTGAAAGCATGATAAATTGTTCCCAGGCTAGCTAGTAAGAGGAGATGCAGCAATTAGGCGGAGCCTTGAAACAGCCATGCAGCTACAAAGTGCTAGATGTACAGATCCATCTAGCAGGGATCCCCTCTGTTCTAATCAAGCTGATTACAATATACATTGTACCTTTTCATCCTTTACAAGCATTCTTTCCAACAACACTCCCCACCTTCTGACTTGGGTAGAAGGACTCAGATCTCCACTTCTGTTCTGCTGTGTCTGATCAAGGGAGCTTTGACTTTCGAAAGCTTACATGCTGAAACTCTTGTTGGTCTCTAAGGCGCTGTGTGTGTAAAGTGCCGTCGAGTCTCAGCCGACTCATGGTGACCCCTTTTTGTGGTTTTCACGGCAAGAGACTAACAGAGGTGGTTTGCCAATGCCTTCCTCTGCACAGCAACCCTGGTATTCCTTGGTGGTCTCCCATACAAATACTAACCAGGGCTGACCCTGCTTAGCTTCTCAGATGATGAGATCAGGCTAGCCTGGGCCAGACACAAATCTAGCTGTTCTTTTAGATTAGAGCCAGCTTGGTGTAGTGGTTAAGAGCAGTTTGTTTGTTTGTTTATTGTTGTTATGGTCATAGACCAGCACGTGTATAAAACACAATCTTAAACCCACTCGTTAAGAGCGGTTGTTTGGAGCGGTGGACTCTGATCTGGAGAACTGGGTTTGATTCCCCACTCCTCCACATGAGCAGCAGAGGCTACTCTGGTGAACTGCATTTGTTTCCCCACTCCTACACATGAAGCCAGCTGGGTGACCTTGGGCTAGTTGCAGCTCTTTCAGCCCCCCCTACCTCTCAGGGTGTCTGTTGTGGGGAGGGGAAGGGAAGGTGATTGTAAGCCGGTTTGATTCTTCCTTAAGTGGTAGAGAAAGTTGGCATATAAAAACCAACTGTTCTTCTTTTTTGTTGGTGGCAGCAGTTACTACCCAGAATGGTTATCCCCTGGGAGTAAAGGAAAGGGGCATCATCACTGAATGGAGACCAAGGCTGACTGCAGGGCTTTTCTGAGTACGCAGAACCCAAAGGAATGGGGCTTGCAAGGCCGTTCCTTTACAGTAGGTTAAGTAGATGACATTACATTCCTGATATAATGTAAGATGCCCTGACCTGAATAGCCCAGGCTAGCCTGATCTCGTCAGATCTTGGAAGCTAAGTCAGGGTCAGCCCTGGTTAGTATTTGGATGGGAGACCACCAAGGAAGTCCAGGGTTGCTACACAGAGGCAGGTGATGGCAAACAACCTCTGAACATCTCTTGCCTTGAAAACCCCTTGGGGTCTCCATAACCCAGCTGCAACTTGATGGCAGAAAAATAATAATGTGAGACCCCCTTACGTACACACTCACTTGCAATATCTGCGATCTGAGATGGGACAGTCCATCTGCCTCAATGGGGAACTAGGTCTTAACCACATTGAGAGGCGTTCTAATAATTAAAGAACATTGCAAGCCAGATGCAAGAGGCAGACCTCTCCGGAGAGGCAGCTAAAAAAATAAAGTGAATTGGCCCTTAGGCCCAGGAGGTATGCAGTCACAGAGCTCTTGACAGAGATGCCCTGGCCCTCCTCCTTTGGGCGTTGTAGTTCTTGTTAAAATGGTGCTTGTGCAAAGACAACACTGAGCAAGCTCCAAGTGGTACTTGGGCTTGAGGAGAGATTAATATGAGCAAATGCAACACAGCCCATGGAGTCCTTCAGGAGTTAATATTTCCCTTCCTGAATGGGCCGGGTAAGATTTCCAGCTGACAGAATGGCTGCCAATTCCGAACGTGCCTTTGTTTTCTCCCCATCAGTTTCCACTTTGGAGAGTTGAAAGCATTCTGAGTTGCGTGCGTTTGTTTGTTTTGTAAACACCCCCCCCTTCTTCAGAGCATCTTAGGAAACTTGGCAGCCTGTCCAAGACTCTTCCTTCTTCCTCTTTCTCAGGGTAGATTCAGAAGACAGAAGAAGAGCTCTCCAGGATCAGACCAGTGGCAGTGGCCCATCTAGTCCAGCATCCTGTTTCCCACAGTGGCCAGCCAGGTGGCCCACAAGCATGGAGGTGAAATCTTCTCATTTCGCTTGACCCCCACCCCAGGAATTAGTATTCAGAGATAAACTACCTCTGGATGCTTAGCTACTCAGCAAGAGCCACCGATGGACCAGTCCTCCATGCATTTATTTAACCTCTTTATCAAGGTGAGCTAGTGGCCATTCATCATGAGGCAATGGGTTCCATGAGTTAATTAGGCATCCTATGCGAAAAACACTTTCTCTTTCCCACCCCATTGACTAGTACTGAGGGAAGGAGGACCTCAACCATGATTGTGGCTGCAGTCCTAGATTGGGGTGGTATAGAGGTTGGTCCCGGGAGCGCTGAGTTCAAATCATAAGAACATAAGAAAAGCCATGCTGGATCAGACCAAGGCCCCTCAAGTCCAGCAGTCTGTTCACACAGTGGCCAACCAGGTGCCTCTAGGAAGCCCACAAACAAGACGACTTCTGTCCTGAAGTTTGTTGAATGACCTTGGACCAGTCTCTCTCTCATTCTAACCAACCTCGCAGGGTTATTCTGAGGATATAATGGAGGAGATGAGATCAACATATGGCTTTCGGTTCACATTGGGAGGAAAGATGGGTATAAACGAATTTTAAAAATCCTGTGCACACTTACAGTTCTGTGGGGCTTTCTTCTGAGTAAATGTGCATAGGCTTGCCCTCGAAGAATGCAATTCAATGTCCAGGTGCTTGGAAATAAGTCCACTGAACCCTTTCATTTGCTCATTTGGGCCCCTACCCCAGGAACCTCTGCAAGTGGATAAAATATGAAGCTTTGCAATTTGCTTTTCCATCCCCCTCCCCAAATATTTGCTGGAGATTTTATGGAGGGAGAGATGAAAGCAAAGCAGGAAGAAATCGAGCATCTCTTTTCCTTTTCAAGTGACCATCCATTTTGGGGATCTGCACAGAAGCAGATCCAATGAGGGGGGCAGTCAGGGTAACCTCCCTCCCCGCCACCTCAAGTCATTCCTTCATTTTGTTCCAAGGCTCCCGAGTGAGTGTGAAGGGAGCTGAGGCTATCCTAGGCACAGAGTCATGGCAGGAAGGCCCCTACTGCAAAGTGGGCCTTGGCTTAGGAGATGCCTCCCCGGAGGGCACAGTCCCCTGAATGTGGGGGTGTATGATATGTAGTGGTCCAAACTTTATTTTGGGGTGCAGAGCTTTTAAATGGTCCTCAATATCATTCAGGAACTAGGAGATGTGAATAAGGAACTGGGAACCAACTTCAGCCTCCTCCTTGACTTTCTAATGCACTGGCAGAGCGCCTGGGCCTGTTTGCTTGTTTGGAAAACCAAACAGACCTGCTTCCTTTGGTCGCTCCGATTTCTTTCAGCCAGAGTCCTCCTTGTAATAAAGATGGAAGGGGGGGTACCCAAACAAAGCTCAGCGACAACAGGCATCTGGGGCTCTTCCCTCCCCCTGCGTCCCTCCTTCCCTCCCTCGCTCACAAGTTTCCTAACCACACAGGACTCCCTCCCCAACAGCTTTCTGGAGTGCCTCGAGGGGTACAGCGGCGGCCGGGAGGAGCAAATCCGGCGCATCGTTTCAGGCACATCGATCAACCTGATGGCTTGCGGTAGACTCCTCCTGACCCCCAGGACAGGCCTCAGCAAAGCCCCGTGGATTGCAGACGGAGGAGGACAATGAAGCCAAAGGCCTCCATCCCAGGAGCCTGGTGGCGGGGAAGGGAAGGGGAAAGAAACGAAGCTCTGCCGCAGGATGAGGGGCCGTGGCTCAGTGGTAGTGCATGTTGAAGGTCCCAGGTCCAATCCCCGGCATCTCCAGTTAAAGGGACTAGGCAGGTAGGTGATGTGAAAGATCTCTGCCTGAGACCCTGGAGAGCCACTGCCAGTCTGAGTAGACAATACTGACTTTGATGGTCCAAGGGTCTGATTCAGTAGAAGGCAGCTTCATGTGTTCATGTGTTGATGGCGCCCTCGACTCCCCCCCAAGCCCAGGCAATGGGGCAGGAGGGCCCTTCAGAAAGAGGCACCATCCATCCCCCGACAGAGGAAGGGTCCCCTCGGGTTCCAGGCCAAGGCCGGCAGCAGATCTTGTGGGTGTCGGTTTTTATCCTGTTCATAACAAGTGTCAACCTCTCGCCTCCTGGGTTTGGAGCAAGTGTGCCTGAAAGGGTTGGGCTCAGACTCCCCACCACCAAGAAGCACTCATAAGAACATAAGGAAAGCCCTGCTGAATCAGACCGAGGCCCATCAGGTCCAGCGGTCTGTTCACACAGTGGCCAACCAGGTGCCTCTAGGAAGCCCCCAAACAAGACAAGTGCAGTAGCACCATCCTGCCTGTGTTCCACAGCACCCAATATATTCTGCATGCTCCTCTGATCCTGGAGAGAATAGGTATGCATCACGACTAGTATCCATTTTGACTAGTAGCCATGAATACCCCTCTCCTTCATGAACATGTCCACTCCCTTCTTAATGCCTTCCAAGTTGGCAGCCATCACCATGTCCTGGGGTAGGGAGTTCCACAATTTAACCTCAAATTTATCAGGCATTGGTCCGCAGTTTCATTTATAAAATGAACATGTGTTGGCTCTTTCATATGGTGCCATCTCCGTCTGTATGGTTTACCAACTGAGTATCATTTATATGTTGAAATTGTTGTGTTTTTCAAGAACGTAAGAAAGGCCCTGCTGGATTAGGCCAAGGTCCATCAAGTTCAGCGGTCTGTTCACACAGTGGCCAACCAGGTGCCTCTAGGAAGCTAACATTTTGACCTCCTGCAGAGCATAACTTAGTCAACCCCATCCAAACATCTTGAACTCCTGTTGGTATATCTCGGTACACTGTCAAGTTATTGTTCAATAATTTCTCAAGACTTTAGAAGAATATTTACTGCCTTAAAGGTTTCTTGGGACTGTGTTCTGTAGGAATCTAATGTCAATGCCTTATCAGCCAGCACTTAAAAACATAAGAAAAGCCATGCTGTATCAGGCCAAGGCCCATCAAGTCCAGCAGTCTGTTCACACAGTGGCCAACCAGGTGCCTCTACGAAGCCCACAAACAAGACAACTGCAGCAGCATTATCCTACCTGTGTTCCACAGCACCTAATATAATAGGCATGCTCCTCTGATCCTGGAGAGAGTAGGTATGCATCATTATCTGCACTCCGGTGGCGCAGGTCCCGGCTGGAGAATAGCCCCCCTTTAAAACTGGGCTGGTGCTAGCCGGACTGCTGAGTCAACCCCGTCGGCACTGAGTCTTGCCTCCAGACCGGAGGAGCTCCCAGCTGCAAGGAGATCAGTTGGCAGAAGGGCTTCAGATTTTGGGCAAGGACTATTTTGGTGTTTGGGAAGGACTGTTTGTGGCCTTGGGAAGGCAGTGAGCCGGACTCTAGACAGGGGGACTGCCTTCCTCTCCAGAAAGTGGCCGGGCTTCCGCTCCCCCCACTCCCTGTCGGTGGAAGGGGAGGCCGCTCACTTGCCCTGCTGGCAACATCTGTCCGGCCTCATCGGTCGCCTTTCGGCCTCTGCTATGAATGGCTGGATTTGTGGCAGTGCCGCCAGAGCACGTGGCGCTTGGACGGGAAGAGCAATCCTATGCAGAGAGATTCGGTTCTATTGACATCAGTGGAGTCCCTCTTGCTGAGAAAAGAGCAATCCTCAGCAGGGTGACTGGGAAGTAAGGACCTCTGTATTCACTTGTGTGTGTGTGTTAAGTGCTGTCAAGTCTCCCTGGTAAACATGCCCAGGGAGTTTGGTCAGGAAAAGCATCCCAAAAGGCTAATGTCAGGCCCCTGCCCTGAGGAGTTTCCAGCCTTGCTCTGTTGTCCTGGTTGATGGCCCTGCCCGTCCAGAGAGGGGATGTCTCCAGGACCAAGGCAGGCAGCATTTCTGGTTTGCCAGTGCAAATGGACAGCCCTCTGGCTCTGGCCTAAATGCGCAAAGCCATGGAAAGAGTGGACGGGGAGAAGCTTTTCTCCCTCATATACTAGAACGCGGGGTCATCTGCTGAAGCTGGAGGGTGAGAGATTCAAGACAGATAAAAGGGAGTGTTTCTTCACACAACACATAGTTAAATTGTGGGACTCCCTGTCCCAGGATATGGTGATGGCTGCCAACTTGGAAGGCTTGAAGAGGGGAGTGGACATGTTCATGGAGGAGAGGGCTATTCATGACTACTTGTAAAAATGGACACTAGTCACCGTGCATACCTATTCTCTCCAGGATCAGAAGAGCATGCCAAATATATTGGGTGCTGTGGAACACAGGCAGGACAATGCTGCCGCAGCCGTCTTGTTTGGGGGCTTCCTAGAGGCTCCTGGTTGGCCACTGTGTGAACAGACTGCTGGACGTGATGGACCTTGGTCTGATCCAGCAGGGCCTTTCTTACGTTCTTAATGATTCTGCCAAGCCTCCAGTGCCTTCCCACATCAGGATCCCGCTTCTCGGCAGAGGGGCTTGAGGATCACCCCGGTCAGCTCAGGCTCCTTCACTTTCTGCCATCAGGGGGGACATTCTTGCCCTCCGCAGCACGGGGAGCCAGTTGGCCTCCAGTGGGTCGGCCCAGGCTCGGGCAGGCTAGGCCGGCCAAGGGTGCGCCTCGACGCCACCGCGCCTCCCTTGCCAAGGGGCCTTTAAACAGGCCTTTTGGGGAGGCGCCCCGGCCGACGTCTTTCTCCCTGGGCCGCAAACAAGCCTAAAGACGTTTTGTTGAATAATCCCCAATAATTGTAGTAATTAAAACCATCATCCAGTCACCTTCCTTTGACACAACAGAGTCTTCCCTTTTTAATTGTTCATGCGTCTTCTGCGGGAGAGGGGAGAGGAGCGGGGAGGGGGCCAGCAGAACTGGGGGGGGGTCAAATCCAGATCCACGCCAGCCGGTCAGAAGGGGGGGGCAACGCTGGAGGGAGGGAGAGGACCCCAAGGAGAGACTCGATCCCGCAGCTTCTCTCCCCCACCCCCCAGCGAAAGAGCAGGCCGATCCGCATCTCCTTTCTCGCCGCTGCCGCCCCTAACCCGGGAGAGATGAAACGCTCCGGCTTTGGGGGGGGGGGCTTTGTTTGCAGGGGGTGGGAAGGGAGGGCGTCGTAGGAACAAATCTGAAATGAAAGCCGAGACAGGGACCGCTCAAGAGTCCCCTAATTCCCCCCTTTAATTTCCGCGATCCGTTTGATCCCCAGCTGCTTCCTCCTTTCTTTCTCTCCCCCCCCCACGCTCTTTTTTTGCTTGTTTATTACCTAGAAGGCCAGATCTTTTTCCCCCCCCTCTTCTCTCCCTCTAATCAAAAGCAACGCGTCGCCGTCGGCCTCCGAAAGGCAAAAACTGTTTGCAGCGCGAAGAAAGGGGATTCGCAGGACTTCTGCGGGGGGGGGGGGAACGGGACAAAACAAAACTCGGGTGTTCTATCTCCCCCCCACCCACACACACACACAACATTATTCTCCCCCCTTCCCTCCCCCTTAAATCTAGCTCTTTGAGAGAAAGGGGGGGGAGAGAGAATCCTTTTCTTAACCAAAGTTCTTCTCTCGGTAAACCAGTGGTCGTTTCTGTCTCGTGTAAATGAAAAGCGTAATTGAGACGGAGGTTCAGAGGGGGGAGAGCCTCGCCTTCCTAAAAAAAAAAGGGGGGGGATGCAATCATTTGTATAAATTGTGGAGGGGGTGCTGGGCAGCTTTCCGCCCACCCCACCCCTCTCCTCTCCTCTTCTGCCTGGCGAGGCTTGTGTTTGCGCCTTCTGGGAAGGGCAGGCGCGCAGAGACGCCGGTCACGAAGCCCCTGATTCGGATTCCCGGGCAAACTGCTCTTCTGCCGGCTGATTTGGAGCAACCGCGACCCCGCCGGAGCGAAGCCACCGTTCCCTCCCGAGCTCTTGAGCGTGAACCCGCGAGCCCCCCAATCATCTCTAATGAACCGATTGTTTCGCGGTCCTACCTCCTGAATGTTGCAAGTTTAAGAGTTGGTGCAGATCAAAAGAGCCCTGGGAAGGAGGGGGTGGGGGGAAGAATCGGGGGAACCAAATTTTTCCTGAAAGGAAGGAGGGCTGTTGCCTTTAATTAGACCATTTTTCTTTATTAGTATTCATATTGAGATTTAAGGGTGGGAGGGAGGGGAAGAGACGCGTGTTGATTTAGCCACGGCGTTATTTACCATGTAAATATATTCCGAGACAAAAAAAAACGTCACGGATCAATTGTAAAGGACCCGGATACATAATTTTAAAAAATCAGTTTCAGTTTATATGAGGTTCTCACCCCACTTTCGCTTCTTAGTCAGATTTGTTTATGCAGAATCGACATTTAATAGTGCTAATTGCACTCCAGTTAAATTGCCCTGATTGCAGAAAGGGAAGCAATTTTCGTGCTCTCTGTCTGGGTTTGGAAGAAATTGTTTTATATTCACCTCTTTATAAAGAAGTAGAGATAAGGCACCGAGCCTTTGCACAAATTGCACTTATGGGCTGACTGGCAGCATTCAGGCGCTATAATAGAGCATTATTTGGCCGTTTTGAATAATGTAAAGCGTTTGCTGAAAGCCATTCTCCTGAAAATTGCTTTAACTTTTAAAAGGGTGATGATTCACTCCAAACCAGGGCCTTTGTTACATTGTCATTATCACCCCCAAATGTTTTAACAGTCAGCTCAACACTTCAGCATAACACGCTGATCTTTGTTTAAAAACTCGGGTTTTTTTGGAGTATGAAGAAATCTGACAGAAAATGCTTGACCCCCTAAAGATTTGGGAGTAGAGATTTATCTCTCCCTCTCCCTCTCTCCCCTTGAGCCCTGGATTACTGGCTCCCTTTTCAGAGGCAGCCGAATCAGTCGATTTCACTTTTATTTACTAAGAAAAAATAAAATAAAATATGGATGGATAAGTGCAATACACAACGCCCCTGTGTTTTAAAAACAAGGCGGAAAAAATGTAATTAGGTTTGGGGGGAAGCTGCTTGTGTTTGTTATATCAGAAGCGGATTGGGTGGGCAAATCTGTTGTGGGTGCCCCCCCCCACCCAGACGCTGGGTTTAAGATGAATGGTTTAAAAGCGTGCGCGCAGGGGAGGGCAAGCCCACCCACTCACCTACCCCCCTCCTCTGGCAATGGGTGTAGGGGGATTATTTTACTGCCAGCCTTCCTTAAAGAGAGGGTGGGAGAAGATTCTCCCTCTCTCCTCCTCGAGCTGCCCCCTGGTTGGCCAGAAACGCCCCAGCGCCACTTAACCATCACCTCTATTAGCAGAGGCACCGGCGGGCATTCTATAAATAAACAGGAGAGCGCATCTCCCTGCCTGGCTAGAGGGATGGAGAAGACGGTCACCTGTTGGCTGGGCGAAAGCCACCTGGCCGGATGTCCCTGTGGGTCTCCTTGCCTCAGCTGGGCTGCTGGATCCCCTCCCAGGATCGCTTTTCAATAGTCCCCCCCCACACACACACACACATACATACAGAGAGCGCCCTTGGGCAGAGCCCTCACTTCTGTCTCCCTGGGTGAATTTTGCCTTCCTCGTTCTCCGCCACCCCTTCTCTCCCCCAGCCCCACAGCTCAGCGTAAGTTACCGTGCAAAGGCGGTTTTGGGGTGGGGGGCAGATAAGCAAGAGAGTCCTCCGACTTCTACAATTCTAGCATTTGGATTTCGGCAACCCTACACTTCGCTCCAAACAAAACAGGGGACGCGCCAAAGCGTTCAAAGAAAGGATCTTCTAGCTGTATGATAGCTGGTTTGGATTAGAGTGACTTGGGGACTAGTTCGTGCGTTTTTTAAGAGGTGGCACAAAAAAATTATTTTATTATATACTAGATTGTTTGATTTTTTTTTTAATTATGACATAAGGAAAGCAGGCAGGCTGGTTGGGTTGGGGAAAATCGTGATTCTCTCCCCCCCCCTTTGCCTTTCAACCACGTGTATTTTGCATCTGCGAACTGGTGGTGCTCGAAGTAGCAGATGTGGCAGAGCAGAAGATTTAGCAGGAGAAAGAGACCAAGTTTAGCTCTCCGCGTTTCCATCTTCCCATTCCCCATAACCGCTGTGAGGAGCAGACAGACAGACAGACAGACTGGGGGGAATAACTCCAGCAGTACAGAGGGCATCGCAAGGTGGTGGTGTTGTTTTTTGAAAAGTTGATCTTTCGGCCGGACACAGATTGGGTGAGTCTGATGCAATTCCTTAAACGAATCCGGCTCCTTTGCCACCGTGGCAATGAGCTGCGTAAAGTTCATATTCTGGACTCATGCGATTAGAATAAAGTAGCTACAACTCCTTGGGCGTTGGTATGCTCTCGTGGGGGGTGCGGTGGGGAGATAACCCCCCAAGGTGCGTTTTACCACCAGGGCATCCACGGGGACTAAAAAAGCGTTTCCTGCAGACACGCAAATTTGTGGAAGATTGATGAGTCTTTATCGTGCGCACCTTTACGATTTACCTGCTCTTTGCAGGTTCAGAAATACAACACCACCCAGATGACCGGAATTAGTTTCTTTCTTTTATTAAAAACAAACAAAAACAGCACGAACATTATATCATCTCATTGCAATGTCTTTTTTGGCCCTTCCAAACGAAACAAACAAATGTACAATTACGCCCAAGACACAAATGTCACTGCCGGTAACGGAGGTAGGATATTTGCTGACGGTTCTCCAAATGCGTTTCGTGCAATTCGTGCCATGCAATATAGTACTGCCCCCACCCTTTAGAGACCAGGGTGACAGCGAAGGCCTATGGTGTGAAAGAATTACAGATTTAATGGGACAGCTAGTTCTGCGGAATGGAATCGTTGGATTAATGAGCTGTGTGAAGTTTGGGGTATAAAGGGAAAATCGAACACAAGTGCGCAGGGGGGGGGGAGAATAAGATTGGCCAAAAAAAAAAAAATCAGGTTGCGCCCTTCCATGCCTTTTGTGCCCCCCCCCCTTTGCCGAAACGGTTCCTAAAAGATGAACTGCCATCCTTACATGTCTTCGGTCATAACCTTAAGGCTATTTAAGACCAGGTTTTAATTGTTTGTCCCTTTAAGGAGAGTTAATCGCAACAGAATGCTTTAAAAAGACCAAAGCACGCTGGCGATGCGTGTGTGTATACAGATATACTCCTTATGCCTTTGAGTGGCACGCGCCCGGAGCCCTGGGTTCTTGCACCTCCGAGTTTCTGATTGGCTGCGGGGCAGCTCCTGCTTGTTCATTCTGCGCCCTCATTGGGCGAGAGTCTCAGCCAGCGGTACTTCAAAGCAGGCGCTCCCCACACTTAGGCTGAGTTTAGCTTGTCCAGAGCCAGGAGTGTACTTAGTGGCGGCGGAGTACAGCGGGGAGCTGGGAGGGACGCCGCGCAAACCCGCCAGTCTGCGCGCAAGGCAGAGCCCCCCCCCCCTTCCGAGCCCAGCGCCCAGCCAAGGGACTTGGCTATGGCTACGTCTATTCTGGGGGTAAGTCCGGAGACGCGTCTCCATCCACCCGGGCACGGTCCTAGTTTTAAGGTGATGCATATCGTTTCTTCTTCGTCTTTTTTTTTGGGGGGGGGGGTGTCACCGCGACCCAAACTGTTGGTGTAGCGGGAGGCGACGGCTGTGCACCTGGCGAAGGGAGATGCGCTGAATAAGGTTCCACCGAAGGCGGCTTGTTAAAGATCCTTTTTGCTGGCCGCTTTGATTTGTCCTGACTCCGATGGTGTGGTTCTCTCCCCCTCCCCTCCCGCGGCTTCTTTTCCTTAACATTTGCCGCGTTTGAATGGCTTCCTTCTCGGGTTTACCGGCCACATCTTCCAGAAACCCCGGTTGGCTGTATTTACGTTCTCGTGCCGTTTCTTTCTTCTTCTTTTTCGCTAGATTAGAAGGCTTTAGATAAAGCGCATAGTTTTGCTCGGTAGCTTTGCTTTTTAAAAGACCGGCTTGATTCAACCGCCGCCACAACAACAAAAAAGAGAATCGCGGCCCTGCCTTGAAAACCTTGCGTGGAGAGACCAGGCGTGCTTTTTAAATAAAACGAGCGCTTGCGTTGCGATTAGCACAGGATGTCGCGGTGGGCATAGCATTCGGTGCGCGGGGGGGGGGGGTTTCCTTCTGAAGCGCCTGGGAAGTGGCGGGGAGGACATCGCAAATTAAGACGGAGGTGGACGGGACTGGACCCGAATGGGAGTTTCTCCTTTCCCAACAAAATAGGACCGAAGGCGTTCAGTCGCGGCCAACTTTTCTTGCGGGGAGGCGTGGGGGGGGGGCGGTTTGGTGGCCCCCTGGGCGCTGGAAAGGAGGGCGGATGGCGCGTCCGGTTGGGGGCGAGAAGGCACGGGCGGTTGTGCCTCGCCTTTGCCGCTCTCTAGAGGCACACGCCTCCCACCTGAAGTCTCCAAACTCTGCACGGGGTTTCGCTCGGGAGTTTTGTTTTGGCGTTTTGCTCGGGGGCGAAGCTGACCGGCTCCGTTTTGTCTCTCTCCCTCTCCCCCCCCCCGGCAGGAAGAGCCACGCTTCGGAACCACCCCCCTGGCCATGCTGGCGGCCACCTGCAACAAGATCGGCAACACCAGCCCGCTGACCACCCTGCCGGAGTCGAGCGCCTTCGCCAAGGGCAGCTTCCACCCGTGGAAGCGCTCCACGTCCAGCTGCAACCTGGGCTCCAGCCTGTCGGGCTTCGCGGTGGCCGGCAGCCGCGGCTCGGGGGCGCTGGGGGGCGGCGGCGGGGGGGGCAACAGCGCCTTCTGCCTGGCCTCCAGCTCGCCCACCTCGTCGGCCTTCAGCAGCGACTACAGCGGCCTCTTCTCCAACTCGGCGGCGGCGGCGGGGGTGTCCCCGCAGGAGGCGGGCGGGCAGTCGGCCTTCATCTCCAAGGTGCACAGCTCGGCGGCCGAGAGCCTGTACCCGCGGGTGGGCATGGCGCACCCCTACGAGTCGTGGTACAAGTCGGGCTTCCACTCCACGCTGGCGGCGGGCGAGGTGGCCAACGGCGCGGCCTCGCCCTGGTGGGACGTGCACGCCAACCCGGGCTCGTGGCTGGAGGTGCCGGGCCCGGCGGCGGCGGCGGCGGCGGCGGCGGGGGGGCTGCAGGGCTCGCTGCACTCGGCCGCCCCGCAGGCCGCCCTCCACTCGCAGCTGGGCGCCTACAACGCCGCCGACTTCGGCTCGCTCAGCCACTCGGCCTTCAGCTCCACGGGGCTGGGCTCCACGGCCGCCGCCGCCGCCGCCTCGCACCTGCTCTCGGGCAGCCCGCACCTGCTGGCCCAGGAGGGCTTCAAGCCCGTGCTGCCCGCCTACACGGACTCCAGCGCCGCCGTGGCCGCCGCCAGCGCCATGATCTCCGGGGCCGCCGCCGCCGCCGCCGCGGCCGGGGGCGGCTCGTCCCGCTCGGCCCGCCGCTACTCGGGCCGCGCCACCTGCGACTGCCCCAACTGCCAGGAGGCCGAGCGCCTGGGGCCGGCGGGGGCCAGCCTGCGCCGCAAGGGCCTGCACAGCTGCCACATCCCCGGCTGCGGCAAGGTGTACGGCAAGACGTCGCACCTGAAGGCGCACCTGCGCTGGCACACGGGCGAGCGGCCCTTCGTGTGCAACTGGCTCTTCTGCGGCAAGCGCTTCACGCGCTCCGACGAGCTGCAGCGGCACCTGCGCACCCACACCGGCGAGAAGCGCTTCGCCTGCCCCGTCTGCAACAAGCGCTTCATGCGCTCCGACCACCTCAGCAAGCACATCAAGACCCACAGCGGCGGCGGCGGCGGCAAAAAGGGCAGCGACAGCGACACGGACGCCAGCAACCTCGAGACGCCCCGCTCCCAGTCGCCCGACCTCCTCCTCCACGAGCCGCGGCCCAAGGACTCCGCCGCCGGACCCAATGACTCCTAGGGGGCACTTTGGGGGAGCGGGAGGGCGGCAGGGGGGGAGGGCAGCCAAGCCAAGCGTCGCTGCGCAAGACTTTCGCCTTGGAGACTTTCGGAGAGACTTGCTTGCTGGAGAGCCTTGAACCCGGCCGGAAGGGCACCGGCGTGGACACAACCAGCCACCCCCGCCCCCAAGCGATCCCGAGGCGACCTGCTCTTCCTGGCGAAGAGCAACCGAAGCGGCTGGAGATCGACCCCTCCCCTGTCCCCAAAGCGGACTCAGCGGAGCAGACGCCCCCCACCCTTCCCCCTCCCGGGACCGCGACGCAGCCCCCTTGGGGGAGTGGATTATCACCCTATAGCTTATACCGATAAAACCGACTGCAAACTAGAGCCAAGTCCTGTTGGGCGAAGTCGACGCTTTTATATTTAATACCGGGGGGGGGGGAAAGGAGAAATCAACCTTTACACACACAGACGCACACACACACACACACACACAAGTCTCATGGTGAGAAATTTCAACAGGACAAGGTCTGAGACGGTTTCTCTCTTTCATTCATTCATTCATTCATTCATTCAACTTATGTATAAATAGGGTTCCAAAACACACACACGCGAAGGATTGTGTTCTCTCCTTCCCCTTGTAAATGTCTGTTCTGATCGGGGTTTTTTTGGGGGGGTGAATTCCTGAAATTCAGGGGAATTTTTAAAAATTATTATTATTATTATTTCTGATGCACTTTGTGGAGGTCAGTATATATGTAAAAGATATTTAAAATGTTGAGTTAAGCATTTCACTCACACCAGTAAGTTAAGGTTGTTTAAAGAAATCTAAATGCGTTTTATCTGTATTGGAAAGAAAATTCTTGACATAATATTTTCAATTTTTTTGGTATTATTATTATTAAAGGACTCTGAACAGCGTACTGGTTATTTATTCCCCAGTCAGCTCGACACGCCGATGCACTTTTTAAAAACTGCAATCCGCGGGCGACTCTTTTACCATGTGCACCGAATCAGATTGAAAGGTGACATGAATGTAAGTCGAATTAAAAATACTTGACAGCCGCGCTAACCATCCGCGCCCCTTAAATACCCGGAAATCCAGATAAAACAGTCCCCCCCCTCTTTAAGAACACCATTTCAGGGTTGCAATTCATAACCCCTCATTGAAATCGGCGACAAAATAAATCCCCACTGGATTTGCGCTCTCGAAACAGCCTTGATCTGAAAGCCGATTTGCTAAAACGGCTCTCTTTAAACTGACCACCCACCCGCCCCCTAAGAAGAGGAGAGGGACTAAAATGCCACTCCCGATTTGGAAGCAGATTTTTATAAACTGCCCTTAGGATAAAACTGGCCCCAAGCAAATATTTATTGGGGGGAAAGGAAGTCTGTTGAGTCGCTAGCAAGATCCCCCAGGTTGAGGAAGGCAATCCCGGCGGAATAAATCGCCAGAGTCAATACTCCGGAAAAGACATTTCATGCCTAAATGAAAATCTTGTTAAATGTTATTAATTTTGACTTGGAGCACATAGCAGCCCCCTGTGCCTTGTATTCCCTTATTAGAGATTCATGTCTTATCAAATATCTAATTAATCTCCTAGACATCATTTGTTCTAGCCAACTTTATCTCAGCTGGTCCGCGGGGAAAACCCTCAGAATATTCTCGATGACAAAGCTTCCCTTGAAGATCCTTTTTAATTGTCTAAATTAACTGCGCCGCATTTGCATGTCAAACGGTAAAGGGCAACCTGAGATAAAATGTAAACGTTTTAAAAGCCTTCCAAACTAAGCACTTGATTTGATAACCGGGCGCCTTTCTCTCTTTCTCTCTCTCTCTCTCTCTCTCTCTCTTTAATATTATGGAAAGACAACTGCTCCTTTCCTTTTCAAAAGACAGTTGATCTATGCAAATAGCGACTTGCCTCTGTCCCCCCCATGCAGTCAAATGGTCCTTGCACGTTATTTGAATATCAGTGGCTCGGCTATTGAAAAGATTCGAGGATGCTCTCGGGCTTCTTTGTGATTACTCAGTGCAGCGTCTTATTCTGAAGAAGAGAGGGGGGGGAGAGAACCTCAGGAATAATTAAAGGCTGGGATAAGGCCTGGGAACACATTTGGGACAGGAATCTCATTTAGGCGAGCTCTTTCAAAATAAGGCACAGTTAAATTGACCAGAAGGCAATTACTGAAATGAAAATTATTTTCACTCCCTTTGTCTTCTGACCACCAACTTAACAGTCACAGTATATCTTTTTTTTTTAAAGGAAAATCGTTCCAATGAGATAATTGCGCTACTTTAAAGGGGGAAGGGAGAGGGAGCGGGAAAAAAAAGTTAATTCAGACAGCACATTGCAGAATAAAAGGATCAAATATATTTTAAGCTTAAAAAAAGGGACATGCAAATTTCGCAGGGGGGGGGTGAAAATTATCCGGGAAAGGGGTTTTGCTGGCAGCCGTAAACCGGACCCAAAGACGCTCCCTGAATAAAAACATCTGTTGTGTCTAGCGAGAGCCGTATTTAGCTTTGCTGGGTAATTGTGCTCGAACGCAGGCAGCAAAAAAACTGGCGGGGCTCGATCATTTGTCCCCCAAAGGAGGACGGCAGCGGGTTGCAAAGGCGGCACTGGAAAGCGGGGCTCGGGGCGGGCCGAGGGGAGGAATGCGAGGAAAGGGGCCGGTCGCGCGTCGAGCCTGGAGGGGAGCTGGTGGCCTTGCGTTGTCCTCCGGCCCGTCCAACGCGCTTCTCTCTCCCCACCGTCCCGGCGTCTTCATCCTCTCCTCCCCGTCGCGAGCTTCCCTTGGCCTAAAGCACTTGTTAAGGTTGCGGGCCTCTCCCCGCCGCCCCCGCACCCCCCGGCTCGCCCCTCCAGGATCGGTGCGGGCATCCCTTAGCGACGCGCTTCCTTGCGCGCTGGGCAGGAGAGGGAGGAAGGAAGGAAGGATGGACACGGTCGGGCAGCAGCCAAGAAAACCCAGCGCTTTATGAGCTCCAGGATGAGGCTGGGGCCTCTCCGCCGCCCCCCACCCCACCCCGGTTGTGGCTGTTGTTGTGGGGTTGCCGAGGAATGCCTCCTGGCCGGGTGCTGGGCAGAAGCCGTCACGGTTCCCCGCCCGTCATAAAAAGCAGATCAAAGGCTCTCATCTCCGTCCCGGTTCTGCCCGGGCCGGGGCTCCCCTTCGCAGTTCAGCGATCAAGGACCTCTGTGCCCCCGCGGGTCAGGAAACGTCCATCATCGGCGGACTCCCCAGAAACCAAGAGTTGGGCTGCAAACTTTGGAGCTCGCCCAGCCCGGGGGAGCCCTTTGTGCCTGCCTGGGGCGAGGCGCGCCAGCTCTGCCAAGGAAACCCGAGCCGGTCGGAAGAAGAGCAAAAGGGATCTTGTCACGGGTGCGAGAATGTAGACCGGGGAGGCAAGGACTGGTGTCGGATCTCCCCGTTTTTCCAGCCGCCGTTCAGAAGGGGGAGGGTGGAAATCCGTATGATAAACAGTTTTATGTTGCTGTTATTTCTCTGATATTTTCCAGTGGGTACAAGTGTAGAATCGACCTTATCACGGATACCGGTGGGGAAACACGTCCTCAGAAGAGGATTGTCGGGGGAAGAGCATTCACACACGCACACAAACCCGAGGCGGCTGTGCGTTGATGTAGGGAAAAAAATACCCTCCGCCTGCCACTTTAACAGCTCTAAGCTTTAAAATGTGTCCCCTCTTTTGTTCTGTAAAGTTTTTAAATATGTACCTCCTGCAATATCAGAGACAGCTGTTTTTTTTGCCGTAATTTTATATATTTATATAAATTTAATACACACACACACTTGGCAAGTTTATTTCATCTCCAATTTATTTCCAGCCGTTTATCCGTATTCACCCAAGATTTTTTTTCTTTTTTGCTCACTTCCAAAAATGCAGATGAAGAAAATGTTACAGAAAAGGCGGCCTATTTGGGTAATTGGTATACTAAGTGTTTATTTTAAGTGAGAATAATTTAGCTACAAATCTTTCTTAAGACATAACATTCTTAACATATTAAAAAAAAAACCACCCGAAAACTCTGATTTGCTTTTATGTTTGACAGTCACTTCTGCGTCCTTTGAGTAGAGGAGAGGGAAAGGGGGGGGGAGTTACTTTCTAATTGTTTACTCTTTGGTGCCATCTAGAGGCTGTAGAGCGAACACTTTCCCGGAAACAGCGTAAACGTGCTATTTTTGCCACTCTCTTGTCTTGTCTATTCCCAATAAGGATGGAAACAAGAACAAAACTGCGCTGTGCATCAGCGAGCGAAGCATTTGGGTTTTTTGGCCGACGCGAACGTTATTGTATTTGTTAAACCCGTTCGCTTTTCAAACTTGGCCTATCCAGAAGGGATTTAATTCTCGGTTTAGGCTAACCCCCCCTCCCCCTTCATCCCCCTCTTTATCTCTTTGCAGACTCTAGAGATTTCTTGCATTTCTGCTGGCGGGTGGGCGATACCTGTCGCCAAGGTTATTTATACGAACAAGAAGTGGGTGGGTTTTTTTTTTTACTTCTTTTATTTATGCACGGGAGGTTTTGCCTCGGATCTGCCGCTCTCTAGATGCACCTTTCCCCCATCCAAATTCTCAAAACTCAACAATCACACACCCCCCATGCAGAGTTTTGAGAATTCGGATGGGGGAAAGGTGCATCTAGAGAGCGGCAAATCCAAGGGAAAACCTCCCGTGCATAAATGGCCTTATTAGAAGGTGCTTTTGATCCTATTCCAGCCATGTGCGAACGCTGTTCTTGCGGGGATAGACTGCGGAAGAGCAAACTGGAAGGCGCATTCCTTTATCGCCCCCGCTGTAGGTGTCCGCGTTGCAGATCGATTTAAAAGAAAAGAAAAGAAACACCGATTTAAAACATCGCATTAAAACAACCACCACCCCCTAAGAAGGGAGGGGAAAGCAGCCTCGTTTGTTAACTCCCTTCTCCCTCCTTTACCCAGCCAACCTTCCAAATTCAAGGCTCCCGGCTAGGCCAGGAGAGCCCCGCGTTCCAGAGACTAACCGCGCTCATGACGCTGGCCCTGAACGCAATTTTATGCGCATTAGGATCCGCTGCAATGGGGGCGTATGTACGTGTGTGTTGCTATTCCTCCAGAGTAAGACATGCAAATGATGCTACCGACACCGAAGAAGAAAAAGGAGAGGGGGGAAAAAGGAGAGGGTGTCCATTTATGCATGGGAGGTTTTGCCTTGGATTTGCTGCTTTCTAGACGCACGTTTCCCCTCCATCTGAATTCTCATTCGGGTTTATTTTTGAGTTTTGAGGATTCGGATGGGGGAAATGTGCATCTACAAAGCAGCAACTCCAAGGCAAAACCTCCCAGCATAAATGGCCAGTGTTGCAGGAAAGCAACCTTTTCTGTAGAAGAACCTTGACTTTGCTTTGTACAGGAGGGGGGATTAAGAACACCCCTTCCTGCCCCCCCCTTTCATCTCAAGAAGGTGGAGGAGCTAAGACAGACTTCGGGACCTCCGTCCTTTCTGCGCCGAGGCGACAGAGGCGCCCACCCACGCCAAGACCCGTTGTATGGATGGGATCCGAGCGGACTTAACATATTAAGGGGAGAGGCTGTGGCTCAGTGGTAGAGCCTCTGCTTGGCATGCAGAAGGTCCCAGGTTCAATCCCCGGCCTCTCCCAGTCAAAGGGACTAGGCAAGGAGGTGATGGGAAAGACCCCTGCCTGAGACCCTGGAGAGCCGCTGCCGGTCTGAGTAGACAAGACTGACTCTGATGGCCCTTGATGGTCTGATTCAGTAGAAGACAGCTTCATGTGTGTTCATGCGTGACTTGCGCACCGGCCCTCTCCAAGGCGCCTAGGAGCTGGGCGCGGCCCCAGCTGCCCTCTAGGCCTGCTGGGGGGTGGGGGTCCTGGGGGTCCCGGCAGCCTCCGCCTCCCCGGCGCGCCGCAGCTCCCCTTGCGCGGAGTTGGGGGGCTGGGGCAGTCTCCGCTGCTTCCTCCGCGTCTCCCCGCGCTGCCTGTTCGAGGGAAGATGTGCTAATTACTACTTGGCTAAGCAGGGCGCAGAGTCCTTGTCCGTTCCCCACTACAAAGTAAGGTTTTTGCTGGGGGGGGGGGGTTGGTTGGGGGGACGACGATATATTTTTTTTGAAAATGCCTTTCAGCCTAAAGCTGCCTTACCTGAATGTCATAATTACAGTAATTATGTACATCCAAATTACATGCTAATTAAATTAGAATCAAATCGTTCCAAATCGAAATCAAATGAGGTAGCGCGAATTAATCAATGACAACATAAATAGAGAGCTTTCCCTTCGGGGATATTTATTGTAACGATTCAAGAGGGAATCCGAGCTGAAAAGTCACCTGTTTATTTACTTTTCAATTAGTAATAATTTATTCTCCCTCTCGCCATCTACATTTTCAAGCTGTCGGCTGAGTCTCCCCACCCCCTTCCCAGACTCTAGAAAAACCAAACAGGGAAGTTGAAGAGTATAATCCGTATTTTCTTCCCAGCACCATTCTGAAGACCGGAGCAGGTAGCCAAGAACGGGAGCCCTTCCGCCGGTGCCAATTTAGAGGGGCCACAGCAGCATGGTGTAGTGGTTAAGAGCGGTGGTTTGGAGCGGTGGAGTCTGATCTGGGGAACCGGGTTTGATTCCCCTCTCCTCCACATGAGCGACTGAGGCTGATCTGGTGAGCCGGGCTGGTTTCCCCACTCCTCCACATGAAGCCAGCTGGGTGACCTTGGGCTAGACACACTCTCTCAGCCCCACCTACCTCACAGGGTCTGTTGTGGGGAAGGGGATTGTAAACTGGTTTGATTCTCCCTTAAACAGGTAGAGAAAGTTGGCATATAAAAACCAACTCTTCTTCTTCTACTCTGGGTTTCCCCCCCCTCCAGTGCCAACCTAAACTCATTGGCCACCGTGGACTTCGAAGGGTGTAAATCTGTTTAGGATTGCACTGGTTGAGCCCGTGGGAATCCTGGGGGGAGGGGGAGGCAGAGGAGGGGACCTCCCGCTCTTTCCCCCGGGGTTCATCAGCAAATTCGGCTCCTTATCGAGCAAAGGGGGACAGGCATGAAATGGGGCTTTCCTGCCCTTTCCTCCAGCGCAGAGGCGGCCGCCTTCCCGACCGGACCGCAGACACCAGAGCACATAATCAGAAAGGAAGAAGACGACTTTGGTTTTTATATGCCGACTTTCTCTGCCACTTAAGGAAGAATCAAACCGGTTTACAATCCCCTTCCCCTCCCCACAACAGACCCTGTGAGGTAGGTGGGGCTGAGAGAGAGTGACTTGCCCAATGTCACCCAGCTGGCTTTGTGTGTCGGAGTGGGGAAACAAATTCAGTTCACCAGATTAGAGCCTGCCGCTCGTGTGGAGGAGTGGGGAATCAAACCCGGTTCTCCAGATCAGACTCCACCGCTCTGAACCACTGGCTCTGGTTCCTGCGTCCTGGAGTGGTTCCTCTCCAGCCTGGACTGCAAACTCTTAATCCGGAGTAAGTGGTGGTAATAATACTCGTGTAATTGCTACCGTTTCCCTGGAGTCCCGCCCCATTCAGAAGCTGCGATCCACAAAGCATTTAAGCCGCAAGCTTTCGCGCAATCAAGGGGGAGGGAGTACAGGGAATCAACACAAGTACGCGGAATCACAGATTATCTGGGGACTGCCCTGCCCCTTTTCTCAGAGTTGCTGTAGGAAGACCTTACTAAGAAAGCACCCCAATTTCTGGCTTGCATCCTCCTCCAAATCCAGCACCGCCGACTGTTTCCTCGACGAGAATAGTTTATCAGGCTTCTTCCACTGTGCAGCCCCATGCGTATTTACACGGAAGTAAATCCCACTTTATTCAGTCCCAGATTAAATGTGCACAGGATTGCAGCCGTGGTTCGATGGCATGCCTCAGGCCGTTTGCTCTGGAGTAATCTCATTGGGTCTAAACCCCTAGCTTGAAAGAGGATTCTCATACCCTACCTGCGCTTCCACCCCCAGCCTAACAGTCCTTACTCGGAAGTAAGCGCGCCATTTTCAACAGAAGTACTTCATAAAATGGATGGCAGCCTGCCAAACCAGAGTAAGACTGACCATCTCCCTCGACGGTTTTTTTGGGTGCCTCTTGTGCGTGCATTTCCCATGAACTGAGGCTCAGCGGTAGAGCATCTGCTTGGCGTCCAGAAGGTCCCAGGTTCAGCCCCCGGCATCTCCAGTTAAAGGGACCAGGCAGGTAGGTGATGTGAGAGACCCCTGCCTGAGACCCTGGAGAGCCGCTGCCGGTCTGAGAAGGCAATACTGACTTGGATGGACCAAAGGTCTGGTTCAGTAGAAGGCAGCTTCATGTGTTCAACGTTTTGGGGGGCAGGAGAGAAGAGGGCGCTGGGCCGCGGAACGATTCCAGCCCGGATCGCCCCCTCCCGGCGACTGGCTCGCTGTCTACACCACCAGGACTGCAGCGAAGGGGTGGTGTGTCTGATGCGGGCGCCTCTCTCCCCGAGTTCTATTCCCCACCCACGCCAGCATCGGACCCGCCTTCCTGCCGTTTACGCACGAGAGGTTCTTGCCTTGGATTTGCCGCTCTCTGGATGCGCATTTCCCCCATCCAACTCCTCCAAACTCAACTATAAGCCCCCAGGCAGAGTTTTGAGAATTCGGATGGGGCAAAGGTGCATCCACAGAGTGGCAAAACCGAGAGATCCCGACCCTGGTGGGAGGGGGGGGGCAGATGTCAGGTTTAAAACCTGGTGGTGTTGGGATTGCTCTTCCCTTGGGGAAAGAGGTCTCCTCGGCCGCCCCGTCGGCGAAACTCTGGCCTCATTGGCAGGGTGACCGACGAGGCGCTTTCTCTGCCAGCTGCTGAGCTTTGGGGGGAAACCCGGGCCATTCATGCCTGGGACGTTTCGCCTTGGATTTGCTGCTCTCTGGATGCACCTTTTCCCCCATCTGAATTCTCAAACTCAAAAATAAGCCCCCATGCAGAGTTGGGGTAGTGCGGATGGGGAAAACGGGCATCTGGTCTGGAGAGCGGCAAATCCAAGGCGAAACCTCCCAGGCATAAATGGCCCCTGCCTCTGAGTGCCGGAGGAGGCGAGAGTCCTTCTAGACCGGGGAGTCCTGCCTGCAGGAGAGAGATCGCCTCTAAGCGCACAAATTCCGGTTCAGTTTTTTTAAATGTAAATATACTTGGCCGTGAGCAAGGTTACGGTTTCAGCCCGATCCTATGCCATCCATGTTCACTCTGGAAATTAGTCACCACTGGGGGAACCTGCTCCCGTTGGCAGTCATGCCACGGCGTGGGCTGGCAGGCAGGAGAGCTCCAGTTCCTTGGCATGGCGCTCTCTGCTCGCTGCTGCATCAGGGTCATCCCCGGGATTCACTCTTCCTCTTGTCTCCAAAGGCCTCTGCAGTCCTCCTCCCACCCCCGTGACGCAAGGGCAGTTCAGCAGCGTAGCTGGGGTTTTGCGCCAGAGTTTGGATCCTGCGGCCGGCGACTGCCCTGCGTTGCTTACGCTGCTGCGGCTGCAAATCGCCCAGCCCGGCGCTGGAGGCATCCCGGTTTTCACAATTCAGCAGAGCAGTCGCGTGTGGTCATTTGTAAACCGACAGCACCTCCTACAGGGTGTGATTTTCTACTGTCAAAATAACAGCCAAAGTAACGGTGGCAAAGTGATTCTATTTTTAGAATTAAGCCCACCAGATTCAGGAGCAAAGTCACACTTTTGAACATGCCGAGTTGTTTTCTGCTGTTGCAGAAAGTTGGACCAGAACCAACAGGTTGAAATTAAATCAAAAGAGTTTCCATCTAGACATTAGGAAGAATTTTCTAACAGTTAGAGCAGTTCCTCAGAGGAACAGGCTTCCTGGGGAGGTGGTAAGTGCTCCTTCCCTGAAGGTTTTTAAGCAGAGGTAAATGGCCATCTGTCAGCAATGCTGATTCTATGACCTTAGGCAGATCATGAGAGGGAGGGCATCTTAGCCATCTTCTGGGCATGGAGTGGGGGTTGTGCGTGGGGGAGGTAGTTGTGAAATTTCTGCATTGTGCAGGGGGTTGGACTAGATTACCCTGGTGGTCCCTTCCAACTCTATGATTCTATGAACACTCCCCTAAAAAGGAACTTTAAAAATCCTGTCCCTGATCCTAATGTATTTGCAACTAGCAATTCCACAGCAACAAAGCCGCGTTTGTTTTGTGTTGTTCTGCAGTAGAAGAGCAAGATTTAAGTCTAGTAGCACCAGAGACCAAAACAATTTCCAGGGTATAAGCTCCCTTCTTCAGGTGCCAAGTTTGTACACCTGAGCTGCACAGAACACATTTGCTTCATTTGCACTTTACATTTTTAGTTTCCCCCTTGAAAACTCTTCGGTGTACTGCTAAAATGTGCTGTGGGAAGAGATCCAAATCCAAGCTGTGTTTCAGCCAGGGGGTGGACTGAGATATTACGAACGGCCTTGGAGGAATCTGCACTTTGGTACTGGCAGTGCCCGAGGGGGCTATTCGGCTCAGCCCCAGGACACGGTGAGGATAGCAACAGACCAGCTTAGCTTGATCCTGGCTGTGGGCCTACCAGGAAGTCAAAGGGCCGGTCTGATACTTGCATGCACACTCTGTATGAGAGACCAATACAGCCCAGGGTAGAACAACTTCTAGGTATTCTACATAGAGGAATCTCTAATTCAAAATTGTTTATACATCCTATACACATGCCTGGGCTGGTATATTCTATCTATATATGGTCATACATTTAATACTTGTGTGTGCATTATATGGGTTTTTATTTGACCACTGAGGAAGGCCTGTAGGCCAAAATGCATATGCTCTGTGTGGTTCAGGTCGGTCAACCTTATTAGTTGCCATTGTGCCTTGTTTTATAAGTTTTAACATTTTTAACAGAGATATATGCTGGATTCTGTCCCCCTCCCCCCCAAAAAAGAGCCTGCCTTTTCCTTGAGGTCCCATTGCAATACTTCAGAATCAGTTGACCCCACCCTTATAAACAGTACTGCTTTGGGGCAGGAAGGGTAAAAGACTACCAAAGCATCTGCAGTGTGTGATTCTTAGCTATGGAAGACCTTTGCCTTCATCTTTCCAAAGACAACTAAATATTGTTCAGGAAGGCAGGTGAGCTGATTTTTAGCAGATGGGGTTAAAGTCCTTGTGGGAGGGTGGTAAACTAGTTTGCTGGTTTTAAGCAGACATTTTATTTGCCTATTTATAATTTTTCAGTCTTCGATTAAGTCTTTGGGAGCCCGGGCAGGTCTAGGAGATTCTTTTTGAACTACAGAAATGCTAATTATGTGCTATCACCAGCAAAAGGCTGGCTGTTGAATTAGAACAGCCCAGAAACTATACTGCAAACAATTTTCATGCAGCAAAATCCTGCGCATTTCAAACCAATGGCCACAGACCCATTTTTGTTTTCTGATGTCCCTGGTCGGACCAGAACCAATGAGTTGAAATTAAATCAAAAGAGTTTGCATCTAGACATTAGGAAGAATTTTCTAACAGTTAGAGTGGTTCCTCAAGAGCCCCGTGGTGCAGAGTGGAAAGCTGCAGTACTGCAGTCCAAGCTCTGCTCCCAACCTGAGTTCGATCCTGACTGAAGTTGGTTTCAGGTAGCCGGCTCAAGGTTGACTCAGCCTTCCATCCTTCCCAGGTCTGTCAAATGAGTACCCAGCTTGCTGGGGGTAAAGGGAAGGTGACTGGGGAAGGCACTGGCAAACCATCCCATAAACAAAGTCTGCCTAGTAAATGTCAAGCTGTGACATCACCCCATGGGTCAGGAATGACCTGGTGCTTGCACAGGGGACCTTTACCTTTTTTAGAGCGGTTCCTCAGTGAAACAGGCTTTCTCGGGAGGTGGTGAGCCTTCCTTCCACGGAGGTTTTTAAGCAGAGGCTAGATGGCCATCAGTCAGCAATGCTGATTCTATGACCTTAGGCAGTTCATGAGAGGGAGGGCATCTTGGCCATCTTCTGGGCATGGAGTAAGGGTCACTGTGTGTGTGTGTGTGTGTGGGGGGGGGAGGTAGTTGTGAATTTCCTGCATTGTGCAGGGGGTTGGACTAGATGACCCTGGAGGCCTTCAGGCCATCCAACTTTCCTTCTTTTAATGATCGCTCTTACAAGCTAATCCAGACTTCACTCCTACTTATACTTAGTATCTGATACATTCAGAAAAACTTTAGAGCTTCTCATGAAAAATAGTGAGGTGACGTTGTGACGCACATGAAAGGCTGAGCCAGGAGAACAGCAGCAACGTCAACTTCCACAACCCACTGGAATGGGTAAAAAATTCTGCATGACGATACAAAATAACTTGAGGAGGCTCCATTCACATCGCAGTGGAAATGGGAGACTTGAAAAAGCCGCTTGTGTGCATCCTGAGGTCAACTGCACCATTTTCCCCTTTAACAAATGGGTTTTCCTTCTCAAGGAGAAGTACAAAAGAAGTTGGAATTTGGATTTTCTAGGCATGGTTTTGAAATGGCTAAAGTAGTTCTGAAGGCAAAGCAACCCAATTTTTGGAATCAAATTTTATTTAATCCAGTTCCCAGCTTTATAGCATTGGGTTTGGGGGGATAAGAAATATAAGATATTGCAGAGCTTGAGAAGGTGCAGAAAAGAGCAACCAAAATGATCAGGGGGACAGAGCAACTGCCCTATGAGGTGCGGTTAAAATGCTTAGGGCTGTTTAACTTGGAAAGAAGGTGGTTAAAGGGAGACATGATAGAAGTCTATAAAATTATGGAGAGAGTGGATGGAGAGCAGCTTTTCTCCCGCTCTTGTAATACTAGAACACGGGGTCATCTGCTGAAGCTGGAGGGTGAGAGATTCAAAACAGATAAAAGCAAGTATTTCTTCACATAATGCATGGCTAAATTGTGGAACTCCCTGCCCCAGGATATGGTGATGGTGGCCAACTTGGAAGACTTTAAGAGGGGAGTGGACATGTTCATAGAGTAGAGGGCTATTCGTGGCTACTAGTAAAAAAGGATACTAGTCATGATGCATACCTATTCTCTCTAGGATCAGAGGAGCATGCCTATTATATTAGGTGCTGTGGAACACAGGCAGGATAATGCTGCTGCAGCCATCTTGTTTGGGGGCTTCCTAGAGGCACCTGGTTGGCCACTGTGTGAACAGACGGCTGGACTTGATGGGCCTTGGTCTGATCTAGCATGGCTTTTCTTATGTTCTTAAGTGCTGTCTGACAAGGTAACTGTGGCATTGGCATTACATTCCTACAGTACACAGCCCCAAGATACCGTTAAGACAGTAAATATTCTTCTCATGTCTTGAGAAATTATTGAACAATAACTTGACAGTGTACGAAGATATACCAACAGGAGTTCAAGATGCTTGGATGGGGTTGACTAAGTTATGCTCTGCAGGGGGTCAAAATGTTAGCTACACATTTATGTGGAACCATGTGGCTCTCTTGTTTTCACTCATGAAATTGTCCTCTTTAGGTGGAGCGGGAGGAAAAACCCCGGGTCCTGTTCAAAAACAATCAAGCATTCTGTGTTCTCAAATAGTAATTTTATCCAGAGCTGTGTCAAGTGCTATTTTCCCAGCGCACCTCACCCAAGTATTTACATCCATCAGAAAGCAAGGAAGAAGAATAACGACTGGTAAAGCCCTACTTTTTACAGAGGCATGCCAAGTACTTTTTTTTGCACTCAAGTCTCTAAAACAAACAGGAAAAAAATTATAAAATAATTTCCAAACCAAAATTAAATCGAGCGGCTTGCCCCTCCCCCCACACAGAGACACACAGACAGACACACACACACAAAGAGATCAACAGAAGAAGACATTGTTCAGGTTAAAAAGCTTGCATTTTGTTTACAATCGTTCATACAAATCGTACAGGGCTATTGGAAGTAGGTGGGTGACATTTTATGCAAAACAACCAATTTATTGGAAAGAGCGCCAACAGCCCTCACTACAGGTTCTCGAGAACAAAAGGAACAACAGAAGAGACGAGAGGTTGTGTTTGCCTCCCACATGATCTATTTTTTCCTCTCCCTGCTCCGGCTCCTCTTTCTCGGCTCCCTCTCCACAGACGCCTCTCTCTCGCAGTCCCTGCGTTTGCGTTGCTCCCTGGAAAGGCCCGAGGGGTGGCTTTCGGTTTTGTTCCCCCTGTGCCACTTTGGTGGGGGGCTGCGGCTTCTGTGCCTTGCGCGGGAACCTCTCCCGCTTCTCTCCTCCCGGCTTTTGCTGGCGCTCCTGTGACTTTCGGATTCCCTTCTCTTGTCTGTGCCATCCTCGTTTCTGCTCGCGGGCTCTCTTTTGCTCTCCCGGGAGCTCCGTTTGTTGTTCTCCCCAGAACTGTCTTGCTTTAAAAGTCTATACTTCTCCCTACCTTTGTCCTTGTTACCATGACTGCTGGAGCGCTCTCCGTAAAGTTTCCCCTTCGTCTTCGCCTCCCCTTCAGAATTGCTGCTGCTCGCCTCTGAAAACTTGCCTTTTCTTCTTGCCTTAGAATCCATCTTCTTTTGTGCCGCTTTATCTGGCCTGTCAGTCTCTCCACTGCTGCTGCTTACTGAAGACTCACTGGAGGATGTGGAAGAGGAACTGCTCTTATGTTTCCTGTGTTTACTTTTGCTTTTTCTCTTCTGCTGCTTTTTCTTCTTACGATCTTTCTTTTTATTCTTCTTCTTTTTCTCCAGGCGGTCCAGTTTCCTTTCATTTTGAACCCAGAAAAAGTAGAGCAATTAAGCAGAGAGAGAGAGATATATTTAAAAAAAACGACAATGGAACGCCACCACGGTGTCTCTTACAGGCCGGCAATTAAGCAGGTAGTACACAATACCTTCCAGACAGTGATGAGTTTATTTTTTAAATACCCACTTGGCCTTCCAAGCTTACCACCTCAGCCTTTTTAAAGATACCTGTTCTTACTATAAAAACAATCCAATTGCTACATTATGGACTGCAAAAAAGGAAAGCAGGGGCAAGCTACCTAAACCTAGGCCACAAATTTAGTATTGAAACTAGGGCTGTCAATTCGGTTCGGTCCGAACTGAAAATCAACCGAATTTCCCCTGATTCAGTGATTTTCTGTTCGGACGGATCCGAACTCAAAACTGGCGGGCAACCGGGGGGGCCGAATTCAGCGAGTTCGGGAGTTCGCGAATAAATTTGGCAAATTCGGCCCCCCTTCAGGGGAGCCCGCTGAAAGGCGCGGGCTGCCCTTTAAACTGATCTGAGCCTCTCAGCTGGGAGGCGCAGATGAGTTTAAAGGGCAGCCTGCCCCCCTTCAGCGGACTCCGCTGGAGAGGCGCGGGCTGCCCTTTAAACTGACCTGCGCCTCCCAGCTGGGAGGCGCAGATGAGTTTAAAGGGCAGCCCGCCCCCCTTCAGCGGGCTCCGCTGGAGAGGCGCGGGCTGCCCTTTAAACTGACCTGCGCCTCCCGGCCGGGAGGCACAGATGAGTTTAAAGGGCAGCCCGCCCCCCTTCAGCGGGCTCCGCTGGAGAGGCTCAAGGTTGACTCAGCCTTCCATTCTTCCCAGGTCGGTCAAATGAGTACCCAGCTTGCTGGGGGTAAAGGGAAGGTGACTGGGGAAAGCACTTGCAAACCAGCTGGGAGGCTCAGATCAGTTTAAAGGGCAGCCCGAGCCTCTCCAGCGGAGCCCGCTGAAGGGGGGCGGGCTGCCCTTTAAACTGATCTGTGCCTCCCGGCCGGGAGGCGCAGATCAGTTTAAAGGACAGCCCGAGCCTCTCCAGCGGAGCCCGCTGAAAGGTGCAGGCTGCCCTTTAAACTGATCTGCGCCTCTGGCGCAGATCAGTTTAAAGGACAGCCTGAGCCTCTCCAGCGGATCCCGCTGAAGGGGGGCGGGCTGCCCTTTAAACTGATCTGCGCCTCCCAGTAGGTTCAGATCAGTTTAAAGGGCCCCCGCACGCCTTCAGGGAATCCCTCTGAAGGCGCGCTGGGGCCGAATTTTCCCCCGAACTCCGGATCCCCCCGAATTACCGGGGATCCGAAGCGGGGGAGTTCGGACTTCGGCACGTACCGAACCCACAAGGGTCAAATTCGGCCGAATCCGAACTGTACCGAATTTTTTTTTTTTTTGACAGCCCTAATTGAAACCAGCAGATTAGTCTGCTTTCTGGTAAATTTTTTGATTAAAGGATATAACTGTTCCCTAAGTAACTGCTTCTACTTTTATTTCAGTTTATGAAGGAAAGAGAGCCAGCGTGGTGTAGTGGTTAAGAGCAGTGGTTTGGAGTGGTGGACTCCGTTCTGGAGAACCAGGTTTGATTCCCCACTCCTCCACACGAGTGGTGGAGGCTAATCTGGTGAACTGGATTTGTTTCCCCACTCCTACACATGAAGCCATATGGGTGACCTTGGGCTAGTCACAGCTCTCTCAGCCTCACCCACCTCACAGGGTATCTATTGTGGGGAGGGGAAGGAAAGGTGATTGTAAGCCAGTTTGATTCTTCTTTAAGTGGTAGAGAAAGTCGGCATATAAAAACCAACTCATCATCATCATCATCATATTTAGATACCTTCAGTCATTATTGAGTAAGACTGCAGTACTAGGCATGTCTACTCAGAACTAGATTCTACTTTATACCAAGCCCCATGAGGAAAGGCTGGGGGAGATGGGAATGTTTAGTCTGGAGAAGAGGAGGTTGAGGGGGGACACAATTGCTTGCTTTAAGTATTTGAAGGGCTGTCACTTAGAGGACGGCAGGGAGCTGTTCCTGTTGGCAGCAGAGGATAGGACACTCAATAATGGGTTTAAATTGCAGGAATAAAGGTACCGGCTGGATATTAGGAAAAAGTTTTTTTACAGTAAGAGTTGTTCGACAGACCTTATTTACTTATTTTTTTAACCTCATTTATACCCCACCTTTCTTCTCAATGGAGGCCCAAAGTGACTTACATCGTTCTCCTCACCTCCATTTTAGTCTCACAACAACCCTGTGAGGTAGGCTAGGCTGTGTGACTGGCCCGAAGTCACCCAGCTAGCTTCCACGGCAGACTGGGGATTCGAACCTGGGCCTCTCAGATCCTAGTCTGACACTCCAACCACTTCACCACACTGGCTCCGCAACGATCACTTTGTGTTATCTGTTCCGAACAGAGATGGCATTCTGTGCCAGCGATGCGCTTACCTCAAAAGTTTTTGTTTTTGCTTAGTAGTCAAGGATTTTAAAAATTCCACTTCTGGGTCATCTTCTCCTTCACTTGCAACAAATTCCTACAAAGAGGACAGGAAACACAGTGCTATAAGTTACGAATTGGGGGGGCGGGAAAGCTGCGCTGAACATGACAGCAATAATCTACATAATATGTTGGTTCTTTTAAGATGACATGTGAGTAAAATGTGGGGCTCTGGGAAGAGATAAATTGCCAGAACACTGCAAAGGAAGGATTCCTGTTGAAAGAGGTGCTTGAAATACATTTCTCTAAACAGCTCCTTCGAGGAGGACAAAGGGTAAACATCAATATACATGAGGCCCCACCATACTAATAGAAAAATCAGTGTGACTCAACAGAAAACGGTGTTGGATCCAGCCAGCTTTTTCACTCAGTCTCACCTAATTCTCCTTTTGACTGCAGCCCTTATCCCACAAGATTTTGCCCATGCTTGTCTCATGATCCCCGATAGGGTATCTAGTGGGTGTTTACAGGGGAATTTTCCCCACCTGGTTGGATCCTGCCTTATACATGCTATGGGACGATTTTCCGGTACTCACTGTTTTCAGTTTTCACATAGTTTTCAAAGCTTTTAAAGTAAGTGCTGTCTATATTTTTTTTGTCTTATCACTTTGAACACGGCTTTTTATATAAGAGTGATTAGTACATGACATGAACAAAATTAGCATGGTTCCTATTTGGATACTCGCTTGCTATGGAGAAATCTCTGACAGATAGTTTGGGTCTCATGTACTTTGTCAAAAAAAGAAATAAAAACACCCGATCCATCCTGCACCACAGTTATTTGGGTTGGCATTTCCCTGACTTCTTCAACCACCCCTGAGAGCCATGCGGTCTCAGGGGGACAACCGCAAAATAAGCAGAACACACTGCCGGGGCCAGATGTTATTTTCTCTTTGTGGCACAAGGGAGGGGGTGGGGTACACATGCCTTCAAGGCTAGTTACCAGGGATCTGGCAAGGGCCATGGCTCAGAGGCAGAGCATCTGCTTGGCATGCAGAAGGTCCCAGGTTCAATCCCCGGCATCTCCAGTTGAAAGGGCCAGGCAGCAGGTGATGTGAAAGAGCTCAGCGTGAGGCCCCGGCGGGCCGCTGCCAGTCAGAGCAGACAATACTGACCTTAATGGACCAAGTGTCTGACTCAGTATAAGGCAGCTTCATGTGTTCATGTTGGCAACCTAAGTAAGGTGTCAAGCTTAGGCACCACCTATAGCAAAGGTTGAGGTTTCTCTCTGGCAGGTAAGATCTGAACTGGCTCATGGGTGTGAATTAGGATGGAGGTAGAATCTTAAATGGAGAGCCAGCATGGTGTGGTGGTTAAGAGCGGTGGGAATCTAATCTGGAGAACCAGGTTTGCTTCCCCACTCCTTCACTTGAAGCCTGCTTGGTGACCTTGGGCCAGTCACAGTTCTTTCAGAACTCTCTCAGCCCAATGTGGAGGCAGGCAATGGCAAACTACCTCCAAAGGTCTCTTGCCCTGAAAACCCTACAGGTCGCCATAAATCAGCTGTGACTTGATGGCACTATCCACTAGATGTTGAGTATCCCTTATCCAGACTGCTTGGGACCAGAAGTGGTCCGTATTTTGGATCTTTCCATAAGTTGGAATATTTTGGAATTTTTGCATATACATAATGAGATATCTTGGGGATGGGACCCAAATGCATTTATGTTTTATATACACTTTATACACATAGCCTGAATGTAATTTTAAACAATATTTTTTAATAATTGGGTGTACACTGAACCATCAGAAAGCAAAGGGTTAACTATCTCACCAGAACCATTTTCTTTGGGAAGTACTAAAGCTCTGCCAACCTACAGAAGGCATTTCATTTATTAAACTACAGGCTGGAAATTTTTTTTTTTTAAAAAAAGAGCTGTCATTCTGGCTAATATACACACACACACACGCAAAAGTGGAAAACACAGTAAGTTTCAGGATACAGGTCTCTTGCTCCAGTCTGTTCAGCTTTCCTATAGATATGCATATTACAGAAACATTAAGTAACAATTCACAAGCAATCACATTTAGATTTACAGACATTTTCAGCTTACTGATAAAAAAGATCATTACCTGTGATGGATCATTTGCGGTCAAGTTTCTCCCCAGCACATTTTGTTTCAGAGCAAACCCACTGTTTCTCATCTCCGCTATTAGCTCCGAGGGGTGCATTGACGGCCCTGTTCACCAAAATCACAGTTTGAATGTATCATTTATATCTCTCTACCTTTTTTTGGACTCCACAGTGGGAATTCGGCTGAAGCTTTGTTAAGTAAAATCACAGCTAAATCAACTCAATAATCTTCTGCTGAGCAAATAATCAGATATGATTTTCTAAAACAGCAGTCTGGAGATTCAGAATAGAAAATAATTGCATTTTTCTTTTAGTGCAAGGGGATTCTCTTCTTATGTAACTTTTGTCAGGCTGAAAACAATATATTTAGGTATTGTCTGGCTCTAAGCTTTCGATAAAAGTACGAAAAAATACACAGAAAGCTTAGGAAACCCATGCCAACTTTAAGTCTTAAAACACTTCCTGACGCTGATGTAAAAATACACTTTTAAGAGGAACACTTCAACTGAACGGTTTCTCTCCCGTAACGGATGACATACAGGCGGTGAGATTTCCTGTTCTCCTTGCTCTCTCTTTCTCTTGTAACCCCCCTCCCCCAACCCTGGGCTCTTACTACGATTAAGCACGAACTATTTTCCCATCTGAAACGTTAACTACGGTTAACACTAACCAGTGTGACCGATATCTAGTATTTGGAACCATGGTTTAAAGCAGGTTATGCCCACGCAAGCACCTTAAGATTATCCTATCTAGCTGGGCCCCCCATCTGTGTATTTTATTTTTATTGACCCACAGTTTTAATGGTAGCGCTGGCTCGACCCTTCTGAAGTGGGGATGTATTCAGAGGCCTGTCATTGCTTCTGACAGCTCACAGGTATGATCCAAAGGCGGTCTTGTTGGTCAGTAAAATCAACTTCCACAGACCTGCTTTGCACTATCTGGACTTCCTATCTTCTGACATTCACTTATCAATAACACATGATTCTAGAAGAATTTCTTGGACACTGTGTGCCTGGGTCTACAAATTGTTCTCCCCAGAGCAACAATTTGGATCCCAACCCCTTCTTCGATTTTTAAAAAATTTATTTAGGATATTTCTGTGCTACCTCTTTAGAATCCTGTTTGAGATGGCTTACAATAAAACTATGGAACAATAAAAAACAAGCTATTAACAGCATAAAAACTATCCATAAAACAGAACAGACCATCTAAAAAGCTAAGACAAAACCCCTACTTAAAACCTTCTAAAAAGATGTGTTTTGGGCCTGGCACCTAAAAGAAAGTAAAGCAGGTTCCACGCCAGCCTCAAGGGGGAGGGTATTCCAAAGATGAGGTGCCACCACAGAAAATGTCCTGTTGCCACCCAGCTCACTTCTGAAGGCAGGGGGGCACAGAAGAGCAGGGCTTGAAAGGCAGATCTTAAAAAAAATGTAGACAAGCTGGAACGTGTCCAGAGGAGGGCAACAAAGAGGGTGAGGGGTCTGACTGAGATGTGATATGATAACCATCTTCAAGTACTTGAAGGGCTGTCATACAGAGGAGGGTGCTGAGTTGTTTTCTGTTGCCCCAGAAGGTCAGACCAGAACCAATACGTTGAAATTAAATCAAGAGAGTTTCCGTCCAGACATTAGGAAGAATTTTCTAACAGTTAGAGCAGTTCTTCAGTGGAACAGGCTTCCTCGGGAGGTAGTAAGCTCTCCTTCCCTGGAGGTTTTTAAGCAGAGGTTAGGTGGCCAACTGTCAGCAATGCTGATTCTACGACCTCAGGCACATCATGAGAGGGAGAGCATCTTGGCCATCTTCTGAACATGGAGTAGAGGTCACTGGGGGTGTGGGGGTAGTTGTGAATTTCCTGCATTGTGCAGGGGTTGGACTAGATGACCCTGGTGGTCCCTTCCAACTCTATGATTCTATGATGGGCTGGATAGTATTGGAGGAGACAAACCTTTAGATACCCTGGCTCCAAGCTGTTTAGGGCTTAGGAACCGACACCTTGAATTGTGCCTGGAAAGAGATGGGCCACCACTCCTGCAACATGCCCTCTGTTGGGAAATACGTTCCTCCAGGGGTAAGTGCGCTCTGCTCATTACAACATGCTAAGCCCAAAATGCCTACTGCTGTAGGCACATGCTTCACCTCTGATGGATGATACATTGAGGAAACTGAAGAGAGGGTCGAGATCCAAGCCACAACCCCCTGCCTGTGTCTTTAGTACACGGTTCGGGGAAAATCCTTGTTGAAGTCATTCAAAACCATGATGGGATTAATGTGGCAGAAGTAGGTGCTTAAGGAGGCACAGGAAGAGGAGACAGGCCTCTAGAAGGATCCGCTGTGCGCACAGTATTTGTGCAATAGCAATCCACTCCAAAATGGGTTTTGTGGTCACTTCACTGGTTTTATACAGTTACTTGTTACTAGATCACAATGAGTAGCCGTGTTACTCCGTCACTCACAGTAGAAAAGAGCAAGAGTCCAGTAGCACCTTAAAGACTAGCAAAATTTCCGGCAGGGTATGAGCTTTCGTGAGCCACGGCTCACTTCTTCAGATACAACTAGAATGTGATTCCATCTATCCTTAAGTAAAGATGAGTGAATAAGATACACAATGGCAATGTAAATGTCAAAAGCAAGTAAATGGTTTATGCCATCACATGCCAGCAATGCCCTTCCCCCCTCTACATTGGACAAACAGGCCAGTCCCTGTAACAAAGGTCATTTATGCATGGGAGCTTTACCTGAAGTTTGTTGCTGGCTGGAACTACACTTTCTAGCTGGGAATCTCTGCACCAGCAGTGTCCAAACTCAAATAAAGTCCCATCCCTTTAAATGCTGCATTGTAATTGGCTTACTTCACAGTGCTCACTGTGAGAGAAGATCCCCCCAAACCTAATTGCTGCATAAAAAAGCATTTTAAGAACAAAAAACGGAGCAATGTAAAAGGAAGGGGGGGGGAGAGATTCCAAGCCTCGGTTTTAAAAAGCCTTTCTTCTGCTCAGAAAGAGCTCCGAGGAAGCAGGAAGTATTTGAATCCCCGCCTCTTTGCACGCCGCTTTGGATTGGCTGAGAGAGGAAAGTAATCTTCCTGTGGCCCTCACTTTGCCGTCTGCATGGCGATTTCAACCGGGCTGACCTCAGGGGAGTGGGAAGAGTCAGGTTAACAGAGGAATAGGAAGATGCGGACATTGTGAGGGGCTGGCAGCAAGGTCATTTCGAATGGGCGGAAAACTCATAAAGAACTCCAAGGAACAACCAAGTCAGACAGGGGGCGAACGTGAGTCCAAGTATCCATGCATAAATGGCCAAAGATTGAATGGGCCTAAATCTCACATCAGAAACCACAACATTCAGAAACTAGTGGGGGAACATGTTAACCTTCCAGGACATTCAGTTGCTGATGAGTAGCAGTTCTCTTACAAAGGGATTTCAAAGGAAGATTAGAGAGACTGCTGAATTACAACTAATAATGAAGCTCAAGATTATGCATTCTCCCAGACGTAATAGAGATCTGGGATTCCTGTCTCATTACAATGCTGATTTCTCCACGCCTACTACCCCTCTGCATATCAAACCTAATCCAATCACACCTGCTAATGTCATTTATTTGCTTTTGACATTTACATTGCCATTGTGCATCTTATTCACTTGTCTCTACTTAAGGATAGATGGAATCACATTCTAGCTGTATCTGAAGAAGTGAGCTGTGGCTCACAAAGGCTCATACCATGCCAGAAATTTTGTTAGTCTTTAAGGTGCTACTAACCCTTGCTGCTGTGAGACGGGGGTGGTAAGCCCGGGACAATATTGAAGGGCTATGATATATATATAGGAAGTATTCAATTCAGAGAGCTGTGTCATTCCCAGAGCCTCAACATATAATCACTTGCTAACCTCCGCCATTCATTTCGGTGGAATTAACTTCCAAATAAATTAGGATTGCAGGTTTAGGATCACCGAAGACAAACTCCCCGCAAGCGAGAAACAAAGAAGGTGAACTTTCGGTTTTTAACGTTTTCTCTCACCTTGCTTCAGATTATTGATTTGCCACCACAGGCGTTCTGTTCAGAAGTTGCTGCTGTTGTGTATGATTTCCTCAGTGGGACTGGTTTGGGGCTGGAGCGGTGTTCATTTCTAATTCAGCACAGTAAACAACCTCCTATCTGCTGTACAAGCCTAGTACCTGTAATATACCTTTACTCCCCCCTCCTCCCGGTGTGTAGCTGAACAGTATGACAGCAGTGCATCCAAGCGGGTTGTTGTGTTTTTGTCATGCCTTTATATATCAAACGCTTATTTAGTACTAAAACATACTTTAATTGCCAGACCAATGATGGATATCAAAGATACATGCATTTTCTTCTCATTCAACTGTAAAGCTTTTTTAAAAGGAAGCTGTTGAACTATGAAACATCTCAGCATGCCCCAAATTCTCAAAAGAAACATTAAAAAAGAAGTACTTTTAAGTGTGCCGAGTCAGCTGACGCCAAATAAACAGCAGTTTGCAAATGGGAACAAAATGAGCCTTTGATGTAACTGTAAAAGGCAATCTTTTGGCAGAGATATACAGAGGTGGTATTAAAGATGCTAATAACAGGTAAGTCCTATGTACTGGGCTGCATGGAGACACTTGCGAAACAAAACCATGGCTTGGGCAATGGCACAGAACATGGGGGCACGCCGCCATTATTCTTCAAGAGCACCCTAGGTTTCTGCCTAGGAAGTATGAAAAAGCAACTCTTGACACACGTTGCTTGTTTGAAATTTTCTCTTGAAATGTAGCTAAGGAGCAACCCTGTGAAACCTCGCTGTGAAATGTCTTTGCCTGCCTTGTCAAGAACTCAGACAGTGCCCTGGAATGGCTGGCAGCACGGAGCATCAGAGACGACCCAGTGATACGTGAGGCCTTGAACAGATCACAGAGACAGTTTCGCTTGAACAGATGTCGCCAGGATATTTCTAGGCCAAGAATAAGTGTCCTGGAGTTGAAATAGGGAAGAATGCAGAGAGGCTGATTGGATTTGACCCAAAGATGAGACGGGAGAGGGCAGAGGAGTAGAGGCTGGCCTGGCTGGACATGTCTGTCCTTTCATTTGCCCATAGGGTTGCCACCCTCCAGGTACTAGCTTGAGATCTCCTGCTATTACAACTGATCTCCAGCCGATAGAGATCAGTCTCCTTGGAGAAAATGGCCGCTTTGGCCATTGGACTCTGTAGCATTGAAGTTCCTCCTCTCCCCAAACCCTTCCCTCCTCAGGCTTCGCCCCAAAAACCTCCCGCCGGGGGTGAAGAGGGACCTGGCAACCCTATTTGCCCAGCAACTGGGCAGCCTGGGCATGGGGTGGGGATGGAACCCACCGTATGAAACACGGGAAGCCGCCTTATACTGAGTCAAGCCACTGGTATATCAAGGTCAGTACTGTCTACTCTGACCGGCAGTCTCTCTCAGCAGGGTCTCAGGTGAAGGTCTTCTATGTCACCCACTACCTGACCCTTGTAGCCGGAGACGCTGGGAATCGAACCGGGGGAACTTCTGCCTGCAAAGCAGCTGCTCTACCATAGCTGTGAGGCTATGACACCACAGCCCATCCTGCCACCATTGCCATTCTGAGAGACAGTGTAGCCCAGCTCCCGCAAAGACAAAAGCAGTAGCAACAAAGGTAACATGTAGGGCAGGGGTGAATCAGCAATTTCTCAACTGGGCAAAACCATTATTTCAGCAAGGGGGGGGAAATGCTCATTTATAAAATGAGAAAAAGGTTTATAGCAAGAACAAGGGAAGAAAGAGAGAGGTATGCCATTTATGGAAGGTTCTGTTTGTGAGAACTGCTACTTATTCCAAAGATATTGTCGCTACTTTTAAAGCTTTGCTTCAGAAGGCTGCATTTTTGAATTATTGATTCACCGTGATGCAGAGTGAACATGCTGCCCTCTAGAGGCTGGCTGTGGTACACAAGACACCTAAATAAGAAATTTCTATTTCAAAATGTATCCCTTTCTTTAGAAATCGAAGGCCTGTACCTAATTCAGGCTCTGCAGGCAGGTTTGCTTAGTTCAATAAAATATGCCAAGTTTTCTAGCTGCATGAAGATCACCTTGCAGTTACAGCAAGAAAGAATCAAAACTACCCTTGCAAAAATTTACTACTATGAGTAGTTCACAAGCAGTGCAAGGTAATACTGCTTTCAAATTCTTAAGCTGTACACTGGAAAAACAAAATTACGAAGCAAGTTCTCCAAGGATTCAAGGACACTAAAGATTTTCTACATTAAATATCTGTCCACATTCATGTAATTTAACACAATCTAAAAATATTAAAGGTAGAGTAAGGAAGCAATGGCGGTATGGATAGGTTTGCAACAGGAGGGGAGCCTCTCTCATAATACTAGAACGAGGGGTCATCTGCTGAAGCTGGACGGTGAGAGATTCAAAATAGATAAAATGAAGTATTTCTTCACACAACGCATAGTTAAATTGTGGAACTCCCTGCCCCAGGATGTGGTGATGGCTGCCAACTTGGAAGGCTTTAAGAGGGGAATGGACATGTTCATGGAAGAGAGGGCTATCTACGGCTACTAGTTAAGATGGATGCTAGTCATGACGCATACCTGTTCTCTCCAGGATCAGAGGAGCATGCCTATTATAATAGGTGCTGTGGAACATAGGAAGGATAATGCTGCTGCAGTCGTCTTGTTTGTGGGCTTCCTAGAGGCTCCTGGTTGGCCAATGTGAGAACAGACTGCTGGACTTGATGGACCTTGGTCTGATCCAGCAGGGCTTTTCTTATATTCTAAAGGTGTGGGGGGCATTCTGGGTTGGATCCAGACTAAACTGGCAGTTTCCACCAACTCCCTCTTGCTGCTGCAGACCTGCCTCATGTTATTACTCAGGGGCCACCATCCTCCAGGAGCAGTGGTATGCAGTGGTGTTGGGGAGGCCGGAAAGCTCCATTCTGCCCCTGGAAAACACAACGAGGCTCCAACCCTCTGTGCATTTCCAGCATCCGTGCGAAATCGTGGAATACACTGAGCCTTGTGTGACAAGCCTATTCCTCCCCCCAGCCTGAATATACGACACGGCCTCCTAAGGTTATCTGGGATCTAGGGTTGTTTTAACCTAGAAACCTTCCCTTCAGTTACCAGGCCTTCTAAAGGTAGTGAGTGTATAGGCTTTGGGTTTGCTGCTGTGAGGTTAAGTATATGTAGTGCACAAGTAGTTGATGGAGATCACTGAGGCAGGTTTCGAACAGAAACAACAGAGAATATTTATTTATTTACAGGTTAGTCTTAGGGAATAGAACAGCAGCCCAGGTCTCCAGGCAGACAAAGGAGAAACCTGGCTGAGGCACATAAATTGAAATCAGCTATGGCTTTAGAGAGTAGTTGGAATTTTCTTCAGTGCTCTAGGACACAAACAGGCTATTACTGACTAGCCACTAGGTTGGATCCTCTCTCACACGCTCAGGATCCCACCCACGCCAGCCTGCCCTTCCCCAAGAGACAGACTAAATGGTACCAGGTCTGCTCATCCCCAGAAACAGGCCTTATAACCGTGGTACTCTATTATCTCCCAGAGATAAGAGCTAAACCACTCTGCCACACTTACGGGCCAGTTTGGTGTAGTGGTTAAGAGCGGTGGTTTAGAGCGGGGGAGTCTGATCTGGAGAACCGGGTTTGATTCCCCACTCCTCCACATGAAGCCAGCTGGGTGACCTTGGGCTGGTCACAGCTCTCTTAGAGCTCTCTCAGCCCTACCTACCTCACAGTGTGTCTGTTGTGGGGAAGGGAAGGTGATTGTAAGCCGGTTTGATTCTTCCTTAAGTGGTAGAGAAAGTTGGAGTATAAAAACCAACTCTTCTTCTTGGCACAGTTACCCCCTCTTTTTTCCCTGTCACTGCCTTCTCTTTCCCAGGCAGAACTCCCTCTCCTTTCTTGCCTCCAATATTCCAGCTCCCCTCCTGGATGTTGGAACAGCACTCCTATGAGCTCCTCTGATTTTACCCTTCAGGGGGCGGGACAGCCTCTTGCCCATCACACCTTGATTCTAAGTAAAAAGCCCTTAAATCTAAGCCAAGGCCTCACTCTTGCACAAGCCTAAGTGGCGACGCTGGACACCGCTTGGTAAGGGGTAGCCCTGGATAAACAACATCTTGCCATGATCTAGAATTCTATCAGAACTGGAAAGAAGGTTCTCTGGCCGTGAAAACAAGCACATAGGGAGAGTTTGGGAGGCTGCAAGGCCTGGTGAACCAAGACAGGAAGGACAAGGCAATTTTTTTTTGGGGGGGGGCTAAGATATCAAGAGGCCCAAGGCCAGCCAATGGCTACTTAGAGATTAATCAAGAAGAAGAAGATCTCAGGTGTCTATTCGATGAAAACCTTGTACCCAGGGACTGTGGCTCAGTGGTAGATCACCTGCTTTGCATGCAGGTCCCCTGTTCAACCCCTGGTATCTGCAGTTAAAAGGCTCAGGTTTCAGAGTGTAGCCGTGTCGGTCTGCAGTATAACAGCTTGATGCAAGTTCAGTAGCACCACAGAGACTAACAAGACGTTCACGGGGAAGAGCTTTTCAGAGTCAAAACTCTATATGTCGGGCTTGGGTTGCTGATAATGTGAAAGATCTCTGCCTGAGACATTGGACAAAGTGCTGCTTACAGTCAGACAGTACTGATCACGATAGACGAATGGTCTGATTCAGTGTAAGGCAACTTCGTATGCTCTTGTGTTCTGACCAGCTAACGAACTGATTACTATTTGCTTGGAGCCACATTTTTAAGGACCTAGGGGGAAAGTATCTGGGAGTTTACCCTTTGAGCAGGATGAGCAATATCAAACAGCTCTCTTACGTCAGCTATTAGAAGCCATTGCAAGTGGGAGAAGAGGCTGTCTATAATCCTGAATGCCCGCCAAACTTCTGAAAGCTTCCCAAGATTTCTAGAACCCCCCCATCCCCAGCGGGAGGGCTGCAAGCCCACGGTTAAGAATCACTGGCTCAGATCTTGCTCCGGCAGAGTACAGAGAACATATGTCCACCACTAATTTCAAATGATTTTAGTATTGGTAAAATTCATCGAAATTTACCCCCTAACAATATTTCCCCCTTTAGCACAATTAAAAGCAAAAACATGTAACAATCCCGCGGGAACACATGAGCATATGAAGCTGCCTTATACTGAATCAGACCATTGGTCTATCGTGATCAGTACTCTCTAACTCAATCCTGGTGCATAATAATTTTGCATTGATACTGTGTTTTGTGTTCAAAATAACACCATAAGGGCATACGTCAATAGATTAATTGGAAAACCCTAATTTTATTTTCCTGATTGAATTTTTGAAGTTGTTCTAGACCAGTGATGGCGAACCTTTAAGAGACCGAGTGCCCAAACTGCAACCCAAAACCCACTTATTTATCGCAAAGTGCCAACACGGCAATTTAACCTGAATACTGAGGTTTCCTCCCAGCTCGGCAAAGGGGGGGCGCGGGGAGTCCAGGGAAGGGGGGGCTTTGAACGGCTCCGTGCTCCCTTCAAAGCCCCTGCTGCCCCCGTGTGTGCCCACAGAGAGGGCTCGACGTGCCAGACTTGGCACGCGTGCCATAGGTTCGCCAACACGGTTCTAGACTGTACTCTTAAGCATGATGTTTACTTGTGAGCAAGTGACACTGAAATCAAACAGACAGTACATCTGGGGTGTAATCATGAGCAAGCCCTTCATTTAGAACTAAATTCATGGCTGCCACTGAAAAGAGCTGCAGTGGGTCTAACTCCCTACTCCCTTTCCTAAACAGTAGTCTAAGTTACATCATGAAGTCCTGCTCTTCCTTGCTTCTGCTCCATGTCACTGATGTTGAAAGGGGCAGAAAAAGGTGTGTGTGTAGTCATGATATCACAATAAGAGGTAAGGTTCTTAGATGCTGTTGACCGAGAACTGGGAACAGGAGAGAGAGCATTTTCGGTGCCAGCCATGTATTTCTTGAAATATCTAATTTAACATTAGAAGAATCAGAGCTATTTGGCTTCTCCAGGACTCTTCTGATGCAAAACTGCTCAACTGGTAGGCAAAGTGTTGTGTCAAAAAAAATAAGAAACTCTTTGGCTCAACGGACACTTCAGTGAGATGCACAACTGATAGCTTTGCATATAAATATGATATAATATTGTTCATACCTTATCTTGATTATGAACCTGAAAAGTTAAGAATGGGGGAGAGAGAGAGAATCTAAACCAGCTTAGTCCAAAGAAGCATTTTGATTGCCTAATTTAACTTTGTAAAGGGAGTAGTAAAAGCTTATCGCTGGTCTCCGTAAACCTCGCAGCTGGATCATTCTAACGCTACCATGTAGCTTCCAGTGATCAAAGTAAGTTACTTTATATATCAAACTAAGATTTCATAATGGAAATAAATGCAACACCAGGGGGGGTGCAGTTGTCATGAAATAATTACACTCCTGGGAGATTACAGGCATGGCTGTACCCCAGGGGTGTGATTATCCCATGATAACCACATCCGGTGAAATTGCCTTATTGCAAAAATAATCTCCATTCACCGGCAAGATATATTATTCAATAGAAGACTTCTGAAAGTGGAAAGATTATATTTTTAAAAAATATCGAATCACCAACTGGATTAGCACTACAGCCTGCATACAAAAGGGAAAAAAATGAAACCAACTCTGGCGGAGTATTTGTTATTTCGACTGTACAGATCTCTGCTGTCTGCATTGTGGAAATAGACATCCATTCTTACAGAACAAGGCACTCATTAGTACCGGACACAGGCTTTAATCTGAATGGGTACAATCCTCCTGGTGTTCTTCCAGCATCAGCAGTGAAATCAACAGGTTTGCAGATGGGTCAGAAGCACAGGCTGCGAGCCAGTGATTCTGATATATATATATATGGAGCTCCGCCAAGGCAGTAAGTTCCAGGTTCCACTAGAAATGGGGGGCTGTCAGGGCGGGATCTGGGGGGGGCAGAAGGAGCAGTTGCAGTGGGCAGAGAGGGGGCGGTGGCAGCCAGGTCAGAGGCTGCCCATGGCCAGCCCACAGCCCTTTCCAAGTGGGGAGGCTTTTCCCAGGGAGATGTACTAAAAGGAATGACAGACTTGCCCACTGGAAACAACGGAGAGGCTTGAAGGCTCACTGGACATAATGGGAGCTGGGAATGCCAACTGAGTTGCATGGGCTCTATTGAAATACATTACAGAACAAAAAAATTGCAACGAAAATGCAGAATGACTTTTCAAATAAGGTCTCTGGGCCCAGACAGACGACTCTGGGACTGGAAGGATAGGTTACAGAGTGGAATGACAGCCCCGGGAAGTAGCAAAAAAGTGTTCTGGGACTGGAATGACAGCCTACTGATGGAATAACCAAGGGTCTGATTCAGTATAAGGCAGCTTCATGTGTTCAAGAGAAAATGTAACCATGTGTGAGATAGTTTCTACTGCTCCAGAAGCACAAGAACCCTTTCTTTCCTTCCAGGGTTACAGCTTTGAATCTTCCAATGTATTCAGCTGTTGGAAGTGAATTGCATCTGGCTAATAAAATTAAACGTCTATATTGGGATGGTGTTACCTGCTACTATACTAGTGCCATTTCACAAACCATTAGTACAAAAAACTGCTCTGTAATATTTATCCTTTTTGTTCTCATCAATAGCTGCACAGTAGTCATGAGGAAGAGTCACCAACTTCCTGAAACAGATACTTATGCCTTGGAAAAATGGTTGGGAAAGGCAGAGAAACCTCAGCGTGGAAGAAAAATAAAGATAGTGCAAGACTTCTAGAATCACTGTTCTAAAGCTGCTAAAATAGAAATAAGCAAACTAATAACAGTTAGGTTGGTTGCAGAGGCTAAATTTGCACCTTTAGGGTAAGCTATGAGCAATCAAGGAAGCACATACAGCATGAGGAAGAGATCAGATACATATACACAGTTGCTCTTTACGAGATATCTTGGCGACACAATATCCAGCAGTAATACTGATACCAATCAGAGGCAGAGGCATAACTGAGGTTAAAGATTACCGAGCGTAAGAAAAGACAGCAACGAACTGGCCGTTAGTAATTGTAAGCCGTCTTGAACCACGAGGAAAGGCAGGATGGGATGTAAATGTAATAATAATAATAATCAGGAAACCACAAGATTAATAGTAAAGAAGGTGCATCCTGCCTCAGGCTGGAGATATTTTCTGCCAGGGGAGCTTTTTGCAGGCCTCAGTGATGGTCAAGAATTTGCCTGGCAACCATTGACCTCCACTCTTCTGTTCTTCAAATGCCACAAAGAGAGTCAGGTGTGGAAGGTCTCTGCAGCACCACTCAGCTTCTTTTAGTGAAACTCAGGGCGTTAACATTTAAAGGCATGATCTAATCTTGGAGCGTGTGGGTCATATATTAGCATGCAAGGATGGGGAAGAGAAATTAACACGAATGGACAATGGCTTCATTGGTCTAGGCACACTTCAGCACACACACCCCGTGGCACACCAGAATGCTCTAGGACCCAGTGTAGTATTCATAGGCTTAAACAGTCCATAACACCTATCAGTTTATCAACCAGACTGGGATTCCTTTCAAAAAAGGATACACCACAAAGTGTCCTCAGAGCAACCTGATCTATAGTGCCTACAATCAAATGTCTATATCAAGTCTTACAGTTAAGACACAACCACAAACTAGGCTTGAAAGTCTTAAAGTGACAAAAGATACTATGAAATCCATCAATCTTATTTTCTAGCCACACACCTGGCATATCAATGAAGCAAGACCATCCATGTGGCTTTGAAACAGGATGTCAAAAATATCACTTCAAAATATGTCTAAATTACATTTTGAGCACCTACCTGATCCATCATTGGAAACAGAGCTGGCATTAATCCCAGAGAGACCAAATAAGGGGCATTCTCGATCTGTATTTACATGGCCCCACTTGTGACATTTAATGCATCTCACATTCCGCACCTGGAAAATAATGATTGGCACAGTTTTATATCTAAACACTTCTACAACATTATTGTGTAAGTAAGTGCCAAGTAAAATATGCTGTTCATCAATAAATATTTGAAATTCAACTAAAAATGAGGAGTAAAAAAGAGGCTATTGTTAAGGCAGAATTTGGAGAAACAGAATGGTTTCCAATTAGCAAAGGTGTTCGACAAGGATGTATTTTATCTCCCTATCTCTTCAATCTGTATGCAGAACATATCATTAGGAAAGCTGGATTAGATTTAGATGAAGGTGGAGTGAAAATTGGAGGGAGGAACATTAACAATTTGAATAATGCTGATGATACCACATTACTGGCAGAAAATACTGAAGACTTGAAACAACTACTGGTTAAAGTCAGTTGGACAATGAAGAAAGGTGACAGGAAGAAAGTAGATTTCTTTGAAATGTGGTGTTGGAGGAGAGTCTTACAGATACCATGGGCTGCTAAAAAGACAAAAAAGTGGGTTCTAGATCAAATTAAGCCTGAACTCTCCCTAGAAGCTAAAAGGACTAAACGGAGGTTATTGTACTTTGGTCACATTATGGGAAGACAAGACTCACTGGAAAGGACAATAATGCTAGGAAAACTCAAAGGCAGCAGGAAAAGAGGAAGACCCAACATGAGATGGTTTGAGTCTCTAAAGGAAGCCACGGCCCTCATTTTACAAGATCTGAGCAAGGCTATTAAGGATAGGCCGTTTTGGAGGACACTGATTCATAGGGTTGCCGTGAGTCAGAAGTAACTTGACGGCACAACACACACACTCACACACAAATATACAAAACTTACCTGGATACCAAATGGCTGATCTCTAATGTTCATGTCATCCTTAGCATATCTATTAAATACAAGAAAACAAGATATATTCTCACACAACATAACATTTATGCTACCTGACCTTTGGTTCTATTGGGATATAATCTAAATAAGTACCGTATGTTGAAAGAATAATAAAATATATGGGTCCCAATCAATATCATCTTTGGTTTGTAAATGAATGACATTGCATGATGGTTGAGAAATAGTATAGAAAGTGTTGACATTCTGATTTTTTCCTATTTATTCCCTCCCCAAATTTATGGATTTTATACATTATTAAAATCAGATGTTGGAGCCCTTATACTCAGCTGATTTGAATTTGAAGAAAAAATGATAAAAGATATCATTTAAGAAGATTATTTTTTTGTAATTAAAAAAAAAAGAAATACAGTATACCAGCTGAGAAAACTTTTCTTTATAGAAACAGAGCACCACAAATACATATACACACACACAAGAAAGGGTATGCAGACATGAAAATAAATTCTACAAATGAGATTATCCAAGTAATAAAATAGTAATTCTTACTTTTCACGTGGAGCTACTTTTTGCCATTCAAATTTGTACTCTGTTTCTCCCTCTTGCTAAAAAAGTTAAAAAATAATAATTAAGGCAAGTCCAAAAATAAAATCCCATTTGAAAATTAGATTGCCAAAATATAAGGAATTACATTTCAAAATTACCTCTTTGGTCTCTTCTTAAATTCACCAGCAATGTATGTGGGGAAAGGAGAAGGCATAAGATTAGATACACAGGCTCATAGATATCAGGGTTTCAGACAGAATTTAATCATTTGGCATGCCATAAAAACCTCTTATTTACCAACTTGGGAGTGTGTGAGTGTTCATTTCTTTTTAGAAAGTTCATTTCTTCTCAGAAAGATTTACTTGTAATGATATAACACTTAAGATCATAACTGAAGTACAAAATGACAAAGACCTGAGGTGGTAGACTGGATTGATACAGATGGTCGATTCCAAGTTTAAATGTCCCTTCATATAAACAGAGGACCATGCCAATAGAAAACTAAACATTCAAGGAAGTTCTCTCTTTCTGTTATTTCTTGAAGTGCTAGTTTTTTATTTGTGGGTTTTTTTTAACATATGGGAGCATTCTAAAAGGTGATCCTTAGGTCTGGACCACTTCATTTCTCTGAATTTGTGAACCAGGCTTAACAAGCACTCTCCTTTGCAGAGTTACTCCAGTCTAAGCCCATCAATTTCAGTTGGCTCAGACTGCAGTAACCCTACAAAGGATTGCACTGTAAAAGTACTATTCAAACCTTGGATGTAATTCAAAAGGAACAATACTTATTCATTGATTCAGTTCTATGAGACTCCATTGCAAAAGTCTCAGTCCAAGCAGGGGGAGGGAAAAGTTATCCCATTGCGTTGATGCCAGGCACTGACCGGTGCTTGGAAAGGGCCATGTATGCTGCTCTGGGTTCATAGGCGAGCACAACATTCTGTGGGCATCTAGGAAGTTGACCTCGTCTGTGCTGACCAAACATAAGCAGCTGAAACGCCTTTCCCAGGAATAACTTACAGCAGGTGCTGTTTTGCAGCAATATATAGAGAACAATTTGACCACATTCCTGAAAAATCAGCTGAATGGAAAAGCTCCATCGAGTTCTCCTTTTATGATAGCTTGCTGCAAGAATCTGATTTTTTTTACACTTCGTTGCTGCTACTATTTGCTAACGGTAAGCAGTATTCTCGTCTCAGGAAAATATGAACAGCTGACATGATGCCAGAGATCCTCTACCTGCAGTAGAGGCTCCTCACTTTATAAAAGCCATCAATGCACCATTAAATCTACAAACAGAATACCATTGCTTAATTCGACTGCAGCTGAATGCTTTCTAAAGTGTTTTCGGTTAAAAATAACTCCTCATTCATAATCCATAAATAAGAGATTTCCTATTTATGGAAGAAAAATTGACGTCATCCCAGTTGTTAATAAGTGTTGAGATTTTTAGTGGTGCTATTCTCCCAACACGAGTATCAATAAACACCATATAAACCATCAGAGAACAACAGTTACCCTTCTTGGCTCCTGGTGGTGCCTCATACATAAAATTTAGACCATTCTTCACACGTTCATCACCCATAAGCAATCTATATAGGAAAAACAAAGATGTACCACAGGAAACGTTAAGAACCATGCATTGGAACCTGAAGGCATTTTTCAATGTGATTTATAAAATACCTACAATAATTCACTATTTTAACACTGCAGTTAAGACTTAAGAAGAAGAGTTGGTTTTTATATGCTGACTTTCTCTACCTTTTAAGGAGAATCAAACCGGCTTACAATTGCCTTCCCTTCCTCTTCCCACAACAGACACCTAGTGAGGTGGGGCTGAGAGAGTTCGGAAAGAACTAGGTCTATCCCAAGGTCTCAAAAGAGTCTTAATCATTCTTAACCACTACGCCACACTGGCTCTCAAAACAACATCCTGACTTCCCTGTTCAGTTATCTTAGCAGGACACAATTCATTTCCATTGTTTCAGCGGGACTGGGTATATTCTGTACGCTATGTAAGTTATTGCCCTGACCTGGATAGCCCAGGCTAGCCTGATCTTGTCAGATCTCAGAAGCTAAGCAGGGTCAGCCCTGGTTAGTATTTGGATGGGAGACCACCAAGGAATACCAGGGTTGCTGTACAGGTGTCTCCTGAAAGCAGCACACATAGTATGGAAATTCCCTAATTCACATAAGTGATGAAAAATGACTCGTATCTTCATAATACTAATTGCATTATTTGTGTTACAGGGGAGATGCCAAAGGTAGTAGGCCAGGAGCAATCCAACAGGTGTTGGTTTCAATTCTTATGTACCGTGAGACTAATGAGGACTGATGCAATGAGCTACAAGATTTCCACAAATTCCTTTTTATGTTGAAACACTATTTCTATTTTCTACAATTGTATTTTATCCGCAGACGGTCCCCTATCCTTTCCCTTTCTTCCTTCTGTATCCCCCCTTTCGAAATAAATAAAATATTTTTTAAAAAAAGATTTCCACAGAATCCACATTTTATTACCTGTTCCAGGTAATTATGTTTTGCACAAAATAGGTACAGAACCCCCACTTCCTGAGAGCCAGTGTGGTGTATGGTTAAGAACGGTGGTTTGGAGCAATGGACTCTAATCTGGAGAACAGGGTTTGATTCCCCACTTCTCCACATGAGCAGCGGATGCTAATCTGGTGAACCGGGTTGGTTTCCCCACTCCTACACATGAAGCCAGCTGGGTGACCTTGGGCTAGTCACTGTTCTCTTAGAGCTCTTTCAGCCCCACCTACCTCACAGGGTGTCTGTTGAGGGGAGGGGAAGGGAAGGTGATTGCAAGCTCGTTTGATTCTTCCTTAAGTGGTAGAGAAAGCCAGCATATAAAAACCAACTCTTCTTCTTCTGCCTATCCCAACCAAATTCACCAGTCCCTCAGGACTAATGAGGTAAGATGTAGCAAGCAACAAAACTACCACAGAATTCATGTCCCATTACCCATTCTGACAATAACTGGTTTTGCCTGCAAATGGCCTGGAAGGTCCGCTTCTGAAGCCCAGTATGCACTAAGGTTGCTTTCGCAGACTTCAGCAGAGAGTGTGTGTATCTGCACATTTTTTGCTGCAGTTATCAGAATTAGAGAATCTGCTGGGTTGCATCCCATCAGATTGGTTTTCCCACTTCTGCAGCAGATGTCCATATGAGGAGACACGTGCTGCCGGTGCAGCCTCAGTGGTGGCAACGTGGCAAAAAGCAAGCCTGCCCCAGAAACTCAGCAGATGACAACATGCAGGGTGGGGTCTGAGTGGGTTAGGGCTGCTCCCGTGGGACAATTCTTCCCAGAGGCAGTTGGCCAGATGGCAGTTAGAATCCCCACAGGAGGGGGCTTGGAGGACCTGCCCTCTTCATTCGGCAATGTCAGGGATGGCTCTGGGTGTCTTGCGGTGCAATCTTAAGCAAACTTACACTCTTTTAAGTCCACTGACTTCAATGGACATAGATAGAACTCAGCTTAGGACTGCACTGTGTGTCAGCATATTGGCACAGCCAATGACAGCACCCTAAGGTCAAGAATCAACATGCAACATAGGGCTAATAGTGATTCAAATAGTTTTATGAATGATATAGAGTAAAAAATATTGTCGAAGGCTTTCACGGTCAGAGTTCATTGGTTCTTGTAGGTTATCCGGGTCACACAGCCCGGATAACCTACAAGAACCGATATAGAGTAAATTTAATACAAACAAAAATAAACAACTTATCTATAGCTCTGTTCAAGCCTCTATGTATCTACTATGAATACTGAACATTCAAAGCAAATAAATACAAAAATCCAACCAGACAATAGTACCAAAGCTAAGACCAAACGTGTTTTGACTGTGAAGCCTTCTTCAGTGGTCTGAATACATAAAATTCTGAATACACCTATGCCATTATACAAGAACATAAATATATGTGCATATTACAGTGGCCAACCAGGTGCCTCTAGGCACTCTCTGTCACTGCTCCATCTATGATAGTCAGAAACCAGAGGGAGAAGCATTCTCAGCTGGAGCTGTACCCACACATCTTAAAGGGGTGCTAGGCTGCTTCCCACCCTCTTTGTGATGGTACACATGAACACATGAAGCTGCCTTATACTGAACCAGACTCTTGGTCCATCCAAGTCAGTATTGTCTACTCAGACCGGCAGCGGCTCTCCAGGGTCTCAGGCAGAGGCCTTTCACATCACCTACTTGCCTAGCCCCTTTAACTGGAGATGCCGGGGATTGAACCTGGGACCTTCTGCATGCCAAGCAGATGCTCTACCACTGAGCCACGGCCCCTCCCCAATGGCACAATGTCATCTCTCACCTGTTGTCATAAGATTCCTGCTCTTTAAGGTACTGTTGCATTAACTCTTCCTGTTTCTTCTTGTCGTAAGATATCTTCTGTTCTGCCATCCATACCTAATCAGAACACATGTGGTTTAAAAAATATTTTCTGTATGAATATCTTTACAGTGAAAAGTTCCCTACAAGCATGTTTGTCCAGAGCACTATGGAAGAAAGGCAAGCAGCATTTTAAAAGATTAGGAAGGAAACAAAATAAAAACAGCAAACTACCATAATAACTTTTTGTTTATATAAAGAAAAACTTGCAGTACAGCCACATTTAATAGCTGTGCAGTTCTGGGTATCTGATCTGTGTAAGTCTGGGCCTTATTTTTAAAATAAAATTGTATCACTGAACTGGAAAAAATATGGATGGCTAAGGCTTGAAAAATTAGGGCTCATTGGTGGAGCAATGCTTGTCTGTACTCCACTGTGCAAACAGAACCCGAGATTAGTGGATTCATTCATTCAAAATAATTTTTGCATGTATCCCCTGGGCGGTGCATGTGTGTGAGGGAAAGAACTAGCATCTATCACTGGGTATAACTAGTAGCCATGAATACCCCTCTCCTCCATGAACACTCCCTTCTTAAAGCCTTCCAAGTCGGCAGCCATCACCACATCCTGGGGCAGGGAGTTCCACAATTTAATTATGCATTGTGTGAAGAAATACTTCCGTTTATCTGTTTTGAATCTCTCACCCTCCAGCTTTAGCAGATGACTCTGCGTTCTAGTATTATGAGATAGGAAGAAAAGCTTCTCCCTCTCCACTCTCTCCAAAACATGCATAATTTTTATAGAACTCTATCATGTCTCCTTTTAGCTGCCTCCTTTCCAAGCTAAAACAGCCCTAAGCATTTTAACCGCTGCTCATAGGGCCGTTGGCTCTAGTCCCCGCGATCATGTTCATTGATGAATGAAATGAAATACAGAGGAAAGGATGCTTTTTTCTTGGGAGGAAACGACTGGGGGAATCTGTGGTGGGAGGCAGGTAAGGAGGGGGAAAAAACTTGAAAAGCTATCCTATATGCCATTAAAGGTTTTGATTGATTGATTAGATATCCTATAGACCAGGGGTTCTCAGCAAGGGGGGGAATTCCCCCCTGGGGGGGATTTTAGTGTTCCAGGGAAGGAATTGGGACCACACTATTCAGCAAAGTGCCTATTATCTGGAATACACCTTTTGAGATAGCCTTCCCAAAACAGTCTATCGTATTTTGGTCACGTCATGAGACGCCAAGAGTCACTGGAAAAGACAATTCACAGTGGGTCGCTGTGTTAGTCTGTCTGCAGTAGTAGAAAAGGGCAAGAGTCCAGTAGCACCTTAAAGACTAACAAAAATATTTTCTGGTAGGGTATGAGCTTTCTTGAGCCACAGCTCACTTCTTCAGATACAGAAGAGAGCCAGGTATCTGAAGAAGTGAGCTGTGACTCACGAAAGCTCATACCCTACCAGAAAATATTTTTGCTAGTCTTTCAGGTGCTACTGGACTCTTGCCCTTTTCTAACTGGAAAAGACAGTCATGCTAGGAAAAGTGGAGGGGCAGCAGGAAAAGAGGAAGACCCAACAAGAGATGGATGGACTCAATAAAGGAAGCCACGGACCTCACTTTGCAAGACCTGAGCAAGGCTGTCAAAAATAGGACGTTGTGGAGGACTTTCATTCTGATGTGGTAAACCAGAGGTTCATGGAGGAGGAGGAGACCCGAGACCATTGTTTGCAAGAAAACAGTTATTTATTCGGAGCAGCTGCTACCCAGAGCACTCTCCCGAGTAAAAATCTCTGAGCCCCGATGGTACAGAGGAAGGGATATTTATCCAAATTCAAGATATAACAACCCATCAACATTCAGGGTAAAGCTGATAGCACTCCAGACATGGAGTAGAGTAACAGTTTCACCCAGTTCTTGTTATGGTTTACTGTAACCCTCCATGACTCTTGCCCCAATTCCTTGACACACAGAGATATTCTGCCCAGCAACAAGCTTGATGTCTTAATACATTTCAATACATTTTACAGAAAGGAAAAGAGATTATTGCAAACTGCTAAATCAGTGGCTCTTCCATAGTCGGGTCTCCTCCTCCTCCACGAACCTCTGGTTTACCACATCAATTCATAGGGTCGCCATGAGTGGGAAGCGACTTGACCCACACATTTTGGGAAGGGGGAAAAAAATTATATTCTGAACAATGGTGAAAGGGGGTAATGGAGCCCATTATCATATTAGAGCATATTATATGGTTATCATATCATAAAGAGAGATGCAACGAGAACCACTGCTATAGACGGAGGGGGGGGTCATCTACTTTTGCGGGAATGTGGGGGGGGGGGAAACAGAGACTGACCTTCTTGATATTGGACTTGGAGGCCGGGTGGAAGTCTTTCTTGCACATGAAGTTGGCGAACGACTTCCCCATGATGGCGGCGGCAGGAGGGGATTAGGGACTCCCGTCTCTTTTTCCCTCGCGCTCCGCGGCCTCCCGAGCCCCAAGTCTCTCGGCGGCCGCTTCTGTTTACATCGCCGCGGCCGGGTTCCTCCTTCGGCTCGGGGCTTCCGGCGGCGTTTCCTGCAGGAGGAGGGCGGCCGAGAGCCAGGACTCCTCCTCCTTCTCCTCCTCCCCGTCGGCCTCGCCCGCCTTCCCCTCACAGGCCGCGCCGGGCCCGCGAGGGCGCGAAAGGAGCGAGGGCCTCTGCGCCGAGGCCCAGCGAGGCCTACAAGGCCCCGTCGTCAAGAGGCCGCCAGGACAGGCTAGGTGAGGAGCCGCCGAGCGCCGGGTAGGCCCCGCGGCCCTCTTCACGAGGGAGGCCTGCCTCGGATTTCGCCGCTCTCCAGATCGGTGGTTCCCAGACATTTCGGGGCCACCGCCCCCACCCCACCCGGTCCCACAAACTCAAATTTCAACGGCTTTTATTTGGCAGTTCACAGTGGGTCGCCGTGTTAGTCTGTCTGCAGTACTAGAAAAGGGCAAGAGTCCAGGAGCACCTTAAAGACGAACAAGAATATTTTCTGGCAGGGTGTGTGGGCTTTCGTGAGCCACAGCTCCCTTCTTCAGATACAGCTGGAATGTGAATCTATCTGTCTTTAAGTAGAGGAGAGTGAATTCAGGCAAGCATTCGTATGTTAAATGTTAGTATGTAAATGTTAACAATATGTCAATGTGAATAGCAGGCGGGATGGGATTAGGGGTGGTCTGCAGAAGAGTCTGTGATGTCCAGGGGAGAGATGGGTGTGAAGAAATCAGCACTGGTCATGAGCCATGAATGCAAGGTCTTTATTCAGCCCAGGTCAATGCATTGACTTTAGTGTGAATATCAACTGTAATTCAGCAGTTTCTCTTTTATCAATGACAGTTGATATTCACACTAAAGTCAATGCATTGACCTGGGCTGAATAAAGACCTTGCATTCATGGCTCATGACCAACGCCGATTTCTCCACACCCATCTCTCCCCTGGACCTCACAGACTCTTCTGCAGACCACCCCTAATCCCATCACGCCTGCTATTCACATTGACATACTGTTCACATCGACATACTAATGCTTGCCTGAATTCACTCTCCTCTACTGAAAGACGGGTGGGTTCACATTCTAGCTGTATCTGAAGAAGTGAGTTGTGGCTCACGAAAGCTCACACCCTGCCAGAAAATATTTTTGTTAGTCTTTAAGGTGCTACTGGACTCATGCCCTTTTCTTTTATTTGGCATACCATCAAGCAGTCGATCAAAGAAAGCCAACCCTCTAAACATCAATTAACCTCCGAATAGGAGTGGTTATTAAAATTAAAATGTCATCTGTTTGCATTTCAAAAACAACAACAAAAATATTACGTTTGTTCTTGTAGGTTATCCGGGCTGTGTAACCGTGGTCATGGTATTTTCTTTCCTGACGTTTCGCCAGCAGCTGTGGCAGGCATCTTCAGTGTTACTCCTCTGAAGATGCCTGCCACAGCTGCTGGCGAAACGTCAGGAAAGAAAATACCAAGACCACGGTTACACAGCCTGGATAACCTACAAGAACCAATGAACTCTGACCGTGAAAGCCTTCAACAAAAATATTACAGTTTCGTTATTCATATTATCACTGCCGTGGTAGTTTTTCATAGGGGTGACCTCACTTTGTATTCCCAGCGATGTATTAAGATAACCGACACACGGCCCGGATAACCTACAAGAACCGATGAACTCTGATCGCGCTTGTATTCCCAACAAGGTATTAAGAGTTAGTCTAACTCCCTGTTCAATGCAGGATCAGCCTAGAGCAGCGGTTCCTAAACCTTTTGAGTCATGGAGCACTTTTCAAGAGAGAAATTCATCCCGGAGCGCTAATTTTCACCTAGCACCTATATACTAAGTCAACCCTGGTTAGTATTTGGATTGGAGACCACCAAGGAATACCAGGGTTGCTGTGCAGAGGAAGGCACTGGCAAACCACCTCTGAGTCTCTCTCTCTCTCTCACACACACACACACCCTATATACTAAACCAAATGACAATAGTATTTTTCTTTACAGTCTCTTCATGGAGCACTAGGAGATGTTTTATGGAGTGCCAAATGCTCTCATGGAGCACAGTTTGGGAACCGTTGGCGTACAGCATCCCTGACAAATGTTTGTCCAGCCTCTGCTTAAAGACTGCGAGTGAGAGGGAGCTCCCCACATCCCTAGGTAGCTGATTCCACTGGACCCGCTCTGAGCAGTTTAATGTTTTGCACAAAAAGGGTCTGGAGCAGCCATGTGCAATTGGTCCATACCAAACACGTGTACATGACTCATGGGACTAATAAGAAATGAGCCAAAGAAGTTCAGCAGAATCCACATTTCTGTAACTTTTCCAGATAAGTCTGCTGGTTTACAGGCAAAGGGCCTGCAACAGTGACTTCTCAGCTGTCCACGCCAACCAAATTCCCTGCTATCCAGGAACTCCCAAGGACTGAAAAAATGAGTCACAAAATTTCCATCGAATCTGTGTTCCAGTGCCTCCCAGTTTACTGTTTTGTGCAAAATAATAGCCTATAACAACAACCTCTGAGGTTTCCACGCCAACCAAATACATAGGTCCTATGGGAGTAATCAGAATCATAATAGAGTTGGGACCACAATGCAGGAGATTCACAACTACCTCCCTCCCACACCCCCAGTGACCCCTACTCCATGCCCAGAAGATGGCCAAGGGTTCCCTCCCTCTCATGATCTTCCTATGGTCATACAATCAGCATTGCTGATAGACGGCCATCTAGCCTCTGCTTAAAAACCTCCAGGGAAGGAAAGCTGACCACCTCCCGGGAAAGCCGGTTCCACTGAGGAATGGCTCGAACTGTTAGAAAATTCCTCCTAATGTCTAGACAAAAACTCTTTTGATTTAATTTCAACCCGTTGGTTCTGGTCTGACCTGGGGCAACAGAAAACAACTCGGCACCATCCTCTATATGACAGCCCTTCAAGTACTTGAAGATGGTTATCATATCATAAAGAGAGATGCAATGAGCCACAAACGTTCCACAGAATCCATGTTCCATTACCTTTTCCAGGCAATCAACTGTTTTGTGCAAAATGGGCCTGAAACCCCTGCTTCTGTCTGTCCATACTAGGAGTCCCTAACGTAGTGCCCATGGACACCATGGCCCCCACCAATACCTTTCCTGGTGCCCACAGAGTATTTTTAGAAAGCGGGAGGGGCCAGGTGGGGCTTTTGCCCAGCAAGGTCTCTAATTGGTGATTGAAGATTTGATTGGCTGTGCAGATTTTTAAAAATGTTGCTTTGGTGGCATCTGTGTGATCTTCACTGTGTGAGCAAGGGTAAGCTGAGGCAGCCATTTTGTAGCTTGTTACACCTTCTGTGGCAGCCATTTTGTGACTGCGCCCACCATGCTATATTAGAATTCCAACATGCCTGCAGGCTCAAAAAAGGTTGGGGATCCCTGGTCCACAACAACCAAATTCATTGGTGTCAAAAGACTACTAAGGAGTGATGCAGTGAGCAACCAAACTACCACAGAATCCATTTTCCATTACTCATTCTGAGAACTGGTTCTTCCCCCAAACAGTCTGGAATTTCCCCTTCTGAGGTTTTCATATCAGTTGAACTCTCACAGGCATCAGCTGGAAGGTGCACAATGAGCTACATAATCTCTGTTCCTGTGTTTGTCCCAGCCAATAAATGATTTTGTAGAAAAAATGTCTCAGATTGTCTCTTCTAAGCTTTAAGACTCAACCAAATTTGTGGGTCAAATAAATACAAATAATACAAATGGCCCTCTGGCATTAATCTCTCTAGGACTGTTTCTGCCAAGGAATCCAGAGCTAAAGGGATATCACTTGGTGAGCCAAAAGACTTTAAAAAAGAAGAAATTAACATGCATTGTGTTCTATGCCATTCAGAGAATTGCCTGCTGACATACCATCCATCCTGCTCTCCAGTGCCCAGTCTTAGCTGGTAGAGGTGGTTTCTGGATTGGATTCAAATGACCCCAGCTTTATTATGCTGACGGATTGCTACATTAATGCAGAGACCACCTTACAGAGCAATGCTCAAAGACTTTGGGCGTCATGGCTACCAAGGGCCTTTCCCTGGTTTTATTGGGCCCAACATGGATTTAATCTTCTGCATTAAACAGATTGGTGAAAGAGCTAGAAGTATAAGTAGTGCCTTTGTCAGACTATTATATGCTCAAAACATGGGTGATGTAGCACCTCCTCTCTGCAGGAGCTGCAGACTAATTAAAATGTTCCACTATTGGGGATGAATGAATCCTCCAGGATTATGGAATGGTCTCTTGGATGATTCTGCATATCTAAATGGTAATTCTGCTGAAGCCTAGAATGCCATCCTGGGGCAATAGACAGGGTTTCTCCCCAGCATTTTCTTCCATCCACAGGTGGAAAACCAGCGCCAAGATAGAGAACTGAGAGATCATAAGAGAGTTCAGAGATGACTTGAGTATCATTGGCAGAAAACAGCCAAGTCTGACGGACCCTTCTAGAGAACTTATTGCAAAGACAAGTGTCGGTAGAAGTAGCAAAAAAGAATTATTTCTCTGCTACCATTACATCAGCTGAATCACATCCAGTGTAGTTGCTTACTATTTATTTATTATATTTATTGACTACAAATTTGTAGTCCCAAACTGATTGGTAGCTGGCTATTAGCTTTGATGGTTTTTGTGGCATACTTTGCAGATAACATCTCTCAGATCAACATATGAAACTGCCTTATACTGAGTCAGACTGTTGGTCTGTCCACTCTAACTATGGCAGCTATAGAATAGATTGGATATTGTCTTTAGTACTGTTTGGTCCATTTTTAACAAAGAGTTTCAGGCTGTTCTAGAATGTCAACTGAATCTTATGGGCCAGGAGTCTCCAATGTGGCACCCACCAACACCTTTCCTGGTGCCCGCCAAGTGCTTTTAGAAAGTGGTTGGAGCTAAGTGGGCTTTTGCCCAGCGGGGCTTCTGATTGGCTGTGCAAATTAAAAGGCATCCTGTTAAACAGAGCTTATGCCTGAAATGTTGAAGAGGTGCTATTAGAGTTATATATAACCTTGCTCTCTGGCATTGTATGGCTGGCTCCACCTCCAGAGGCATCTATTTTGTGCCCTGTTTCAGAATTCCAAAGGTGCCCACAGGCTCAAAAAGGTTAGGGACCCCTGCCATGGGCTATATGAACCACAAACTATGGCTTTGATCCCTGTTCTTCCTGGTTGATAAAGTCTTGTGGAAATAATATAAGGGTCCCTATGATGAATACCATCAGTGCTTTTTCCAAAGCTGTGGAGTAGGGTATTCTTGGTACGTTGATGATACTCAACTCTACATGCCTTAACTAAGCTTCCAGATGCTACCCTCCTTTCTTGGCCAGTGTCTGCCTGCTGTGGTAAAGTGGCAAAGGGGGAACAAGCTCAAGGTAAATTAAGACAATATGGAGGTTGTATTCATTGGGAAGGATAGGGTTCTGAATGACGTGGTATACGCACATAGGGTGTGTCTGATCTGAGGTGGTTAAGAGCCTGGGCCTTATGACTGACCCCAGAGATCTTGTCTGAAAGGCCAGATAAGTTTGTGTCAAGAAGGGCTTTTATCAGTTTCATCTGGCATAGAGGTCGGCCCCGTATTCAAACCCAGCTGAATCAGGCAACCTGACCTGTGCAAGAGTAATCTCAAGGATGGGTGCACTCTACATGGGGCGGCCCTTACAAATGACTCTACTCGGTTCTTATCTGAGGAGAGGTAATTTGACATATATTACCTGCATCGAGAGCACTGCACTGGTTGCCCATTTTGGATCCAATTCAAGGGGCTGTGTATTTTAAAGTAAAACAAACAAACGGTTGAGGGAAAATAGTATGTGAAGAGCAAATAAATGTACCATTTAGAGACCTATGATAGCTCATGAAACTAGTATCTGATGCATAGACAAAGAAAGTCCAGATAGCCTATAATGTATTTAAAACATTTATTTGCAGCCTTTTTACCTGGCAGAACTCAAGGCAGCTTGTGTGTGTGTTAAGTGCCATCAAGTCGCTTCCGAATCATGGTGACCCTATGAATGAAAGTCCTCCAAAATGTTCTATCTTTGACAGCCTTGCTCAGGTCCTGCAAATTGAGGGCTGTGGCTTCCTTTATTGAGTCAGTCCATCTCTTGTTGGGTCTTCTTCTTTTCCTGCTGCCCTCAACTTTTCCTAGCATGATTGTCTTTTCCAGTGACTCTTGTTGTCTCATGATGTGACCAAAATACGATAGCCTCAGTTTAGTCATTTTAGGTTCTAGGGTCAGTTTAGGCTTGATTTGATTGATAAATCACTGATTTGTTTTTTTTTTTTTTTTGCAGTCCACGGTATCCGTAACACTCTCCTCCAACACCCCATTTCAAAGGAATCTATTTTCTTCCTATCAGCTTTCTTCACTGTCCAGCTTTCACACCCATACATAGTAATAGTACGATGGCATGAATTAATCTAGTCTTGGTGGCCAGTGACACATCCTTACACTTCAAAATCTTTTCTAGCTCCTTCATGGCTGCCCTTCCCAGTCTCAATCTCCTTCTGATTTCTTGGCTGCACTCTCCCTTTTGGTTGATGGTGGAGCCAAGGAATAGAAAGTCTTGAACAATTTCAATTTTCTCATTGTCAACCTTAAAGTTGTGTAATTTTCTTGATGTTGTCCTGCTGTAGTCCTGCTTTGGCACTTTCTCTTTTCACTTTCAGTAGTAGTCGTTTCACATCAGTAGTCGTTTCAAGGCAGCTTACAATGTAAATACAACAACAATTATATATATATAAAAATAAGACCACAATTTAAAATCTCAGTTAGGACATTTATGTCCATAGCATATAAAACTCTCCTATTACCAACCGCGGAATAGGAGAGCAAGCATGTTGCCACATAACTATCTTTATTAGTGGTTTACATGCTGTACAAAATCTTCAAAATACAGCTTACTCTTATGTCAATGACATATCTAAAACAAGATAATTAAGAAGAAGAGTTGGTTTTTATATGCCGACTTTCTCTACTACTTTAGGAAGAATCAAGCCGGCTTACAATCACCTTCCCTTCCCCACAACAGACATCCTGTGAGGTAGGTGGGGCTGAGCGAGCTCTAAGAGGACTGTGAGTAGCCCAAGGTCACTCAGCTAGCTTCATGTGCAGGAGTGGGGAAACAAATCCAGTTCACCAGATTAGCCTCCGCCGCTCATGTGGAGAAGTGGGGAATCAAACCCAGTTCTCCAGATTAGAGTCCGCCACACTGGCTCTAAGTCTACTAAACTGCCTGTGGGGAAAGCAGGAGCCCTTTCTCCCCCCCCCCCTCCGGTACTATTCTGAACCTGTTTGGGCTCTCTCTCTCTCTCCCCCTTTAAAAAAAAGAGGGGAAAAGAAGCAGTTCTCTATAGATGCTTGTGTGGCTGCGAGGAATACTTGAAAACGTGTGCAAACATGTGAAAAAATGTATTGTCTAATTTGACTCCTAGTCGGATCCTAAAATATTAAAAATAGGATTGACAAACCGTGAATACCTTGTTGGATCATTTGCGTTTCGTTAAAGGCTTGTTTTCCATAATATTTTTGGTTTGTTTAGTTATAGTGACCCTGTTTAAAAGGTTTACTGACTGTTGATAACCTATTTACTGGTGAAGTTAAAACTTTTAATGTGGTGAGCTTAGCTGATGGATTGATGTAGTAGAAAGTTTATTACACTTAATTATCATGTTTTAGGTAATGGCAAATAAGTTGTGAGATTTTATCTTTTTGATGTCTTGCAGTACCTCTGTGTACTTGATCATCTACATTAAGGAGAATAACACTTTTAACTTAGCCGATGTCCTGTTTGAGTCATTGGCTTAACCCCCCCCCCCCCAAACTAAAACAATGAAAAATATCTTATTTGTAGGTTATCTCCCTATCGGTTCTCCACCCAGGTAAAAGCATGGACGTGTTTTGACCATGGCTTCGGAAGCGGTGAAGGTGATCGTGCGGTGCCGTCCTCTAAATGACCGTGAAAAGCAGCTCAGATGCAAGATAGTGCTGACCGTGGACAGCGCCCTGAGGCAGTGCTTCATCCAGAACCTAGCATCCTCAGAGGACCCACCAAAACAGTTCACATTCGATGGGGCGTATTACATGGACCACACCACAGAACAGATCTACAATGAAATCGCCTATCCACTTGTTGAGGTAAACATAGCTACAGAAGTTCATAATAATTTATTAATACGGTCACTGACCAGAAAAAACAAACTACCATACAAGCAAACAACAACAGCCACAATAGATAATATGAAAACCACAACAACAGCCACTGCTGCTACTACAAATAATCTAAGCCTAAAAATTACATAACTACAGAAGTTCTACAAACCAGCCGTGAAAGAAATTTCACAGGGTGACCTGAGGGGGGCATCTTGCAAGATGCTTGCTTAGAGCAAAGGGGGTTTAAGAGGCTAAGTGTGGGCCAAACCTGATGAAATGCTGGGAGTTTTGTGATTGGAGGGCCCAGTAATTTTATTTTCAAAGCAGTTATCTGGGAACTGCTGTTTGCCCTATTGGGGAAGCAAATACATGGGCATGTATATTTCCCCAGAGGGGCAAAAAAGCAGCTTACCTAGGGCCGTTTCAGTTTAGAAACATGCTGCAGGGGGAAGATTTAAATACTTCCCCCTCATATTGTTTCCAGTGAGAAAGGCGGCCTCACACACCTAATAATTTAATTAGAAAGTTGCTGGATTCCAGTATGGTTTGGCCCCAAACAGGAGGGTTGGATCCAAAGTTTTGCATCCATGTAACAAATTCAAGCAAGCACATTTTATCGTCTTCCCCTTCCCCAGGAGCCATCTGTCTCCTACACAAGCCCACTGCTAAGGGTCAAGGGACCATCCAGAACAGGAAGCCATGTAGCACCGGAAGCTGCAGAGAGGATCATGACTTGGCAGGAATGTGTTTGTTTATATTATTTGTAGTCCGCCTTTCTCACTTGGTCATAAGGCAGATTACACAGAGTCACCAGCCCCTCTGTTCCTGTGTCACACAGAATCCTTTTTTGAGGGTCTCTACCTTCAGTAGTGAAATTTGAGGAGGCGGCTGTGGGGTGGGGATAGCAATAAAAAAAAACACTTCCACAAACGTTCTACACTGACAATTTTGGATCCAGACCACAGTGTTTTGAGGCATGGTGGAAACTGAGCTGCAACATATATAAGTCCAAGGCGATCAGTATTCTGCATTTTCCCCTTTGTTTTCCAGGGTGTTACGGAAGGCTATAATGGTACCATCTTTGCCTATGGGCAGACAGGCAGCGGGAAGTCTTTTACGATGCAAGGGATTCCGGATCCCCCTTCACAGAAGGGCATAATTCCCAGAGCCTTTGAACATTTGTTTGAGAGTGTTCAGGTATAAATTACAAAAGTGATCCTCTGGCTAATGTCTTTTCTGCGCAATCAGCTATTTTTGGGTACCATTCCCTGAATTCCGTTGCAACTCTATGAGCTCAATTCAGACATCACATCAAACCATGGCTAGTACTAACCGTAGCTTAGAACCCAAATAAGATGCTTCTTCTATCAAATATTATTCATGGGTAACTTTGCAAGAAGAAAATAATTGCCTGTCAACTTTATTTAAAGGAAAGAAAGAGAAGAATTTCCTTCATTAATAAAAACCTACATGGAAAACTGTGCAGACCTGGATAGCCCCAGGCTAGCCTGATCTCAGCAGATCTCAGAAGCTAGGGTCGGCCCTGGCAAGTCTTTGGATGGGCAACCTCCAAAGATTACCAGGGTCGTGACGTGGAGACAGGCAATAGCAAGCCATCTCCAAATATTTCTTGCCTTGAAAACCCTACAGGGTCACCATAAGTCATCTGTAACTTGATGGTACAAAAAAAAACCTCATGGAAAACTAACATACCAGGAAGACTCCTGTTCCCGACAAGCTAATTTTCTGTGTTTTTCTTATTTATGATGGTGTGTTCAATCATGTGATCCTGCACTAGCAATCTGAATGATGCAGCCTAGACACAAGGGGGGGCTGGATATTGTGGATCCATCCCACTAGGTGAGGTTCCTTTCTCTGGCAGAAAGAACATTCCCCTGGCATAGCATTGCATCATGGGAAGGCTCAATCCACTATGGAACATTCCTCCATTAGCAAAATGGGCTTGTGAGATCCAACCCAGGTTGCCGACCATAATGAGAACTAGGCACGTAGGAGCCCCTGATATAAGAAATGTAGTCCAAACAAGTCTAGCGGATGTAACTAAGCCTGCAGTCCTAAGAAGTCTGATTTTTGGTTTTGTACAGTGTGCAGAAAACACAAAGTTCTTGGTAAGGGCTTCTTATCTGGAGATCTATAACGAAGACATCAGAGACCTCCTTGGTTCGGACACCAAACAAAAATTAGAGGTGAGGACTAAGCAGGGAAGGACCTTAATTGGAAGTAAGCGGGTGGGTGGGTGGGTGGGTGGATGGACGGACAGACAGACAGACAGACCGATGAAATCAGAATTCTGAGAGCTCACCATGATCAAAATGAGCAAAGTCTGAAAAATGCATTATGCAAAGGATATTGAACTAGAGGCCTACTGCTAAAGATCTAGCAGAATAAAGCAGCATGCAAAATCCAGTCCTCCACACCCTACTTGTACCTCTTACTTAACATCAGAGCATAACCTTTCCTGTCCACTGGCTATAAGAGTGACAGCCCTCCTATCTGCCAGCCATGTTATTTGGGACTGCAAAACTTACAGTTGCTGTTTCTAGTGAAACTTTCTGGTGGTGGATGAATATTCATTCCAAAATAAAATGCCACCAGAGTAGATGATGTATAGGGTTGCCAACTTCCAGATACTAGCTGGAGATCTCCTGCTATTACAACTGATCTCCAGCCGACAGAGATCAGTTCACTTGGAGAAAATGGCCGCTTTGGCAATTGGACTCTATGGCATTGAAGTCCCTCCTCAGGCTCCACCCCCGAAACCTCCCGCTGGTAGCAAAGAGGGACCTGGCAACGCTACTGGTGTAATTGTTCCATGGGAAGCCACCAAAAATATGTCTCGTTCCGAAGGGCAGAGAGGATATTTCCTCCTATCCTTTTCTTCCCAGTGGTGTCCCAGAGACTCTTACAGCATCTTTCTCCCTTCCTCTATTTTATCCTCACAACAGCAACCCTGTGAGGATAGGCTGCGAGAGAGTGGCTGGCCCAAGGTCACCCAGTGAGCTTCCATGGCAGAGTGGAGAATTCAAACTTGGTTTTCCCAGATCCTAATTCAACACTGTAGTGCTGCCCTCGAGTTTCTGGTAGTTTTTTCCTTCCTCGGATATTCGAGGGAAGGGGGGTCTGCATCATAACTCTTGTCACAATGGTTCTTTTTTGTAGCTGAAAGAGCACCCGGAGAGAGGAGTCTATGTGAAGGGCCTGTCCCTGCATACAGTGCACAACATGGCCCAGTGCGAGCGCATTATGGAGACCGGCTTGAAAAACCGGGCCGTGGGCTACACCCTGATGAACAAGGACTCCTCTCGCTCCCACTCCATCTTCACGATCACCATGGAGATCTACACTGTGGGTAGGTGCTGGAATGTCGCTTGGCTGAGCCGGATGGATTCTGCTGGTGGGGGGGGCGGTGTTCGAGCACAGAGCAAATGCCTGTGTGTCATGGGTAAATGTTGACAAAAGAGTATTGGGTCTGCAAGGCCCAGATATTGCAGATCGTGGGCATTCACAAGAGCCTGGTAGTTCTCAGGTCTGAAGCAGACGGGACAGTGGTGATCTGTGACCATAAGACCAGTTTTCCCTCCCTTTCAAACAGCTGTGTGGGGTGGGGGCTCTGATTTCGATCAGAGCAACGGCACCGGCGCTGGGAGAAACTTGTTTCAGTTTTCCCTGCTTTGCTGTTCCCCTCGTTTAAATCCTCCCCTCTTCCACTGAGCGAGCCTTTTCAAAATGTGTAAAATGTGCAGTTCCAGGGTGGGTTAGCGGGCAGTTCTAAAAGAACATCTGGGCTGTTCAGAAATTCAAGTCGTGGCAAACTTGTATTATATTTGTTTAATATAACACCCTTCGGCATTTGCGCTGTCTCAGATGTCCAGCACTGAGGAGTTCCTTCTACTCTGTGTAGGCATCTGAATGTCCTGGAATGTGACTCTACACAACCGCGCGCATGTGCACGCAAAAGGAAAAGGCCTATATGTGTAGTAGCCACATGCACTTTTTTTGAAAGAGTGACAAGTATGGTAGATGAAAGGAATGCTTTAGATGTAGTGTACCTTGATTTCAGTAAAGCCTTTGATAAAGTCCCCCATGATCTTCTTGAAACAAAGCTAGTAAAATGTGGGCTGGACACTGCTACTGTTAGGTGGATTGGTAATTGGTTGACCAACCAAACCCAAAGGGTGCTCATTAATGGCACAACTTCATCCTGGAGAGGAGTGACCAGTGGGGTGCCACATGGGTCTGTCCTGGGACCAGTACTATTTAATATTTTTATAAATGACTTGGATAATGGAATAGAGGATATGCTAATCAAATTTGCAGATGACACCAAGTTGGGAGGGGTAGTTAATACCCCAGAGGACAGGGTCAGAGTTCAGAATGACCTTGATAGACTGGAGAGCTGGGCCATAAGCAATAAAATGGATTTCAATAGGGAGAAGTGTAAGGTACTTCACCTAGGCAGAAACAACATAAGGCACAGGTACAGGATGGGAGATAGTTGGCTTGACAACATTACATTTGAAAGAGATCTGGGAGTCTTAGTGGACCACAAACTGAATATGAGTCAACAGTGTGATACGGTGGCTAAGAAAGCCAATGCAATTCTGGGCTGCATCAAAAGGAGTATTGTGTCTAGATCAAGGGAAGTAATACTACCACTGTATTCTGCATTGGTCAGACCTCACTTGGAATACTGTGTCCAGTTTTGGGCTCCACAATTTAAGAAGGATGTTGACAAGTTGGAGCGTGTGCAGAGGAGAGCGACCAGAATGGTCAAAGGTCTGGAATCTGTGCCCTATGAGGAGAGACTTAGGGAGCTGGGTTTGTTTAGTCTGGAGAAGAGAAGGTTAAGGGGTGACATGATAGTCATGTTTAAATATTTGAAGGGATGCCATATTAATGAGGGAACTAACTTGTTCTCAGTTGCTTCAGACACTAGGACACGGAGTAATGGATTTAAACTAAGAGAAAAGCGATTCTACCTAAACAAGAGGAAGAGCTTTCTGACGGTGAGGGCGATTCGACGGTGGAATCCCCTGCCTCGGGGGTGGGGGGTGGAGTCCCCGTCTTTGGAGGTTTTTAAGCAGAGGTTGGATGGCCATCTGTCGGGAGCGCTTTGATTGTGGGATCCTGCATGGCAGGGGGTTGGACTGGATGGCCCTTGTGGTCTCTTCCAACCTTGTGTGATTTTGTGATTTTTGTGACCACATAACCTTGGGAACTTGTGACACCGTATCACTGTGCAGTTCCAGTTCTCCTTAAGAAAAGCCCCTAAGTCCCCCCCACCCTTTGTGGAGCTAATAGCAGCTAAGGAGAGGAGAAAAGATTTGAAAACATCTGATCCTGGAGAGAATAGGTATGCATCATGACCAGTATCCATTTTGACTAGTAGCCATGGATCTTCCATGAAGAGAGTCTGTGTTCATGGCCAAAGCAAGAGCCCATTGCCATGAGGTGCCTGCCCAGGATGAGCCTCAGCACTGTGCCAGTTAGTCTAGCTGATAAGGAAGTCCCTGTGTTGTTTTATTCTATTCAGGACCTTTTGGTCCCCCAAAAGTAAGCGGGTGCCAAGAAAGGCACTGGCAAGAGCCGTGGCTCTCCTGGGTTCCACATGATCTGTGCCAGAATGATCTAGGATCTTCCAGAGCCCAATGCAGACTCTTTTCTTGCAGACAAGAGGGGACAAGATCACCTGCGGGCCGCCAAGCTCAACTTGGTGGACTTGGCCGGAAGCGAGAGGCAGTCCAAAACCGGAGCTGTCGGAGAACGCCTCAAAGAAGCCACCAAAATCAACTTGTCTCTCTCCGCTCTCAGCAACGTCATATCAGCCCTGGCAGACACCAGGTGTACGCATGTCCCTTACCGGGACTCCAAGCTGACCCGGGTGCTGCAGGATTCTCTGGGGGGCAACACCAAGACCCTCATGGTGGCGTGCCTGTCTCCCGCCGACAACAACTACGACGAGACCCTCAGCACCTTGCGCTACGCCCACCGAGCCAAGAACATCCAGAACAAGCCCCGCATCAATGAGGATCCGAAAGATGCCCTGCTGCGGGAGTACCAAGAGGAGATCAAGAAACTGAAGGCCATTTTGACTCAGCAGAGCATCACAAGTAATTTGCACGGTAGGATCCCTTGCCTCTGGACGAGGCGGAGTTATTTCTTCCTTTCCATGATTTCGGCTCTGCCTCTCAGCTAAAGGTTCTCGAGGGGTGATGTGCAATAATAAAACAAGTAAACAATCCTCAAAACCTGTCACAGGTCATTTATGGATGGGAGTTTTACCTGAGGTTTGTTGCTGGCTGGACCCACACTTTCCTGTTGGGAATCTATGCACCAGCAGTCTCCAAGCTCAAATCAAGTCCCCACCCCTTTAAATGCTGCTTTGTAATTGGCTTACTGGTCGTACTTACTGTGCGAGAAAATTCTTCCCCCCAAACCCAATTGCCACATAAAAAAGCATTTTAAGAACAACAACAAAATGGAGCAATCTGAAAGGGAGGGGAGAGAAATCCAAGCCTCGGTTTTAAAAAGCCTTTCTTGTGCTCAGAAAGAGCTCCCAGGAAGCATGAAGTATTTGAATCCCCGCCTTTGGACATGCTGCTTTATAATTGGCTGTGAGCAAAACCAAGCTTGCGAGTCCCGCGCTTTGCCTTCCTCATGGAGATTTCACCCGGGCTTTGCTCAGGGAAGATGGAAGAGTTGGGTTAACAGAGGAATGGGTAGACCTGGACATTGTGAGGGCTGGGCACAAGGTAATTTCTAATGGATGGAAAACTCATGCATAACTCCAAGGAACAACCAATTCAGACCGCCAGCGAACATGAGAACCCATGCATAAACAACCATAGTTATAGAATAGCGTTAAAACAGAATGACACAGAACCAGCAATCTTTAAAAGGCTACTTGATTCAGTTGCAGATGGAGGTATCACATTATTTAAAATGTTGTCAAAATGTATAGCAGCAGGTAGGGACCCAAAATAATATGACACAGAACAGCAGTTTTGGAACAGAAATAGAACAGCGGTCTGTTGCCTCACATTCTGGAGAAAGACTTTGTCAGTACAGTTCCATTGCTACGACTCTGGCTACCTTCTGTTGTTGAGGGCATAGCCAGGTGCCTGAGGTTGAACTGGTACCTCTCAGGCAACTGGCCTTGGGGTGCTTCATTCCTAAAGAGGGGAGAGGAGGTGGCACCAGCGGGGCAGCGGCTGTAGTATACACAGTTGATACGCTACAGCTAGGCATTCACAGTGCTCTGAGCTGTCCATCATTCTTCTGATAGCCATGAAACTGATCTGTCGAGGCCGGTATTGTCTGCTCGGATTGGCAACGTCTCTCAGGTAGAGGTCTTTCAGATCATTTGCTAACTGATCCTTTTGCCTGGAGATGCCAAGGATTGAAACTGGGACCTTAACTGTGCTAAGCAGATGCTCTACTATGGAGTTATAAACCTATCCCACAAATCAAGCCATACCATACTGGTCTGGTATGGCATTTCCCCTGCAACTCAGTACTGTAGCTTGAGTTGCTAGAAGAAATTGTGGTTTCCCCACCATGTGTGTGCAAGCTGGGAGAATATCTTATTGTTGCAAGAACTGAATCACCAGTACGCTTTCCTTGCGGATCAATAAATAATTTTTAAAAATCATCTAGTAAAGCTTTTTTGGTGTAGTTGAACCAAATAATTTAAATGCAGTCCATTAGGAAAGGGTTAGTTGGGCAGCTTTCCCGCTGGCTTCCAAGACACTCTAAGCTGCGCCTTCTCTCTCTTTCCTTAGCGGAGTTGCCTCACCTGTTACTTTCTGTGGCTGCTCAGCCTGAGGGGAAACCAGAGCTCGCTCCTGAATTCCAGACCGACGCAGAGAAAGAGAAGGAGCTAATCAGAGAAGTAAGTTGGCCTGGACCTTTGCCACCAGGAATCCTTTACAATCTTCCTGGCACAGCCTTGTCTCTCAAATAATTACCAAAACAATCCAGTTGGGTAGCTGAGTCTCTCTCCTTTGTTTCGTGGGCACAAAGCACAGGGCAGATGGCTCGCTGAGATTTCTAGCACATCCTGCTTGGCTATGAAAAACTATTATATATATAGCATCTTCCTTGCTTCCCTTACTACTCTACGAACTATGTACATGTGTTTGTTTTTTAAATCTCTAAAATTTTTAAATCCCTGTTAGATTTTCAGTGTGGGATTATTTCTCTCCCCCACATGTTCACAGTATATATTTATCATACCTACATTGGTGTCCCCCCTGACCTGGATGGCCCAGGCTATCTTGATCTCATCAGGGTCAGCCTGGGTTAGTACTTGGATGGGAGACCACCAAGGAAGTCCAGGGTAACCATGCAGAGGCAGGCTGTGGCAAACCACCTCTGCTTGTCTCTTGCCTTGAAAACCCTACAAGATTGCCATAAATAGGTTGTGATGACGGCACTTTCCATCACCATATTGGTGTCTACCTCTCAGTTTCTCTCTCCCGTAGAAACAGAGAGGAAGTTTCTCAGAACGTGCAGGAAAATAAGATGGTGTAAACCATATAATGAGGGAGGCAGGTGGGGACAGCCCTGTGAAAGAATAGCTTGCCCCTTCCTCCTGGGTCTCTCAATGAGATTTGACCTTGTTGGTTGAAGGCCTGACTACATGTTACACTGTTTATAGGTGTATCTGGGGTCTTGTCAAGAAGACATGAACTTGGAGTTCCCTATTAAACGTTAATTCTCAGGCATGTAGGAGCCTGATTTGAATCAGGACTACAGCATGAGGAGAAGGGGCTTAAGTCTCACCAATTTTCTGACGTGAAACAGCCTCATGGAACTGCTACTTTCTCCACGGGGGGGATGTGTAGCCCATCAATACACATGTAGTTTTATCAGCTCCCTGAGGTAGCACTACCTCCGGTCAGGAAAATAGCACTGGAAGTGGGGGGAGAAGGCCTAAACCTTCCTTCCCTCTGCACTGTGGTTCCAATCCATGTTGCGCCCTCACATGCCTGGGGATTAAATTTCAATACAGAACTCATAGCACATGTCTGACAGGACACAGAGCAGACACATAAGCAGTGTCTTGAGAAGGAGGATGGAAAACTTACAGTTCGAGTCAAACCCTGTGACTGACAGTCCTTTTTTATTTTTCCCTCAAAAGCCACCTGGGGAGGGAATGTTTGGGAAAGGGAAAACCAGGAGGCAAGAACAAATTTCCCTTCCCCATGATAATTTTCCGTGCCTAATTACTTTCTCCAGAAATGGCTTTTCAAGAGGGGGGAAGGTCCCTTAAGACATCTGCGAACAGCACAGTTTCAGGTGGGATAGCCTTGTTGGCCTGCCGTAGAAGAGCAAGATTTGAGTCTGGTAGCACCTTAATGACCATGGAACTTTCTTCCAGCTAAAGTAAAAATGGAGATGAAAGTTCTTCCTAAAGTGGGCACCCCGAGCTGTTCCGGCTCGTTAACAGAATTATGCACGTTGGTCTTCTGTGGTCATTGGTCTGCATTGCCCATGTGGCAATACCCTCAAGCCCCCTTGGCTATACCTTTTTCACCGGGAGCTGCTCCATCTTTTTCTGTTGTTAATTAGCAAGATTCACCTGAGGTTAGAGCTACAACCCCACCCCCAACCCTTAAGTATTCTTAGTTACAAAATTTGTGCTGCTAAAGCATATCAAGATACACAACAGGCAAATATGATATGGGCCTACTCCCAAGTCGCTTCAGCTGATTTCCTTGGGCTTTTTCAGGAGTATGAGAAGAAACTGGCAAGGCTGAAAGCTGATTATGAAGCTGAGCAAAAGTCTCGCGTCCAGCTCGAGGAGGACATCAGCACCTTGAGGATTGCTTGTGATCGCCAGTTGGCTGCTTTGGAAGAGAGGAAGGAAGCAGGTACAGGCAAAGCAATCCAAACCAGACCCTCTGGGTATTTACTTATATGTATAAGTCAGAATTGCCCAGAAGCACAGAAAAATTCTGGTTGTGGTATTGGGCATAAAATTCAGCTCCCTGAGATTCTTGAACCTTGAGAAATCTCAGACTAGAAAAGCTGTTGGCCCCTTACCCCTCTCCAGACCTAACAACCTGCTTGATTTGTGCAGTTTATTCAGGTCACAGACCTGAGTATTTTGGAGAGGTGGCAGGATATGTGTTACCTTGCTGTTATTTATTTAGCAGAGAAAATACAGAGCTCTGATCACATACCAGGGATGGATTCTTAATATGTAGACATTAGAATTTTGCTCTTATGTAGACATTAGAATTGTGCTCATGGACTGCTCTTTGCAAATCTGCAACAGCCAATACCCTTCTTTGCTATGTTAGATGTAGGGCCATAATCCTTGCACTCCCATGTGCTCGTGAATTGAAACTGGCCACATGGGGGGGAGAACACAAGCACTTCATAATGTGAGAATAGATTATATATTGCTTTTATGCCCTGTTTTCATGCCAAGTTTACAGTCCTGGTTTCACTGGCTGTGGTTTTAAAACTTTTTTAATTCCGAGGTTTTTTGTTTTATTCGTGATGTTTCAAATTACAATAATATAATTACAACAACAACAATAATAATAGTTTTTGTTGTTGTTATGCCTTAGGCTGTTAGTTGCCTTGAGCAGGTTATGGAGAATGTAAGATACACATTTTGAAATAAGTAGATAATCAAACAAACATACATAGGACAGGAAGATGCTTTAAGGCCTGGAGACATTTGATTTTATTTTTCCTGGTTGCTGAAGTCCATTTTATAGAAGTGTTCATCCTATGTTTGTTCATCCCACTTCTGCTGGCGAACAGACTTTACCAAGGGTGACAGTGGAATAAAAGAACACACCATGTTGACACCACGGGAAGCAAAGGCACTCTCAAACCGTTTTCATCTTTGGTACCGATTACTGTCTGTCTCTAGCCTTACAGAGATTCTGACTTAAAACTTTCTATTTCATGACATTTTCCCTTCCTTTTCTCTAGGAACTGCACAGCCAGTTGAAACTTTTCCTGAGCAAGTTCCCCAAGGCCCTGCTTTAGAAACAGAAGTGCCGATCAAGGTATCCCAGAGGATGAATTTTCTTCTGAAGATTAAATACATTTTGCATTATACACAAAACCTTTTTAAAAAGCTGCACAATGACATGGAATGGGTGGGAACTGTCGCTCTCCATCAGGATGGCTACATGATATATGCCATTTACAGTCATGCAGAATCATATGTCCCTCTTAACGGGATCCCAGTTGGCTGAAACTTTAGTGCCAGTTTGTTTGCTGTTGCACCTGCTTCCCCCTTCTGGAATTCATTATCAAAAAAAGATACTGGTTCTGAAAGTAATCTGAATTAAGTGAATGCACAGGAAGCTCTGAGCGCTGGAAATAGTTCCACATGTTTTAAGGCCCTTGTGTTTGTAAAGTGCCGTCAAGTCGCAGCTGACTTAAGGCAACCCAGTAGAGTTTTCAAGGCATAACAACCCTGGCATTCCTTGATGGTCTCCCATCCAAGTACTAGGCAGGACCAACGCTGCTTAACTTCTGAGATCTGATGATATCAGGCTAGCTTGGGGCCATCCCGGTCAGGGCTTAAAGCCCTTACTTAGGGCCAAACTACACATAAGTAGTGGGGCACTGCTTTTTAAAGGAGCTCAGGGGCCCAATTCAGTTTGGGATCATGGTGTGGGGGGCGGGGCTTCTGCCCCCCACTTGCCTTATAGTATTCCTTGTATGTGCAGCTTTAAAGTGGGGGCAAATAACTCCCTCTCGGGCCATTTTGGCTCAGGAAAACAGCATGGGGAGGGAAGGCAGGAGCTCTAAGACTTCCTCCCTAGTCCCCTTGTTGAGAAGAGGGTTGATTGAAAGTCCAGTGTTTTGTGCCACTTAGTCCTTGGATTAAGTCTAAGAGAGAATGCAAGCCTTCCTGAGTTATGTCTGATGTAGAAAATGATTTGAAGCTAATGCTCCTAAAAGCAAAAATGATCAGGGGTCTTGTGGCACCACAAGGACTGCAGCCACAGACTAACATAGCTACCCCTCTGGACTCCCTGCCCCCTCCACTGCTATACTTGAAACTGATAGCTATTAGCAAGGTTACAGCACATCTGAAAACCAGACTATGCTATTGCTTTACATCCAAAATAGTTTGCTACAGTTGACGTGGTATGTATGTGCCAGGAAATATATATGTGTCATGCACAGATAGTAGGCGCAGAGTGGTAAGCTGCAATACTGCAGTCCAAGCTCTGCTCACGGCCTGAGTTCGATCCTGACTGAAGTTGGTTTCAGGTAGCTGGCTCAAGGTTGACTCAGCCTTCCATCCTTCTGAGGTCGGTAAAATGAGTACCCAGCTTGCTGGGAGTAAAGGGAAGACGACTGGGGAAGGCACTGGCAAACCACCCCGTAAACAAAGTCTGCCTAGTAAACGTCGGGATGTGACGTCACCCCATGGGTCAGGAATGACCCCGGTGCTTGCACGGGGGACTGCCTTTACCTCGACAGATAGTAGGGGATAAGAGTGCTCCCACATCTTTGAAAATAAATAATCTTAATTGTATCCAGGATTTACATGGGCTTTGTGAAATGATAAGCTCTATCAGCACAACCACGTTATGCAGCTCAGCTGTTTTGCTGGTTTGTGGCGATTGTTCAGCATCTTCAGGGAAAGCACCCCCTGAGGTTGCTTGGCATCTGCAGATTATTTCCCCCCTCCCTTTTCTCTCCCAGAGCCTGCAAAACAGCCGATTGGTTAGGACTGAAATATGGCAGTAGCTCAGCCGACAGCAGCAATGAAAACATCTGACCACTGGGTGCCCAATGCTCTATATCTGGCTTGGATCATAGACCTCTGGATCTGTGTCCAATGACCGGGCCAAGTCCTTTTTCCTTTACTTGAAAACAACAACAACAGTGTTTTAACAATTTGGCAAGGTCTTTGCAAACCAGCCTACCATCTGTCAGATTTCATGTCTGTTCAAAATGGCAGCCTCCAATTTCCTCTTGCACCCAGGAGTTCGACACAGGTGAGCCTCCTGTTCCTGACGTTCCTGAAGAAGTACCTGCAACTCTGGACCAGCAGCAAGTACTTGCCAGGTCAGTGGTGAAGGTGATGTCCATGGAGTGAGTCCTAGAGCTGGAAGGGGGCTTACAGGCCATCTAGTCTGACAGCCTGTCCAGCGGGGGAACGCCAAAGGTTGGGAATTGTCGACAGATGGGTATATAGCTTCCTCCATTTGAACGTTTATTTTTTACAGGGAGGGGATGGTAGGGACAGTTGGGTAAATGTGGAAAATATGACTCGAGGTGCTAAAGGAGGACTGCCGCTTACCACTATGTACCACGGGGCTCCATTAGGTAAACTGATACAGACTGAAGCAGGTATCTGTATGTTTATCCTAGTTGGGCAAATAGCAGCTCTTGGGCCCTGTTTCAGAATGCAGAAATGACACAGACTTAACACCCCACTTCCCTTGCACTGTGAGAGCCAATGTAGTATAATGGAAGCCTTGTGTCAGACTTCTCCGCTGAACCTCCCTCATAAAGTGGTGGTTGTGAAGGTAAAATGGAGAAGAAGAAGAGTTGGTTTTTATATGCCAACTTTCTCCATCACTTAAGGAAGAATCAAGCCGGCTTACAATCACCTTCCCTTCCCCTCCCCACAACAGACACCCTGTGAGGTAGGTGGGACTGAGAGATCTGTGACTAGCCCAAGGTCACCCAGCTGGCTTCATGTGTAGGAGCGGGGAAACCAATCCATTTCACCGGATTAGCCTCCACCGCTCATGTGGAGGAGTGGGGAATCAAACCCTGTTCTCCAGATCAGGGTCCACTGCTCCAAACCACCGCTCTTAACCACTACACACTGGCTCTGGAGGGCAGAATGCTGTTGTAATCTGCTTCAGGTCCCCATAAATATTTAGACAAATAAATTCCTCATTTCAGTCAGGGTCCTTGTGCACCCGGTAATTTTTTTTAACTCTGGGAGCTCCAAAGAATTCCCACCATCTTGTCCAGTTTGGTCCTGAACGCAGAAAGTTTGCAAACCAGTCCCTAGAGCTAAGGCCTTTATCGGACTCCCTTAGGCTGCAGCTGCTGGAGCAACAAGTGGTTGGAGGAGAGCAGGCCAAAAACAAAGACCTGAAGGAAAAGCGCCAGCGGCGGAAAAGGCTGGCCGACGAGCGGAAGCAGCAGCTCTTGGAGGCTCTGCAGGGGTCAGACGTGGACAGCAGCGACTGGGTCCTGCTCAACGTCTACGACTCCATTCAGGAAGAAGTGCGAGCAAAGAACAAGCTGCTGGAAAAGATGAAGAAGAAGGTGAGTCTTCCCCCCCCCTTTCAAACACACCTGCATTGGACAGTGGCTGGGAGGAGCATCTTCCCCTGCAGCAGAATTACCTGAGTACAAAACACGCCTGTCTAACATCTGTTGCACGCATGGATGCGTTATTCGCTGTTCATCCTCGTAAAACAGGGATCTCGGAACAGATAGCTTTTCAGCAACTGGTAGGTTCAACAGCTGCTGTAGAGTATCCTGTGCATCCTCTAGAACAAAGCTTCTTAAACTGTGGGTTGCGACCCCATATGGGGTTGCGTAACTGAATGTAGGGGTTGCAAAAATTTTGATTTATTATCAGTAAATGTTTGATTTGTAAACCTATTTTATATACCTATATACCTGGGATCGTGTAAAAATTTATTGGGCGAAAAGGGGATGCGAGTGGAAAAAGTTTAAGAAGCCCTGCTCTAGAAGACCCAGGAAAAGAAAATGAAAATAGCTGCTCCAGGTTGTTTTGTTTTTTAAAAAAAACCTTTGATCTCATAGGATTTTTCACTTTACTGCTTAGCTGATAGTTTCATGGCTTTTCCTCGTCTCTGTTTCCATGACCGAACAAAACTTAGTAACATGTTGGGAAGCGAGGGGAGTAACTCTCATTAAAGCTTGGCAACCCCTTCCTTAAAATATCTGAAAGCAGAGTAATTCAGAAAGGAACGGGCTGCACCTTCTGCCATTCGCAAAGCATTGCTTTTCAGTTCTAGACCGTCGAATTAGTTGCATCTCAGTCTGCGGTGGGCTGCACCGGTGCCCTCATTTTCTTTGCTTTCCTTTTTGCGCTGAGATTTATTTTTCCATGAGGAGGAGGCAAGAAAGAGACCAGATGCGGAAGAAGACACCTTTAGGAGGCTGAAGTTGGTTCCCAGTTCCCAGTTTGTTCCCAGTTCCTTATTCACATTTCCTAGTTCCTGAATGATATTGAGGAAAATATCCTAGTACCTTTAGTGGTTGTGTAGAAAATGGAAGGAGTGCTTGACCAGCTGCTGTTTCCAAAGAGCCACATATAATAAAAAAGGGGAGCAGATGTTGCAGACTGTGGTTAAAGGTGGTTTCTGGCTTACAAAAGGCTGGAGACTCCTCTGGGCAGTCAATGAACACACACACCCTTGTACATGGGTAATCGCTGCCGAATTGCTGATTCTCAGGTGAGAAGATACAAGGATAGAGTTAATACCTCCTGATCCATCCTCACGCACCCAGCCAGGCTTTTCCTTGGAATCGATTTGAACATTTGGGTAAGTAGCAAGGTGGATGCTGGAAATTGGTGCAACTTGATCAAGGCTCAGCATGGCCAGGGAAAAACTTTCCTCGTCTACCAGCATGGAGCCAGCATGGTGTAGTGGTTAAGAGCGGCGGACTCTAATTCAGAGAACCAGGTTTGATCCCCCACTCTTCCACATGAGTGGCATACTCTAATCTGGAGAACCGGTTGGTTTCCCCACTCTTACACATTAAGCCTGATGGGTGACCTTGGGCTAGTCACAGTTCTCTCTGAACTCTCTCAGCCCCACCTACCTCATAGGTTGTCTGCTGTGGGTAGAGGAAGGGAAGCTGATTGTAACCTAGATTGAGACTCCTTAAAGGTAGAGAAAATGGAGGTATAAAAATCAACTCTTCTTCTTCTTTACTTGCTTCTGTAGTAAGCTCCCACTCATGTAACTGACAACATTTATTGAGCAAGATAACAGATCTAATAATCTAATTCACTTTTCGGGCCATAATATCGCTGTGCAGTATATAGACTTTGGTGGCACCTTTAATGAATTGTGATGATGCAGATTATTTTTTTCACTTAGCTGTGAAAAGAGTGTGCCAAGGAAATTGCTGTGGATATTGTAATGGCTTTTAACGTTCTTATTAGGGTCGATGAGGATAGAAAGAACCACAGAATTGGGGGGGGGGTGTTGGGCTATTCACTGAGAAACTAAAATTCTACATGCCTTGAGGACCAGTTTTCATGTGGATGTTCATCACTTTGCAACTGCAGCATCAAGTAATAACTAGCATGTGGAAATCATAGATATGAGATGTCTGCGGTAGTGCATCTTCTCAAACACAAACATTTTCAGTAGTTTGCATATTCAGCTGCCTTTTACCAACGGTAAGGTAATCAAATGACTTTTTAATGGATGTGAGCTCCAGTCTGATGATGATCACAGAAAGGGATCTCAGAATTTCTTCCAAGCAGTTTGGTTAACATGTCATAAAGTAGAAGAAGAAGAGTTGGTTTTTGTATGCTGACTTTCTCTACCACTTAAGGGAGATTCAAACCGGCTTACAATCACCTTACCTTCCCCTCCCCACAATAGACACCCTGTGAGGCAGGTGGGGCTGAGAGAGTGTGACTCGCCCAAGGTCACCCAGCTGGCTTCGTGTGTAGGAGTGGGGAAACAAATCTGGTTCACCAAATTAGCCTCCGCCACTCATGCAGAGGAGCGGGGGATCAAACCCAGTTCTCCAGATCAGAGTTCACCGCTCAAAACCACCTCTCTTAACAGCTACACCACACTGTCTCTCCAGTATCAGTTGGGGAAGATGGCTATTAGTGCTTCATTTTATCGAGCTCTTATTCTCTCGGCTGGTTCTTTTTTTCTCAGCTGCGGGCAGCTGAGGCTGAAATCAGAGACCTTCAGTCTGAATTTGAATTGGAGAAGATAGATTACCTGGCTACCATCCGCCGGCAGGAGCGGGAACTCCTGCTCCATCAACAGCTTCTGGAGCAGGTGCAGCCCCTCGTACGGCGGGACTGTAGCTACAGCAACTTTGACAAGATCAAGCGGGAGTCCATCTGGGACGAGGACTCAGGTTGCTGGAGAATCCCAGAGGCCATCACAGAAAAGACCAGCCTCCCTGGTAAGGAGACCACCTTAGACTTGCCCTTGTTGCCATCTGGGTGGCAGCCTGGTGTAGTGATCAGTGCGTTGGACTAGGATCTGAGAGACCCAGGTTTGAATCCCCCCTCTGCCACGGAAGCTTGCTGGGTGAACTTGGGACAGTGATAGTGATAAAGTTTATTGTCTGCAGCCGAAGGCCATCACAATCCACCATACAAAACATTAAATCCTTGGGACAGTAACACACTCTTATTCTAACCTACCTCACGGGGTTGTTGTGAGGATCGAATGGAGGAAGGGGAGAATGTTGTAAGTCCTTTTGGGTTCCCATTGGGGAGAAAAATTGGGTATAAATAAAGTAAATAAAATAAAGTGGTCCAGAACGCGGCAGTGCGGTCCTTACAGAGAGAGCACGTTTGACCAGTGCTCCACCAGCTGCACTCGCTCCAGAGTGAAGACAAAATCAGGTTTAAGGTTTTAGCACCGACTTTTAAAGCCCTTAACAAACTGGTACCATCGTATCTGTGGTCCTGCCTCTCCCGGTGTGTCTCCCAAAGAGCTCTTGGCTCTGCAAGAGAAAATCTTCTGTGATCCCTGGTCCTGAAAGATGTCTGGTTGTCCTCAACCAGGGCCAGGGCCTTTTCAGCTCTGGCCCCACCTTGCTCTCCATAGTGAGATCTGGGCCCTGGGGGATTTAAATCAATTCCACAGGGCCTGCAAAGCGGAGTTGTTCCACTGAGCGTATGGTTGAGGACAGCAACGGTTGCTGTCCTGCTGGCCTTCCTTCTCTTCCTTCCCCTTCTTCTTCCTCGATTGTTGAATGTGATAAATGAAGGACGCCGTTGATTTTAATTAATTATTTAGCTTAACCTTTTCACTGTATTGATTAAATTGTATCAGTCGCTCCTTTTGTTTTTTCTCAAAGCGGTTTCATCGTCGTCTCAGACAAAAGCAGGCAAGAAGAGCTCTGCGTCGGAGCACAGGGAAACATCGACAGAGGTAAGCAGGACTTCCATCTGAGGAGGCAGTATATAATCACTAAGAATAAATTATACAAATTATGCAACATGTATATAATAAAAAATATAATAAACAATCCAAATGTGCTTTGTTGCCACAAGCTTTTTCCTAGCACAACTTTTATTTATTTGCACCATTAATAATCAGCCTTTCTGTCTTCATCAGGGCCAAGGCATAGGGGTGTCAAACATAAGGCCCGGGGGCAGGATCCAGCCCCTTGAGAGCTCTTATCTGGCCCGCAAGCCAGCCGAGGCAGCCACCCCCCCTCCACTCTCAATCTGGGCTAGCGAGGCATGGCCCGGCCTAAACTAGTGACATTTATGTCATATCCGGCCATCGTAACAATTGAGTTTGACAGCCCTGATATAACAGGTAAAATAAGTATTATAAAATCACATGATAAAAACCATTAAAAAAAAAGAAAACACATAATTAAAGCCATTAAAGCTAAAGTACACGTAAACCACGGGTGTCAAACTCATTTGTTACTAGGGCCGGATATGAAATAATGTCATTTGGTTGGGCTGGGCCATTTGTAGCAGCCCAGATTGGCCCAGATGGGGTCTGGGGTGTGTGTGTGTGTGGCTGCCTCAGCAGGTGAGCCCAGTGCGTACATCGCCCTCTCCAGCAACCCCTGACTTCAGGGGCGGCAGGGTAGGGTGATCTACGTGCTGAGCTGGAGCCCCTACCTTCCAAACCCTGCTGCCTGCGGGCTCTGACCTCCACATGGGGGTCCCAGCCAGCAAGAAGCGTGGATTGGAAGGCCCCTGCAGCCCTGAATCAGGAGTGGGGGGAATGGAGGGGTGGCTGCCTTGGCTCACGAGCCGGATAACAGCGCTCAAAGGGTTGGATCTGGCCCGCAGGCCTTATCTCTGATACCCTTGCCAAAGGCCAGGGGGCTGAGCAGCAAACCCCCAGCACCATCTTGGTGGAATTATGCCCTTAGGTTATGCTTTCCATCTAGGGTTGCCAACAGCCTGGGGGTGGGGGGATTCCCTTTCCGCTTAATAGAGGCTTAATTTGTGGAAAATTTGAGAAATGTAGATAATAACATCATTGTACGCCTCTTTTAAAGAAACGTAACATTTTTTTCCAGTAGAAGCCCTGCTTCTACTACTTTGCAACTTTTTTATTTCTAGGACAGCAGGGTATAGACAAAGAACTCGTGTAGTCCTGCAGTTAAGACAGTGGAAATTAGACCTGGGAAGGTGGGCCTCAGATTTCTGTGGATTCAATTCAAGGGAGAATAATAGCGAGTAAACACTGTGGGTTAAATACTGATAAATTGGTGACCACGTGCTTATTTCTCCAGCAGGAAGAAGACCGCTACAAAACGATGCTGAACAAGAGTGACAGCGAGAATATTGCGAGCAGTTATTTCCGATCAAAACGAGCAAGCCAGATTCTCAGTGCTGACTCTGGGAAGAGTCTGGGTAAATTTTCTTATCCATTATTTGGTTTTATTTGTTTGTTTGTTTATATTTGTTAACTGAACTTCTATCCTTTTTTCTATCCCAGCCGAAGCCTGGCTTAGAGCAGCTAACATTTTCCTCCTAGATATCCACTTTGGTAGTATTGTTATTATTATTGTCCTACGTGACTCCACCAAGCCCAATTCCCCCCACCCTGCGAAAGGATCCCTTAAAGGACTATGGGGCAAAGCCCTTCTTGGCTTTATATCCTGGTGACCCACGGCCAGTACTGGGGCTGATGATCTAAGTTATTATAGAGCAAGGTCTGTCAGGACCCTAGATCAGGCTCGTCATGTGAGGGAGAGTGGGGGGATGTGGGAGCTGACTCCTGTGAGGAAGACCTGTTGCCTCAGGATCCTCCTGATGGTTCCAGATCTCCATTAGACCCCGAGTCCCTAGATCCAGAGGCCTTGCCAGAGGAACCTACCTTGGAAGCCACCCCAACAGAAGAGCCCTTTGACCCTTCCAGTGCTAAGGTCAGCCAGGCCTCAAACCAGCAGCCCCCCCCCCCAAATATGCAAGGATCGCCAGAGATGGTGGAGTCGTGGAGGCTAATCTGATGAACTGGGTTGGTTTCCCCACTCCTCCACATGAAGCTAGTTGGGTGACCTTGGGCTAGTCACACTCTCTCAGCCCCACCTGCCTCACAGCATGTCTGTTGTGGGGAGGGGAAGGGAAGGTGATAGTAAGCCGGTTTTATTTTTCCTTAAGTAGTAGAGAAAGTTGGCATATAAAAACCAGCTCTTCCTCCTACTCCTCCTGATTCAACCACTTCATGCTGACCAGCTGTGGCTATCCACTGCTTGCCCTCTGAATTAGCAATCCTGATCCAGGTCCCAGTGCTGCCTTGGGGGAAGCAGTCCTGTTGCCAGACCCCAGCTAGGCAGTAATCCCAGCGCCTCCCGATCCTTGCCTCTGGGGAGACCTGCTCCTGCTCCAGCATCATGCCACCAAAGAACACTTCCGATGGTCATCCATTTGAGGACGCTCTGTAATCCGGATGGGTTAATCTGTGGAATAGCTTTTTTTTAAGGTAAAAAGGTAAAGGTCCCCTGTGTAAGCACTGGGTCATTCCTGACCCATGAGGTGACGTCACATCCCGACGTTTACTAGGCAGACTTTTGTTTTACGGGGTGGTTTGCAAGTGCCTTCCCCAGTCATCTTCCCTTTACCCCCAGCAAGCTGGGTACTCATTTTACCGACCTCGGAAGGATGGAAGGCTGAGTCAACCTTGAGCCGGCTACTTGAACTCAACTTCTGTCGGGATTGAACTCAGGTCGTCAGCAGAGCTTGGACTGCAGTACTGCAGCTTACCACTCTGCGCCACGCAGCTCTTTTCTTTACATGCATTAAAAGGCCATGCTGGCCTCTTGCTCCTTTTCAGTTCTGTGATTCTGGGATCGGGTCTCTTTTGACAAAGCCATTGAACCACTGCAGAGTTTTAATCTAGACCACTGCTGGTGGTGAGCACAGCACAGGCAGGTAAGATTTTCTGGAAGCAGCACAGGCTCCTGGACTTCACCTCTTTTTCTTTCTGTCCACTACAGCTTCCCATAACGCGCCCTCCCATCCTCCATCCTCCAGTGCTCCCCCGACCCAGGCAGCAGAGATGCCCCAGCCGCGCCCCTTTCGCCTTGAGTCCTTGGACTTCTCTGTGCCTTCAACCAAGACGAAACGCAAGAAAACCCGGAACAACAGGAGTGGAGACCCCTTCTAACGGCAGCTGCCAGTCTCTGGCCACAACACATTTAGTCCTCCTGCCCTTCTTTTTTGCCTCTGTATTGGCAGCTGCTTTTTGAAAGGACCTAGGCTCTCCCCACCCCCCTAAAGGCTAGTTGACTTACAGCCCATTCTACCTCCATGTTCAAGGTAGGGCTGGTACCTTTCACTGATCCCCCTTCCTTTGCCGTTTTCTAGTGACACTGCCCTTTGGGCCTGGCCTTTCTCTCCCGATGGTTGCTTTGCCCAGCAGCAAGAAAAGAAACTGAACCTGGAAGAGATGTTGTTTAAGACCACTTAGTGGTAGGCCTGAAGCTTCCACCGCCCTAAAACTTTCCCCCCAGTTCTCTGCGAGACAGGAAGTGGGTAGGCAGTTTGTCAGAAAACTGAATGTTCCTCCTGCAGCTGTCCTGCCGTTTCCTCTTTAAACCGGAGGAAATGAGGTTTTTATTTTCTCCAGCTCAGAGAAAACGGGTGCCAGACAAGTCACGTCCATATTGAACATGATGCCATCTGGATGCCCCAGTTTACTGAATGGGGTTCCCAATGCACATGCAGGGAAGAATGCCCACAGGAAAGCCACCTCACACAAAAAGCAAAATGCATTTGGAAAAACCAGATCAAGATTATTCTGTTCCAAGCCACAGGGCGGCAGTAGAAACTGCAGAACAAGTTCTGCTACTGAAGAAAGCTTGTAAAAACAGTCTTGCCTCCAGGGGTGTTTTGGGGAAGGTAAAATGTTTGTGGGAGATTTGGCTGTGCTATTTTTAATATTTTAATATTTTAATGTTGTTTTAGTGTACTTTTTGTGTTAGCTGCCTTGAGTCTGAGACATAGTGGGATATACTTGTATAGATATTTTTAATAAATGTTCCAATTTTTTTTTACCATACTTCTGTCTTACAACTGTGCGTGACCGCACCAACTCCCTATATATTTTCCCTAGATGTTATCTCTTTTGCACATTCATTTGCCCGGTGTGCAAGACACGGGGGTACCATGTTATAAGAACACTGTATGTGCCCCAAAATGACTGCCAAGAATATGGAGAATACTTGAGCATAATCCTATAAACCCTTACTTGAAAGCAAGCCCTATTGAACAAATCAGGGAATCAGAAGAAAAATGGGTAGTGTTGGGCTGTTAGTGTTTAAATGAATATGCAAGTGCACTCACAAAGCAATATGACTTGCAAACAATTTTCACTGTCTCCTTGAGAAGGGAAAGGTAGGATTTTGCCATTAATAAGAATCCATCCATGTTTCATTATCTAGAACACTGGTTCCCAACCAGGGGTCCATGGACCCCCAGGGGTCCGTGAGAACTAAATTAAGGTCCGCGAAACAAAGATATAAACCCATAATAAATTAATATTTCAATTAAAAGTTATCTATTATAAAAATATATATTCAAATATTCTAAAAATATATATTCAAATATTATTCTAAGTTTAATGTTTAACTAACAGTTATGATTAAAGTTTATTTTCAAATTCTCAGAATTTTTATTTTGAACCTTGGGGTCTCTGCACCGAACAAAAAAGTCCTAGTGGTCCCTGGTCAAAAAAAGGTTGGGAACCACTGATCTAGAAGAAGAGTTGGTTTTTATATGCCGACTTTCTCTACCACTTAAGGAAGAATCAAGCCGGCTTACAATCACCTTCCCCTCCCCACAACAGACACCCTGTGAGGTAGGTGGGGCTGAGAGAGCTCTAAGAGAACTGTGACTAGCCCAAGGTCACCCAGCTGGCTCCGAGTGTAGGAGTGGGGAAACCAACCCAGTTCACCAGATTAGCAGCTGCTGCTCATGTGGAGGAGTGGGGAGTCAAACCTGGTTCTCCAGATCAGAGTCCACTGCTCTTAACCACTGCACCACGCCGGCTCTCTAGAAGCTATAGGGGAGGCTTACATGCACAAAAAAGGACAAACGGTGCAAAACTCAGATATTCATTGCTTTGTGGAGAGGTAAAAAGGAAGAAGCCAGTTCCAGATTTTGGTTTCTCTGCCTACTGTCAGCCCCCCCCCCCCCCACATGCCTTTCTTCATACCTGCTGACCCATGTGCCTGTGCTTCCCCCACCCACTCAAGCCCTCTCCCCACCTGCATTCACAGATGCCTGCACCACCCACATGCCTGTTCCTGGATGATGCTGGGCATTGCATATGCTTGGGAGCATAGATGTGAGAGTGCTTGCAAGCAAGTGGGTGGGCAATAGGGGAGGTGCGTGGTCAGAGGCAACGGACCCTGCCATAAACCCTGGGCCCCAGCAGCTACCCAACCTCAAGGCATGCCGGCTCCAGCCCTGAATACAAGTTATATCGGAAGGGACTGTGAATGATGGGTTCGGTTCCTGCCGGTTTCTGTTTGCATCGCCACCGCCAAGTCCCTCCTTCGACTCGGGGCTTCCGGGGCAAGCGGCGTTTCTTGCAGGAGGAGGCGGACGAGGAACGGGACTCCTCCTCCTCCCCGCTGGGCAGCTGCCTGCCCGCTTTTCGTCCGGAGGAGAGACCCGGGAGGGCGCGGAGGGAGTCCCCGTGACGCTCCAGACTGAAGCCGGGGAAGCCCCGAACCGGGTAGGCGCCCCGGCCCCCTTCTCCCTTCCTGCAACCCTAACGCAGGTTTGTGTGCCTGGGAGGTTTTTGCCTTGGGTTTGCCGCTCTCTAGATGCACATTTCCCCCACCCAGATTCTCCAAACTCTGCAGGGGGGGGGGCTTATTGTTGAGTTTTGAGAATTTGGATGGGGGGGGGGGAATTGCGCATCTAAAGAGTGGCGAATCCAAGGCGAAACCTCCCGTGCGTAAATGGCCAAAGTGCCTCCAAGTCGCTCCAAGGCGGAAAATGACGACATTTACCAGCTTAGTACCAGCAGCCAAAAAAAGCAGCCGATAAGCCAGCAGGAAAAGTCAGCAGTAGCACAACGCAGCTGGTGTTCATTGCAACAACACGTGTTAGACAGTATACCCATGATTATAATTCCCAGTGGGCCGCCGTGTTAGTCTGTCTGCAGTAGTAGAAAAGAGCAAAGAGTCCAGTAGCACCTTAAAGACTAACAACAATATTTTCTGGCAGGGTAGGAGCTTTCGTGAGCCACAGCTCACTTCTTCAGTATCTGGCTCACGAAAGCTCCTACCCTGCCAGAAAATATTTTTGTTAATCTTTAAGGTGCTACTGGGCTCTTGCTCTTTTCTACTACCCATGATTAGGCAGTATACCCATGATTTTTCTTAATCGTTTTAATCCATGTTTATGGATGAAGTATGGTCTGTAATCTTAATGATGGTGAATTCAGAGAAGGGTGGTAGTTTTTCCAGATTAACTAATAAGGGGGGAAACTATAATATTATAGAGTTAATTCTTCTGTGCACTCATATGAATGCTCCAGTGCGTTTATTCCTTTGTATCCCACCCCCTATGCACACATACATCTACACTGAGTTTTTGGGGAGAGAAGCATCTCATCCCTAGGACTGATCTTCAGGGCAGGAAGTCAGAATGGTGAGATCAGTTAGTGCCAATGACACGTGCACATTGTTTTATTCATTCATTCATTCATTCATTCTAGCCCACCCTCCCCTGGCCAAGGCCGGGCTCCAACATTAACATTTACAATATAACAATAAAACATAAAACCATAAAACCGTTCCATTAATTAGAAAACAATGGTCGCCATATATATATAAAGGGCCCACTGTCGCAGATGAAGCCAGCTGTAAAATAACAACTTAGAACTTGGTCGGCTATCCATCCCCAATAAGTTGGTTATAGGCTAGAAAAGGGGGGAGAGTAGGAAGGCCAGCACTGATCTCCCTTGATCTCACCAGCGGCTGTCCTCAGCCATAGGCCTGGAGGAATAGCTCTGTTTTACAGGCCCTGCGGAACATTCCACCAGGCCGGAGCCAAGGCCAAAAAGGCCCTGGCCCTGGTCGAGGACAGCCACACACTCCTCGGGCCGGGGACCACCAACAGGTTCTTATCAGCAGAGCATAATGCACAGAACTGGGAGGGTTTTTTTTTACTAATTCTTGCACATCGAGGTTTTCACAGAGCTGATCAACAGTTTCCCAGAGGCTTCTCTGATATCGTAGCTGTGTGGGAGCATGGCTCAGGAGTAGCCCATCTACTTCACAGGAAGAAGCTCCCAGGTTTAATCCCCAGCATGTCCAGTTACAAGGATCAGGTAGTAGGAAGACCTCTGCTTGAAACCCTGGAGAGCTGCTGCGAGTCCAAGTAGTCGGTATTTACCTTGATAGACCAGTTATCTGACACATAAGGCAGCTTCAAGTTTGTGTGTATAGCTGCATTCACACGTCACGAAGAAACAAAGCCTAGTTCATTGTCTGGATCAGGCACTCTCTCTTTGCGTGGCACTGAAGTTGTTGTTCTAATGCAAATTTGTCTTGACATCTGAAGATGGGAATCTAATCCGATTAAAACTTGTTTCTTTCTTAATAGCTAGAATTCGAAACCACAATTTAATCTCTCAAACCCTTTCTTGGTGATTATACTCAGTCACAAATGTATGCAAGCTTATCAATACAATACACACACATCTGTCCTATATAAATAATACAATCTGTTTACATTGTACGATTTAATCATTTTTATGCCTAGTAGAAAGTTCTAGGTCGACCCTGGCAAGTATTTGGGTGGGAGACCTCCAAGGAATACCATAGTCATGATGTGGAGGCAGGCAATGGCAAACCACCTCTGAACGTCTCTTGCCTTGAAAACCCCACCAGATGTGGGGTCATAAGTCAGATGTGACTCAACAGCAAAATAAATAAAGCTCTAAGGCATCTCATCCTGTCTTACATGCCTTGCCATGAAATCCCACTGTGTTTTTAAATAAAAGCCTGCTACTAGCTCTTTGTGCTGACCTGAATGGCCCAGGCTAGCCTGATCTCGTCAGATCTCAGAAGCTAAGCAGGGTCAGCCATGGTTAGTATTTGGATGGGAGACCACCAAGGAATACCAGGGTTGCTGTGCAGAGGAAGGCACTGGCAAACCACCTCTGTTAGTCTCTTGCCATGAAACCGCAAAAGGGTCACCATAAGTCGGCTGCAACTTGAAGGCACTTTACACACACACACACTAGCTCTTTAGGAGCCCCGTGGCGCAGAGTGGTGTACTGCAGTCAAAAGCTCTGCTCACGACCTGAGTTTGATCCCAACGAAAGTTGGTTTCAGGTAGCCGGCTCAAGGTTGACTCAGCCTTCCATCCTTCCAAGGTCGGTAAAATGAGTACCCAGCTTGCTGGAGGTAAAGGGAAGATGACTGGGGAAGGCAGTGGCAAACCACCCCATAAACAAAGTCCACCTAGGAAACATCGGGATGTGACGTCACTCCATGGATCAGGAATGCACAGGGGACCTTTACCTTTACCTTTTACTAGCTCTTTATCTGAGATGGTGTGCACATTGTATGTATTTCCTTCTTTCAATAGCAATTGAGACAGCTATTTATCATTTGTGCAGCACCAGGAAAAAGGGTAGCTGCTTATCTGACCTCTGTATTATTTTCCAGGATGATGGAACCTTCCTCCTGTGATACTTTTGTGGCTCTGCCCCCAGCCACACTTGGCAACAGGATCATCTTTGGAAAAAACTCGGACCGGCCCTCTGATGAAGTCCAGGAGATCGTGTATTTCCCTGCTTCCCATCATGAGCCAGGAGAAAAGGTCGAGGTAAGAACAAAGCGGCTGGAAAGAGAAGAGAATTGTGGCGGGAATCTGTGGACCCCCACCTTCTAGTTCGTTGTGCATGGCCCTCTCTGCCTGCTTCACTTACCAAAAGCAACCCAGAGAGATTTGGATATAAAAGAACCTTTCATACAGAGAAGCATTCAAGCAATATAAGTAGTAAACAGTTTTATTGAACTTACAGAAAGAATATGAAGCAAAGGAGAAAGCAATATTTAGTTGAACATATATTTAACAAACGTATACATACATTGACAGACATACAGAAACAAAGGCCTTTGGATCACTTCCAAAGAGAGAGACAGAGATGGCAACCATTCAAAGGGTCTGTGGTCTCTCAGTGGAAGGACAAAGAACTGGGGTTTTGGGTTGTTCCTTTATAGAGAGGAGAGGGGGTCCCATATGACCCCTCCCTGTTACATTCTTAGGAAATGAGTTTTCTGCAAATCATGACTAAATTGTTTAGAAATATCTTGTTCCATAATAATTCAATGTCAGTTTTGATATCTGATTGTTTTGTCCATCCATGTTCCCAAAACAATCTCCTCCTAGAGTGGGCAGACAATTTGCCGCCTGCTTGAACGGCCTTGATTTGGAGCACGCAATGTGCTTTGGTTGACTAGCTCCTGTGCCCTTTAGGGTCAAGAGCCTAATTAGAGCTGATGTCAGCTAAAAGTCAGGTCTATAGGTGATAATGTATGTGGTCAATTTCAACCCAAACTCTTTTAATATAGATTACTAATATTTTTAATATAAACTAATGATCAATACTGAAAATTCTCACGACAAGAATCACCTTAGAACTTCTGTTTTTCTTTACCGCTTAAAGAGGGAAGAAGCAAAACAAACAATCATTTCCAAAATAAAATTCCATGCTGGTGCTTCAGTTAAAGCGTCACTGAAACCAGAAGCCAATGCATGAAATTCAGTTATGGTTAACAGTTAATTAGTTGTAGAAAAGAGTAAGAGTCCAGTAGTAGCTTAAAGACCAGCGTGGTGTAGTGGTTAAGAGTGGTGGTTTGGAGCGGTGGACTCTAATCTGGAGAACTGGGTTTGATTCCCCACTCCTCCACATGCGTGGTGGACTCTAATCTGATGAACCAGGTTGGTTTCCCCACTCCTACAAATGAAGCCAGCTGGGTGAGCTTGGGCTAGTCACAGTTCTCTTAGAGCTCTCTCAGCCCCACCTACCTCACAGGATGTCTCTTGGGAGGGGAAGGGAAGGTGATTGTAAGCCGGTTTGATTCTCCCTTAAATGGTAGAGAAAGTTGGCATATAAAAACTAACTCTTCTTCTTCTAACATTTCTGGCAGGGTATGAACTTTCAGCTCACTTCTTCAGATAGTTAATTAGTTGCAATTTGAGCTAATACTTCCTTTAAAAAATACCGGGTAGAATACAACAGACAACTCAGAAAATGTTTTGCAGAATCTCATTACCCATTTTTATTATAATTAGGTTTTTTTTAAAATTGCAGTGCACCTATATAGAACTAGAACAAGTGCCAGAAACATACGCAGTTGTCCTGAGTCGCCCATCATGGCTATGGGGTGCTGAGATGGGAGCCAATGAGCATGGGGTTTGCATTGGAAACGAAGCAGTGTGGGGGAGAGAAGAAATCGGTGATGATGAAGCGCTCCTGGGCATGGATCTCGTCAGGTGTGTAAGCAACATTAACACATGAAAACATGAAGCTGTCCTATACTGAATCAGACCCTTGGTCTGTCAAAGTCAGTATTGTCTACTCAGGCCGGCAGCGGCTCTCCAGTGTCTCAGGCAGAGGTCTTTCACATCACCTACTTGCCTAGTCGCCGGAGATGCCGGGGATTGAACTTGGGACCTTCTGCATGCCAAGCAGATGCTCTGCCACTGAGCCACAGCCTCAGTGAAGCTTGCTGGAGAAAGATGTTATTTTACCCATATGTGGATAGTGGGAATATTGGAGCTGGTTCACATGTGGGGTTGGATCTTGGATCCCGATTGATTTGTCAGTTTCCACCAGTTCTCCCTTCCACTGCAGACACACCCTCTTTGCTACAGTAGCAGCACTTCATAGAGATCACTGGGTTGCAGTGGGAGGTGGGAAAGTCCCATTCTGCTGACGGAAATTTTAGTTGGGATCCAGTGTCTCATCCAGCGTCTAGATCAGTGTCTCATCGCTGTGATAACTCGGCACGGAGTGGCTCGCAGCTGAGTGTGTCAAGTGCCTCTTTAGAAAAATGCTGGGTTTGTGATGAAAACTCTAGCTGTGTTGTTTTACACATGCCAGATGTCACGCAAAGTTGCAGTCGACAAGGGATAAACGTGCATATGTTACCCTGAAACGTTAATAATTCTGGGAAACATATGAAGACTTCAAGCTGTTAGCTTCCCATAAAGGTTTTATTGCAATATCAATATATAATGGAAACCTCCTTCTAGGAAAATGCCGTTTTATCTTAAAGAGGGAGAAAAAGCCCTCGTTTTTGATGTTCGAGCAATAGGTGGTGCCTCTGTGAATCCATCTCCCAAGAAGCACAGTCAGATTTGAATCTGTTGTTGGTTTTTTCCTCCATTTTGTTCTAGTAGCAACCTCAGCACCCTATGCAAAGGCAATCAGGGCTGAGCTGTTTAGCTGTTCCTACCTTTCTAAACCCTCCCAACCTTGCAAGCACACTCTTTTGCCAGTGCTCTGTGAATAGAAACTGTTTTAAGGATTGCCGGGGCAAAAAGATTTTTGAGTAGTCCTTCTCTTCAAAGCTGCTAAGGCAGGGCCCCCGAAATTTTTCAATGCTACGGCCGCCTTTCGAATTCTGACACGGGGAGGCGGGCACAACAACAAAATAGCTGCCAAAAAAGGTGAGCTGACTGCAGAATGTCAGGGAGTGGGGCTATGCATAACTCTGCCAAGAGAGACCCAGGCCCTCCAGGACCTAGCTCAGTTCTGCAGGGCCTGTAAGACAGAGATGTTCTGCTAGGCCTATGGTTGAGGCAGCAACGGTTTCCATCATAGCTGGCCTCCCTTCCCCCATCCCTATTTATTCAGGTTAACTGACCTGGGGACTCAAACTATCCTCCGAGAGCCAGCGTGGTGTAGTGGTTAAGAGCGGTGGTTTGGAGCAGTGGACTCTGATCTGGACAACCGGGTTTTGATTCCCCACTCCTCCACATGAGCAGCGGATGCTAATCTGGTGAACTGGATTTGTTTCCCTACTCCTACACACGAAGCCAGCTGAGTGACCTTGGGCTAGTCACACTCTCAGCCCACCTACCTCGCAGGGTGGGGAAGGGAAGGTGATTGGAAGCCGCTTTGATTCTCCCTTAAGTGGTAGAGAAAGTCGGCATATAAAAATTAACTCTTCTTCTTCTTCTCCCTGGGCTGGCTGCTGACCAGCGTACCATGAAACTGGGCGCCAGCTGGATTTTAGATTTTATAGATTATGTTTTAATTGGGAGTTATATTTGTATTTTAATGTAAAATGGATTATATTAGTAATATTGTTTTGATGTGAGCCACTCTGAGCCTGGCCTTGGCTGGGATAGAGCAGGGTACAAAATTTAAAAATAAATAAAATCTAATAGTAACTCTTTTACATTTCAGGCAGAAGCTTTTAAATTGAATATTTTTAAAAATGACCATATTTAAAATATTTTCTTGAATAGACTCATTCCTGCATACCTCCAGGCATGCAGTGAAGATCCTTGTGCTGTGGTGGCAGCTGCTACCAAAGCAACATGTTAAAAACTCTGCACACCCAATCAGTTCTCCACTGGCCAAACAACATATCTGGCCCCACCCCCTTTCTAAAAACATTTCACGGGCACCAGGAAAGGTATCAATGTCCATGGGCACTATGTTGGGGACCCCTGCCCTAAGGGGAAAATATCGGACACTACCATGAACCAGAACCGGGAGTTGTTTTTTTTAACTTACTGGAACCTCTAGGTCAGTGGTTCCCAACCTTTTTTTGACCAGGGACCACTAGGACTTTTTTGTTCGGTGCAGGGACCCCAAGGTTCAAAATAAAAATTCAGGGAATTTGAAAATAAACTTTAATCATAACTGTTAGTTAAACATTAAACTTAGAATTATATTTGAATATATATATATATTATAATAGAGAACTTTTAATTGAAAATATTAATTTATTATGGGTTTATAACTTTGTTTCGTGGACCTTAATTTAGTTCTCGCGGACCCCTGGGGGTCCATGGACCCCTGGTTGGGAACCAGTGCTCTAGGTAGAGTAATGTGCACCCAATTGCAATAATATTCTCTTAAAATAGCTGTTAGGAGTCACAAAGAGCAATTTCTTACAAAAAATTAACACTTTTGTGCTTTCTTTAAGACTTGGACTTGAAAGAGCTGACACTGCTGAGAAAGCTGTCGGCATCATGGTTGACTTGTTGGAAAAGTACGGCCAAGGTGGGAACTGTATGGAGAGCCACATGGCGTTTACCTACCATAATAGTTTCCTGATCGCCGACAGAAAGGAAGCCTGGGTGCTGGAAACCTCTGAAAAGCACTGGGCAGCAGAGCATGTGAAAGGTAGGCATAAGAACATAAGAAAGGCCCTGCTGGATCAGGCCAAGGCCCATCAAGTCCGGCAGTCTGTGCACCCAGTGGCCAACCAGGTGCCTCTAGGAAGCCCCCAAACAAGACAACTGCAGCAGCATCCTGCCTGTGTTCCACGGCACCTCATATAATAGGCATGCTCCTCCGATCCTGGAGAATAATGCCCATAACTCTTCCTGTGTCCTCTAAATAGATTAAGAATATATGACTTTCAAGTGCCCATCTTCCATAGGCCACATGAGCATGGATGCAAATGTTGACAAAGGTGGTGTGACTGATACCGGTGTGGCTTTGTCAAGAGCCAGTGTGGGGTAGTGGCTTACAGCTCATTCCTGACCTTTAAGGGAGAAAGCCCTTAGGAGGCCAGGAAGGCGCTGCACCGGCATTTGGGCCCCCTGTGTGGCAGCCAGGCTACTTATGCCGGTGTTAGTGGCCCCAGCACCGGTGTGGAGGCCTGGACTCCAGTTGCTGGTCACCGCTGCGGCAGTGCCACCCCTTGAACGCTGGTGGGGCCTTCCGCTGGCAGGGACGCCGGCGTAAAGGCCCGTGCCAGCGTTCCCAGGGGCGCCGAGAATGGCGTTGCTACACCTCCTTTTTAGGCATGCCGGGGGGCGGGGGCAGAAGCAGATTTCTGAGCATGGAACAATATCTACTATTATCAGTGGAGGAAGGGGCCAAAAGCCACTCTCAGTGTTACCATCAAGACAATAATATTATGAAATCTTTCCGTTGGTTTCAAACAGTTTTGGGCAGTTTTGATTTTGTTAGCCACCTTTGAGCAGGCCATAGGGAAAGCTGGGGCATAAAACAGATGAGTGGCAGGGAACAATACATTTTGTGTTCTGGGATTTACCTTGTGTAATAAAATCTCCCGGTATCCTTCTAAATGCAAACAAAACAAGAAACTCATTGGGTCAGGTTTGTGCAGTACATTTTGAGGCGTTCATGAAGAGACCTATTTTCACAGTTCATGTCTGTTTTAAAAACCAATCCAGAGGGAGTGCGGAACATTTCCAATCAGCTGTCCATAACCAAGGTTGATCGTGGCCATCCAGAAATAAAGGATTATGCTAGGAGCAGAGGATGGTGGGATGGCGAGAAAGAGTTCGATTTTGCCGCCACGTATTCCTACGTCAATACTGCCAGAATGACTGCAACGAGAGGCAGATACTGCGAAGGCTATAAGCTGCTGAAGAAACACGAAGGTATCTTTGAATAGTGATAGGATTTAAGTTTGTACATTTTTACATACGTGAATACATCTGTCGAGGTATTAAAGGGCAACTATAGGACACTCAGGCCCTCCATCTGGCAAGTTATTAGACAAACGAGCCTTTGAAAGATGAGACATGTTACCACTGAGCCACAGCCCCCCCCCCCCAATGTAAATATCAAGTTGGCCTCAGGTCCAGTACTCAGGACTAGCAACTATTTACTGTTCCTTTTTCCTAGTGGCTTTCAACAATTCCAGACTTGAGAAGGCATCTTTAATCTGCCACATTGGGCCCATCTTCCGCTGTCAACATAATGTGCTGTAATTCTGCTAACATAATAGATTGTATTTCCAGCCTCCCCCACCCCCACTGCAGCTCACCATAGTCCTCAAAATGTGGCCTCCTAGTTTTGGTGTGTGTGTGGGGGAGGAATAACGCTGGGTGTGATGTAGAGGTCTTCAGGGGAAGGGGAAATCGGGGAAACCCCCTCAACTACCCCTGTAAGATGTTGTCTTCCATAGAAAATCTGCATTGGACACAACCCTCTTTATCCTTACATTATCTGTCTAGACTTCTGTCTTTTCTTTTTGTCTCTTCTTCCTCCTCTCTGATTCACGCCCAAGCAGAGGTTTGTGGCCAGCTTCTTATCTCAGCACTGTCCCTGATTATGTATGATAGTGTGTAATGATGCTACTGGAATACAAGAATAGCATTTACTGAATCACGCCCAAAGACTGGTACGACAAGTGCAGATTGTTTATAGCTTTGGCTCTTTCTTATCCCTCTTGGATCAGTGAAAGCCACCACAAAAAAACTGGGTGTTATCAGGAATGAGCACATCCTTCCCCTAACTTACATAAGAATATAAGAAACGCCATGCTGGATCAGACCAAGGCCCATCAAGTCCAGCAGTCCGTTCACACAATGGCCAACCAGGTGCCTCCAGGAAGCCCACAAACAAGACAACTGCAGCAGCATTCTCTTGCCTGCGTTTCACAGCACCCAATATAATAGGCATGCTCCTCTGATCCTGGAGAGAACAGGTATGCATCATGACCAGTAGCCATTTTGACTAGTAGCCGTGAATACCCCTCTCCTCCATGAACATGTCCACTCCCCTCTTAAAGCCCTCCAAGTTGGCAGCCATCACCACATCCTGGGGCAGGGAGTCCCATAATTTAACTATGCGATGTGTGAAGAAATACTTCCTTTTTATATTTTGAATCTCTCACCCTCCAGCTTCAGCAGATGGCCCCGCATTCTAGTATTATGAGAGGGGGAGAAAAGCTTCTCCCTGTCCACTCTTCCCATACCATGCATAATTTTATAGACCTCTATCTTGTCTCCCCTTAAACGCCTTCTTTCCAAGCTAAACAGCCCTAAGCGTTTTAACTGCTCCTCACAGGGCAGTTGATCTTGTCCCCTGATCATTTGGTTGCTTATAGTTTGTATTTCTTTAAGGAAGCTCACCTAATAGTTGAGGAGCCTGGCTTCAGGGGAAGTCTGTAGCAGCACAGACTCCGGAGGAGTATGGCACTCTCTTTTGAGCGCAGCCAATCTCTGTGATTCTTGCAACAGCTATTAACTTGCTATTGATTGCTTACTAGATGTATATGAGAATTGCAGTTATAGTCATGTGTGCTTCAAAAAAACTTAAGCCCAAATAAAATTGCACCCCTCTGTTTCTATATTTGTTCTGCTGGAGTTCTGCCAGCCCCAATTGCAGCAGTTATTTTACGCTCCCCAGTGGATTGCTTATAGCTGTAATATCCCTGTGATAATGCAAATCCCGCGTTCATTTGGGGGGGATTGCAGCTTCTGAATACTGAACATTTTTTTTAATACCTGTCTAGTGTGATGGCGTTGTGGAGGTTCAATCATGGTCTTTATCCAAATCTCCATTTTCCAGTACTTACCTCAGCATTTTTAAGGCGCACCAGGTGTTCAAATTATCAGCCTGACGCTGCTTAAGCTTTGTTTTTTTTAAAAAAATATATTGAGGGAGTCATTATTGTAACACACACTAATCTCTGAAGATTTTACTATCAATTTTTTAAAATCTTCTAAAATTTTGGCAGCAGAGGATTTGTTTTTCTTAACAGTGAGATGGTTAATTTAAGATGGTCACTAGGTGTTTTTAGATGAAAAACCCAGGAAAACATGTTGAAAACATTTTAAAATGTAGAAGAGTTGGTGTTTATATGCCAACTTCCTCTACCACTTAAAGAAGAATCAAACCGGCTTACAATCTCCTTCCCTCCCCCTCCCCACAACAGACTCCCTGTGAGGTAGGTGTGGCTGAGAGAGAGTGACTAGATCAAGGTCACCCAGCTGGCTTCATGTGTAGGAGTGGGGAAACCAACCCAGTTCATCAGATTAGCATCCACAGCTCATGTGGAGGAGTGGGGAATCAAACCTGGCTTTCCAGATCAGAGTCCACCGCTCCAAACTACCACTCTTAATCACCACACCACACTAGCAAGTCTGGGACACACTGAGCATTTGAAAAAGACAGAGAAAGAGATTCATTCATATAGGCGAGAAACCTGTGTCTAAAGATTTGACTGGTTATTGTAAGCAATTGGGTGAACTCTACCTTCCTCATCTCTGAAGTTCCTCGCCATAACCATCTCTTTCCTCCCTCAGCCCATTTTCTCTCCAAGTTTTCATTTCCATCTCAGCTACTCCCTGTTTAGTTCTGCTCGTCCCTTGTTCTTCTGGAGCATTCCCTTTCCCAACGTTATCTGTTTAATCGCACTCTTATTCCCCTAGAAGGAGATGCCATGGCTCAGTGGTAGAGGTTCTGTTTGGCATGCACAAGGTCCCAGGTTCAATCCCTGACATGTCCAGTTCAAAAGATCAGGTAGTAGGTGATGTGAAAGACTTCTACCTGAGACGCTGGAGAGCCTTGCTAGTCTGAGTAGACCATACTGTCTTTGGTTTGACATAACTGACAGAAAGTGGCATAATCTTGACAGCCAGCGTGGTGTAGTGGTTAAGAGCGGTGGTTAGGAGCGGTGGACTCTAATGCAGAATCAGCCTAGAGCAGCGGTTCCCAAACTTTTGAGTCATGGAGCACTTTTCAGGCGAGAAATTCATCACGGAGCACTAATTTTCACCTAGCACCTATATACTAAACTGAATGACAGTAGTATTTTTCTTTCCAATCTCTTCACGGAGCACTAGGTGTTTTGCGGAGCACCAAGTGCTCTGTGGAGCACAGTTTGGGAACCGCTGGCCTAGAGCATCCCTGGCAAGTGTTTGTCCAACCTCTGCTTAAAGACCCCCAGTAAGGGAGCTCACCACCTCCCTAGGTAGCTGATTCCACTGTCAAAACAACTCTTTCTGTAATTTTTTTCTCCTAATATCCAGCTGGTACCTTTCCGCCTGCAATTTAAACCCATTATTGTGAGTCCTATCCTCTGCTGCCAGCAGGAACAGCTCCCTGCCCTCCTCTAAGTGACAGTCCTTCAAAAACTTAAAGAGAGCAATCATGTCCCCCCCTCAACCTCCTCTTCTCCAGACTAAACATTCTCAGCTCCCTCAGCCTTTCCTCATAGGGCTTGGCAAGTATATCCTTTCCCCTTTTACCCTTTCCCCTAATTGTTGCTAGACAGGTATGTGGCTTGATAAGAGTCACTGTTTAGTTACATGCTGTGTTTTCTTCTCATAGGCAGGATAAGTGCCGAAACAATGATGAGTATTCTTCGGGACAAGGAGAGTGGTATTAACATGGAAGGAGGCTTTATGACCACTGGAAGCATGGTTTCTGTACTCCCGCAGGATCTCAGCCTCCCTTGCATTCATTTCTTTACTGGAACCCCGGACCCTGACAGGTGACATACACAATAATTTGTCACAAAACTTAAACCCTGCCAGTGCAACTTTTCTCGGTGATGACCCTTGTAAACAGACTTCCAAAATGGAACAGAAGTTCCAGAACTGATCTGCAACAGTGGCACTTAACTCCCCACGAATGGCTGTTCCTATTAATTGATCAGACTACTCTTCCAAATATATTTTTGCTCTTGTTTAAAAGGTTTATACCCTGCCTTTATTGTTTCAAGCAAAAAAGATGATTTTTAGCAATCATATTAATAACAGTAAGACTTTTTTTGACTTGGTGCCTAAAAATAGTAAGTTTTACTTGATGCCTAATAGATAATAAAGCTGGAACCAAATGGGTATCTCTGGGGAGGAATTGAATTCCGTAACTGGGCACCACCAGAGAACAAGCCCTGTCCCCCATCCAGATCAATCCTTGGTCATACCGCCACCCACAGCCTCTGAAATGGGCTAGGTAATCAAAGCAGGGCCTTGGAGGATGATCTTAAGGAATTTGCAGGATTGTATGGGAGCAGGATTGTATGGGAGCATACCTAGGCCCCAACCTGCTTAGTCCTCATTACCCGTGGCGCAGAGTTGTAAGCTGCAGTACTGCAGTCAAAGCTCTGCTTATGATCTGAGTTTGATCCCGATGGACTGACAAAATATACTCAGATTAATTGGCTCTGGTTAATATCCTGGCAGCCATATTTTGAATCAAGTGCTCTTCAAAGGCAGACCCATATACAGTAATCTAGTCAGTGTGTATGGTTAAAGATCACTAGCTTGAAGAGATGGTATGTTTGTGGAATCTGCTTTGACTATCTAAATACTCCTCCACATGAAGCCAGCTGGGAGACCTTGGGCTAGCCAAAGCTCTCTTAGAGCTCTCTCAGCCCCACCTACCTCACAGGGTGTCTGTTGTGGGGAGGGGAAGGGGAGGTGATTGTAAGCAGGTTTGATTCTTCCTTAAGAGGTAGAGAAAGTCGGCATATAAAAACCAACTCTTCTGCTTCTTCTGCTTCTTCAATGTTAAGTGGGTTAGGAAATACTTGAAAGCTCTCCTCAAGGAAAGTAGGGGGAGAAGTGTGCAGCATCCATTGATCAACTTGGCACGGTTACTGATTTTCACTTTACTTTGTGTTTACATTTGACTTTGCAGATCGGTCTTTAAACCTTTCATATTCGTGCCAAATATTACTCAGCTGCTAAGAACCAGTTCCCCAGTGTTTGGTCCTGAGGATCCAGTTAAAAAGAAGCCGCGTTTTCAGTCTAAGCCAGACAGAAGGCACGAACTCTACAAAAAACACGAAAGCGTGGCTGTCCTGATGGAAACTTCCAAGGTGGGTGAATCTAAGAGAGATCTGAATAGGATGAAGAGTGTCGATATAAAACAGAGCTCAGGAAAAGAAGTTGTACAAGCTGTTCTGCTCAAATAATCCTAGTGTAATTTAATACTTCAGCTTGTGGTCCAGGCCCAGATGTACTTATGAAAGGTCAAGAGGATATATGTGCGAACTGAAGTATCTCTTTCCTAGGCTTGGGCCAAGCTAAATAATTCTTATGTTCACCTCGAAAGCCACACAGCGTGGCGTTCCACCAAACAGAGTGGCATTCAGTAAGACAGCAACAATTGTATAACTGCAGGTATGCTGTCCTCTTTTGGGCCCTGGTTCATAGGATAGGAATTGGCGCAGTCTGGCTGGCAGCGCTCCCTGCCTTTTCCCTGTTCCCACTCTTCTTTTGCCTTCTCATTAAGTCCAAGACAAGCTGAATGTCTATACACATACACAGAGTACAGACAGCCTGTGCTCCCTTTCATTCATATACGTGCCACTATTGCTATTTTTTACACAGTGTGCTGAGAAACCTTTGTGCTTGCCTAAAGAGGATATCTCAAGATAAGCCATGTCTTATTAGTTATTGGAATATTTTTATCCCACACTCGTCATAGCAAGCCAGTATGGTGTAAGGATTAAGAATGGCGGATTCTAGTCTGGAGAACCAGGTTTGATGAAGCTCCACATGAAGCCTGCTGGGTGACTTTGGGCTAGACGCAGCTCTCTCCAAACTCTCTCAGCCCCACCTACCTCACAAGGTGTCTGTTGTGGGGAGAGGAAGGGAAGGCGATTGTAAACCGGTTTGAGACTCCATAAAGATAGAGAAAAGCGGGGTATTAAAACCAACGCTGCTTCTAAATATATTCAAGGCAGCTTAAAACATAAAATAAGAATAAAAACATGGGTTGGAGTCAACCAGTTATTTCACTGGTTGAAAGGGGGAGTCCCCTTTGACTGCCTAAAAAGCTATGCTGGGGCTCATGGGACCTCCGTGGATAAAAGCAATGTAGGACATGGGATGTAGTAAAGAGAGGATTTAGATGAGACTAAAAGCACGAGGGATCCACCCCAGCACTGTTATAGCAGCATGAAACCATGGCAAGTGGATAAAAACTATTAAAACAGCATCAGAATAAACATTTCACCAGAAAACAGATGTAAAATCTTTGGAACAATCACCACCACGAAGTGTTTTCTCACTTTAATAAGTATGGGAAACTAAAGTGAGAAAACTCTTCGTGGTGGTGATTGTTCCAAAGATTTTACGTCTGTTTTCTGGTGAAATGTACCAGCACAAGAATTAAGTACTTCAAATAATCCAACTTTGATAAAGAATATACATTCCTAACACCACAACTAGAAGCTGTGGGTGGCTCTCGGTAAGAAACTTTTAAAAAACGCAAGATTATGGGTTGGATCCTATGGAAGATTTCGTCATGTGCAACACAGTCCTTGGAGAAGTGGTAAAATGACTTCTCACTGTCTGCCTGCACCAAGTGAAAAAGATCGCACCTCTGGCCATCTTTTCCGTGTGTGCAAAACACAGCACAAAAATATTTCTGTTGATACGATTTTAAAACTAAATTAAATGTAATCATGTGAACCATCTTTACATTTATATTCACACTGGTCCGTTAAAAATGATATTAAAGGACTGTGTGGTGCTGCAGTCATTGTGCTGTTTGCGCAAGCAGAACGGCACCAAGTAAATTTCACTCATTGCTGGATCCAGCCTTATGATTTTAAAGGTATATGTTCATGAAATGTTGAAGAATGCGTTGCATTTTTAATTTAATTTTAAAACATCTTTGTGTAGGAAAAGGGCAACGAAGTGCTGAAGCAGATTCGAAATTTAGAGAAGGAGAAGATTAATGAAATGGAGCATATTTTGCAGAGCGGATGCTTCGACGTTGACCAAGCAGTTCACCTTTTCTCAAAGTGCGTAGAAGAAGAAATCCATGAATATATGCCTAAGGATTAAAGATCTGCCCTTGTAGAATTTGGTACTGTTTGCACTTAATCTGTTGTCCGAGTAAATTGCACTTATGGCTTCCCAAAGCAGGTTTGTTTGCACATGGCCTGTTCCAGCTAAATAGCCCTTGTTGAGCACAGAATGACAAATATTAATATTAGGCATGGGACATAGATCTGTTAATTATGAATACTGCTCTAAACCATCTAATGATGGCGATTTGCACTGCGCACGTCTTATCTGTACATAGAGCTCAGATTGAAGTGTTAAAACAAAGTAGAGTTTATGACACATATAGGTTTCTAGTGAGTGGTGTAGACATAGAATATCTGATGGCATTCTTTCCCAATGTCCTTACCCATGATTAACACAAAGCCAGGGTTTGCTGTTAACCAGAACTTGACCCTACTAACATGAATCGTGGTTTCAGAACACCATCGGTGTAATTCATAATCATGTGGATGAAGAAGAAGTTGCACAGAAGTGCAGGGCGTATGTGAGCTTGTTGCTTGCTCCTGATTTTAGCATTAGAGAGCTAGATTTTGCAGTTCAGAACTTTAAGTGCTTAATAGAAATAATATATTTAAGAGGCCCTAAGACAATGTGGCCCTGACCTGGATGGCCCAGGCTAGCCTGATCTCGTCAGATCTCAGAAGCTAAGCAGGGTCAGCCCTGGTTAGTATTTGGATGGGAGACCACCAAGGAATACCAGCGTTGCTGTGCAGAGGAAGGCACTGGCAAACCACCTCTGTTAGTCTCTTGCCATGAAAACCCCAAAAGGGGTCGCCATAAGTCGGCTGCGACTTGACAGCACTTTACACACACACAAGATAATGTGGTTATATGTTATTACATAGAATAAAAATAGAATGCTGTAATGTCAGTCTGAAAAGTCTGACTGTACAGAAATATTTTTTTTTAAATGGAAGTAATTGAAATCAGGCGGCCGCTGTACACTGCCAGAAAACAGATCAGTATAGTACTATTAAAAATAGTTTACATTGATAATTGGTTACAAGCGATTTTTCCCCCCAGTTATGTGCTTTGCACAGGAAAAGTATTCAAATACCACAAGCCAGTTTCTCAATGAGCAGTATTGCAGATCTATAAAAACACACCTACTGTGAAACTGCAGTAAGATGGTAAGTTTGCAAGTCTACTGTTATAAAAATGTCTCCCAGGCACAACAAAGCATGTATACTGTTCTTCCGTCAGTCACATACCAGTGTTACTTTCTATGCTGTTCGGAGAAAGGTGACATTAAGAGCAGAATTCCATATCTGCTGTGAAAGACGCTATACAATATTGTGCTTTTATCACTCCAATAGTCAAGATGACAATATCATTTTTAATTATCAAGTTCAGGCATTTTTGAGAATGTGCCTCTTCAAAGACATACAAATCTAAAGCAGGTGCACTAAATGTAAATAAGATTTTGATGACTTTGAAAGGTTTAATGACAGTTTCCTTCAGAAAAGCAAGAGTTTTTATGCAAGTATGTTGCAGGCTAGCCTGATCTCGTCAGATCTCAGAAGCTAAGCAGGGTGAGACCTGGTTAGTATTTGGATGGGAGACCACCAAGGAAGGCCAGGGTTGCTGTGCAGAGGAAGGCACTGGCAAACCACCTCTGTTAGTCTCTTGCCATGAAAACCCCAAAAAGGAGTGGCCATAAGTCAGCTGCGACTTGACAGCACTTTACACACACATGTTGCAGTCATGCAACAGTACGGTAAAAATTGGTTACATCTAAGACCCCATTGGAAAACATGGAAGAGAACAAGCATGAATAAAAGCCTGTGGCTTTCAATGGGTCTTTCTTGTGATTGTTGCAGCCTATCTCAAGCTTGGTTGTCATTGAACACAGTTAAATATTCCTTGGCAAGCTTTATCTGTGGCCTAAAACTTGATGGTAGGATGCTAAACAGGAACTAAACGAATTATTGAACCAAAGGAATTGGGCTTCTGTCAACATTTAATTGAACAGAATCATTTTATCTTCACTTGTATGATGCCTGTTGGTTTATGTGTTTTTTTTTAAAATAGGCGTATTTTGTTTCTTCTCAGAGTGTTGTGGGGGGAACGGGTACTCAAATCAATGGGAAAGCCTTAAAATGAAAATGTATTAACTCTACCAAAAATACACCAAATGAAAGGTAACGTTTCTGCAGCGGGTTGTATGTGCGGAATTTCACCACTGCGTGTGAACGCTGGTAGTTTTCTGGAGGAGTGTGGTTTTGCAGTGGATTGGCACCGTGTTTGTGATGCCAAAGAAGAACGATAAATTATATGTGCTGATACAGGAATAAAAGATAGTAAAGACAGCTGGACCATACGACTTCACGTGGTCAATTTCAGTATATACTGAGCGGCAAGCCCAATGGCCAGTTGCACACTCTTTGACTGCTGTCCTCTTGTGCACTTTTGCCCGCTCAGTTAACTGGGGGGCTAGCAGCAAGGGAGCTGCAGGCATGAGGACAAAAACACCAGGGGATGACTATTGGGTGAAGTACGATGCCAAGTACAAATAATGATGTTAACATTTCTTGGTGCCAGGCAATAATTAAGTCTCCCCCCAACACACACACCACCAACTGTGGAAAGGAATATTTGGAGCTACAAGATAGAACGATCTGTATTTATTGAGAAACTGAAAAGCAGAAAGTGTTGAATGACTATTTCCAAAATGGATTTCTCCATAACTCTTCCCAAAACAGAAACATGATCAGCTTCAGAAATATAACAGCAGGGCTCCCATTTTCAGCTGAAGACTAGGTTAAACCACACTTTACTATAAACAAAATGTTCTTCATTACGAAAGTTTGCATACAAGATAGAAGAAACTTTGTCAGCAAACTCTTCAAGTACAACATCGATATGATACCTGTTAGTTACATGTTTAACAGCGAAAGTAAGTGGTTCCCCAGATCACATCTTTCATGCATAATGTGCATCGGTTGTGGCTACTTGAGGCTGTTAGGACTAAATCCTACTACTACAGGATCACAGCCAAGTTTAAGAAGCCTGTCTTTGAAATACATCCATACCCCTACCAAAACGGGCAGCCCAATCCTAACCGGGGGGGGGGGTTTACTTACGACAGACTCCGGGGCGGTGTAGCTACGCCGCCTCCTCAGCGACAAGCAGAGGCGCAGAAGCTAAAATAAAATGAAATTCCTCCAAGCCCCGTGACACTCCTGCAAAAAGGGGCATTCCCAGGCTGAAAGGGAATGCCCCCTGTGACGCCAGCACGAGCCCTAGTGCCAGGAAAATGCTGCCAACGAGGCTGTGCCGGCATCCACAGCTCACGCTTCTCCCCAGAACTGGCGTTACTGGCCTGGAACTGGTGTTAGTGCCAGTTTAGCCGGCGCAAGTGGCATTAATGCTGGTGAAGGGGTCACGCCTGCTCAGATTCCCTTTCGTCGTCCCCCCATTAGGATTGTGCAGTTAATACACCACCCCGATGGTAAAAAATGAAGGCGTGTTAGAAGAAGATAATGCAGATCTAAGCCCTGTTTCAAATTCATTCGTTTATTTCAGTTACGCTGGCAATTAGTAACTATATGAAAAGTTAGCATTCCTCTCCTTTTTACAAAGATCAGTAAATGCCATTCCGTCCTCTAGTGTTCTTTACTGTGTAACACCCGCTTGCAGTGAGAAAAGGGACAAGATATATAGACAAGAAAAACATGGGTATAAAAAAATAGAGTAGCTGAAAATTGGTGGTGGGGGGTTTACTGGCACTTGATTGCATCTCACCTATTAAGAAACCCATGAAAATAGAGGGTTTTCCCCCACCTCCCAAGTCATTATTCCAAGGATAAAATATACATCAATGAGTTCTCAAAGTTGCATATGGGGGGGGGGGGGAGAATCAAACCTTATTCAAGTATTTGGTTATGTTTATTTTTAAGAAAGGCTTTTTGGTCTAATTTAGGAGGTGCAAATTAACCACAACCTCGCAGACATCAACTGATACCAGGCTGATGAGTACTTAAGAGGTTTGTGAAAAAACAAATGGCTTGGTTTTCAGTAGTTGTAAGCCAACAGTTCCTCTGAGAGCAATTATGAATGGAGAAAAACTAAAAAAAAAATGTTTAGATGACAATCCTGCATACCCTGAGGCTGGTTTAAATCCCACGGACTTCAACAGTAAAGCAATGGACAGTAAAGGATTGCAGCTCGCTTCTGAGGTCTTTAAGAGGACCAGCTTGCTTAGGCAAGGCCCCAAAGAGCAAAAACAGTCTGTTTATTTCTCAGTTTTAATCCTCCCAAACACCCACAGTGTTGGTTTAAATGGAGGGTTCGCTTGCAAAAAGCAAAAAGCCAGCACAGGCCAAGAAGAGCTTTTCAAGAGCCAATCTTAGCTGGTTATTTTTGCCAGTGCATCGCCTGGTACAAAAGCACAAAGAGAAAAAAAGGAGAGAACACAGTTTCCTGCAGAAGCAGATAACCACAGACAGGAAGAGAAAACTAGATCAGTTACTATGCGTGACTCCTGTCCGCGTTAAAAAATAAGTACCAAACACATCCTATTTTTGAGTTTATACGAGTTAAAATAATTCCCTGAAGTGACCTACGGCAAGTCTGCATTAAATACATGTTACATATAATTGTCTTTGGGCGGGAGACAAATAGGACCCTATTAGAGCTGAGAACTGAACAGCTGTGCCATCCAAGAGTGTCCCAACGGAGTGTTTCGGAAAGCCCCATCAGGCTAAGCTCCGAAGGACCTCCCCGTTTCCGTGGCTTTCTCTCACCATGGATCTCCTAGGAACAAAGCGATAGTGTAATTGCTCATCCCGAAACTCAAATTCATTGGTAATATGCCGGATGACGCCTCCTTTCACCAATCTGTCTCCATACACCACAGCTTCCCCACGGTCTAAGGCAAGGCCGACTTCGATGAGCCAGTCCACCAGGTCGCAGCCGAAGAAGACGCCAGTGGCCACCTTTACTCCACACCTGTATGTCAAAGGAATGATTCACCCACATGTTCTGTAAATCTCGTACCAGCACTGCTTGATGAGTGGGAAGAAAAGGCGGGGGGAATAGGGGGAAAACAAGGAAAGACAGCATGATAGTTAAAAGAACATTAAAAAGAGGACTTGCTAACCATTAAAGGTTTTTTTTTTTTTGCAAGCATGATTACCTTTCCCCCCATTAATCACAATCAAAACGCATGCATGTCTACTAAAGTTAGGCCACACGCAAGCTATCGCTTTGTTAACTGGATTAGTACCTAGGAACCAACCAATGATTTCACATTCATCACCATATGGATTAAAATCTCCACTCTACATACAAGAAGGCCAAAGAGAGAACTAAGACCTTGGATTCTAAGAAACTAACAGTGCATTCCTAAGGAGAGTTACTCCAGTCTAAGAAGAAGAGTTGGTTTTTATATGCCGACATTCTCTACCACTTAAGGGAGACTCAAACAGGTTTACAATCACCTTCCCTTCCCCACAACATACTCCTTGTGAGGTAGGTGGGGCTGAGAGAGTGTGACTAGCCTAAGGTCACCCAGCTGGCTTCGTGTGTATGAGTGGGGAAACAAATCCAGTTCACCAGATTAGCCTCAGCCGCTCATGTGGAGGAGTGGGGAATCAAACCCGGTTCTCCTGATTAGAGTCCACCGCTCCAAGCCACCGCTGTTAACCACTACACCACGCTGGCTCTCACTAAGCCCATTGAAATGAATGCTTAGACTGGAGTAACTCTCCTTAGGAATGCACTGTAAGAGGTAATGGATGTGCACATACAGGACACGGCGAAGACAGAAACACAAGAAAGCAATGATTCGGTGCTCCCCCCCCCCCCCAAAGCCCCTGCAGTTATGTTCCTATGGCTCATTTCCATCATTCACTAGCACAACAATATCCGGAGCTAGGTGGTCCCTTTCAAGTGAGGGATCACTGAGATGGTGGCTCTGAGATGAGGCTGCCAAACTGCTTTTCCCTGCGGTTGTGCTTCATGCAGTGGGAACAAATTTAAAAGCTCCTTCTGACATACACTAGCACAATTACATGCACTGCCTGTAGTCTGTGTGTATCACTGGCACGCCATGCTGATGCTGAATGCTGTGAGGTGCTGCACGCAGTAAAGATCTTTTCACTGCTACGCCTCTTTATGGAGGGGCTGCAGCTCAGTGGTAGAGCATCTGCTTGGCATGCAAAAGGTCCCAGGTTCAATCCCCGGCATCTCCAGTTAAAGGGACTAGGCAAGGAGGTGATGTGAAAGACCCCTGCCTGAGACCCTGGAGAGCCTCTGCCCATCTGAGTAGATAATACTGACTTAGATGGATCAAGGGTCTGATTCAGTAGAAGGCAGCTTCATGTGTTCATGTGAAGTGTTATCATGGGCATTCTGGGGCCTTGGAAATACATATTTTTAAAAATAACTGGCTAAACAGGCAGCCTTCAAATGCAGCTATGAAACTCTCCTTCAATTTGCAAAAGTTTAGAATTCTGCTAGTTTAGAAAAGCAGTAATTAAAGTCACTTATCCCTTTAATTTTTCATTAATACACAGGGTATTGAGAATGACACTGAGAAAGAAATGAAGCACCAGTTCCACTGTTGCAGCCAGGGAACAGAACTTTTAACCCTCAGCTGTAACAACGTAGGGTTGGATTTAGCTAAAATTTCTGCCAACAGAAGGACTTCCATCCACAGAAGTGCAACTTCCCTGCCTTTCTCCTGCCTAAAGTGCACCCTAAAACGCTGCTTCTGGGGAACCCCTAAGAATAGCTGGGGGCAGGGGGTGAGGTTTGCCATGGAAAGGGAGGAATTGGCGAAATAGAATTGGCCATGGAAGTGGGGCATTGGTGCACACAGAAATTTTAGCTAAATAAGAACATAAGAAAGGCCATGCCGGATCAGATCAAGGCCGATCCAGTCCAGTAGTTTGTTCACAGAGTGGCCAACCAGGTGCCTCTAGGAAGCCCACAAACAAGACGACTGGAGCAGCACCATCCTGCCTGTGTTCCACTGCACCTAATATATTCGGCATGCTCCTCTGATCCTGGAGAGAATAGGTATGCATCATGACTACATTTTGTATCCATTTTGACTAGTAGCCAGGGATACCCCTTTCCTCCAAGAACATGTCCACTCCCCTCTTAAAGCCTTCCAACCCAGTGTCCAGAAGTTGACTAATGGTAGTGAGTGACAGTGATTCTGCTTCCCTATACTCCAAGGGACGACCGCATGGTATAGCCCTATCTCGTCAGATCTCAGAAGCTAGGTAGGGTTGGCACTGGGATGGGGAACCGGCAAGGAAGACTCTGCAGAGGAAGGCAATGGCAAACCACCTCTGCTTAATCACTTGCCTTGAAAGCCCCTTGCTGGGGTCGCCATGAGTCAGTTGCGACTTGATGGCACTTACATATGTACGTAAACACTAATAGGAAGCAAGAGTGAAAAGTTCTGGAGCAAGTCAAGACCAGTGACACCATACAACAGCGAAAGACGACCAAGGAGTCTCTCAACATTTGCATTAAAATAAGCAGCAAAATGTGAGAAAATGTTAGTTTTGATTAATGAAGGGGACAGTCAGCAAAATATTAGACCAACGCCACAGAAGCACTCTGATGCAGGACATTAAACCAAGAAGAAACATAAGAATGACAATACAGATGAGAAGGGGGTCAAGGGAATACATACGTTTATCATCATATAGAACAGTTACAATGTAGACATTCAACAGTATTCCGTTTCAAACAGTTTTAGAGGAAAGGCATCAGCATTGGGTAATATTTCCTCTTAGCTTGTGCTTTTAAATCTGATTGGTCGTTAAATTCTGTTTTTACTACTTGTAAAGTAGTTCTTGTGCTCAAGTACAGTGAAATCTCATGAACTTTCCAGGAATTAAAACACATACCCAAAATCAATTAGCCATGTAAACAGGAAAGAAATCCACCATGCCCATATAACTTCTCACTGACCCCCAATCCTGTTGCCAATCTCTGATTGCCCCTCATGCTCTTCCAGGGGGGGGGGAGTCCCCTGTCCTCGAGAGCACCATTTTAGGCTCCAGAAGGAAGGGGGAGACAAGGAAGTTCCATGGGTATGGATATTTACTATAAGATCCAAGCCTAAGAAGCCTGGTCCCTTTAAGATTTCTATTTACTGTGATTTGGAAGCATTTACCACAACAAAAGCAGTTCACCTTAGGGCTGTTGATTCGGTTCGACCCGAACTGAAAATCAGCCGAATTTCCCGATTCGGTGGTTTTTAGTTCGGCATGAACCGAACTCAAAACTGGCGGGCAACCGGGGGGACCGAATTCAGCGAGTTCGGGAGTTCGCGAATAAATTCGGCAAATTCGGGGCCGTCAGTAAGCAGCATTCTCCTCCCCCGGCCAATCGGTGGCCAAGCTGGGTCTTCTTCTGGCCAATCAGTCAGGATTGAGTACTGGAGGAATCAGCTGATGTGCGGCCTGGCCAGGGAGAGAGAGAGAGAGCGCGAAATCCTCGTGTGTGTGTGTGGGGGGTGCTTGTGCACATTTGCTCCTTTCTGTGGCTGCAGGGGGCGTATTTTTTGGGGTACAGACACAAAACTTTCAGTGGAGCTTCAGATGAAGCTTCTTAAGATACCCCCAAGTTTTGTAAACATTGGGTCAGGGGGTCCCGAGATATGGGCTCCCCCCCTTTTTCTTTCCATGGCTGCAGGGGGCGCATTTTTGGGGGTACAGACCCCAAACTTTTAGTGGAGCTTCAGATGAAGCTTCTTAAGATACCCCCCAAGTTTTGTAAACATTGGGTCAGGGGGTCTTGAGATATGGGCTCTCCCCCTTTTCCCTCCCCCCCTTTTTCCATTTATGTGGCTGCAGGGGGCGCTTTTTGGGGATATAGCCCCCAAACTTTTAGCATAGCTTCAGACAATTATTCTTAAGATACCACCCAAGTTTTGTTAAGATGGGTTCAGTGGGGGCAGAAATATCGCCTCCCCCCCTTTTCTCTTTCCGTGGCTGCAGGGGGCGCATTTTTGGGGGTGCAGATCCCAAACTTTGAGTGGAGTTTCAGACCAGTGTTCTTAAGAGACCACCCACGTTTTGTGAACATTGGGTCAGGGGGTCCCGAGATATGGGCTTTCCCCTTTCCCCTATTGGGATGAATGGATCAGCCGATCCTGTGTGCATCTCCAAAACGTCCCGTGCCTAATTGGAATCATCTTGGATTGCAAGTGCTCCCCAGCCCCTCCTGATGGAACAGAAGACAGCCACAGTAAGACCCCTTTGGGGGCTTCAACAGCCCTAGTTCACCAGTTACATGTTATGTATTAACACGTAACTGGTATTAACACAAACCACGTCCCCAGCCCAAGCTTAAGAACAGCCCTCTCCCACTGCCCCACCTTCTGCGCTGGACAATGCTCTTGACACACAAATCCTTGTGGTAATGAACAAACTGTTGGCACGTCATCCGGATTTCCTCAGGTATGGAGGAATCCCTTCTTTCCCCTGTGTCTCTGTTACCCCAGAGGAACTCGAACCTGAAAAAAACAATTAGAAACAAAACCCGTAACGATAACGTAATGACTGAAAGAGCAGGAACAATAGGAAACTTTTAAATACTTCTGTGAATTATATTGTATCAATTGTTGATAAACTTCCCTGATAGGAAGTTTTGAAATGCAATTAGTACTTAGATTTCAAAATAATTGGGAGCTTATTTTTGTTTTAGCTTAGAAAGAAGGGACATGGGATAAACAATGATTTGAAGGAAGAGAACAACTATTCCTACATTCAAGGACAACTCTGGGCGACTTGTCTCTGTGAATGGGCCATCTCGAAACTTTCCCATCTCCTCGGTACACCCATTCTCCCTGCCCGCAAAGAAAGCTAGTCAGCCCCTGAGTTTCATGTTATCAACTGATAAGAAATCAGCTAGGGAACATGCATGCATGAACCAGATCTTAGTTTGTATGTATACTGAAGTCACAAGCTGGTAGCTCTATTGACCTTCAGAAGCCAATTTTTCCTTCTATGCCAAGTGAATGCACAGGGGGTCCACAGCCCACTCAGTATGATCTAGACCCCTGCCACAAGTGACTGCGTCCATTGCCAAGACAGAAAGGGGGGCAGAAGTATGACCCTCATGGGAGTGAAGGACAGGCTCATGGGCAACAGCCCAAGAGAGCCTGGGAAAGGAAAGACACTAGGAAGTTTATTATAGTGAGGAGAAAGCCAAAGCCATAGAAGAACCTTATGACTCTACTGCTGAGTGACCTCACCAACTCATCTTAGGATGGGTGCCAAGAGAAGCAGGAGACCCATTTCCCCTTGCTCTAGCAGCAATTTCCCCCCACCCAAAGGCTCGTGATCCAGCAGATGGGACTTCATGACCCCAGCTGAAGGTTGGAGATCACTGTCCTATGTAGTCACCAGCCGGTTCCAGAGCAGTCACCTTTGTCGTCACCTGCTGGTTCCAGAACAAGCTTTTGTTGGATTTGAGTATGGTTTGCCAAATATAGCTCACTGCAGCACTTTGGGCCAGTTATTGTCTCAGCTTTACTGATCCCACAGGATTATTGATAGGGTTGCCAACCTCCAGGTACTAGCCAGAGATCTCCTGCTATTACAACTGATCTTCAGCCAATAGAGATCAGTTCACCTGGAGAAAATGGCCACTTTGGCAATTGGGCTCTATGGTACTGAAGTCCCTCCCCTCCTCAAACCCCGCCCTCCTCAGACTCCACCTCAAAAACCTTCTGCCGGTGGCGAAGAGGGGCCTGACAATCCTAATTATTGAGAGTGTACATTATACGTCTTTGGATATGAAAATTGTTACAGAAATGAATCATAGTTACTGCCACTGATACTCCAATGGCTGTCTACCACATATTTAAGGTAACCATTGTGGAATCCAATTACATTGATGCTGGGTGCCCCAATCTAGAGCTTGTTAGCACTGCCACTGCTTAACCGGTAAAGGCAGTCCCCCTGTGCAAGCACCAAGTCAAAACTGACCCATGGGGTGACATCATGTCATGATGTTTCCTAGGCAGACCATGTTTATGGGGTGGTTTGCCATTGCCTAAAAATAATTAGAGGGGAGAGGCTGTGGCTCAGCGGTGGAGCATCTGCTTGGCGTGCAGAAGGTCCCCGGTTCAATCCCCGGCATCTCCCATTAAAGGGACCAGGCAAGTAGGTGATGTGAAAGACCCCTGCCTGAGACCCTGGAGAGCCGCTGCCGGTCTGAGTAGACAATACTGACTTTGATGGACCGAGGGTCTGATTCAGTAGAAGGCAGCTTCATGTGTTCAATGCTTAATAAGTTACATTCAAAATGGCCGACAGAGCAGTGTAGAGCAGCAATGCTAAGCAGGCCTGGGTTAAATAAGGAAGGCTGGAAGGAAAAATATGGACGGGGCTTAAATTTCCAAAAGCAACTTGCAGATTTATTCATATCATGTAAAAATATTTATGCATATAATGGTAAAAATCTGAAAATTACCTTCGTTTGAATGGAAGAATAATTAAATGTTTGTCTAAGCCAAATATTCCAAAAGAAATGAATCCCTGGAAAAGAGAGAAAGAAAAAAAGAGATCAGCAGTTCATAAAAATCCCAGATCTAAACTAACGTGGAGGACAGATGAGAGATTACCATGATCTAATAACTGTAAGGACAACAAGTACCTAATAGTTTTTCTTTAACATGGTACAAACCATGAATGGAAAAAATGACCAAGCGTCAATTCTCAGGAAAGTCTGTGAGGCCTCAAAAAAAAAAAAAAAAAAAAAAAAAAGGAAATATATCATCCCTCCCCCTCATCTAATATACTGCATTTCACTAAATGGTAACTCTTGAAGAGAAAAAGACATACTGAGGATGCAGTATAAGGTAATATTGTGGGCAAGTTCAGAAAATATCACAAAGACTCCAAATTAACTACAATTAATAAAGCATAATAAAGGCAACGATAATTTTACAATGATGCTCATGGAAAAAAACAGCAAAAAGAACCCTCAGTGTGAAGGAAACACTGCAGGCAACTTAAGAGTGGTAAACCCCTCAAAAACTATTCTTCTTCAAGTTTTCAATTGAACTATCATACAAATTAGGAGTGACAAGTAGGAGAAGGTATATCTGTGTGTGTAAAGTGCCGTCAAGTTGCAGCTGACTTATGGCAACCCCTTATGGGGTTTTCATGGCAAGAGACTAACAGAGGTGGTTTGCCAGTGCCTTCCACTGCATAGCAACCCTGGTATTCCTTGGTGGTCCCCCATCCAAATACTAACCAGGGATGACCCTGCTTAGCTTCTGAGATCTGATGAGATCGGGCTGTACCATGCTGCCTTCCCTCCTAGGAGAAGGTATAGCCATGGATATTTTGGATTTGAACTGATTTACATTGTCTAAGTATCTAACTTACTCCTTGAGGTGATAAATACTGAGATACCATGAATCAATGTCTATCTATCAAAATCTCCCTTTCCCTTGTTACAGCTGTGGTTTTCCCCACTCTGGTTCCATCCCTTGTTTCCCCTCTGCAACATTTTTGTATATAATGCACTGTAGGCCTGGATTGGCATCTCTACAGAAAAAAATTCCCCTGTGAAACTATTTTTTGTAGAGCTTTTTCCACACCCTTGTATCCTTTCACCTTTTGTATTTAATTTTAAAGTTACATTTTAGCATTAATGTTCTCAAGAAACCTGGATGCAAGATAGATACTATATTGAAATGTATTATGTAAGATGTAATAAGGCTATTAAAATTTTGCAGACCCTGATGATATTCTTCCGAGGATCCTGAACTGTCTACCTCCTACCTGGTTGTGAGATTTTAACAAAAGACACACTTGGCTTGACTAGTTTTTATCAGCCAGGCTTGCTTTACTGACTTATTGGTATTGTTGTGGCTGTGAGCTGCCTTGACCAGGTTCTCAACAGTGGCCTACCAATTTTCTAAATAACTAAATAACTCTATTACTAGGAATGTTTTGGAGGGAGTAGGGTGGAGGTGGAAGATTGGGACAGCAGCTGTGTAATCTGCAAAGGCAGGTAAGTAAGACTGGGAGATTTCGGAGTCAACCACAAAGCTTTCATCAAGATCAAGACAAGCGAAGAAGCAAAGCAAAATACACCCATGCTGACCTTATGCACGTTTGCCTGAAAGCAAGTCACATGAACACATGAAGCTGCCTTCTACTGAATCAGACCCTTGGTTCATCAAAGTCAGTATTGTCTATTCAGACCAGCAGTGGCTCTCCAGGGTCTCAGGCAGAGGTCTTTCACACCACCTACCTGCCTAGTCCCTTTAACTGGAGATGCCGGAGATTGAACCTGGGAGCTTCGCATGCCTAGCAGATGCTCTACCACTGAGCCACATCCCCTCGCCAGAATTCAATGAGCCTTACTCCCAAGGAGGTGTGCATAGGATCAGTGTCCTCGCTGGAGAGTAGCAATGCATAAATACCTGACCAAAATTAAATACAGCACAGAAGAACTGCAGTTCCACATAGAGTCTTCCAGGTTCTTGGTTGAATAACCACCACAAACAACTGGAGAGATTCTGTGAAAAGAAAACCCCCACAACGTTCACATTGTGAATTCTACACTTTGAGATTTGCAGAGGATTGGGTGGGGGGAGTACATTTGTTTAACCAAGGAAATATGTTCAAACAGAAAACTGCACATTCATTTTTATTGTGCCAATTATTTAGTGACGTATTTCTTACTCATGGCCAGAACCACAATCAACTGAGGAAGCTGAACATAGATACTCCCATTGAACATAAGAACAGCTGTGCTAGATCAGACATCCCTCAACTCCAGCAACTTGTTTTACGCCAAAGGCATTCAAGCTGGACAAGCAGCCCAAAGTCCACCCTTCTTCCCCTCCTAGGGTTGCCAACCTCCAGGTGGTTAGGAAATCAGTACAGGAGCGAAATCAAATTTAAAGTGCAAAAATATCTTTATACGCTACTGTGTCTAACTTTATACAACACACAAATTAAACAGTAAACAAACATACAATCAACCACCTCAAAGGTGAAGGAAGAAAGGGGTAAGATTCAAAAGTGTAGCCTTGTGGGAAGCACTTTGAAATACTATTAGCATGTGCAATATAAGAGGAACTTTATTGAAGGACTGATGAAGAATTCATATTCAAAGAATTTGAAACGGCCGTATCCTCCATGAATTTTTTCCTCATTGAATACTGATATTCTCCTACCTACCTGCATTGAGAAGAGCGCAGAAGAATGATGTTTGTACTCTCTGAGACACGTCATATATGAACTGTTCCCTTTCTTCCTTCACCTTTGAGGTGGTTGATTGTATGCTTGTTTACTGTTTAATTTGTGTGTTGTATACATTTTATATGTGATTTAGAATATTGATGTATAAGGTTAGACACAGTAGCGTATAAAGATATTTTTGCACTTTAAATTTGATTTCGCTCCTGTACTGATTTCCTAATCTCCCCGATACTAGTACAGTGGTGTCTATTTCTCCCCCCAACCTCCAGGTGGTGGCAGGAGATCTCCTGCTATTACCACTGATCTCCAGCCGATAGAGATCAGTTCACCTGGAAAAAATGGCTGCTTTGGCAATTGGACTCTATGGCGTTGAAGTCCCTCCCCTCTTCAAACCCCTCGCTCTTCAGAATCCACCCCCAAAATTTCCAGTTATTTCCCAACCCAGAACTGGCAACCCTATCCATAGGAGCCCACAGGCTGAAAAAGGTGGGGGACCCCTGCTCTGAGCAACGTTGCACATTTTTAAAGATTGTGTGTGTGTGTGTGTGTGTGTGTGTAAGCATTACCAGATATACCAGCAAATAGCATGTATCAGTTCCACGGACATTTTAAACAAAATTCGTCTGCTCATGCGGGACTTCAAACTTTTTAGTGGGGATTTCAATCAAGTATCTCAATAAAGGAAGCCACAGCCCTCAATTTGCAAGATCTGAGCAAGGCTGTCAAAGATAGAACATTTTGGAGGACTTTGATTCATAGGGTCGCCATGAGTCGGAAGCGACTTGATGGCACTTAGAATCATAGAGTTGAAAGGGACCACCAGGATCATCTAGTCCAACCCCCTGCACAATACAGGAAATTCACAACTACCTCCCCCACACACACCCAGTGAGCCCCTACTCCATGCCCAGAAGATGGCCAAGATGCCCTCCCTCTCATGAACTGCATAAACTTAACACACACATCTCTTTTATGCATTTACAAGTGGAACTGGACAAGACAACACAGCCTTATTGTACAAACCAAGGAGATGATCAGTAAATGGGGAAAATAGAGAGAAATATTTACGGCAAAGAGGCCCACGATGAGTAGCAGGCACAGCAGCACATGTCTGGCCAGCTGTTGGTCCCCAACCTGCAGAAACTGCTCTTCCTGTGCCAACATGCAGGTCTGAGAACTACATGGACTCAAGCACTGATTGGCTGAAAGACATTAAGTGCAACAGAGGAAGTCAGGCTGCCACGAACACATGAAGCCGCCGGTCTAGCAAGCTCAATTCTGCCTACTACTCTGACTGGCAGCAGCTCTCCAGGTTCTCAAAGAGAGTTCTTTCACATCCCATCTATAACTTGATCCCTTTTAACTGGAAATGCTGGGGATTGAACCCGGGATCTAACACAAGATCCTATGGGTTGTCGCCATGATTCAGAGTTAACCTTGTGCAGAGTGCTACTATAAATACTGTTTGAATAGCTCTCGTCAAGAGGCAATTTTAAGAAAAGCTATCATTCTGTCTCAGTTTGGGAAACAAACTGTCACCCAATTTATAAGTTCAGAGGTTACCCATTAGGAAAGCCTCAAGGGTTGTATTAAAGCAGCTCTTTAGAACAGACATACAATTCAGCTTCCATTCCTACCTGTGTAAACAACCCACCTACTATGTTTACTGCACTGTCTAGGCTTGTTGAGCTGAAAATGTGAACATTTTGTGGCTTCTTCCCTATACCAAGTCCCAAACAGGCAAAATGCACACTCACTAGGAAGGGTTTGCACTATTCTGCTATACATTAGAGACAGCACTCTCAGTTCCTGCCACTAGATGGCAGAACGATGTTCCTAAATAACAATAACAAGGACTTTGCCCTAGGACTTAATTTATCCTTTTGTTTATGCACGATCCCTGCTAATATAGAGGGGGCAGCTATTTACAAGGGGTTGCACTGCCTATCCCCAAGTATATGCCCAGTGATAAACATCTCTGGCCACCCACTAGATATGGCACATAGAATGTGCTGCCCTGCTTGCTTACCTAGAAGGCAGTTCAACACCTAAAGCTTCCTAACCTGCTGAAACAGTCCAATAAGACAGAAGAGAGGACAATGTAAACACAACCACATACTCCCGAGCTGTGTTCGGAGTCCAAAGGTTTAGCAGAGTAACAGCTTGCCTGTCCAACAGTCTCAAAATATGTATCTCCTTTATATAGGGTTGCCAGCTGCGCGCGCGCACGCACACAACAAAACAGAAACCTCCCGCAGAAGGTGAGTGGGGACCTGGCAACCCTACCTTTATACTAAAGTGACTTCTTCAGGTGTCTGAAGAAGTGAGCTGTGACTCACGAAAGTTCATATCCTGCTAGAAATTTTGTTAGTCTTTAAGGTGCTACTGGACTCTTGCTCTTTTCTACTGCTACAGACAGATTAATCACAGGTACCCATCGAGATCTATCTCCCAAAAAGTTTATTGTTTATGATGATGAAGAGATAAAATTTTTATGACACTTTGTGATGACAGGTTATGAATTCTACCTACCATTAAAATTACTCTTCTGATTAGTTATTCATCACTTAGTAGAAATGAAGACTTGATAACACTGATTTTGCAATGCTGTTTTCAGAGAATAATAACAGTAATACACAAATCTTGTGGGAGTAGGTGAAAAGAACCTACACTGTCAAAAACCCCACTCGTGATGATGCCACACTGAACCAGAAGATGTAGAAAGGATAAAGGAGGGTTATGGCAATCTGAGCAACCCAAATGCCCAACCCCCATTTTTTTAGTGGAAACCGGCTTAGGGTGAACCTGAGTTTTTTTGCGAACCTGAGTATCATACTAGGCTGCAACTGGAATTTACCTGTCTCAATTGACAGAGTGCAGTTATGATTGGCACTAAGGGGAGACGCTGGCTCTCCTTCAGGGGAGCATAACTCTCCATCTTGCTTTTGGCACGCACAGCACCCTGCAGAGGAAAATAAAATTAAATACCCTTGTGACAAAGATAGCATCTCTTGAGAGGGTGGTACTTCATCTGTGGCAGCATATGGCAGGGAGTGAATCATAGAGTTGGAAAGGACCACCAGGGTCATCTAGTCCAACCCCCTGCACAATGCAGGAAATTCACAACTCCCTCCCCCCCACACCCCCAGTGACCCATACTCCATGCCCAGAAGGTGGCCAAGGTGCCCTCCCTCTCATGAACTGCCTAAGATCGTAGAATCAGCTTTGCTGACAGATGGCCATCTAGCCTCTGCTTAAAAACCTCCAGGGCAGGAGAGCTCACCACCTCCCGAGGAAGCCTGTTCCACTGAGGAACCACTCTGTTAGAAAATTCTTCTTGACGTCTAGGCGGAAACTCTTTTGATTTAATTTCAACCCGTTGGTTGTGGTCTGACCTTCTGGGGCAACAGAAAACAACTCGGCACCAACCTCTATAGGACAGTCCTTCAAGTACTTGAAGATGGTTATCATACCATCTCTCAGTCTTCAGTGGAAAGTTTTAGATAGCAAATTATGTGTGCATTTACACATAGATAGTAGTAAATTCAATTTACTTTGTAAGGCCAAATTAATTTTCCTGGTGGCCAATGAAAATCCCCCACTCCCAGTCTGAGGTCTGTTCAATACAGAACCACCGGAACAAGGGATTTCCAATGGCAGCCAGGAAAACGAGAGACAAAGGAGAATTCCCGCCTTCTCCAGTCTGTGTGGCTTATGCCATTTGTAGACCTGAAATCCCGGCCACCAGTATAGATCTACCTCCCAAGTACTGCTCTCTATGCCCCCCTCCCTCGCAAATGTGAGGCAAGATGGGTGTCAACTGGAGACAGGGCTTTTTCAGTGGTGGCCCTTCACCTGAGGGATGCCCTTCCCCTTCAGGCTTGCCTGGTGCTTACCTTGTTCTCTTCTTAGAGCCAGGCCAAAACATGGGGGTTAGTTTTGATCTTTTAAAATTGTGTTCACAGTTTGCTTCTAGCCTGCCGATTATTTTATAAAGATCCTTTTAGGCTGCTAAATTTTTGTGCTGTTTTTTAAATACTCTGGCTGGTTTTTATTTGTTATTTATAGTCTGACTTTCTCACTGAGACTCAAGGTAGATTACACAGTGTAAATCAATGGCTGGGTTTTTATTTAACAGTTTGTAAACGTTAATGATTCTTATGCTGTTTTATGGCTGCACTGTGCTTTATTTTGTAAGACACCTTGAGCAGCTCCTCCAGAGATAAACATTTTTCTAAATAAATATTCTAAACAGATGCCCCTTCCAGTCTGATGGATACTCTACTTCACACCAGGTGCAGGAAAGGAATGACTGAGGCCACGGTAAGCAATGGCAACCTCAGTAAAGAGCACTAAAATGGGGAAATGATCTCCCAACTGAGACCTCGATATCAAGAATTAAGACACTCCTGCAGCAAGTGGGAACAATCATTCACAGCTTTTCTACTTCTGAAGGTTTTATGCTGGTAGAGCTTCAAAGGTTGAGCTATAAACTATACAATATAACAACATAATTACATTTATTGCAAGGTGTACACAGTAAAATTGTTAAAAACACAGGGCCTGGAATACAGGCGACATATAAAAATCAGTTATAAAATTCTTATGTACAGTTGATATACAAACAATGTCGCCTGTATTCCAGGCCCTGAATTTTTAACAATTTTACTGTGTACACCTTGCAATAAACGTAATTGCTTTGTTATATTGTATAATTTGAAGCTCAGCCTTTGAAGCTCTGTCAACATAGTTGGTTGAGGTTTTTTCCCTTTTTCGTTGTTCGATTTTATGCTGGTATTCGCCATACCTCGTTCCATGGAAGAGCTCGTCAGTGAATGAGAAACGCTGGTCGAAGACGTGCTTTGCTCGCTTATATCCCTTTCAGGTTCCTCCGTTGCACTCGATTGGGATTGCTGGGTCAGTGCTTCACCGCTGGCCTCTCGGCCGGCTCTGTTCAGGCACATGAGCGACACACCTGAGATCAATATGCTGATGAATACGATTACTGCCGTAATAATCATCTGCAAAAAAAAAGTGGGGGGACAGAGGCATTTTATCTGAAGAATGTGCAAGCATTTGGGGGGGGTTAACAAAATTTAGCATCACATTTTCTCTAGGACAGTGGTTCTAAGCTTCCTGGTATGGTGACCCATAAGTCCATGTTTACTAGGTATTGGTGACCCATAAGTCCAAGTTTACTAGGTATTGGTGACCCCCTTTATTCCACTAATGGAGCCAGAGTGGTGTAATGGCTAAGAACAGTGGTTTGGAGCAGTGGAGTCTGATCTGGAGATGGGTACCCAACGCTGGGTGGAAAGAAAAAAAAATATATATAAATACACACACACACACACACACACAATATCTGTGTATAAATACTGAAAATATAATTTATTATATGCTTTACTAGGTTGATACCTGCACAAATAGCATATGAGAGACATATACTAATCAGTATTACAACTAGAACCTATATGACCAGATGTTTGAGTAATTGGGAATAGATTTTACAACCTATGCACATGCCTGGTTGGGTTTAAACTGTTTGTATATGTATTTATTAATTTATTTCTGTAAATGTGTGCAGTTTTAACAAGGGTTTTAATTAACCACTGATGAAGGCCCTATAGGCCGAAACACGTTTGGTATGTGGTTACAGTTATCAACCTCAGGAAATGCCATTGTGCTATTTTAATGCTTTTAAATAATTTTAACCTTTAGCGCTTCTAATAAATTATATTTTCAGTATTTATACACACACATACACACACACACATATATATTTATTTTTCCCTTTCCACCCAACCTTGGGTACCCAGCTTCTGTTGTTAGGTTGGGTTTTATTCCCCTCTTCTTTCTTCCACATCTGATCTGGAGAACCGGGTTTGATTCCCCACTCCTCCACATGAAGCCAGCTGGGTGACCTTGGGCTAGTCACAGCTCTCTTCGAGCTCTCTCAGCCCCACCTACCTCATAGGGTGTCTGTTGTGGGGAGGAGAAGGGAAGGGGATTGTAAGCCAGTTTAAGTCTCCCTTAAGTGGTAGAGAAAGTTAGAATTTAAAAACCAACTCTTCTTCTCATCAATAAAAAATGCAAAAGCCTGGAACCCCCTTTCACAAGCATCGCACTCCACTTTTGGGTTGGGACCCATGGGCTGGGAAATGGTACTCTAGGACGCTGGGTAAACGCCAAAAACTATTGCTTCTGCTATACCTTTTACGTTGGATACCAGCGAAAGTGTTCAGGATACTTGCCCGATTCCATTTATGCAAGCATAACCCTTTTCTTTTGCTTTGCTGCTGAAGACATTTCTTCCTCTCCCCACCCTTTTTTTAAAAAGGAACTTATGGACAATGTGTGGCACCATACTGGGTTTCCAGGGGCTGATTCAGCCACACATATTCATTATGGGATGTCCGCAGCATCATGCAGCAACTTGCACGAATAAGCAAGCCGTCACAGTTCTCACACATACTTAACATATCAAATCTTCAATGCTTTTCAGCCAGTTCACAAAGCAAGTACATACAAAAGAACCTGGCTGGAACAGAACGTATTAAAGAGCCCTACTGGACCAGACCAGTAGTCCATCTAGCCCAGCATCCTCTTTCACAGACTGCCCAACAAACATGGCATAGAAGACAAGGCCTTCCTTGATGTTGCCTCCAAGCAGTGGTATTCAGAGCTTTACTATGGAGGTTCTCCTGAGTCATCATGGCTAGTAGCCATGGATAACCTTTTCTTCCATGACTCTCCCCCTTTAAAGCCATCTATGCTCATGGCCATCACTATGACCACTGGCAGTGAATTCCACAGTGTAATGTCCATCAATTTTACTGAGTGCTGCTGATTCTATACCTACTCACTCTCTCCACCCTATGCACATTCAGCTGCAATGTTGTTAAGTGGTAAGAAGAGGAAGAAGAGGAATTGGTTTTTATTCCCCAATTTTCTCTACCTTTTAAGGAGACACAAACCGGCTTATAATCGCCTTCCCTTCCTCTCCCCACAACAGGTAGGTGGGGCTGTTCAGAGAGAACTGTGACTAGCTCAAGGTCATCCAGCTGGCTTCATGTGGAGGAGTGGGGAATCAAACCCGGTTCTCCAGATTAGAGCCCTCCACTCTTAACCACTACACCATCAAGGTGCATATTCTCTCTCTATTCTTAGGCTCTGCTCCTCCATTTCCTGCTTCTCTTGGCTGATCTGCCATTGATGCAATTTCCTTTTTAAAACTTTGAGACATAACCAGGCATGCACCAGAAGTTGTTATCCCTTGCCACTAGTGACAACTACTCACAGATAATATCCAGCAAGATCCAGTAACCCTCAAAGAGTCACATTCTACTCAATATTTGGAATAGAAATGGATGCATTGATTAGGGAAATAATTATTTTCCTTAACAATAAAATATTGACAGTGGACTGCTGGGAAAATGTGGTCTCTCCTCAAGCAGAAGTGCTACCTCCAGGAAAAAGCTACGACAAATGGGTCAACTGCATAGATATCCATGGGCACTGCTTTTCCTTTGGTCTTCTCTTTCCAGACAACCTCCCCAAGCCAATTCTGGAGATGCCCTCATACACTGGGTAAAAATTGCCCTGTTGTACAAAACGTTCTCTTTTCAGAAGAACGGCATGAAGGGGTCCACAACCAGGGCCATCTTAACGCATGGGCCCAATGGGCACTTGCCCGGGGGCCCCACGAGCATAGGGGCCCTATGCTAATCTGTGTATGTTAAGTGACTTTAAGTTAAGTATGTTTAATATTATCAACCATTTACTTTTTATTCCTGTGAGTGGTTGTCGTAGGGGCCCCAGCACACTGGTTTGCCCAGGGGCCCATAATGCTGTTAAGACGGCCCTGTCCACAACCACTGACCTGGGGAAAAGGAAGCCATCAAAAAATTGGGAAGAGAACCATCTCCATACCTGATGTTTCCCATAAAAAAACGCAGAATCAATGACATCTTTATTTCGTTCGCCAGAGAGTAACATGATTCCAACGAGAACTGCTGGGATTCTGCAATAAGGAAACGCAAGCTCAAACATAAACACAACTGGCTCAAGATTTCCGATAGGTTTTTTTCCTCGAGAATGAACCTCTGCTCACTTACCCCCAGCCTATTATAATGAGAATTCCGACAGGGAGCTTTATGGCTTCTTTTTTTTTCAAAAGCAGCAGAGACAGGGATAAGAGACCTGGGAGAGGGGTCAGAGGGAGACACAACAGAGAAACTCAGCTTGCTGTTTTTCAGGAAGCAGATTAGTCCAAACGCAGGTCATTTGCAAGCAGGTGCAAAAGAACTAGGAATATGCTAGGGCAGGGTCTCCGATAGGGTGTCCATGGGTGTCAGCCATCACCTTTCCTGGCGCCTGCCAAGTGTTTTAGATAGTGGTGGAGGCCAGATGAGGCGTTTGCATAACAAGGTTTCTGACTGGCTGTACAGATTTATAAAATCTGTTGATTTGGCAGCAGCTGCCACCACAGAAGAAGAATCTTCACTGTGTGACTGAAAGTAAGCTGCGGCAGCAATTTTGTGGCTGGCTCTGCCTCTTGTGGCATCCAATTTCTGGCAGCCATTTTCTGGCTGCACCCACCACTCTGTGCCAGAAGTTTCAAAGTGGCCTGCAGGTTCAGAAAAGTCGAGAACCCTTATGCTAGGGGAATGGTGCCAATTGCTAGGCCTCTGAGCATAAGCAACAAGTCTAGCTGACAGCATGCATGAGGGCCAAACTAGGCAGGGTGCCTGCTACAAGTCGGGTTGGGGCTCCCTGACCCAACTTATAGACAGACATCATGACAGCAAATTAGTGATGCAGATAAGTCCCGCCCCAGTAGATGTTTCGGCTTGGGGAAATGGTGCATGCAGGGGAGAGAGGCTGCTCCTCCAAGATGAATAGTGCAGAGCAGGGATGAGCCGCTATCCTGGCATGCCTTGGGCAGCAGGTGAAGCGTGGACTCGCATCTGCTGCAGTGCTGTTCCTCTCCCCCACCACCACCACCACGTTTTGCAGAGAGTCGAATAAGGGGCTAGATCTTCACAATCTGAGAATCCAAGTCCAGAGAAAAATCAGCTTTGCCTTCCATTAGAGAGCTGCAGGAGGAAGGTGCTAGCCTAGGCCTGAAGGTCATCCAGTCTTGCTTGCTTGGCATGCAGAAGGTCCCAGGTTCAATCCCCGGCATCTCCAGTTAAAGGAACCGGGCAAGTAGGTGACGTGAAGGACCTCTGCCTGAGGTCCTTCACGTCTGAGTAGACAATACTGACTTTGATGGACCAAAAGTCTGATTCCGTATAAGGCAGCTTCATGTGTTCAATAGGGCCCTGGAGTGCCCCATTGCCTACTGGGAATGTTAGTTCCCCTATGTGATTATGAACTAGGTCAGGGAACAGATGTCACATCTAGTTTGGCCTTGAGTCAGGCAAGGAATCCAGGCAGACCCCGAGTAATAAGGAAAAACACATTGCTCTTGGTTAGGAAGACCATGGAAGAGGTGGCTCGGAATGCAAAAAGACTGGAAAGGAAAAGCCCAGGGAAGCATAATTAAGGGGAGGAAACTGCAGAATCCCCATTGCGTATAAGGTTTTGTAATTGCATATGAGGATTTGTAATTTTTTTCCACTTACCTGTCCACAAAAAAGCACTATAAAGTGCACTGTACAGGAAAATGAACACAAGTATTTGCACAGTGATACTTCTTTCTTCAATAGTGAAGTTCCATATCACCATTCCAATGCAGGAGACACACTGGAAAAGGTTAAAAATTAGTTATTTCTTTTAAGGTTGGCACCCCATTAAAGATATGTAGATAAGCTTCATTCATACAGTTCACTTATGAAACCATACACTTAAATCAACTGATATGCAAGGATTTGCATGTAATTGAAATAATGAATCTGATGAAATAACCTTTCCTTTTCCTTGTTTTCAGACACTGCGCACACATATCACTGCTGGCCATCTTAAAAGCAGAATTCCATTATCAGCGGCAGGGAAGAAGGAAAGCCTTTAGGCTTCATTAATCAGGGCATCTTTTTAATTGATAATTTTTTTCTCATTGATTCATGTAATGCATCATGGCGCAGAGTGGTAAGTTCAGTACTGCAGGCAAAAGCTCTGCTCACGACCTGAGTTTGATCCGGACAGAAGTTGGGTACAGGTAGCTGGCTCAAGGTTGATTCAGCCTTCCATCGTTCCGAGGTCGGTAAAATGAGTACCCAGCTTGCTGGGGGTAAAGTGTAGACGACTTGGGAAGGCACTGGCAAACCACCCCATAAACAGAATCTGCCTAGGAAACGTCAGGATGTGACATCACCCATGGGTCAGGAATGACCCGGTGCTTGCACAGGGGACTACATTTACCTTTAATGCATCAACATGTTGTTGATCTCGTGTATTTTAAATGTAAAATACCAAAGAGAGAAAGCAAACAGTAAGAAAGATCTCTACTTAGGAACTGAGAAATATCATATTTTCCTCCCAGCAATCTATCGTGGATTTTATACATTTTATTTTATGTATTTCATCTATACCGTAAGTCACCTTGAGTGTCGTATGGAAGAAAAGCAGCTAATAACTGATTTAAATAAATAAAATAAACAAATACTAACTTTATAAGAAACGAAAGATCTAAACACGTTTTTTTAAACTAATACGTTCTGATCCCCATTAGTTTCTAAGCAATCATTTATTCAAGAAATCCTCTGAAGACAAAACTGTTTGCATTCTATACAGTACTGACCTGAGCAATTAGTAAGTTCGTTGTCAGCATGTGAGGAAGCTGTTTGTATTTTTTACTCAGAAGGATGACAGCAAGGGACCACACCTGAAACAGAGATAACGTCATGACTTTCTTTCCCTTAAAAACCCTACAAAAATGTCATTCAGATATGCATACCTTTCTTTTATTTCAGCACTTTTCAAACTTTCCACCTTCAGGCATGCTGTGACCTGGATGGCCCACGGTAGCCTGATCTTGCCAAATCTCAGAAGCTAAGCAGGGTAGGCCCTGGTTGGTACTTGGATGGGAGATCACCAAGGAACACCAGGTTCTCTACGCAGAGGCAGGGAATGGCAAACCACCTCTAAACGTCTCTTGCCTTGAAAAACCCCATGGGGTCACCACAAGTCAGCTGTGACTTGATGGCAAAAAACAACAAACAAAACCGAAACCCTTCAGGCAACCTTTTCTATGGAAGGATATCCAGGTGTTGAATAGATTTCTGGGAAGTGTTCTAAGGCTCACACAGTTCAAACAAGATGCTTCACCAGCAGGGCTCGATTAAGTCATTCTGACGCCCTAAACCTTGCCAAGTTTAAGAGGCCCCAGAGACCAAAGAAGTGTATAGAGACCAAAAAAGAGTATTATTCTAACACTGAAATGTAGTATTTTTTAAAAAAATTGTATTTAGATGCACCTCCTAATCTGAGGCTCTAAACTGTAATTAACTTAGTTCCTGCATAAATCTGGTTCTGCAACCAGGACCCACTGTGGCCTCCCATGTGCCCAAAGATGTAACCAGGAATCTCTTACAGTCACCCACCGCAGAGAAAGATGAATCAGTCACCTTCAAGGAGCTTCATTGCCTTTAATGGATCATTTCATTAAGAAATCTCAGGGAACACAGTCAGAAGACCACTCTTTTATTTGAATCAGCATTCTGATTTTTACAAGCTAATAATTAACAAGTCCTTATTTTTTAAAAAAATTATCGTTCACTTATACTAAATACTAAGTACTAAACTCAAGCAGAGTTTACTGGAACAAACCATATATTGCACAGGAATTTATTGAAATGTTTTATGGCCATTTGAGGTTTCAGCATGTGTACTTCTGGGGCATCATTTTTAGATGTTGTTAGTGTTTAATTCTTGTTGTTAGCTGCCCCAAGCCTGCTAGAAAAGCAGGATATAAATGTTTTTAATAAATAAAAGAAAGTTTGTTGTGCCTAGTCTGATAGACCTTTGTTTGAAGCCTCAATCTCCTTCACCTTAAAGCAGCCAACTGTACCAGATGTCAGGAGAATTAAGATGGAGAAGAGTAGCTAATAGTGTCAAGGCGCCTCTTATTTTATTGTGTATGCAAGAGATTATGGGATGCTGTGTCCAAATACAGCTTTCCACCAAACATACGCATGGTAAAAATACTGCATGGACAATCTTCATTCACATGCTTTTCCCAACACCCGCGCACCATGAAGCTATGTAGAAAAATACCACATCTAAAGTACTCACCTTGTCGCACCAGAGCACAAGTTGCGCTTTTTATTTTAGAGACAAACTGGTTTACTGGATTGATTGGTTGTCTCCCTTCTTATTACACCATTCACCAGGATGCTTATGGAGATATAAATATAGGAGTGCCTTTAACAAGCAATCTGGTGGAAGGTTGAGGAGACATTCATCCGCCACTTTGTGGCTTGCAAGACAGCAGGGATCCCCAAACTCGTTGAACTTATAAGCAATTTAGGAATTTTGAGAATAAGTAATGGGTACAACAAAATGACCACCATGTGGGATAGAGTGGAGTGGGACCAATCACAAAACGTTGGGCAGTTCCACCAGATGTTTGGAGGTTTCATGTCAAGCATCTCCTTATTACGAAGGTAGCTTTTTAAAAAAAATCAGCACACCTGATGAACATAAAGGTGATCCTCTTGTGTTTTTCTGAAGTACTTCTTGCTCCCATGAGGCAAAGCCAGTACTGGTTTTTTGCTTTGGGAAAGAGATGCTCCGAGGAAGAAGGAAATGGGTTCTAGGAAACCCAGTGGCAGGCGCCATGTTGGGGAAATCCCTGTTCAAAGGCAACAGGATCTACGAGTTCCATCTTCCATTATCCGACAGAAACGCATTAATTTTATAGACAATCTTTCAACCAATAATCTAGATTACATGACTGTATCAGTTTCAAGCAACTGTCCAAAATACCATCAGTTCTCACCAGATCTAATTTGTTTTTTTACCACAGTAACGAAATTTTGATATTGTGATACTTACCAAAGAAACAAGACTGACAATACTAATATCAAAGCTAACGTTTTGGATTGCAGATGCCAGTTTCTTTGGATCCATAGATGGAATAGTTAACAGCCAGGCAGAAACATACATGATGGGAGCAGAGACGAAAGTGCTAATTACCATTCCAGAAGTGATCTGAAATCAGAAAATATGACAGACACTTAAAAAACACAAACAAAATGCAACTTATGCTGTGAACAAAGCAGAAATACAAATTACAGCACACAGCCAAATGAAAAGGCTAAGAAAGTGCTTATTTATATAATCCAATTATACACAGCTAACCATTCCAACACCACAATACAACATAAACAACCAAGAGAATAAGAGAACTAGATAGCTAAGCAATGCTCTTGTTGGAACATAAGTTAAGCAAAACATATGTCCTTAATTGTTTGAAGATACATAATCCAAACAGTTGATGGTGAAGAGACCTTGAAAGTCTGAAGATGGAGAAATCTTGAAAGTCCAAGTATAGGAGACACACGCTGGTAGTCTTCACTTACGCATGTCATGACACGCATGTCTTCAGACAATTAAGGACATATGTTTTGCTTAACTTATGTTCCAACAGGAGCATTGCTTAGCTATCTAGTTCTCTTGGTTGTTTATGTTGTATTGTAGTGTTGGAATAGTTAGCTGCATATAATTGGATTATATAAGTAAGCACCTTCTTAGGCTTTTCATTTCGGTAGACACTTAAAAAAGCATTAGTTGCTCAAATTGTCAGGCGACAATTTTTTTCCCTTGAGACCTCTGAGGACAGTGGTTTCCAACGTGGAGGCCAAGGACTCCGGCACACATTTATTGCAAAGGGTCAGCAAATCTATATGTGCATTAAACACTGTCATTTTGATCTTTTAGTTATGTATTTTCTCAATCAAACTGTCATTATGAGAGGGGGTCTTCAAATTTTTGTTTTGTTTTGTCCTACTCAAAAAGGCTGGCATTCACGGTCTTAGAGCACTACATTTTCCTGACAAAGGAATTAATCTGGTAGAAACATGAGTACCACAAAAATCTTGACCTTAAGTACACCCACTAGGGAGACTGCTGAAGGCTAGTTTCGAACATAACATAAATCTCCCTTGCCAAAACAGTAACAGAAGAAGCGGCCCATGAATTGGATATGAGAAGAGCCTGAAAAAAAAGTGTGAAGCTGAAGAAATAATCTGCATGCAATGACAATTTTTTTTAAAAGAAACAACCTGAGATGACTAAACAGTTGAGGTACCGAACACATTAAGCATCTGTGGCAGGAGTTTCCAGCAGTAGCTTTAGCAGTAGCTGCTATCACAGCACAAGGATCTCCGCTGCATGACTGAAAGTAAGATGCTGCAGCCATTTTGTGGCTGACTGCCCTACCTGTGGCAGCCATTTTATAGCTGCACCCACCACACTGTGTCAGAATAACAATTGTACCCGTAGGCTCAAAAAGGTTGGGGACCCCTGCCCTAGAGAGCCCATGAAAAGATCATCAAAGTATCTGCTCTAGGGTTTTTGTTTTGTTTTTTTAAGCCTTTATTTGGTAAGATTTTATTTGTGCTGCTTAGGCTGAGAGCTTCATTTCTGGTACTCTTCTGAGTCTGTGTTTTGTTTCTAGGACAGAACAAAACTTGCTATCATGCTGCCAGGGGAGGAGGGGGGAGAGAGTTCAGGATACTTCTCATTATTCAGAAGTAGCTCTCTTTCAAGAAAAAAGCTGGCAATCCCTGATCCATGGGCTCAAGTGCATTCAGCTCCGAGTTGGACTGCAGCCTTTATCTTGGAAGAGCATACAAGGAACCAGGAATGCCTGCATAAGAAACTGCTTCTTGTTAATAAAAAGGTAACGGTAAAGGTCCCCTGTGCAAGCACTGGGTAATTCCTGACCCATGGGGTGACGTCACATCCCGACGTTTGCCAGTGCCTTCCCTAGTCATCTCCCCTTTACCCCCAGCAAGCCGGGCACTCATTTTACCAACCTCGGAAGGATGGAAGGCTGAGTCAACCTTGAGCCGGCTACCTGAAACCAACTTCCATTGGGATCGAACTCAGGTCGGAGGCAGAGCTTGGACTGCAGTACTGCAGCTTACCACTCTACGCCATGGGGCTCTAATAGGGGATGCTCTAATTCTACATTTGTTCCCTGAGTTAGAGGGCTCAGACACGTACAATTTCTACTTCCATGTTAAACTGCGTTGCAAATATAGCCACGCCAGGAGCAGCTGGAAAGACTCCGTAAAGAAATGCATAGTTTGCTAAGCTGGTGTGGTTGACTAAAGTGTTGCTCTTGTCCAATAACTCCACCATTTCCCTGCAGAGAAGTGGCATCAACAGTCTGAAAGAAAGAAGGGAAAGGGAAACACAGATTACGGGGGCGTGCAAATCTCAACAATCTGCTCTAATTGCAGCCTGCAACCAAGTTCAATAAAGGAGTCTTTGAATGAAAAAGCAAGGGAGGTTAGGGAACAGAACTTTGTTTTACTTAGTGTGATCTTTGAATATAATGGGGACACAATTCAATGCAAAGTTCAGCAGTCTTAAATGCAGGGATTTCATTGGGATTCAAGCGTTCTGGATTATAGTCTGTGGGAGGGAAGCACTGCTGTGTAATAACCGGAAGAGGAGGAAATTAAGCAAAGTCTCCCATAGGAATGCTGCTTCTCTCTTAGGTTTCTCAAGGTATTAATGAACTCAACTATTTGTGCAAAACAGAGTATTGGACGCTTCCAATAATAAGCTCAACTTCTCTTCTTCTGCTGAGACAGTGTTGGGTCTTGGCAACATTTAATTCTCAATCCACTCAAACCCAGCTCTTTCCTCTACTATGATTAGCGATTATTGTATTCAAAGGAAAAAAAGAGAAATTCAGAGCCATTTCACATTTTACACTGCAGATATACTTGTTAGCATAAATGACATGAATATACAGTGGACAGGCTAAGGTTTGGGAAGAGATCTAGGACTGAAGACACAAATAGACATTTACCTGGAAGGCAATTAGGGATCCAAGAACTCCCCCCTCCCCAGAAATTCCTGCACGTACACATTTGCAAATGCACATCCCACTTGCAAAAGCTATGGTGTTCACTGAATATACAGTGGACTTGCTGAACACACACCAGCGGTGCAAACAGAGAAAACACATTTGTCAATATTGACTATGTTTTCCGAATGAACTGAAATCTCCCCTTCCACTCACTCTCCATTCAAATGGCATAGCCAAAGATATTTATTCCACAGCTGTACAAATAGAAGCGTCCCAGATAAAGAGTGATGAGCTTTCAGGATTATCAAAAATAAAGAGGAACTGTTCAGAGTCGTTTTCAGCTACTTGTATTTCAGTACCTGCCAATTTAAAATCCTAACAAGAAGGCAGGGGTGGGCAAAAAGCTAGATCACGGCCCAGTGGTGGCCTGCTGGTCATTTCCAGGGGTATTACATAGTTCTTGCTGAGGTTCTTACCAAACGTGCTGGACTAAGGGGACCTGTGCACGTATGAAGTGCAAAATTAATTACCCAAAAGGTCATGAAAAACAAAAGAAACATACAAAGCCAAAAGATATACAATTTAAAGTTGAACAATTAAAAGTGCACAATGGCTATATAAATTTATTACAGGTTAAAATCTAATCATACATATAACACATATACGGCCCTGCAAAAGCCTACCAAATAAATATACTCATATAACACAATTAGACATGGAACCATACAATCAAACGCATATTAAATGAGTTTGATTGTATGGTTCTATGTCTAACAGTGCATTCCTAAGGAGAGTTACTCCAGTCTTAGGAATGCACTCCTTAGGAATGCACTGTAATTGTGTTATATGAGTATATTTATTGGTTAGGCTTTTTTTCTTGACCTTTTGGGTACTTAATTCTGGTTTTTAGAGTTATGTTTTTTCCTCCCTTTTTTTGGGTACATGTATGAAGTGCATACTCGGATAGTTAATACCCCAGAGGACAGGGTCAGAGTTCAGAATGACCTTGATAGACTGGAGAGCTGGGCCATAAGCAATAAAATGGATTTCAATAGGGAGAAGTGTATGGTACTCACCTAGGCAGAAACAACATAAGACACAGGTACAGTATGGGAGATAGTTGGCTTGACAACAGTACATGTGAAAGAGATCTGGGAGTCTTAGTGGACCACAAACTGAATATGAGTCAACAGTGTGATACGGTGGCTAAGAAAGCCAATGCAATTCTGGGCTGCATCAAAAGGAGTATTGTGTCTAGATCAAGGGAAGTAATACTACCACTGTATTCTGCATTGGTCAGACCTCACTTGGAATACTGTGTCCAGTTTTGGGCTCCACAATTTAAGAAGGATGTTGACAAGTTGGAGCGTGTGCAGAGGAGAGCGACCAGAATGGTCAAAGGTCTGGAATCTATGCCCTATGAGGAGAGACTTAGGGAGCTGGGTTTGTTTAGTCTGGAGAAGAGAAGGTTAAGGGGTGATATGATAGTCACGTTTAAATATTTGAAGGGATGCCATGTTAATGAGGGAACTAGCTTGTTCTCAGTTGCTTCAGACACTAGGACGTGGAGTAATGGATTTAAACTAAGAGAAAAGCGATTCCACCTAAACATTAGGAAAAACTTTCTGAGGGTGAGGGTGGTTCGACGATGCATTGCCCTGCCTCCGGGGTGTGTGTGTGTGGAGTCCCCGTCTTTGGAGGACTTTAAGCAGAGGTTGGATGGCCATCTGTCGGGAGCGCTTTGATTGTGGGATCCTGCGTGGCAGGGGGTTGGACTGAATGGCCCTTGTGGTCTCTTCCAACCTTGTGGTTTTGTGATTTTTGTGACCACATAACGATTAAAGCAAAAAAAGAAAAAGAAAACACATACGTACATGCAGGCCCAGCGCAAAGTAATAATAATAATCAGAGTCATATTACTCATGCTGGGTTGTAGCATGCCTAACATTCCTTGGGGGAGGGGGAGCAGCTTTCACTAATTACTCCTTTATGCTGCAGACCTCCCAATTCCTCCACATGCTGCTCATGAGGACCCTGGTCCCCATGAGCAGCAACTGGGAAGGGCATTTGGGGCTGCAACAGGAGATGAAAACATTGTGCTCCACTGACGAAGGATGGCACTGACGTAAATGGCACTTTCACACACGCTGAATAATGCACTTTAAATCCACTTTTAATGCACTTTAGTGACCATTAACGGCAAGATTTTTCCATTTCAGACAGTAAAATCCAGTTGCAAAGTGCACTGGAAGTGGATTAAAAGTGCCTTATTCAGGGTGTGTGAGCAAACCTGTTAGAGATGTATAACTGGTATAAAAAAGGTTAAGGTCTCCTGTGCAAGCACTGGGTCATTCCTGACCCATGGGGTGACATCACATCCCAACGTTTACTAGCCAGACTTTGTTTTACAGGGTGGTTTGCCAGTGCCTTCCCCAGTCATCTTCCCTTTACCCCCAGCAAGCTGGGTACTCATTTGACCAACCTCGGAAGGATGGGAGGCTGAGTCAACCTTGAGCCGGCTACCTGAAACCAACTTCCGTTGGGATCGAACTCCAGTTGTGAGCAGAGCTTGGACTGCAGTACTGCAGCTTATCACTCTGCGCCACGGGGCTCCTTATAACTGGGTACAAAGTTGCAAACACAGTAGATCAGCCAACAAAACACAACATTAACGTTAATTTTACAATGCTAGGGGAAAATAACTCCCAAGTTATTTCTCAAATTCATGCTGTTACCACCCCACGACAGAAAATTTAAGACTTTTGCACAATGTTGGGGTGGGGGGACCCTCACAAAAATACGATAATAAAGAATGAAAATAAAACTTACAGTTTAGCTGTAATAAGAAGAATCAGTGCAACAAAAGCACCCTTTGTCAGTTTCTTTAACTGGCCCACCATGGTGAGCCCCAGATAAAAAAGCGCGGAGCCAGAAAATGAACTGGCAAGTCCATCGAGGAAGTTCTCCAGGTATTCCGGAACCTTCTGCCCAAGAATGAAATTTGAGGCAATTCCTATGAAGACCATAAATACTATGGGGTTCTGCAATACTCGAAGAAGTCCAAGCACCAGGATCTCCATCTTGCTGAGAGAGGCAGTCGGACTGTCCCTTGATTTCTGGATTTCACAGAAGATAAATCCTAAGGGATTTAGCATCATAAGAGATATCGGTGCGACCAAGTAAATGTACTGGAGATATTCTGGATACGTGGTTTGATATAAAGCTTCAACTAGGGGGGGGAAAGTTTTTTAAAAATACAAAACAGTCAATGACAAGGATTTTCATAAAAGTGATTACACAGTGACATGTCTGCATTTTGCAATATACATAAAAGCGGAGGCATTGTTACCCAATCTGGCATTAAAACCACCAGCTAAAACTATTTCAATCAAGGGAAATTTCTGCTCTAACAGCCCATTCCTGAGCTGAGGCATACGGGGACGGCAGGGAAGAGGCGCAGTGGCGTCTCTTCCTAAGCTGTTTCCCCGACGCGTTAAACAAAAAAAAGCCGTTTTGCGGCTTTTTTTGGGGGTTAACTGGGGGTTTTCGCCCAATTGAAAACAGCGAGGCTGCGCCTGCTAAATAGCTAAATAGCAGGCGCAGCAATGCTGTTCTGCCTGCCAGCGCAAGTGGCTAAAAGTGGCTCCTCCCCCTGGCCCACCCCCAGAACCCCCCCCCCTGCGCCGGCGTGGCCTCTCCGGCGGCAAGGTCACGCCGCCTCCACAGAACTTTCAGCCCCATTCTCAGGAATGGGCTGCAAGTCCCCAATATAGTCACCAAGTAGTTTCCATTGGAGATATAAGTTATGTCTATCAGAGCACACTGGAATATAAACATTAATTAAGATTAAAGCACTTTTACTGAAAATAATCTTGAGGGCTTGATTGTTAGCATTACAGTCTGGTAAGGATATTATTTGCCGGTTTAAGTGTGAAGAAATAAGGAAGGCTAAGCCAGCTTGGCAGCGGCCCCTCGGGTTTGATTTACGGGCTGGTAGGGAATAAGCTTTGTACCCCTCTACCACTATCGGAGCTGTACACCATGTCTCCTGTAGGAGGACATTATCAAATTTCTTGAGATATTCTAGGAATTCATAGTCCTTCACCTTACGTCTCCACCCTGCTATGTTCCAAGACAATAATTTAAGAGTTGTATATATATGTAAAAGTTTTAATTGCATGGCATGGGATCCAAGAAGTTTTCATTTGCTTGTGGAAGCCGTGTACCACCCATGCGGGAGCGTAATTAAGCAAGCCATCTGAATTAGGAAATGAAAAGCCTGGTTCAGAGAGTTTCCCGAGTGTGCAAGTATGCAATCGCTTCCACATTTCAGAGAATCAAGGGTTCTACTGCTTCCCACATGGCTTTCCCAGCACAAGCGCAATCCCTGCACTGAAACGTACGAGCGGTTATTTCTTTTGACCTCTCACACCCATAATTATTAAAAGGCAAGAGTCTAAGCAAGGAATTCCATTATTAACTACTGATAAAACTGAATTAAACATGCTGGTAAAATTATCATCTTACACAGTATTAGAACTTGTTCCACTTTAGTTTTTAGGACTTGTTCCACTTTAAAGTCAGGGTGGTGTAGTGGTTAAGAGCGGTGGTTTGGAGCTGTAGACTCTAATCTGGAGAACCGGGTATGATTCCTCACTCCTCCACATGAGCGGTGGAGACTAATCTGGTGAACTGGGTTAGTTTCTCCACTCCTCCACATGAAGCCAGCTGGGTGACCTTGGGCTAGTCTTTTAGAGCTCTCTCAGCCCCACCTACCTCACAGGCTGTCTGTTGTGGGGAGGGGGAGGGGGTTGCAAGCCGGTTTGATTCATCCTTAAGTGGTAGAGAAAGTCGGCATATAAAAACCAACTCTTCTTCTTTTTCTTCTTTAGTTTTTAAAAGGTATGCCCGCAGTGCAGTCAACAATGTGCTACAGTGCATAACTGGGAAAACAGAAAGTGCCCCAGAAAGAACAGGTACTATTTACCCAGGGGAAACATCCTCCATATATTGATTTAATTTCAACCCATTGGTTCTGGTCCGACCTTCTGGGGCAACAGAAAACAACTCAGCACCCTCCTCTATAGGACAGCCCTTCAAGTACTTGAAGATGGTTATCATATCCCCTCTCAGTCTTCTCCTGTTCAGGCTAAACATACCCAGCTCCTTCAACCTTTCCTCATAGGACTTGATACTATGACTTTCCCATAAAGTACTATGACTTTCCCATAAAGGGCTAGCTATACACTGCCTGAACCCAAGTTATCTGAATGACTGCTTGCTCCTATAGAAACCTGCCTACCAGTTGAGGTCCAGACCTGAAGCCTTTTAGAGAACAGATTAATGGCTACTGAGGAGAAGGGCTTTTCTATAATAATGCACCAACTATGCGTTCCCTCCCTTGTCTAACTTTCCTGGTGCCTAGTTTAGCTTCTTTTAGGTGCCAGGTGATTCTGTCTCATTCACTCATTTTAATACCATCTTATTTGATGGTGGCTATAAAAAAACTGTTAATGTGTTTTATTGCAGAGGTGTTGCTTTAAATACGATGTTGCTTTTTACAGTTTTTAGATTTGTAAGACAACTTGGGTGGGTTTTTTTAAAAAGCAAGATAGAAATACCTAGATAAACAAAAAAGATTCATGGCTATTTACTCTTGCGGACGGGTCACATAAACTAGCCCAATGCAGTATAGATATTGTGCATTTCAGAATCACAGAAGTATTACTCATTTCTATAAGAGTACTGCACTCCACTGATACTGATAGGATGAAAGTAGATTCCTTTGAAATGTGGTGTTGGAGCAGAGTCTTACAGATACTGTGGACTGCCAACAAAACAAATCAGTGAGTTATAGATCAAGCCTGAACTGACCCTAGAAGCTAAAATGACTAAACTGAGGCTATCATACTTTGGTCACATTATGAGAAGACAAGAGTCACTGGAAAAGACGATCATGTTAGGAAAAGTTGAGGGCAGCAGGAAAAGAGGAAGACCCAGCAAGAGATGGATTGACTCTATAAAGGAAGTCATGGCCCTCAATTTGCAAGATCTGAGCAAGGCTTTTAAGGATAGGACGTTTTGGAGGACATTGATTCATAGGGTTGCCATGAGTCGGAGGCGACTTGGCGGCACTTAACACACAAACTGTACTCCAAACAGATAACCTGGCCCATTGCTTTTCCTACACAGCACATCCCAAATAACAAATTGCCTATGGAGATGTGGAAGATTCTACCTACCTACCTACCTACCTACCTACCTATCTATCTATCTATCTATCTATCTATCTCAATGTGCTTGTTGCTGCAACATTAACGACAACTTCCATGAGATCACCCATAGAAACGTAAACAATTCTTCTTCAAAAAATGTGAGGCTGGGTACCACATGTTGCCAGCAACCTATTCTTGTGATCCACACCAGAAGATCTAGGCCCAGATCTCAAAAAGGAGCATATAAAGCCATCACCATGCTCCAAGGATGAGGTCATCAGCTCCGTCTGATTAATTTTGCCCACCTGTAATTATAAGGGTGGGAGGGAAGGCGGCATGGTACAGCCTAACCTCATCAGATCTCAGAAGCTAAGCAGGGCCGGTACTTGGAAGGGAGAACACCAAGGAAGACTCAGCAGAGGAAGGGAATGACAAACCACCTCTGCTTAATCACTTGCCTTGAAAGCCCCTTGCTGGGGTCGCCATAAATCAGCTGCGACTTGACGGCACTTTACACACACACACACACAATTAAAAGGGTAGAACTCAATAATTTAAGATTCTTGGTATTTTGCTGCTATGACCCACTACTAAGACTGCTCTCTATGCTATTGGTGGAGTCAAAACATTTCAGCAGGCATATTCATTGGCATAAACACTCATCATTCCTTATCTGAAGCAATTACTTGGTAATGCAGTAAACTTTGTGACTGGGCCATCGCTTGGAAGACACTATTTATTTTATTGCATTTTTACCCCGCCCTCCCCAACCCAAAGGTTGGGCTCAGAGCAGCTCTTTCAGACGGGGCGTGTGCCCTGCAGAATGCCTATTAAAAAGCTACAGACGCTATTAAAAAGGCTGGTGAGGTTCTATTTCAAACACATACAAGAAGCAACCAAAACAGACAGTACAGAAGGTGAACCAAGAATACGAGATGAGGTATCTGCAAAGAAAGAGAAAGACAGAGCCTGCAAGCTAGAGATAAGGTACTTCAGTGAGCCCAGTTCCAGCATAAGGGACCGTCCCAGAGGAAAGAATGCAATTTAATCATCAAAACCCATGCAGAAATTAAGGGGATGTTTTGTGTTTCACCTTGTGTGTATGTAAAGTGCCATCAAGTCACAGCCAACTTACAGCAACTCAGTAGGGTTTTCAAGGCAAAAGATGAACAGAGGTGGTTTGCCACGGCCTTCCTCTGCATAGTAACCCTGGTATTTCTTAGTCGTCTCCCATCCAAGTACTAACCAGGGCCGACCCTGCTTCTGAGATCTGATGAGATCAGGCTAGCCTGGGCCATCCAGGTCAGGCACATATGTCACCTTTGACCCTATACAATAAGGGTCAGCAACTGAAGGTCTCTAGGTTAAATCCAGCCCACTAACTGAGGGACTGACTGACCTCCCAGCTGTCAACCTAGAGACGCTGGCAGGTAATGCAAAAATTGTATCTGGATGAGAGCCAGCATGGTGAAGTGGTTAAGAGCGGCGGACTCTAATCTGGAGATTGGTCCTAGCTTTGGAATTGTTTGGCTGTACTTTTGTGTTTATTTGGTATATTCATAATAGATACATAGAGGCTTGAACAGGGCTATATATGTTATTTATTTTGTTTGTATTAAATTTATTATACATCATTTACAGGATTACTTGTATCAATATTAGCCCCATGTTTCATGTTGATTCCTGACCTTTGGGCACCTTATTCTAGTTTTTTAGGGTTAAGGTTTTTCCCCCCTTTTTGTTGTTGGCCTAAGTGTGAATAGGCCCAAGAGTAGGTAGAATTCCCCTATGTAACACCTCCATAAAAAAGGTCTTGCCCTCTAAACTCCTACAGAGATGAAGCAAAGGTTCTCCTGATGATCTCAAAGTACACAGGTTTATATGAGGAAGACGCTCTTCAGGATACCCTGGAGCCCAAGTTAGGTGGGGCTATAAAAGTAAACAGCAACATGCTGAATTCTGTCCAAAAACTAACTGGTAGCCAAGAAAGGGGGTGTTGGGTGCTTTGTTGTTGTTGTTTTCTAAGCTGTTGCAAAGGTCCACCAACCCAATGTTTGCAGGGTTGCAGGTACAGATTTTTTAAAAATCACAGATAATTTCTTTTGGCAAAATAAGTCCTGAAAAAGAAAGTGCAGGAACTCTGTAATTAGAAAAAGAATTTACAGCTTGCAAAATGAATGGTCTGTGTATTATCCACTTACACAGTTTGTGTGTTCTCAAAGATAACCTGCATAAATAACATTGCTCGGAAACTGGGGAGGAAGGAGAGATAACAGGCCAGGTACACTCTTATCAAATGTAACAGGATAGCTCTTTAAAAATACTTGTCATATATCCAACTATGCAACTCTGAAGACTTAAGGGCCCTGAAATTTTCAGAAGGGAGGGTGGCAATTTTTGCCTATTCCCCTCTCCAATTGCAGACCACCACTGTGCCCCTTCCTGTTCTTGGGGGTTCACTGACCCTCCAGGAACAAAATTTCATGGGCAGGGGGTCAGGGAACTATAGCTGATGGAAAGTCTTGCTACACAATGATCCACAGATCATTGAATACTTTGAGTACTTCTTAGCGCTAAAAAAAACGTTTCATTAAGTTTACCGGTTTGCCCACTCAGCTGAATAGGAGTTACTCACAGTATTTACACTATCAGCTGTGTTTAAAGACTACGCAACAGAAGCTTAACAATGCCCTGTTAAGGATCACTTAATGAGGACCTCTAGAAACCACCCAGATTAACCGAGTCAATAGGTTCTTTTTACATTGCACCAGAGATGCTCAGCTTACCTTTCCCAGTTTAACCCTTCTTTACCTTTGCTCATGGACATCATAAACAGCACTACCTTAGAAACCACAGGCATACCAGTCTTGCGAATAGGTAAACTTGAAAGCAATGTTTTCAATACTTTTAACAAAGGATCTTTGAAGCTTCTCCATATTTAAAAAAGTGTTGTTTGAGCTAAACTCAGGGCTGTGCATATTATATGATTCTGCACAAGTGCAGAAAAATCGACAGGCTGCAGAACTCTACATCAGGGGAGGGGCCATGACTTGGTGGTAGAACATCTGCTTGGCATGCAGAAGGTCCCAGGTTCAATCCCTGGTATCTCCAGTTAAAAGGGCCAGGCAGTAGGTGATGAGAAAGACTTCATCCTGAAAGACCCTGGAGAGCCACTGCCAGCCTGAGTAGACAATACTGAGTTTGATGGACCAGTGCTCTGATTCAGTATAAGGCAGCTTCATGTGTTCACCCTCTTCATGACTCGGTTGGATCCAATGAAAAATTTCTGCTGATGGAAATTTTGGCTGACAACCCCCTGCCATTTCCCCACTCCTGTTGTCCCTAAGGGTCACTTTCAGGGGGAGTTTTGGGCTGCAGAGAGAAGGAGGTGGCAAGGATATCATGTTCCGCTGACAGAAATGCCTTCCATCAGAGGAGATTTTCTGCTGGATTCAACCCTTTAACTCAAAATACAGGGCTAGCAAGGCCTCATTGGCTCATTGTTCCTCCTCGTAATAATCTATGCAAAGAAAGTTATGCAAACATGATTAATTTACACAAGATAAAGAGTACTGGTTTTCTTGGCACAAAATTTTTAATTTATTTATTTGCACCAAAGTATATGGCTATACTTTCTCACTGAAATGATTATTTATTAAAATGTTCATACCTTTCACCTTTTCTGATGGTTCAAGGCGGCTTATAATAATAAGTAAAAACCAATTCCAATTAAAACCACAGATTCCAAATCTCTCTTTCCCTCCCCTTTAAAAGATGCATGCCATTCACACCCACACCAGGTGCCCTGGCAAACAGGGCGGTTTTGCCTGAAGATCTCCAAGAAGGGCTCTCCCTTCACCTCTTCAGGGAGCCCATTCCATTTCACAGAGCAGAAGCCACGATGGAAAAGGCCTATGCCCTGGTCAATGTCAGATGGGCCACCCTAAGTGGGATAGCCACAGATGGTGGCCTAAAGACCGTAGTTGGCACACAGGGATAGATGAAAGAAGACAGTCCTTTAAATATGTGGGTTCCAGGATCGTGAAGGGCTTTAAAAATCATAACTAGTACCTTGAGCTGAACTCGGAAACAGATTGGCATCCAATGTTATTACTTTTAGGAGCTAGCATGGTATAGTGGTTAGAGTGTAAGTCTAGGATCTGGGAGATCCAGGTTCGAATCCCCAGTCTACCATGGAACTTGCTGGGTGCCCTTGAGACAGTCACATACTCTCAAGACTAACCTACCTCTCAGGGTTGCTGTGAGGATAAAATGGAGGAGAGTACAGGGATGCCAGCTGCTTTAGGTCCCCACTGGGGAGAATTATGGGGTACAAATAAAATACATTAAAAATAATAAGCTAATTCAGAGACATTGATTTGTTTCCATCAGTTCTGTTAAAAACAATAATGAGTTAGCTGTAACTTCAGTAATTCACTGTATATAATACCAGATCAAGACTCACTACATGTTGCATTAGTTCAGTTTCTCGCAAATTGATACAACCAGTCAAGATTGGACATTCACAGAAATATTCATAAGACTGACAGGCCAAAAACCTCTCACATTGGCTACCATCTTATACGCAGCTAGAATGTAAAATCCCACTGATGTTAATAAAGGTTAAGCACCTTTAACTGTCTGCAGTCTTGCAGACACTAATATGCAAGAAGTTGCCATCATGTGAACTGGCCTGAAAATAGCCGGAGCTCGTATCCTCATAACCTCTTGGAACAAAACTTCCTCTCATTGTAGCCAGTATCATCAGCCATACTAGTCATAAATGTTATATAAGCAAGTAAAAACCCTGATGTGGATGGCCCAGGCTAGCACAATCTACAACATCTCTCAGAAGCTAAGCAAGTTTGGCTATGGTTAGTACATGTACAGGAGACCACCAAAGAAGTCTAGGGTCTCTGCGCAGAGGCAGGCAATGACAAACCACCTCTGCTCATCTCTTGCCTTGAAAACTCTGTGGGATTGCCACAAGTTGAGTCGATTTCTGGTGGTAAAAAAATAAGTAGGCACTAAATTTGTGAAGAGGTTCCCAGGCGGATTTCAACGTAAAAGCACACCTGTCACTAAACAATACACAACTGCAATTCTGAGATAAACTGTCAGTGTTGGAAAGATACTATGTGGACATTGCAACATCTCGGAATGATCCAGGGAAGCCCCACTAAACGTCAGGGATGCTTTTGGCTGATCTTGCATCGAGCAGGGCGTTGGACTAGAGGGCCTGTTTGGCCCCTTCCAACTCTATGATTCTATGAAGTCATAAGCACTGCACAGCACCAGTTAACTGAGGTTTTATTTGTACAAAGTTACTTCACGCAGCCATGAAGGAGCTAGAAAAGATTCTGAAGTGTAAGGATGTGTCATTGGCCACCAAGATTAAGTTAAATTCATGCCATCGTATTCCCTATTACTATGTATGAGTGTGAAAGCTGGACACTGAAGAAAGCTGATAGGAAGAAAGTAGACTCATTTGAAATGTGGTGTTGGAGGAAAGTGTTACAGATACCGTGGACTGTCAAAAAAACAACAACCAATCAGTGGGTTATAGATCAAATCAAGCCTGAACTGACCCTAGAAGCTAAAATGACTAAACTGAGGCTATCGTCTTCTGGTCACATTATGAAAAGACAAGAGTCACTGGAAAAGACAGTCATGCTAGGAAAGGTTGAGGGCAGCAGGAAAAGAGGAAGACAAACAAGAGATGGATTGACTCAGTAAAGGAAGCCACAGCCCTCAATCTGCAAGATCTGAGCAAGGCTGTCAAAGATAGGACATTTTGGAGGACATTGATTCATAGGGTCGCCATGAGTCAGAAGCGACTTGACGGCACTTAACACACACACTTCACGCTACCTGTACGATTGCAGTATTGAGGAACGCATTCCTTTCTCAAATTCAAACAGTAGATATTTCATAAGCAGGCAGAACAGTATACTTGCTGTGTACATAAAGAGGGCATATGCATACCAGGCATAAATATATTACAAAGTAAATGACAAAAGATAAGAATACGTTTTTTAAAAAATGGCTTCTTACCTATAGGATATCCTAGTGCAAAGTCATTGCTCTGAGTAGCAAAAATGGGAAAAAGCCCAGCTTTGCTAAACCGCCTCTCTGGTGTGGCTACCAACAACGTTAGGATGCAGACTAAGAAGAACACTGACGCTTTGGCAATCAGGATGCTGTATAGGAAGGACCAATTCACATGGGAAAAATTCAGGACAACCATGTTTTTGAACAATAAAGCTGGGAGGGCAAAGCGAGAGACAAAGTTTCCTAGTCCTTTCGCCTGAGTTGACGTGATTATGTTGGCTCGGCCAGCGATATATCCACAAAGGATTATACCAAAGCACTGTAACAAGGCTGGGAAAAGCTTACTGATGGACATTGATGGAGAATCGCTAGTGAAGTTGTGTGGGTACCCGAATCCGCCTGTGAGGAGACTGGACATGTTGGTAGAAGAGAGGTCCTTCCTGCCGACCTGCTTAAAAACATCCATGATCGTTCACCGCTTGCCTCGAATATACAGCATGTGGATTCTGAGCTGTGAAATAAGACAAGAAAGGCAGCGTTACTCTTTTGAGAGCATGGTTCGTTTCACCAATTAGCCTAACTGCATTTCCGAACTCCTACCACAAGCACATTCACTTATCACCGGGTTCCAAAATTGTTAATAGATCCCCCTGAACATTTATCTAGCACCATTAGGACATTAGAAGCTAAGCGGGGTCAGTACTTGGAAGGGAGACCACCAAGGAAGACTCTGCAAAGGAAGGCAATGACAAACCACCTCTGTTTCTCACTTGCCTTGGAAGTGCCTTGCTGGGGGTGCCATAAGTTGTTTGGGACTCGACGACACGTATGTACATAATAGGGCATTGAGAATAGGGTTCCAGAAGGGATGCTGTCCCTGCTTGGAAGGATTACAGAGGAGGATGAAGAGGAGTTGGTTTTTATATGCCGACTTTCTCTACCACTTAAGGAAGAATCAAACCAGCTTACAATCACCTTCCCTACCTCTCCCCACAACAGACACCCGGCGAGGTAGGTTGGGCTGAAAGACCTCTAAGAGAGCTGTGACTAGCCCAAGGTCACCGAGCTGGGTTCATGTGGAGGAGTGGGGAAACCAACCCAGCTCACCAGATTAGTGTCCGCAGCTCATTTGGAGGAGTGGGAAATCAAACCCAGTTCTCCAGATTAGAGTCCACTGCTCCAAACCACCACTCTCAACCACTACATCATGCTGGCTCTCACCACGCTGGATAGACTGGGACTGAGAAGTATTCATTATTTTCTTAAATATGTATTTGATTTCAAAGCTGGGGAACTGGGTGTGTTTGTTTTGAAAGCGTATTTGTCACCTTTCCAACCCAATTAGGTGAGGGCATTCAAGGTGGCTTACAGCACACATAAAAGCAATATAAAAGTTAATTAACCACCACCAATAAAAGCAACACCAGTTTTAATAAAAGCTGTCAAACCCAACTGTGTGTGGGGGTGGGGGTGGAAGCAAAAAGAGTCGTCTCCATTAACAAAATCAAAACAATGTAACTGGTTAACCAACATTTTATGAGAGCCAGTGTGGTGTAGTGGTTAGGAGCAGCAGGACTCTAATCTGGAGAACTGGGTTCGATTCCCCACTCCTCCATGTGAAACCTGCTGGATGACCTTGGGCCAGTCACAGTTCTCTCAGAACTCCACATGAGCGGCGGAGGCTAATCTGGTGAACTGGATTTGTTTCCCCACTCCTACATGTGAAGCCAGCTGGGTGACCTTGGGCTAGTCACAGCTCTCTCAGCCCCACCTACCTCACAGGGTGTCTGTTGTGGGGAGGGTGATTGGAAGCCGGTTTGGTTCAGCCTTAAGCGGTAGAGAAAGTTGGCATATAAAATGTGTTCAACCTTAGTTGAATATAGGAGTTTTGACAGCAGATTTTCCAAAGAAAAGATGTGGCCTTATGTTCCACATATAAAGCATGGCACGGAAAAAAGCATCGACACTTTATGCAGTAAAAGCAGAAAAACTACACAGTAATTTGTCAGGCAATTACTGCTACATATTGCACCAACATTTTTTTTTGCGCACTAATGCAACATGTTTAGCCCAGTGTAAACAAACAGCACCAGCATGGCCAACCCTCACAGATGCTCTTTGAAGCATGCCATCGACTTGGCTGCCTGGCAAGTATTAATGCTGTAAATCAGGGGTGTCAAACATAAGGCCCGCGGGCTGGATCCGGCCCCTTGAGAGCCAGCCGAGGTAGCCACCCCCCACCCCCAGTCCCGATCTGGGCTGGCGAGGCACGACCTGGCCTCACCAAGTGACATTTATGTCATATGGGGCCCTCGTAACAAATGCATTTGACACCCCTGCTGTAAATGGAGGAAGGCCTTGTTTCGTTCACCACAACAGTATGGGCAGTTTCATTCAGCCTGGCGTTTCAGTACTTCATAAGACACCAAGGCCTAAAATCATAATTCTATCGAAGGCTGGGATTGCCGAAATGTTTTTCAAAATCTCATATTCGATTATTCACTGGCATAACTGGCTGTTGTTGTTGTTTTTTAAAAAAGAAAACCGTCAAACATCATATACTCTAGGCTAGCAGCGTTATGCCAATCATAAAAATTAATTTCAATTTCACCTTGCAAATAATTGCTACAACCCGCTCAAATTGCTACAACCGTGTCGTAACTGAGCTTCATAAATCAAATGGCAGAGTTCGTTTATGCCTTTTCCAAAGATGTTTGAAAATATAAGACGACCAGTCCTACTCCCGTTCTGAGCATTTTATGACTTTGTTGTACACGTTTTTCACTTTTATTGCTGTTTTATTCGAAGGGGAGCACGCCCACTCAAATGGGAAGTTTTCCGTAGCCAGTTAAAGAGGAGTAAAACGAGGCAACTCTGATTATTAAATGTACCTGTAAATAGTGTGCTTACAACTGTCTGCAGGTGCAGCAAAGGAAAGTGAAAATGGCAATTAAAAGTTTATTTAGAAAACGTATAGGCTGGTTCTCCAGAGACCTGCGTAAGGCAGCTCACAAAGTAAAAAGCCCATTCTGGGGCGGGGGGATATTTCCGCAGCGGCCGGGAGTGGCGCACCCACGCCTCCTCCTTAGAGGCTTCCTGGCTACCGCGGAAGTAAAAAAGATATTTAAAAAAACAAAGAAAACATTAAAAAGGAAAAGACATCCCATTGAGAACGGCGAGGCTACAATACCCCCCCAAAAAAGGTGTCATAGTATTGTGCGAGGGGGTGGGCCAAGGCTGAGAGGGGTTAGGAGGACAACTAGCATCAAATCCGCCCCGGGAATGCCTTCACACCGATGCAGGCGTTCTCTTCCGGGATTTAGTTCCTGGAGTGGCTGCGCTGGTTCTGTGGCCCCCACGCTGGCGCAGGTGCCATGATACCACGCTGGCGTAGGTGCCATGGCACTTATGCTGGCGCGGGGTCACTCCTAAAGAGCTCCGCCCCCCTTCAGGAACGGGCTCTCAATAAAATCATACAAAGCACAATAGCACTCTCTCATGGGAATATGGATAAATTTTAGTTTTTTGTTTCCATGGCTGCCTAGGGACTACTACGGTTTGTATGGAAGGCCACTTGCAGGAAGACAATATCAGGTTTCCCCCTTTTAATAGTCAGAGCTACAGCTACCTGATATCATTGTAAAGGGTTCTCAAGCCCTTTTAGGTAAAAAAAAATTACAGGATTACAAGAGCTTTTTACACAGAAATAAAGATAACTTTGGAGCAAATTTTACGGTACCTGAAACATTCGGCATTATTTTTTATTTGTTAGGGAATTTATGTGCTGCTTCTCCAGACTCCTGCCTGGAGTGGCCACACTGAAAACATTAAGCAGAACTAACCATCAATTTGCAAACACACATTTTTAAACAGGTAGGCTCAGCATTACCAATGTGAAAGCTCTTAGGTATGCCAATAAGCAATTTATTAGTAAGACATTGCTTAGCAAATGTATTCAGTATGCCGATAAAAAACTGATTTGCTTTTTAAAAACCAGAAGTTATGCAGAAACATTGAGTCATTCGAAGTGAGAAAGGGTTACGCAATATTCACTTTGTCAAAAGAGCAGTCTCTATGAAAACTGAAACATGTGCATAGTTCAGAGCAATTAGCGTCCTTAGGTTCAGAACAGACATACAGAGCTGAGTAATAATTAACCTTTGCAATAATCCTAATAAAATGTATTAGGAAGTAACACCTCTTTAGAAGAACACTTGAGAAATAGGAAAGCTTGTATTGCTTATGAAAGAAAGAAATACCTGTGACAGGTAGAGCACAGAAACGTATTCCAGCAACACAGAAGCCAATCAGCACAGTGCTCTGAACCAGCCCATAGGAGCTGCGTACTGGGAAAAGGTTAAGATCGGAACGAATTTTTCCTTTGGGCAAGTACTGGCTGAAACCTAACATCCCACAACTCCTGGTTGAGTGTTAATATTAACCTAAGTTGTGTTTTTCACAAATAAACTTCGCTTTGTTTCACTTTTAAAAAACAAAGCTATCTTGTACCTGTCAGTTCACCTCAGTTATCAATCCAGGCTCGGGTGGATTTATACTTGAGCCAGGTTCTCTTGCCTCAAATTTTATTATTATTATTATTATTATTTCTAGCTGTGGACCCTAGTGCAATAGAGCAGTGGGATAATGTGTGTGGCGGAGAGACAAATCTTGTGGGTTAGTATCTAGCACTCAGGAAATGTCATAATACTACTTAGTAATAAGTTGCCTGTTGTCTGCAGTTTGGCTATTTCTTTTGATAGTTAATTTGGTGGGCAGGTTTTTTCCATTAATGCAGTACTCCAGATTCCTTGATACCCCTGATTTATATTTGAGGGATCAATTGCTTTCCAGCGTTGAGCAACCTCCATTTGAATCACCAACAGAAAATTATCTTGAGGCAGCACAGTCATCTGTGTAAACGCTGAGGAGCACAGTGTCCAGATCCCAACTGATTTATTATCTTCCTGATTTCTAAGTGAATTTGGGCTCACAAGCTAGCTATTGTTTTGCATTTCCACAGCAGATGCTCCAGCCTGTGAATTAAGATCACAGGGAGAGGCCCTTCTGACTCTCCCATCAATCAAATAAGCTAATTTGGTGGGTACGTGAGAGAGGGCCTTTTCAGTGGCAGCCCCACGATTTTGGAACAACCTCCCCAGGAAGGTGCACTTGACTCCCTCACTTTCTATTTTTATGAGGCAATGGGAGATAGTTATCAGCAATCCTGAACTGTGATTTTAAATTTTGGCATTTATGTTTTTAATGTATTATATTTTATGTGTTTTTTTCTATGCTCTAAGCTGCCTTGAGCTCTAGCAGGAAGGAAGGCGGCTAATAAATGTTTTAAACAAATGAACAAACATATGAAGAAAAGTGCCCTCTCCAGCTAAGTGGGGAGTATCTCATATGCGAGGCGAAATTTGATTTGTGTAAAGTACCATCTCTCATCCTTGCAGGAATGGATTTTATGGACTACCTGGACCAGAGGTCTGACTACATATCTTGTGTAATGAGTCTCTTCAAATTTGTTTCCCAAGACAGTTGAGTACCACTGGTATTTCCATAACATGTATCAGTTCAGATGTTTAGAACTTCACAGACAACAGTTTTGCTTGTTCATGGTGTGGTTGACTGACAAAATGTTCAATGTGAAAACCAAGGAGAAGTTGCATTTGAAACAAAACCTATGTTTGGGTTATCTGAAATGCAGCCTTCTTTCCGGTTCCACTATGACAAGTCAAAATTTGTCATAGTTTCACAGGATCCACCATCTTTGCCTTCTCAAGAGATGGTTGGGGATCTAAACTAAGATATCTGAGCATGGTGTCAGCCTCCTGGGTGTGAACAGGCAGACAAAGTTTGGCCTTTGTGTTGTCCAAAGGACGTAATTATTTTATATCAATTATTCTTGGAGACATTCTGTGTAAGGGCAGGAAGTTAACCAGCGTTTTATGATTTCGCAGCATAGATTCTGAAAAGCCAGGATTACACATTCTCTTTACATAATTGTTAGTCTGCACACCTCTTGCAAAAGATTTTCCTTCAACGGAAAGTGTGCATGAAAGAGTGTAACGTCCCTTGGTTTTGACATGACAAAACATTCTGAAATGTAGCTTTGTCTGGTGATTTTGGAAAGGACGATTTTTACCCAGTTGTATCAGCTAATCATTTAGAGATATCCATTATCTTTTCTGGTCAACTGAAACCTTATCTTTCAAAGGATTATCTGAAACAGACCTCTCCAAACTGAAGTCTTCCTCCAGCTGTAGCGGTTGAGTCATAACACTATTAGACTGATTGTATCCAATTCAGTCTCAACTTGGCTGGTTTCAGTGTTCTTGGGTGCTGAATTAGGGCCTTCGTATATGGGCTTCGTCCCAGAAGTTGTGAGCACCAAGACAAGATTTTAACTTCTGTCCTCAGGATGAGCTGGAATAGTACAGATTCCTCATTAAAACTGACTTTTAATCAATGTTTTGCACGCATATGTTTGGACTGATTTCCATCCAGCAAGGGGAGGGGGGGGCTTGTGGATTAAGACGCGATCTTGTGTTGGCAACATCAGTTCCCTCATTTGGGGAGACGCTGTGGCTCAGTGGTAGAACATCTGCTTGGAATGCAGAAGGTCACAGGTTTAATCCACGGCATCTCCAATTAAAGGGACTAGGCAAGTAGGTGATGTGTAAGACCTCTACCTGAGATTCTGGAGAGCCGCTGCCGGTCTGAGTAGACAATACTGACTTTGATGGACCAAGGGTCTGATTCAGTATAAGGCAGCTTCATGTGTTCATGTGTAGTTTTAATTTTTGAAGTTCTTTAGATAGATTAATGTAAATAATTTAAATCGTCTTAGGAAACTGATGTGGGACAATTAGAATAAGCAACTGGGCTAACGACACTGGGTAACAGAACACCATTTCGTATGATGCACAGTCCTTGGAATAGCAGTGTTATATTTTTGTGTGCATGCAGAAATCTGCTAAGCTAAACAGTTACAGAGAGCTGTTTTGCAATGGACCGTCATTGACAGGGAAGAAAGCTGCCCATGGAGAACATCCTAAATCCACATTCCCCTTTGGCTCTACTTTTTTCTACAGCACATTGGGACAATAACTAAAGCATTTTGAACTCAGAACACACTTGGGAAAAAATAACTCACAATGTGGAGTAACTGAAAGACATTACTCCCATGTCAACTATCATGCTCATCTTCCTGTCCTGCAACACCAGACCAGGATCTTGCTGTGCAACCCTGAAGGAGAGGAATGCCCATAGGAGCCGCTGTGACCCCTATGCCAGAATCCGTGCCACTTGCACTGTGCAAACTGCCAGGAAGACCAGCGTAGGATGACTTACGCCAGTCCCCCCGGACCACAACGTCAGCGCGGCTCTCAGATGCCGGCGTGGCCTCCCGCCGGTATTTCCCTGGCATATCTCTCCGCGTCAGCATCCTGGGAGGCGCTCCTGGGGCGTTCTAGGGATGGAGCTCCAAATTCCTAACCCCTTTTGCCCCAAGAACACCCCCTCACACTGCAGCGTTGCTATGCCAGCTATTTTGCTGGTGTAGCCTCACTAAAGGCAATGGAGCAATTTTTCTATTTTTTAATGGAAAATATCTACTTTTATACCAGCGGGAAACCTCCCGGGCGCAGTGCGAATGCGCCGTCCACAACCACCAAATATCCAGCCCCTCTTAGAAATGGGCTGACCCACCAGCAAATCACATAGCCACTGTGCACATAAGGTCCAGAACATAGCGATTCTGTACCAAATTATCATTTTTCTTTCTTTTGTTGGGTTTACTTCTGTTTAATTTTGCTGCAACAGACCAACACAACTACCCCTCTGGAATTATTATTATTTTATGTATTGATAGATTACAACGTAAATTAGGGATGAGGTCCTAAATTAGCGTTCTGCTGTAGTTTCCTTCGTGAAAGAAAACTATGGCTCTCCATTTTCCATCCTAGTACAAGTCAAGGGAGAGGAAAAAGTAACAAGTCAAGTCAAGTCAATTAATACAATCGACTGACCAATCACGTGCCAAAACATCAAAATTTCCAGACACATTAGTTTTGCACCGCAGAATCACAGACTGCCCGTACATATAAAGGTGTGAGGTCAATAAAAGCAACCCGTTTTTAAAATTATCATTAAAATTGATAAAATTGTAAAATATGCTAACAATCATTCTCTGATAAATCTCTGTGTATTTTAATAGCAACAGCGCAGAACTTGGCAGTTTGGAGCGTAAGCTGAGGGTCTTCTCCTAATAGGAGCTTCTTTGCCAAAAGCTCAACTGACTCATCAGGGAATTTACCAAGTAGAGGGCAAATAAGCTTTGATAAAGTAACAAGAGTTACGGTCGTGCCTGCTTCTCCTGAGTTTCAGATGCTTCCACTTGGGTATCCTCAATTTTGGTAACTGCTTCAATACTAACCCTGAAAACAAAAAATCCACCTCCCCCCACCACACAATCTGTGTGCACAGACAACAACGCCTGCTGAGCGCACAACATGCCAAAGGGATAAAATTTCTAGAAAAACAATTTTAAAAACACACAACTTGCTACTAAAGATGGCACCATTGCAAAGACAAGAGCACTGATTGAGTATGGCTACTTTAACCTAAGCAGAAGTAAAACTGCTGGAAGAGGAAGTTAGCACCATTTTGGGCTTGTAAATTACTCCAATCAAGAGACATGAGTGGTGTACTTCCTGTTCTTGCAAATTTCTGCCATCTGGTCGTACACCTGGTTATGACAGATGAGCAATAATCATGAGACAAGGCAGTAAAAAAAAAGAGCCCGAGTCCCTGCAAAGCCATCTCATCTCTGAAATGAATTAATAAAAAAGGCAGAAAATGGCTGTCTCTATCACAAAAGCAATCTCAATTTTCTTCCTCAGTCTCCCTGAAGGCAAAACTTTAATATTTTCTTCCTCAGTCTCCACTACTGTTGTTATTAAGACATCAGAAAGCCCTTTCACAGACTCACAAAAGATCCTAGAGTCTGGTCAGTGCTTTTCTGAGAGATCTACTGGGAACCTCAAGCACACTGCCTTGCATTCCATAGTGGAAAAATAGAAAGGTAAGAAACTAACAAAATAAAAATTTAACAATATTGTTAAGGGGGGGGATCTGAGAAACCAACATCATATTACCGTATAACATCAAGAAGGCCTAAAACAAGAAAATGTTTTCTTTCTTAATCTCGTTCAAATGAGCAACATTAACCATGCCATCCTAAGAAGAGTTACATCGTTCTAAACGCAGCGAGTTTAAGGTGGCACTGTCTTATTTGCAGTCAATTTGATGTTGCAAGATAGGCATGTTTTCCATGGATTTAAGAACATAAGAAGAGCCCTGCTTTATCAGACCTGTGGTCCCTCTAGTCCAGCATGTTAAACAAGATCCACATGTACACAAAAGCGTAAGTGCTAGTTCAGCCATTATGACTGGGCTGTGAGACTTCAATTCACTCAAACAGGTAACCCAGGAGATCTCAGCAATGGCAACTCCCATGTACTGTTGGTAAGGTGGCACCATCAGAGAAGTTGCTACCAACTATCTCTCAACTCGTAAGTCACTCATACAAATGAAGTTGTGAGGAATACTTACCAGCAGTCTTACTGCAAGGTGGCACCTTGTTACTTGAACAGCAGTATAACACAAATGTTTGCAATACTGCAGCAAGTAAAATTTATAATGGATTTTAATGGAATTTTCTGCACCCATTTTAGGACTACAGCCTGACAACACAATCTACAGAAAGTCAGGCATGCCTAGATCTTAACTTAAGTTGGATTTAAAATGCAGTTGAATTGATTTCAAATTGGCACATTTCCTCTAGATTGCAGGACTTTTGGGAGGGGCAGTGGTTCAGTGGTAGAGCATCCGCTAGATGTGCAGAAGGTCCCAGGTTCAATCCCCGGCATTTCCAGTTAAAGGAACCAGGCAAGTAGGTGACGTGAAAGGCCTCAGCCTGAGACCCTGGAGAGCTGCTGCTGGTCTGAGTAGATGCCATTTATGCACAGAAGGTTTTGCCTTGGATTTGCTGCTCTCTAGATGCACATTTTCTCCATTTGAATTCTCAAAACTCTGCATGGGCGCTTATTTTTGAGTTTTGAGAATTCGGATGGTGAAAATGTGCATCTATTGAGTGGCAAATCCAAGGCAAAAACCTCCCTTGCATAAATGGCCAATACTGACTTTGATGGACCAGGAGTCTGATTCAGTATAAGGCAGCTTCATGTGTTCGATTTCCATTTCCCCCGTTTAGTTCTCTGATGATTTACAAACTTATAAGCGCCGGGAGTTACCTACAACCAGGGATGTAATAACTGGGAGGAAGCAGTAGTAGAAAAGGGCAAGAGTCCAGTAGCACCTTAAAGACTAACAAAAATATTTTCTGGTAGGGTATGAGCTTTCGTGAGCCACAACTCATACCCTACCAGAAAATATTTTTGTTAGTCTTTAAGGTGCTACTGGACTCTTGCCCTTTTCTACTACTGCAGACAGACTAACACGGCGACCCACTGCGAATTATCTTCACGGGAGGAAGCAGGAATGACTTCCGAGTAAACAAGCGCAGCATTTTGCTGCAGGCCACGCATCTTCCGGCAGGGCTGGGCAATAATGGCCAGGGATCTGCCCACGACCCGATCTGCACCAAGATCCCCTCGGGCACTGGTCACCGCGCGTCCAATTTCACAAGACGCACGTGCCGACCGCTCCCTATCCAAGGCACCGAGCCTTGGATACACGGCTCACAACAACAACAACAACAATAATAAGTTATATTATATAATGATATAATAATATTATATATATATATAAATTAAATAAAATAAAATAAAATTATATAATAATAATAATCAACAATAAGCCCCCATGCAGAGTTTTGAGAACTCGGATGGGGAAAATGGGCATCTATAGAGTGGCAAATCCAATGCAAATCCTTCCATGAATAAATGGCAGTCCCATCCAACCGCCCACGCCAATCCGCCAGCAGCCAAGCGCATCGGCGGCGTCTCCATTCCCAAGCCCCCCGCCCACCCCACCCCGAAAGGCCAACCGGAGCCAATAGGACCACATTTAAGAAGCGGGTGGCATTTATTGGTGGAGAGTCGGAGCGGATTCGCACCCGAAGCGACGCGGCTGTTTACAACAGCTGAGCCCCAGCAGAGGCGCACGTGAAGGATCCGCCCGCGCCCAGCGCCACGCAGGGTCCATCCCAGACCCAGGCGCCCCCGTGTTACACTCAGACCTGGGGGGTGGCGGGGGTGGGTGGGAACAGCCTGTATTAGGGTTGCCCACTTCCAGGTGGAGAAACAGGCACAGCTTAGCATTTGGGACTTGTGCCTATTTCTCCAGTTAACTTCCAGGTGGGGCCTGGAGATCTCCCGGTGTTGCCCCAGATGCCCAGGCTGCAGAAATCGGTTCCCAAGGGCCATTTGTGCACGGGAGGTTTTGCCGCCCTCTGAAAGCGCATCTCCCCACCCAAATGCCCAAAACTCGAAAAAAAGCCCCCGTGCAGAGAATTCGGATGGGGAAAACAAAACGTGCGTCTAGAGAGCGGCCACTCCCAGGCAAAACCTCCCAGGCACAAATGGCCAAGGAGAAAAGAGTCGCTTTGGAGGGTGGCCATTTATTCACGGGAGGATTTGCCACTCGTTAGAGCCACGTTTCCCCCATCCAGATTCTCAAAAACAAGCCTCCGTGCAGAGTTTGGGGCATCCGGATGGGGAAAACGTGCCTCCAGAGAGCGGCAGGTCCAGGGCAAAACCTCCCGTGCGTAAATGGCCACATTATACAGCGCTTGAGGTCCCCCCCCCTAAAAAAAAATATCTCCAGGTCTTTCCCAAACCGGAGTTGGCAACCCGCTCTGCAGGAGGACCCCACACGGATTTCATCCCCCGGCCAAGCCCCAGCCCCCGGTGGAGAGCCGGCGCCGCGCCTCTGCACGCGCCTTCCCTTTTGGGGGAGCCCTGCCGAAGGTGCGTCGTCTTGCAGGCGCCCCTCTCCCCACCCCACCCCACCCCAGCGCTCTCCCAGCCCCTCTCTCCACCCTGCTTCTTGCCTGTCCGGTCTGGGGGGACCGGGGGGGGGGTCGCCCAGCCCGCTGGGGCGGAGGCGCACGTGGGAAGGGAAGGAGGGAGCGCCGCGCGCGCCAGGGGCCGAGCGGGGCTTTACTTGCGCGCGCCCTTAGGGGGGCTCCAGCCGCGACGGGGGACCCGGGTCGGGCATCTCCGGCCCTCGCCCGCCCAGCCCGGACAGCCAGGCGCGTGGAGCCCAAGCGGCGACGTGTGAGCTCACCGCAGAGGCGGGCCTTTCCCGGGTCCAGCCCGCCCAAGATGGCGATGCGTGTTTACCTCGCCAAAGCCTCGCCTCTCCCCTCCCCGACGCGCCTCCGCGTCTCCTTGGGCTCCGGCCACCATCCCTTATAATCCGGGGGCAAACCGCGGTGGGAGGCGCACAAGCCCGGGCCTGCCCTTGACCCCACCTAGTTGGAAAAGTTGATAAGAGCCCGGCTCGCTGGGGGCACCTGGGCATCCCTGAAATGCCCACGGAGAGCATGGGAGGGCGAAGGCGCCTTTGGCAGGGAGCCGGTGGGTTTCCTGCCTGGGCTTCTGCAGCGGGCGGCCTCTGCTCTGGGAAGTGTGACCGGACCCCAGAGATCTCCCGGTAATAGTTGGCTTCCAGGCTGCCAGGGAAGGAATTTCTGCCTAGCTACAAGCCTGCTCTGTGCACTGGGTCACTGGGCTAACAGTCATGGAGTGTCAGAAGTAGAAAAGGGCCAGAGTCCAGGAGCACCTTAAAGACTAACAACAATATTTTCTGGTTGGGTATGAGCTGCGGCTCACAAAAGCTCATACCCTGCCAGAAAATATTGTTGTTCGTCTTTAAGGTGCTCCTGGACTCTGGCCCTTTTCTGCTGCTGCAGACAGACTAACACGGCGACCCACTGTGAATTATGTATATATATGTGTATGTATATATGTGTGTGTATATATATAAGCTCATACCCTGCCAGAAAACATTTTTGTTAGTCTTTAAGGTGCTCCTGGACTCTTGCCCTTTTCTGCTGCTACAGACAGACTAACACGGCGACCCACTGTGAATTATGTATATATATGTGTATGTATATATGTGTGTGTATATATATAAGCTCATACCCTGCCAGAAAACATTTTTGTTAGTCTTTAAGGTGCTCCTGGACTCTTGCCCTTTTCTGCTACTGCAGACAGACTAACACGGCGACCCACTGTGAATTATGTATATATATGTGTATGTATATATGTGTGTGTATATATATAAGCTCATACCCTGCCAGAAAACATTTTTGTTAGTCTTTAAGGTGCTCCTGGACTCTTGCCCTTTTCTGCTACTGCAGACAGACTAACACGGCGACCCACTATGGAGTGTCAGAGTGAACGATAAACAATGATAGGAGAAACTGGATGAAACTGCAACTGTACTGAGTTGCCTTTCTGTCTGTAATACAATCAGATGTGCATAACTTGTTGATGTATCGTCATAACTTGAATTTGGATCAATATCTCTTCCCCAGTATAATCGGGACTCTGAGTCAGCAGCTGCAAATAAACTGTTTTCTTGGTAACGATCTTGGGTCTCCCTCTCCCCCGCGAATCCCTGTTTTACTGCAACAAAAGCTACACGTCCTGAAGCGGGTTGGTGCTTTGTTTTCCGAACACATCCAGAAGCTTGAAACCTTTATATTTAACTATTTTATACCCCCGTTTCCCCCCCGAAAGGGGAACCCCAAACTGCTTACAACGTTCTCCCCTCCTTCACTGTATCATGACAACAATCACCCTGTGAGGTAGGTTAGAATGAGAGAGTGACTGGCCCAAAGGCACCCAGTGAGCCTCCATATCAGTAGGGTTGCCAACCTCCAGGTAGTATTCAGTATAGTAAACTCAACTGTAATTATGAGTAGTAGTCAAAAAACACAGTTGTAGGCCAATATTAACACAATTAATCTCTATTATAACAGCAATTAATATTTGTATTATAACATACTATATATAGTAACCCAATTATCATCTACTGTTATGTTACACTATTTATATCAGTGCAGCAAGGCCCAAGTTTAATGTAGGTCAATAAGTATGTCCAAATAAAGCCCATGAAAATAAAGTCAACAGAAAAATCTTTGTTTCCTTGTAAAGATCTCCTGCTATTACAACTGATCCCCAGCTGATAGAGAGCAGATCACCTGGAGAAAATGGCCGCTTTGGCCATTGGACTCTATGGCATTGAAGTCCCTCCCCAAACCCTGTCCTCCTCAGGCTCCACCCCAAAAACCTACTGCCAGTGGCGAAGGCGAACCTGGCAAGCCTCCATATCAGAGTGGGTACTCAAGCCTGGCTGAATCATAGGCAGGTATGCCTTCCTCTAGTATCACTCAACTCACCTGCTTATGCTCCTAGTCTCCAGAGCGTGTGTGTGTGTGTGTGTGTGTGTGTGTGTGTGTGTGTGTGTGTGAAGACAACAGATTATTTAGTTAATCTGTTTCCCTGGGTTTGCAAGAAAAATCCCCCTTCTCGTTACATGGCCCCAGCAGGCACATTTTTAGATGTACATTCTAGGGCCATGCTCAGAATTAGATAGTGAGAGCTTCTGATGCTGCAGGCTACTAAAAAGCAATGACTTACCATATAGTATTGCACAAAGTCAGTAAGAGAAATATTTCAGATTCGCACCTGTCTGGGCAGGGATAGCGAAAAATGGACTTTGAAGAACTTAGGACTTCAGTTGTAGGAGAAAGGAGAAGATGTCTCTAGTAGACAAGGTTAGAACGGGATAGTCTGGGTCCTATTCTAACTAGGCTTTTTCAGGCCAGAGCTGTTTATGAAGATGGGCCTTGGAGAGACAGACGTTCAGAGGCAAACCCTTGGAGAGTTTGTCTTGCCTTCATTTGTTGGAGAAAGAGGACCCTGCCTCTTCAATGCCTGTTGGGCTTGGCTTTCCCAGCTTTAGCCAGGTCACAGCTAGAAGATGGAAACTGGCTCTGTGGTTGGGAAGGGACATCTTTAGGTTGATAACCCTTCTTGCCTGGTCCTATAGTGAGGAAAGGCACACAATAAGAACACCTGGTAACTTTTTTGAAGGTAAGCCATTGCTATTATTGTGTTCATTAATTTGTTTTACTTAATTTAAAGTTAACGGTAGCAGCCCCTGATAGCCCAGACTAGCCCGATTTTGTGAGAGCTCAGAAGCTAAGCAGAGTCAGTCCTGGTTAGTACTTGGATGGGAGACCACCAAGGAAGACAGAGACAACACAGAAGAAGGCAATGGCAAACCATCTCTGTTTGTCTCTTCCCTTGAAAACCCGTTGAGGTGGAACTTCATTGGGTTGTCTTGAGTCCGTTGAGACTCGATGGCATGCTTTCCCTTACTTAAAGTAATGGTATTCCTGCTAATTATGCCAAAATGTGAATACCTACATTAAGCTTCCTAGCTTATGGATTATGAAGCAGTTATATACCAAAACAAAGGGAATGGACCACAGGTTAAACTGAGCCTAATCAGGTGAAACCACCCCACTTCCTTTCTTGAGCACTGCTATTTAGTCTGCCCCCACACACACACACACAATGTGCTATAATTAGCATGGCCCCCCACTGTACAATGTGTAAAAATAAGCACAATGGGCACCCCCAGAAGTGTCAATTACTGGAATTCTCTTCCAGCCAACGTTGTGGATTCAGACTAGGTGCTGTGCACGAGATACTATCTGGATTCTCCAAATTGCTGCTACTATTAAGACCTTCCGACATCTGGGTGTGCAGAACCAGCTGCCTTCTGTACCCACAAATAACTACAGGCTATACTAGTACTACCACTATTACTAATAATAACAACAACGTAAGTTGCACCCTTTCAACTTGGGTGCTGTAAACAACAACAAAATGTGTAGTGAAACTACAATGTCTTAAAAACTACCATGTTTTTTGCTCTTGGTCATCGTCTGTTTGGTAACACGCTGGTCTAGGAAATGTTGGAAAAGTACAACTAAAACTTCAGTACTGGGGAATATTCTTTGAAGAATGTATGTGTGGTTAACAGGTGTGTGTTTCCTTATTTGTTTCCCCCCTTATGGTTCCAGATATACCGGTTGCCTCAAACCCCTTTAAGTAACTCAATATTGTTTTAAAAAGAGTAATAATAGGTATTGAATGCTCTACTCTGACGTTTTTAAACTCTAATCCTATTAGCTCCAATGCTGTTATAGCTGGAGCATGACAAACATGGGAGCTGTGAAATTCTCTCTTTCACTGGCCAGTTTTTGTGGTTCAAAATATTACAGACTGAAGCAGCAAGTCAGGCTTATGTATTCAGGGCAAACAACCAGGCCGGCCTGTTCAGTCTGCTGTGTTGGAAGCATAGGGTTGAGTAGGGGTCCCCAACCTTTTCAAGTCTCCAGGCACTTTTGGAATTCTGGCACAGGGTAGTGGGCCCAACCACAAAATGGCCATCATGGGAGACAGAGCCAACCACAATAACTGAAGAAGCTCAAGTGCGGGGGGGGGGGGGCAAGAAGAGTAAATAATAAAAATATTTAAAAAGAAGAGTCAGAGACAAAATAAAACCAACCCTGTAGAGGCAACTGCCTGTGTAGGGTTGCCAATCTCCAGATAGTTATAAAAAAGCAAAACAAGCACTGATGGCTAACTAATAATCTTATTGAATCATGAAATTTACAAAGCACAATAAGGCAACAATATTTGCACGTGCAAAGATAACTAACATCCCAAATGATTACAATTGCTCAAAGTTCTTAATTTCCAACAAAAGTGGTGAAGCAATGTCAGCCAATTGTGTGCTTCGGGTGCAGGGATATCTACCCGAGCAAAATCTTCTTAGGCAGAGACGCCCATTCTTGCAGTGAAGAAAAATGAGGCAGCCAATATTCAGAAGATTGTCAATCCCCGAGATGGGAGCCCGGTGCTGAGCCCATTTTGCAGCAGCTTTGTCTATCGGGAATTCTTAATGCAATTGATAAACATCATATTGCACAGTATAGATTCACAAACACTTCAGCAGGATGGCTGGTAGCCAATCAAGAAGTGTTTGTGAAGCTATACTGCGCAATATGATGTTTTATCAATTGCATTAAGAATTCCCGATAGACAAAGTTTCTGCAAGGCCTCAGCCTCTGTGCCCTGTTGTTGGACCTCCAGAGGAAGTGGTCGGCCACTGTGTGAGACAAGATATTAGACTAGATGGACCACTGGTCTGATCCAGCAGGGCTTCCCTTCCCAGTGGGGCCCCAAAGCAGCTTACATCATTCTCCTCCATTTTATCCTCATAACAACCCCGTGAGGTAGGTTAGGCTGAGTGTATGCAACTGGTCCAAGGTCACTCAGCAAGCTTCCATGGCAGAGCAGGGATCTGAACTTGGGTCACCCAGATCCTCATCTGACACTACACCACACTGATTCAAGAAACCCAAGCTGTCCACTCTCCCTTGTCGGCCTCTGTTCCGTTTCCTACAACCCTCCCCTCAACCATCCTCACCCCTACGAAGTGATCAGGGCCTGGCTTCCCTCCATCTTCATCCTGTTAATAGGCTGGGATGTGGGACACAGGTGCACTTTGAAATGCATCATACCGAGCACGTCAAGGTTTTTTTTTTTTAATGAGACAGGTTAGGGTTCCCTGGGCACAGCGCCTGAAGAATGAGTCCCCTGCAGTTTCCGTCCAGCTGTGGGGAAGGCGAGTAGGGAAAAAATATCTTGTCTAGTTCAGGAAGGCACTGTGAAGACAGAAGAACCATTTTTGTTGTTGACATTAGCTTGACACCAGTATATTCTCCATTTTGTAGGCTTAGGATTTGCTCTGTAGTTCAGAGAGGCCTAGCAGAGCTCATAGCTAACAAGCAACACCTGCAGATAGTTTCCCCAGCAGATAACACATGGTCAAGGACAGTATTGCATACCAGCTTAACTGGATGACTACATATCTGTGGGAAGATGGGAGGGGGAAATGATATCACTCCTTATTCCTGAGAATTTTGTTCTGGCCTAAACCAGTCTGAACTATCCAGAGACTTCTCCCTGGTAACAACTTTGATAGACAAGGTACTCAAGTTTAAGTACTTAGGAGTAGTCTTAGAAGCCTCTGGTTCTAAAAAAGCTCACAGCGATTATGCAAAAGAGAAAGGGCAAAAATCTGACTTAAACATCATTAAATTTTTAAGAACTAAGGGAGGGCATTACTTTCCAGCCGCTCTTAAGCTTTACCAACCAAAAACAGTGGCACAATTGACATATAGGACTTTACTTTGGCCACCTTCATCTACTTTTGTCCCACTGGAGCGGGTTCAATCTAAATTCTTGAGAGCAGCCCTCCATTTATCTCGTTGTGTATCAAATGCTACTGCTAGACTGGAGGCAGGACTGGTGAGGGTGGAGGCAAGGGTTTGTACTGTTTCCATTATTCTTTGGCTTAAATTAAATCTTATCTCTCAAGGACTGCTACCCCTGCTTCTACACGATAAGTTCCAGTCAACATTAAAATACGCAGAACTATATTAGAGCTTTTCTGAGCTTCCTGGAGCTGCTGCAGCCCCGCGAGCCAGCTGGGAAGCTTTTCCTCTCCCTCCCCAGGGCGCCGGCCGCCTGCTGCATTTTGAACTTTTTAAATCTTTAATAAAGCCTTTAACTTTTAAAGGTAGTTTTGAGTTTACTGACCTGGCTCGGTTTCTCTACAAACAAGGCTGGAGCATGGCAAGGGCTCAGTCTTGACAGGCACAGACGGGAAATAAGAAGAAGAATGCCAAGAAAGATTGAGCATCTAGGCAGCAACAGAGATTACACCGGAGGATGAGAGAAGCACAGGAATGAGAAAAAAAAGAAACTGAATGGTACCTCACATGTGATTGAGATGTAGACAGGCAGTTCTGCGGGAACCAAGGCTGTAGTTTGGCCATCAGGAGATTTGAGGCCCACTATTGGTCAGCTGGGTTGAATATGTTGGGGGCAGGGGAACTGTAGTAGTAGTCGTCGTCGTTGTAGTAGTAGTAGTAGAAGGAGGAGGAGGAGTTGATTTTTATATGCTTACTTTCACTACCACTTAAGGGAGACTCAAACCGGCTTACAATCACCTTCCCTTCTCCTCCCCACATCAGACACCCTGTGAGGTAGGTGGGGCTGAGAGTGTGACTAGCCCAAGGTCACCCAGATGGCTTCATGTGTAGGAGTGGGGAAACCAACCTGGTTCACCAGATTAGTCCACCGCTCATGTGGACGAGTGGGGAATTGAAACCAGTTCTCCAGATCAGAGTCCACCACTCCAAAACACCGCTCTTAACCACTACACCAGGCTGGCTCTCCTTGATCCTATTCCTCTCATGAATGACCAGAATGAGAGACAGTCTAGTGGTCTGAAATGCTGGGCTAGAACTGGAAAGACCTGGAATGGAATCTTTCCTCACAACGAAGCTGGCAGGGTGTTCTTGGGCCATTTGGTGTCTGTCTTGGCCTACATGACAAGGTTGTTAACAGGATAACATGGAGAGTTACGTGAGCTGTCCTCAGCATCATGGAAGAAAGGTGAAATTTAAAACGTGGTAAACAGAAGCAAAACATAGTGACCCCTCTACTAGGTCACTATACATTTGTATATTGTTTGTGTGCACTATATGGGTTTTTATCTGACCACAGATGAAGGCTAGTTGGCCGAAACATGTATGGTGTGTGGTTAAAGTTTATCAACCCATTAGTTGCTATTGAGCCTTGTTTTATCATTTTTAATGTTTTTAACCCTGATATAAGCACCTTAAAATAAATACATTTCTATCTAACATTATTCTCCCCGTATTGTCATCCTTTCCTGGGAGATCGGAAGAAGCTAAAGTGTCCCTTCTCTTAGCAGACTCCTCTCGAGAGATAACCACTCAAGTAGCCAAATTTTGCCTCCAGTCTAGTGGGACTGTAAATGGCTGATTGAAAACCTTTCCCCATAGAAGATCTTTCCTCCTCTTCTTCAAATCACCCCTCCCAGAATCATCAATTTTTATTATTTTATTATTTTAACCTAACTTTGATTTTTATTCAGAGCTGATATTGTATTGAAATAAAATTTGATTGATTGATATAACATTTTATTTTTCTCCACCCAACCTTGGGTACCCAGTTCATGGTGGCAGCTGCTGCCATGGCAACATTTAAAAAAATCTGCATAGCTATTCAAATCTCCAGTAGTCAATCAGAAGACATGCTGGGCAAAATCCCTACCTGGCCCCACCCACTTTCTAAAAAACACTTGGCAGGCACCAGAAAAGTTGTGTACAGGTGCCATATTACCCATGGGCACCACGTTGGCCCCCCCTGCATTAGGTGTTCAAAAGAGCTTCTACATTGGAGTAATGACATGCTAGTGGAGTGGCATTCCCACTGGCAGAGAATAAGACTTTCCTGCCTCCGAAATGCAGTCCTGTGAACCCCCAATATTTTGCCCATAATGGAATATTTATAAACAGCACAGTGGTCAAAGTGTGTGTGTGGGGGGAGGGGGTTCTGCACCAGAAGGGAAAGATTTGCCAAAATACCCCCTATTCTGTAAGGTTTGCTTTGCTCACAGTACTTTGGATCCAGCTTTTTTATGCTATTGGTTGAAACATGTTTGAAATGTCATAATTAACCGAGACTTCAAGGGCTGTTGCTACCACGAGGCAGAGTGAGATGGAATTCTCAAGAGACAGATATTAGAGAGGCAGTGAAGGACAGCCAATCGTCAGCCATTCATTACATTTTTATCACTGATGAGCGTTCATCTGTATTTGGTGCCTTCTTGGGTACCAAAATGTCTAGGAGAATTTAGAAGTCAAGGAAGCTGAAAGTTCTATTTTTCGGTTTAAGTAAAAAAGCATCACCTAGTGGTGAACTGAAAACCTGCAACCGTAATTCACAATGAATGTTCAGTCAAATGTTGTGTTCCCCATGATTAGGATGAAGGGAGTTTTGACTTTTGAAAGCTTATACCCAAAAAATCTTGTTGGTCTCTAAGAAGCTACTGGACTCAAATCTAGCTGTTCTCTTTATTATGGTATCCCATATTTTAACAATTTTACAATATTTTATTGTCTGAGCTTACTGCATTTCAGAATCACAGTTGCCTGGAGATCTCCTAGAATTACAATTGATCTCCAAACTACCCAGATCAGTTCTTGTGGAGGAAATGACAGCTTTGGAGGGTAGACTCTATGGCATTATACTCAGTTGAGATCCCTCCCTAGGCTCCACCCTCAAATCTCCAGGAATTTCTTAACTCAGAGTTAGCAACCCTACTTTCAGGAGAAATCCCTGAATAGTAACTAATAAAAGTCTAGCTTCCTAAAAACTTGTTTACATGTAAGCTTGCACGATCATTCCAATGAGGAAAATGTGGAACCAGTGTCCAGACTACATTAAAGTCTACTCAACTATGATATCTTGTTTAAGATTTCTCTACTCTTAGGGCTACAGCACAACTCAGAGAAAATTTAGCATGCCTGTGTCCTACTGAAATTTTTAGGGTGGGGGGAGAAGTGTGTTTCACATACTCATGAATGCCACTGAATTCCATTAAATTTGAATCAATGCAGTATAGACGTTGGAGAGTGTTAGGAATAGGGTTGTGCTTATCGATAAACCCAAACCGAAAATAAACCCGAAATTAGATGTTTTGGTAAATTTTGGGTTTAGGGTTTACTGAATGTGAAAACCTGGGGATAAAGCCAAAGCCGAATAGGCGATTCCCAAAAAAGCCGAATACATAGTCGGCTTTTCAGGCTCGGCTATTCGCCTTTGCTCAGAGCCATGGCTTTGTGCTTTCTCCCCTTTTTCTTTCTTTTTTTGACTGGTTTTGAGATGGGGATCGCATAATTGGAGCCAACTTGGTCTGACCAACTTTCTAGGTATATCACCCAACAGAAGACTAGTCTGCAGGTAGAAGAGTCATTAAAAGACGGGGCTCACCCAGTCCCATCCAGAGGGATATACCCTCCAAATAAAAGAGCCATCTTCAACAGCTGCTGACACCACCAGGCTTCTGAAGGAGATTTCTTCATCCACGTGGTGAGCAATCTCCTTCAGACAGCCCCCATGGTCGAGACTTCAGCTGGCTCTGATCTCACCCCCCTCCCCAAAAAACCTGTGGTCAAACTGAATGTCACCTTGAGTACAGGCTTCTTTTCCCCGCACGGTGACCATCTCTTGGAATCAGATTTTTCATTACCACAATAAAGGACTGCTCACAGGACATCATTTGCCACCAAAAGGAAAGTTTTTAGTGCCTTATTTCTCTTGCATTTAAGCCCTTTCCCTCCATTTGGAAGCTCATTTGCATGGACATCATGCACAGCAACCCAGAAATGAAGGCAGAGCCCAGACTTTGAGGTGGCAGCCTGGAATAGCCTCTTTCAGCTAGTCCTTGGCAATGCTGAACTTTTGAACCTGATGGACAGCTCTGCTTGCGCAATTTAAATGCCTGCAGAATGGGGGCGACCCCTTTGCGGACCCATAAAATTGGACGCCCTGTCCCAAGGTTCACCAAACTTTGGTGACCATTGAAGGAGAGTCCCTTGCAGCCACGCTTCAAATTTGGGGACTCTTACCTCCCAAAATGTTCCCCCAGGAGCTTTGAAAAAAATTCTAGCTCTTGTAGTGAAGACAGAAGAGTCATCCCTTTGCATTACATGCATTCATTTTATTTTAAAAAATGCAATTACAGCTGCTCTCTGACAAACATTTGTTCAAATTTTATTTTAAATTGTTGCTTTGGACAAACATGATTTTCATCCGTCATCTCTTTTTTTCTCACAAGTGAGTCACAGTGATAAACGTAGAGATTCTCTAAAATGTGCATATTCATAACCCAATGCAAAGTCAATAGACACCATCTTATTTACAGTGTGGGCATTCTGAACTCTAATACATATGTGCAATCTCACAAAAAAAGAGGTTTTACATATTGGAAATGATTGCTTTCTAAACTCAATCCATTTCATTCATACGCATTTTTTTTTGCTTGTTTAAAGACCTCAATCTAAACTCAATCATTTGGAAGTTCTATTGATCAAACCAAAACTTGCTTTGATACAACATGACCTCAGTGGATATCTGGCACTCCTTTTGAAGTTCGTAACACTCCCATATAATGGTGTTTAGACAGCAAAGGGATGGAAACTGTAATTACTCCAGTACAATCCTATGCAGAGTTACTCCAGTCTAATCCCATTGCACTGTGTTAGGATTGCACTGTGTTTTAACTCAAAACACACAGTTAGTGATTTCTGACACCAGGAAAGATGGTTGTGGGGAAAGAATGTACAAGAATGCCTTTGTTAAAAAAAATTTAAAAAATGGATTTTTAAAAGTAGTAAGGCACCACTGGGAAGAAACCGTTTTGTTTTTTCCTGCTTGGAAGTTATGCATAATGAAATAAATACTTTAATCTAAATATCTGTAATAAAATGATATGATGAACATTAACATGTTGTTTAAAAATATATCTGGTTTAAAAAAGAGAGAGAGAGATGCTTTATACTACCCAACGTAAACAGGACCTATTTTCTTTTTCTCCTCTGAAATGTTTTCTGACAATGTTAAACATGTACTCTGAGGAAGATTCCTATAGGAGAGAAAGTGCTCAAACGTCGTCCTCTGAGGAAGAGAGAAGCGCTCGTTGCGTCGTTCTCTGAAGGCCGCATGACATTCTAAAAGCTAAGGCTTTGGTTAGAATTTCAGATAATATTGCACTGGAATTAAAGTCCCCAATCATACAGCCAGTTGACAGTGGAAAATAAAACTAAATCTGATTTTCCAAATGCCACAGGAACAGATGTTCCATCACCAGGGTTAACCTTGCATCTTCCTTCGGTTCTGCTTTCCCCCCTGCCCTTCATGTTTGCCTTGTCCTCTCCATGTCAGAGGTTCCAGCTGCCTGGCTAAAGCACACAGCTTCATAACTTGATTCACCCGAGAGATGATCCAGTGGCAGCACCAACAAGGGAGTAAACAGGGATATGAAAAGGGCCTTTGACTGACACATCCGCTTGAAAGCGCCTGGCATTTCTCATAACTGATGCCCCAGCAGAAACAAGGTCTACATGTGTTGGTAAAATTCTGATGTGGTTGAAAAGGCTGAATGCAGTGGCAGATCTACTAAGAAACTAATGAAGCTTAAGCTTCAGGGCTCCTAATCCCGGAGGGGCCCTGAAGCAACTTTGTTTATAATGAGTGAATTTTCCAATAAAATCAATGGAGTTTTTTAAAGTGTTTATTATTAAAATAAGGCTATTTTAGTGATAGACTCACAAGCCAATGGGTTGAAGTACTTCATACTGACCTTAGAATATGCTTTAATACCCATTTTGTATTGCCTCAAAACGTCCCTGTAATTGGTCAAACTTCAAGATTTTCTCGGGGGCTTGCAGCACCAGCTGTATGGGCTCGCTGAGCTCGCCAGAATCTATTCATAGCCTACATTTTGGCAACTGGATCCTCGAATCCTTCGTTGGTGCATGGCTTAATAGTTCTATAGCTCAGCTCTTAGGCTAGAGCCAATCGGAAGCATAAAAAGACATCTGAATTCTCAATTCAGGCTGCACTCGTCTCGCTTGTGCATTTTAACACCCAAAATCAGATTTTCACCTCTTTATCCTAATGAGCCCCCTCTGATGACCTTCTACCTCTCTATTAGAGAATGAACCAATACCTCTGCCACAGAACAACCCCATTGAAGAAGATAACAGCAGTTACCTAGACCTCATTGCTGCTTGTGAAGGATCCCCCATAACAGTTCAAGCTTCAGGATCCCAAAAATGTAGGTCCGCCACTGACTGTACACTCTTCAGACAGCAGGTGGGAAAGGGGCATTTTAAATGCTTTCCCTGTGTAAATAAAGAGGCAAATAAAAAGAGACAAAAGAGATCGTGCCCTAGTCCTTCCCATGTGGCAATAAGTTCTCCCCTTACAGAGAATGAAGGATCTAGAACTTTGAAACAATCAGGGAGCAATCTGAAGGATGTCTTCTCAGAAGTAAGTCCCATGTTATTCAGTGGGGCTTACTCCCAAGAAATTGTCTTTTAGGATTCCACCCACCACACCTCACCTGCAGTCTCAAGCAGCGAAACAGTCCAGTTTACCATCTACATTTCCCCTGCTTCTCCATTCTACTGTGCATGTACACTGACCTTAGAAGTCAGTTGAAAGCATTACCACCAGAAGTAAAAAGGACCCTGCCTTCCTTTCTGTTGTCTTCACTGATTCATTCAAAAAGAGAATTTTCTCTTAAGCAACTTACACAAAACGTACAGCTGCTGGAGCATATTTTGAAATAAAAAGCTCCCCTCAAAATACTTGAGCTTAATTTGCTCTTCAGAAAGCTTTTAAGTGCTCCAGTCTTAACAAAATTTAAGTAGTAATTTATTGTTTTTGTAAAAAAAACATCTTGCGGTGTTATTTTTTTTTTCTTAAAAAAGCACAAACCTACACACAAGAGTGACTGGACCAAAATCTGGGAAATATTAATACTGGATAAGTCATGCTTGTTATAGGCATTGGGGAAGAACCATAGTCCACCAAAATACAATATTGTTATAAACTATGTAAGATCCTGAGTGGCATTGCTGTTTTGACATTTGTGTAAGAAATAAAATAAACACAGATCCAATCTGTTGTTTCTATAAAATATGAGTGGGTATAATCTTTGGATCCTGGAAGTCAACTTCTGTAAGCATTTCATCCTAAGCGAGAGCACATGGAGCACAGTTCCACATTTGACTCTCTAACTGGCCAACCGGCGATATTTTTTAGTCAAAATTAGTCACGAAAAGCTTTATACATGCATTTGTACTGAACACGCTAGGCTACTTGTCCCCCCTCGTCTTTCCTACATACCACGCTCCAAACCTACTTTGTATTTATCAATGGGAACACTCAAGGTCTAAAAGCAGGGCTCAAAAACCCTTGAGGCCCGAGCCAAATAGCTCCAGACCATTTACCTCAAGATGCAGGGCTGGTGTTCAACTCAAGCATCCAAAGTGAGACCTCAGGGTGCAAACAAGGACTACTGGAAATGGCAGCCAGGGAGAAGGCAACGGGCAATGATTTATGCCTGTCACCGTGCCTCAGACTCACACAGTGGCCGGCCTGGCAAGTCTCTGAGGTGTTGGCAGTAACACCAGGGCTTGGCCTGTTCCCAGTGTGTTTGGCCAAGTACAACTCTCATCTCTCCCCCTGCCACCCTCAAACACCTTTTTTCCCCCTGGCACACCAACAACCTCACAGGTAGACGCCATGTTTTCTGTCAGTGCTGGAGCCAAAAAGGTTGCCTACGTCTGGTCTAAAGAAATACCGCCAGTCACTCATACAAAGCACCACTGTGATCATTTCTGAATCCCCTTTCCCCAAGATTCAGACATTCTCATGTGCATTTCTAAATTACTCACTGTTCTTTCACAATTAAGCTTTAACAGTATATTCCATAACTGGATTCTTTTCTTTTCAATAGCCTCTCTTCTTGACTTCAGCAGAAAGGGCATGCTGTAGCCTACGATATGCATATTTTAAAAAGCAGACAATACATAAGAGATGTTCCTGAGGAATCAGTCTTGAGAACTTTGTGGCAGCAGCGAAAAGTGCAGTCGAGGTGCAGCCAACTTATGGTGACCCCAGAGGGTTTTCAAGGCAAGAGACAATCAAAGATGGTTTGCCATTGCCTGCCTCTGCACTGCAACCCTGGACTTCCTCGGTGGGCCCCCATCCAAATACTAACCAAGGCCGACACTGCTTAGCTTCCAAGATCAGATGAGATTGAGCTAGCCTGGGCTATCTAGGTCAGGGCCTTACCTAAGAAGTAATTCTACTCATCAGGCATATTCCAAACAACAACCACAGTCCTCTTAAGGATCTCCTTTCTCTTGCCAAATAAGCCGTCAGTTGGACCCAAACTGAATGAACCGAACACCAGTTGGAACATTTAACACACATGTACCACCTGTCACAATGCTAAAAATGTGTAGCTGAGGAATATTTTCCTATAGCATTTCAGGAGGGAAACAACAACAGCAGCTCTTTGAAAGGAAATGAACGTTGCAGAAAAGCCAGTGCTCAAGCCTAGCCAGCTGTTTTGCACTCTAAAAGAAACTCAAATGAGAGTTTGAACTAGTCAGTGGAATGTGTCTGGCGTTCGGACATGTCCTGCTTGTATCTGGAGGCTTGATGCTGCACGACAACCAGTTTCAAAAAACAACACACACACACCTCGAACTTCTATAGTTAAAATAGTTTCAACTTTATCAAGCGAGAGATAATAGACTGGGGGCAGAGAGACTTGTAAGCAATGAGAGATGCTGATATGCATTAGTTCATTTGGAGGGGGCATATTTTCTCTAGCGCTGCTCAAAGCAGACAACATTGCAGTAATCCACTATGCAAAACCCACGTAAGACACCCCCCCAGAGGGAAAAGGATAGTTTAATCACATTACCATTAGCAAAATGAGGAATCGAACTCCAAGAAATCACCTTCGAACTATTATATTCTAGCACCCAATCCAATGGAGGACATACAAAGCTACCTGGGCTGAGTGGGTAAAGCTCTTGGTTGAAATCTAAAATCCCAATTTTGTAGTGGGAAAAGAGCTAATCCTGAGCAGCCAAATGTCCAGTTTTTAGTTGTTGTTTTTAAAAAAAACAGTCCACATGTATCCATGGCTGCTAGATCAGACAGAACAGCACGCGCACACATTAACTTGGTGCACCCATCATTCCTCATCCAGCTGGGGATATTTGCTCAGAAACCTTGTTTCTTTTCTCTTGGCGCCTCAATCTGGAACAGGGCATTGGAATTTTTGGTGAATTTTCACAAAAACTGCTGCCAGTGGTCCTAGCAACCCTTTCCTTTGGTCTCCAAAAAGCTCGAATTCATTCCAGATTTGGTAGTTTGCCAAGAGAATAACACCATGGAATTGTCCCCTTTTCTTTCCCCGAGAGGGAATGCATCAGCTTCCGTGCAACCTAGCTTTACCATCAACAAACTGATGTGATCCAACAGATGGGCAAACTGATCCAGGATGTGTTGTAGGAGCATATGGTGAGCCGTTTAGCATGCGTAGGCGAACTGAATTGCGTCAGTCTCTGGAAAGCACACCCATTTCTGGCTGGATGCAATACAGGTTCATACACTATGCAATGTTGCTGACCCTTGTGCTAAAAAAACCCTGTCTTGCTCTCATTGATGCTGCAAAGACTAAGAAAAGGATTGGACTCTTGAGTGCACAGATGCAAAAAGACCCCATTATGCATTCTGGGAAATATAATCTACCCCACCCTGGATCATAAGTACCTGATCAGAGCGAGGTCCCATCGATTTGGAAGTTTAAAAATTCCTGGAAAATGGGGTTAAGGATCACAGTCTGTGAATCTATTGTTGATAAACTAACGTGGAAATCTGAAGCAAGCACTTTCAGTCTCATTTACACTGAGCGGGAATTAAAAGGGAATAAGCTTGGACCTGGTTTCTGCCATTTTAAAATGCGGTAGGGACTTCTCTCCAGAGGGAAGAAAAACGCTGTTGGAGAGGCAGTATTCTGATAAAATGCTGAAAGCGAGGAGGGGTTCAAGAGATGTAGGAGAACCCTGGAGGTCCTGCTTCACCTTGGAATAGGTGGAAGAGGAGGGGCACCTCTTTCTCGGCGGCTGGATCCACCTAAAGGAAAAGGAAATTAAAATCACATTAATTTTATCATTGTGCTGATGTCACACCACTTTCCACATTGAGGCATATGCCTTGGATTGCCAACCTCCAGGTACTGGGGAGAAAAACGGCACCTCTGTACTCGTACCAAAAGGTTTAGAAAAACAGTACAGGAAACTGTATATACACAAAGTGCAAATATTTATAAGCTACTGAGGTGAAACATAGACCATATACGTGACATATATACAACACAATTATATACAATATGTACAGTTCACACAAAAAATGTAGAGAAATTTCCAAAGGTCTCAACTTAGTACCACAAATATATAGAAGAAGTTCCAAAGGTCTCAGCTGAGTACCAAATGAATGCTAATATTGTAATCCTTGTGTAAAGTTCATATAGAGCCACAATCATCGATGGATACGGCTGTTTCAGATCCACAGCAGTGGAAATCTTTCTTCAGTCCTTCTAAAAATTAATATATTACCATCAGTATATAAATATATAAAGATTATGACTATTAAAAAATGAGTCAATACAATATACTTACAATACAAAAGTGCTGTTACATATTCATCATTCCTTCCCACACAGGGTAAGTATGAGCAATCAGACGTCAGTAAAGTACATCACATAGTGGGGGTTACCCTCCTAAAGTTATTAACAATGCCCAATCCAGGATTAATAGAGTAGATAGGCAAGATTTATTGTATAGGGAACCAAGAATCAGGAACGAAGTACAGCCAATTACTTTTGCTTTTCAATACACCCACTTATCTGGACATATTGCAAGCATCGTGAAAAAACATTGGCACCTTTTGAGGGAGATTCCAGGATGCGGGGCTCCGCCCCGTATAGGCTTCCGCAAAACGCAGTTTATCAAAGATAAGATAGTGCATTCAGATATATACAGGGATGTTTCAGGCAAATCTATTGTGGGACACTATAAGTGCCATAAATGCATGGCATGTGATCTATGTCTTGAAGTCAAAGAATTCAGGAGAACTGATAGTGATTTTGTATTCAAATTGCAGTCCTGTACCAACTGTGACACGCGTTTCTGTGTTTACTGTTTGCGCTGCCCGTGTGGCAAATTTTACATAGGCTCATCAATTAGACCAATTAAAATGCGCATATTGGAGCATAAATCCAGGATACGGGCCAAGATAGTATCTGCCCCGGTTGTAGAACATTTTCTCGAGATGCACCATAATGAAAATGAGCTTCGCTACTTTGTAATCTGGCGACTGCAGAGGAAACGTTTCAATATAGGTGACAACGAAAGATTGTTAAGGCAGAAGGAGGCTTTCTTCATTCACCTTTTGAACACGATGTCTCCAAATGGATTAAACCTGGATAATGATTTTTCTTGCTTTCTATAGGGTAAAGCCAATGTTAAAATGCTGCTAAAATATACACTGTCACTTTAAGAATTCCAACCAACTACCCACCACAAATTGCATTATTGGGGTTGCCAGTTTGTGACCTGAAGCATTACTCTTTACCCTTAAATGGTGGACTATATGGTATTATACTAGGATGGCCAGTTCTAAGGTTGCAAAGCTCCAGGTGGGGCCTGGAGATTTCTTACATTCTATAGGGTAAAGCTGATGCTGCTAAAATATACATTGTCACTTTAAAGAATTCTAACCCACTTCGGGGATGTATCATCAGCAACACCTGGGTTTTCCTATGTATCTGATTAAGACTCTGTTCTAGTTTACTAGCTGCACTATGTGATGTACTTTACTGACGTCTGATTGCTCATACTTACCCTGTGTGGGAAGGAATGATGAATATGTAACAGCACTTTTGTATTGTAAGTATATTGTATTGACTCATTTTTTAATAGTCATAATCTTTATATATTTATATACTGATGGTAATATATTAATTTTTAGAAGGACTGAAGAAAGATTTCCACTGCTGTGGATCTGAAACGGCCGTATCCATCGATGATTGTGGCTCTATATGAACTTTACACAAGGATTACAATATTAGCATTCATTTGGTACTCAGCTGAGACCTTTGGAACTTCTTCTATATATTTGTGGTACTCAGTTGAGACCTTTGGAAATTTCTCTACATTTTTTGTGTGAACTGTACATATTGTATATAATTGTGATGTATATATGTCACGTATATGGTCTATGTTTCACCTCAGTAGCTTATAAATATTTGCACTTTGTGTATATACAGTTTCCTGTACTGTTTTTCTAAACCTCCAGGTACTAGCTGGAGATCTCCTGCTATTACAACCGATCTCCAGTCGACAGAGATCAGTTCACCTGGAGAAAATGGCTGCTTTGGCAATTGGATTCGATGGCATTGAAGTCCCTCCCCAAACCCCACCCTCCTCAGGCTCCGCCCCAAAAACCTCCCACCAGTGGCAAAGAGGGACCTGGCAACCCTACATATGCCTAAGCTAGCCATTTACAATGTCGGGTAAAAGAACTCATTTTAAAATGCTTCTATTTTTCATTTAGGTATTTATACCTTGCTTTTCTCTAGTTGGTAACAACATGGTTCTCTCCTCCTCCATATTATCCACACAAGAACAACCACGTGAAGTAGGTTAGGCTGAGAGAATGTAACTGGCCCAAGATCACCCAGCAACCATCCATGGCAGAGGGGAATAACTCTGCTTCGGGCCACACAGCCAGTTTATGAAGACTTGAGCATAGTAGTGTTGCCGGTCCATCCATTCCTCCTCCCCCCCCCCCCCCCGCATCACTATTAGGTAAAGGTAAAGGTAAGGACCCTGTGCAAGCACTGGGTCATTACTGACCCATGGGATGATGTCACATCCTGACGTTTACTAGGCATGTGCCTTCCCCAGTCATCTTCTCTTTACTCCCAGCAAGCTGGGTACTCATTTTACCGACCTCAGAAGGATGGAAGGCTGAGTCAACCTTGAGCCGGCTACCTGAAACCGACTTCTGTTGGGATTGAACTCAGGTCTTGAGCAGAGCTTTTGACTGCAGTACTGCAGCTTACCACTCTGCGCCACGGGGCCCATCACACCACTATTAGTGTTTGCCAAATAGCTTTTGATGGCTTTGGAAGCATTGCAAAACATGTTTTGTTTGTTTGTTTGTTTTTAGACCTAGTGGGGAGAAAATATACGAATGGCAATAAGAGAGCTGCCATCCTGGTTTCAAGTCTTAAAAATCCAATGTGCCCCTATCTAATTTGAATTAGAAAAGGTTTAAACAAAATAGATATTCTGCAGAATTCAAAGTGCTGGTTCTTACCTTCAAGGCCCCAAACAATTGGGGCCTGGGTAACTGAAGGACCGTCTCCTTCCATGCCATCCAGCCTGCCAATTGAGATCTGCCGCTTAAGCCCTGCTCTCTGCATCCCCTGCCTTCAGAGGTGAGGCGGGTGGCAAGCAGAGACAGGCATTTCCTGTGGTGGCACAATGCCCTTCACCCCGCTACACCTGAATTCTGCCACCTCACTGAGCTGCACGTAAAGACCAGGATATAAGGGTACATCCAAACCACTGTTTTGAGGAGGTGCTGATGCAGCCTTTCTAAACCGTTTTGGGTACTAGTTGCTAATGGATTTTTTTGGATACCATTTCAGACACAACCACTTTGGCTGCCAGTTGCTGTAGTCCTCAAGCTGTTTATTTACCAATGGAAGTAGCAGTAGTAGCTGTTGTTGTGGTTTTCATATTATCTATTGGGATGTGAGGGAGATCTGGCTGCGACATCTGTCACCCTGTTGATTGCCAGGGTTGATTCGGCTGACCTGGCTGGCTAGGTGGGTGTCCCCTACCTCCCTCACAGCTCCATGTGCGTCCCTCCCGAAGCTGCGCGCTTGGTGGAAGAGGACGACCATCCCAGATAGCAGGAGTGTACCATTCTTCAGTCAAGGGTATGTTATCTATTGTGGTTGTTGTTGTTTGCTTGTTTGTTTTTGCTGGTCAGTGACCGTATTAATAAATTATTATTATTATTATCCAATGGAAGGGGGTTTCTGGGATGACATAACTATATAGCCAGCAGTGGCAAGAGACCCATAATCACATAAAGATCACCCCGCAGCAGGCCCCAGGGATCCTCCCCTCCATGGTCTACACTACCATTTCGGTTTCTGCATTACCCAACAATATGTAGCATTTATCCAGCCTTTCTATGATGTGTTCCTCGCACTTAATATAGTTTCTCTCTCTGCAATCACCCAAGACATCAGCACCGAATGTCTTTTTAACATAAGGACTTACTTCTGTTGTCATTCCTTGCCAGTTTACTGGGGTAGTTCTTGTTCATGGGCACATATGGTTCTGGAGGTGGCAGGTCAGACAGAGGATGGAAGGAAAACCGGCTCTCCCACTCATCTGGATAGAAACAAGAAGCTTTTTAAAAAGCTCTCTGCAACTTCCCGTTACAGATGTCACACCACATTGATCCCAGAAGAATTCCCCTGAAACACTACACTCTGCAGCTTGTAAACCAACTTTTAGTTATATTTTTAAATTATTCTACAGAGTTTCCTCTGTCAGTGGCCCCTCCCAGTCAGAACAGGTGTTGCTCTTAAATGGTTCCCTTGGGAAACACAATGCAATTAGTCAGCATCTAATTGTATTTTTTCTTATTGTTATAACATGTCCAACTGAAATTACTCTTGCATTTCTTCCATGCCCGTCCTAAACCCATTCCCCTACCCTTGGAAAAGCTAAAAAAACAAACCTAATATGAGCCTTTTCATGGATCCAAAACTATGAAAAAGGTTGGAAATACTGGGTGTGATTGGAATTGGACATGATCCAGAGGTCAGTGGTTCCTGTAGTGCCAGTGTTGGTAGAAGGAACACACAAAGCTTTCCCCCTCTTTTCCACACCCTGCAACGGGAAAGTCTCACCCCCGCTAGCAAGTCCTGTCTCGCTTTTACCCTGCCAGAATAAGTATTAACGCACAAGCCCAGTAGTATCTGTTACTACAGTCCTGGAACATTCATACTCTCGACACATTTTAGGAACTTGCTCAATGCTGTAAACAAGTTCTAGAGAATTCACGAGCAAGGACTATGAAACACAATTTAGAGAACGTTGAGATTGTTGCACCAACAGGGCATAATAACACCTCACAACATTCATTCCAAGGTTCCTGTGTAGTCTCAAAGGGTAGCCATGTTGGTCATCAGTAGAACAGCTAGATTCGAGTCCAGTAGCACCTTACAAACCAAGGCTCCCTTTGTCAGATACCGTATTCGTCAGATACCATACCTGACAAAGGGAGATTTGACTCTCAAAAGCTTATACCTTGAAAATCTTGTTGGTCTCTGAGGTGTTACTGGACTCAGATTCCTGTGCCGTTTATTTTCAGGAAGTGGATGTCCCAGGAAAGTTGACTGTCTCCATTTGTTCTTCTCGTTTTCAGAGTAACCGCCACTCACCGTCACAGGAAGAGTCTTGGAACCCGTTTCGGAGAGCGGACAATGGAGGGGGAGGCGGAGGGGGAGGGGGACCTCCGCACCCAGGCCTGTCGGGAGGGGGTGGCGGCACCGGCCCACTTCGGAGTTTATCAAACGCCCCTCGGGAAGGTAACTGCGGAGTAGCTGGCAATGCCCGTGAAGTGCTACCATTTCTGTTGATTGGCGGTGGGGGAGGAAGGAGGGGTCCTGAAGCATGAAGAGGCAAGAAGAGCAGAAAATTACATTTTAGCACAAAGCGCCATTTTTATTTTCAACGCTGGGCCTTGCTGCTCACTCTCTCTCTCTCTGCTTTTGAGCACAAAACAAACAACAGGGTTTTTTTTATATATATATGGAGAAAAATTAAGCTGGAGCCACTTACAACTAGATCTGTGAATGGATCCCCTAACCAGCTTTTATTGGTAAAACAGCAACTGCAGGGTATACATATTTGTTATTTGGATCAGGGCCATAGCACAGAGGAGCGGGATAACCCCGCTTGTTTCCCAACTTTTAATCTTCCTCCAGAGCAGCTATTTGCCCCTCTGGGGGTAGCTGCAGGCAACAAACAGAAACTTGCATATCTTCCAAGGCCAGCTAACAGTTCTGGAGAGATATCTGAGGTTGGGAAACAAGTGGAGGGAGAAGGGAAAGATTATTCCTTCTTCCTTTCCAATGTGGCTCAAATCAGAGTTCTACCTACATTGCTACTAAAGGTAAAGGTCCCCTGTGCAAGCACCGGGTCATTCCTGACCCATGGGGTGACATCACATCCCGACGTTTCCTAGGCAGACTTTGTTTGCGGGATGGTTTGCCACTGCCTTCCCCAGTCATCTTCCCTTTACCCCCAGCAAGCTGGGTACTCATTTGACCAACCTCGGAAGGATAAAAGGCTGAGTCAACCTTGAGCCGGCTACCTGAAACCGACTTCCGTTGGAATCGAACTCAGGTCGTGAGCAGAGTTTGGACTGCAGTACTGCAGCTTAACACTCTGCGCCACGGGGCTCTTATCTATCAACAAAAACTAAAAATGTCTGTCTAGTGAGGCTCACCAAGAGAAGGTATTTTCTGTTTCTCTGCGTGGATAATTGTTACGAGAAGTGGAGGGGACCCAACGAAGCGACAAAAAAAGCTTTTTTAACGCCCTTGCCCTCTGCAGAGGGGCTAGCAGATTTGGTCAAGGACTCTCCAACTTTTGGGAAGCACCTTGGTGTATGGGGCTCTCCCTGGGTCTGGCAGTCTCGGGAAAGTTAGATACACTGGATCTCTCTATCCGGATTCTCTTTAGCTGGTACTCTGTGAATGATCCCTCCGCAAAGTTATTACTGCAGTATGGATTCGTTGAGGTAGGGTGATCTAAGGCAAAATACTCCACTGAGCACTTAAAAACAACTACTACTTGAATTTCCAGAAGTGGAACCTTACTTGATAACAGTTTCCACTGAGTTAATAAAAGGAGCACCCATAATGCTACCTCACACCTTCATTGCCAATGGGTTCTTAGTGATGGAACGGCATCTGGGGGTCGAGGCAACAAAGGAAAGCCGTACCATGCTTGATGCTGAAGCTAAATCGATCCATAAGACCAGTAACCCCCTAACGTGGTGCCCGCTGATGTGTTTCCTGGCACTCTGTTGCTGCTGTTCTTTCCTGACTCCTCCTTTATCCATTTCATCTTCTTCTGTTTATCCTTCTGAACTCCATACACGCTCCCTCCTTTTGACTCTTTCCTTTGTCCCCTTTCACACTCCTGCCTTCCCTCCTGCTACTTTCTTCTCTCCTTTCTCTCGCCAATCTACACATTACAAAGTCCTCATGTTTCTTGGGGGAGGACATGAGGATTTTGCACCAATCATCCATGGGATTTTTGTGCCTCCCAGATCCACTCGTGCCCTTGTGGCTCAGTGGTAGAGCATCTGCTTGGCCTGCAGAAGGTCCTAGGTTCAACCCCCGGCATCTCCAGTTAAAGGGACTAGGCGAGTAGGTGACGTGAAAGACCTCAGCCTGAGACCCTGGAGAGCCGCTGCCGGTCTGAGTAGACAATACTGACTTTGATGGACCAAGGGTCTGGTTCAGTATCAGGCAATTTCATGTGTTCTTCACAATCACAGTGCTCTGTTAGATCTTCCGCCTTTTCTCCCGTGATATTTTTGTTTCCTCAAACCTGCATTGGGCTCTATTGCCAAATTTACATGCAGCAATTTGCGTAGCAAACGTAGCGAACGGCAACTGTGGCTCCATGGGGAGGTTTGAGGAAGCAGAAAGAGTGTGGTGGGAAGGGGGGGAGAATGAAGCTGCTTCGATCCACGCACCACACTTGGAGAAGAAAATGGCATTCATGAGTTGAGGGGGGCACACCTGACGCAAAGTCCTCATGTTGTCTCACTACAAACACAAGGACTTTGTAAGGTGTAAGAATGTCTTTTGGTCATTCACCCTACCCCACACAGCTTCTCCAGCTGGCTTCTAGGTGTGCTAAAGGTGATGAAAGATGGTTAGGGGTGTTGATGGAACTGGAGGGTGTGGGGAGGGAGGAGAGAAAGCCCGTTTCCAGCTGCCTACTTCAAAGTCCAGGCAGTATCAACCACTCAAAAGGTCAATGGGTGCCTGACTGTATTTGTTCAAAATTACTTTGCCCCAACAACAGCCTCGCTATCAGCAGACAGGAAGTGTGTGTGTGGGGAGGAGAAGGACTTTACTGCAAGAAGTGAAAGTAAATATACTAAGAACAACCAAAACAGATGAGTTGAAGATTTAGAAGAAAAAGGAGACTCAAACCGGCATACAATCGCCTTCCCTTCTCCTCCCTCCACAGCAGACACCCTGTGAGGCAGGTGGGGCTGAGAGAGTGCGACTAGCCCAAGGTCACCCAGCTGGCTTCATGTGAAGGAGGGGGAAACAAATCCAGTTCACCAGATTAGCCTCCGCTGCTCAAGTGGAGGAGTGGGGAATCAAACCCGGTTCTCCAGATCAGAGTCCATCACTCCAACCCACTGCTCTTAACCACTACACCACGCTGGCTCCCCAGGATCAACCAGGGGAAAATGCCCCATTTACTTATCACTTGTCACATACATTACTTAGCACCCTGACCATTACATAGGTGTGCCTCATGAGATATATGTGACATCAAACCCCAGTTTATAGACTTTAAAATCCAACATGGGAAGTGACCCTCTCACTGTAGCCATGAAGTTTCCGTGACCACATGGCAAGTATGTGCCTGCATGTACATAAAATCACATAGACCAGACTTATAGGACCCAAGACAGCAGTGTAGATGCTCCAGTTTATGTTCCTTCCCCTAAACAGCAACAATGCCACCGAACACAAGGGACTTTTAAAGGTATGAAGTGAGGCCAAGTCTTCAAACTCTTATATTATATCACCACATCAGTTCACTTAGAGAGCCAGTGTGGTATAGTGGTTAAGAGTGGTGGTTTGAAGCGGTGGACTCTAATCTGGAGAACCGGGTTTGATTCCCCACTCCTTCACATGAGCGGAGGAACTAATCTGGTGAACTGGGTTGGTTTCCCCACTTCTACACATGAAGACAGCTGGGTGACCTTGGGCTAGTCACAGTTGTCTTAGAGCTCTCTCAGCCCCACCTACCTCACAGGGTGTCTGTGGTGGGGAGGGGAAGGGAAGGTGATTATAAGCTGGCTTGATTCTTCCTTAGGTGGTAGAGAAAGTTGGCATGTAAAAACCAACTCTTCTTCTTCTTCAATGTTTGGTTTTTTTTTTTTTACTGGACGATTGAATGCATGAAGCCTTACCTGATCTACTGGGCGGGTCTCTTACAGGAGGTGGCGGTCTCTCATTTGGTGGGGGCGGAAGAGGTCCAGAACGACTAGGACCAGGCAAGCTTGGTGGCGAAGGAGATGACAGTGACAGATTCCTCTGAGGAAGTCGTGGCATTTCGTCATTTCCAGCGGCTGTCGGCGGAACCAGAGGTGGACCTGGCCTACTGGGAGGTGGGGGAGGAGGAGGCTGCGAGGCGAAAGATGGCCGAGGGGTGGAAGGTACCGGAGGCTTGCTGTTCTGAGGTGGCGGAGGTGGCAGGGAAGGTTCTCTGTTGAGAGGTGGCCTGTTGGTCGCCGGAGGAGGCGGTGGAGGTGGCTTGTCTTCTGCTGCCCTGCTCGGTGCTGGAGGAAGAGGAGGCCGGTTTGAAAAGGGAGAACTACCTGGTGGCGACTGGCGAATGCTTCCACCGAACCCTACGTTTCTGTTTCCTGGGAAAGGCGGCGGCGTAAGCCCTAAGCTGGCTTGCCTGGCTGTCGCTGGCACAGGGGGCGGTCCTCTGTTGTACAGATTTGAAAGACTCGATGGGACCGGTCTCGGTGTATTTGGCACAGGAGGGGCGCCCGTGTCGGGCTTGGAACCGGCATCAGGTCTTGGGGGCGGCATCCGGTTTCTCTGCGGTTCCGGCGTTGCAGTTCTTTGCCCAAAAGAAGGCCCTGGAAATCTCCCTACGCCACCCGAGGGTGAAAAGGGCTTTGCTGATGTTGCTCTTCCTCCCGGTGGGAAAACTGGAGCTCTGCCTCCTGGAGAGTCTGAAAATGCAAAGAGGGTTCATCACACAGAGGGGGGGGGGGAATTGGCATTGAAAGGGCAATTTGTAATGACCTGGGAACTATTATTGATGGTTACCAAACTGCACAAACCTTTGTACAGCGTTGTGTAGTGGTTAAGAGCGGTGGACTCTAATCTGGAGAACCGGGTTTGATTCCCCACTTCTCCACATGAGCGGCAGAGGCTAATCTGGATTGGTTTCCCCACTCCTACACACGAAACCAGCTGGGTGACCTTGGGCTAGTCACACTCTCTCAGCCCCACCTACCTCACAGGGTGTCTGTTGTGGGGAGGGGAAGGGAAGGTGATTGGAAGCCGGTTGGATTCTTCCCTAAGTTGTAGAGAAAGTTGGCATATAAAAAACAACTCCTCTTCTTCTTCTTTGTGTCAATGTAAGCACCTAAAGAAGGACTGGGGTATGGAGATCCCTTTAAAAAACTCACAAAAGGGTGATCAGCTAGGATTTTTCAGTTCATGCACATAATGAATGCTCCATTTTCTACCATGCTAGTTTTTTTGCTATTTTTTTTCCATCACACAACTTTATACACTATTATATACTCATTAACCTGCTGCAAAAACAGGTAGGGTTTCCACAGCAGGGAGGATGTGGTGTCTATCATTAGCCTTTCTACAGAAAGAGTCTCTCAGAGAAGCTGTGGCATGTTAAATGCTATGAGATTAAGAGGGGATCCATAAATAGCCTGTGACACAACAGATAATACCAGCTCCGAAAGACTTTGTTTCATCAACACAGACTGAAAGATCACCTCGTATGTTTTAACCCCACTGCTAAATTTAAGTTCTTATAGTAGATATCACCAGTCAGGAAGAAGAAGAGTTGGTTTTTATATGCCAACTTTCTCTACCACTTAAGGGAGACTCAAACTGGCTTACAATCACCTTCCCTTCCCCTCCCCACAACAGACACCCTGTGAGGTAGGTGAAGCTGAGAGAGTGTGACTAGCCCAAGGTCTCCCAGCTGGCTTCGTGTGTAGGAGTGGGGAAACAAATCCAGTTCACCAGATTAGCCTCCGCTGCTCATGTGGAGGAGTGGGGAATCAAACCCGGTTCTCCGACTCCACCGCTCCAAACCACTGCTCTTAACCACTACACCATGAAGGCCCCGATCTGCTCAGAATTACAGAGAAATCTTAAGCAGTTACGCCTTTCTTGATCTCAATGGACTTAGAGGGGTATAGCTCTATTTAGGATTGCGCTGTTAGACTGTTTGGATTATTCTATGGCCTATAAACAAATGGGTCCGAATGCATATTGCAGCTCAACAGGTACACCAGTGCTTTGGATGGACATATTCGGCAAAAAAAAAAAATGTTGAACGTAAAGAACACAAGTTCCCACTAACATCTAACAATACTCACTGTGGGTATTTGCACATGTTTTCTTACCCATACAAGACCAATATGGAATGGAGTAGCAATCTTTTTTTTGGGGGGGGGGATTTCTACCAGTGAAACCTGGTTCAGATCCCTGCTCAGGGCCAACATTTTTAACACACCAACTCCAAAACAGGGCAAATGACCACCCCAGGGCCATTTTGTCTCAGGAAAGCTGTGCAGGGTAGGGGGCGGATAAGAAGCCCTCCTCCCCCATGCTGCAGTCCTGAGCCAAATCAGACTTCTATTTTAAACAGCAGTGGCTGTACGGGTGCAGAGAAAGTGAGTCAGGGACTGCAGATCTGGCTTGTTAAAGAACATAACATTGTGGGATTGTGCTGTGGTGGTATGGATTTCTATCACACTAGTGTTCACTGGTGGTATGGATTGCTATCAGACTATTCAGCTCAACAGCATTGTATAGTGTTAGAGCACAGGGCTAGGATCTGGGAGACCCGGGTTAAAATCCCTGCTGATATACACATCCATACAACATTGGAAATATATTATAGGACCGCTGTGTGTGCCAATTTAAATGGTGAAAATTCCATGTTTTACAACAACAAGTATAAATGGCCACACAATATAGAAGGTTATTACTTTACAGCATACCTTCATTTGTATTTCTGGATATGTTTCTAAAATATGTGAATGTATAATTGAAGTCACTGGCCACCAAGATTAAGTTAATTCATGCCATCGTATTCCCTATTACTATGTATGGGTGTGAAAGCTGGACAATGAAGAAAGCTGATAGGAAGAAAGTAGACTCCTTTGAAATGTGGTGTTGGAGAAGAGTGTTACAGATACTGTGGACTGCCAAAAAAAAAATAGTGGGTTATAGATCAAATCAAGCCTGAACTGACCCTAGAAGCTAAAATTACTAAAGTGAGGCTGTCGTACTTTGGTCACATTATGAGAAGACAAGAGTCACTGGAAAAGACAGTCAGGCTAAGAAAAGTTGAGGGCAGCAGGAAAAGAGATGGATTGACTCAATAAGAGACCCAACAAGAGATGGATTGACTCAATAAAGGAAGCCACAGCCCTCAGTTTGCAAGATCTGAGCAAGGCTGTCAAAGATAGGACGTTTTGGAGGACTTTGATTCATAGGGTCGCCGTGAGTCGGAAGCGACTTGAAGGCACTTAACACAGAGAATTGACCACTGAAGAAGGCCGCTTAGGCTGAAACGTGTTTGGGTTATTTATTGGTCATTTACATTGATTTTGTATCATCAACTATGTTTGAAAGTTAGCAACTATTTTTATATATTCTTTTAATTGATACGCCTGTGTATTTAAGGCCCAGTGTTTTTAGTTTAGTGTACCCTGCATAATAAATAATATCAGTATTTTGGTAGGATCTGGGAGACCCAGGCTGAAATCCCTGCTGGGCCATGGAAGCTCACTGAGTACCCTGGCCCAATTATGCACGCACCCTAAGCTACCATGCAGGGTTGTTGTGAGGATAAAACAGAGGGACGGTGAACCATATAAGCCACTTCGTGTCTCCATTTGGGAGAAAATTGGGGTATAAATGAAGTAACTAAATAAGTAATGTGTAGTTTGGCGCTCAGCATTGTAGGGGGGCCTTTGACCATTGGTTGGATCATTTTTTAAGATCATGTGGGACATTCTTAGCACCCACCAAGCACTATGAAAAATAGGCTACAATTACAGTGATACTAAAGACAGCAAAATGAGAGCTGGTGGAAGAAAGAGGGGAGGGGGGACAGGATGCAGCATTTAAGCACAATGCATCTCAAAATGGCCATCTGCCAACTACATTGGGATCCTGCTCCTCCTCCAAGGAATACAGGGTGATCCTCTTCCCTTCCCCCTCCGTAGAAGGGAGAGAGAGATTAGAGAAGATAACACCTTCAAAGTAAAACAGAGCTCAGTGTTGGTATTCCTGAATCCCACACAGGAAGGGCACAAACGCTGAATTACTGGTTATTTGTCAATTGTGCTCACCTGAGGATACCGGCACAGGCTTTGCAGGCTATGTAAAGCAGAGCTTTCCCAATGAACCCGAGCGGAAACTGTGATTTGCTTCCTTCTATAAGTATTCATGTTGATGTGAGTTAGCTTTTTTTTATTATTATTTGATGTAAGCCAGTTTGAGTCCTGCTGACTGGGGGGGAAAGCGGGATATAAATATTTTAAATAAGTAAATTGAGAAGTGATGCCACATGTCGCTTCCTGACTAATGCAACTGAGGCGCTTTCCTCCAAATAAATGTGAGAGACAGGAGATTGTAAAGTACGAATGGCTAGACTGGAGTCCAGTAGTACCATAGAGACCAACCGATTTTCGAGGTATAAAATTTCGCCAGTCAAAGCTTTCTTGAAAGCATATACCAGGGGTGTCAAACTCAAATGTTACGAGGGCCAGATATGACATAAATGTCACTTGGTCGGACCGGGCCATGCCTCGCCAGCCCAGATTTAGAGTGGGGGGGGGGTTGGCTGGCTTGGCTGGCTCGTGGGCCAGATTCGGCCCGCGGGCTTTACGTTTGACACTTCTGGCTTATACTCTGAATCTTGTTCGTCTTTAATGGGCTACCAGGCTTGAATCCAGGTGTTCTACTGCAGACTAACATGGCTGCCATCTGAAACTAAGGTACTAATGATGGCGAGCAGGGAAATAGGCCACGGGCTTCACGGCTAGCAGGCTTAATGTGGGACCCACTTGGTGGCAGCTAGAAGTTCCTGGTGCAACATTGTCAAATATCTTTGGCCATTTATGCATGGGAGGTTTTGCCTGGGATTTCCTGCTCTGTAGATGCACATTTTTTCCCATCCAAATTCTCAAAACTCAAAAGTAAGCCCCCATGCAGAGTTTTGAGAACTCGGATGGGGAAAATGCGCATCTAGAAAGCAGCAAATCCAAGGCAAAACCTCCCACGCATAAATGGCCTTTCTTTAATGATCCTGCTCGAATGACCATTAGGCCTTAAGCAGGACCGCGCTAAAGAACAATAGCCAAAATATGTAATATTTAGTATATTCCCCTTATCCTTTAAAATAGGCAGCCAATATATACATAAATGTTGCAGTCTTTATCGTCTCTGATTTGTTATTAAAAACAATTTCAGCAAGGGTGAGTGCCTTCTTTCCATTATCAAATGACTCAACCCGTCTCTGTCTATCAACCTCAAATAACGGAAAATTGTTAAATATCATTGGCAGTACACAGAGAGGCATTCCCCTTCAGATATTATAAGGGAACACATTTCCCAGCATGTTCACAGAACCAAGGAGTAATCTATAGCCCTGCCACTAGCAAACAATGACTGATTTGCATGAGGGGGGTGGCACATTTTCTATCCTTCTTATCTTCCTTGTTGGTCGCCGAGTAGAACGTTCCACACCTCACAGAATATATCTTGATCACACTCTCCTTACCATTATCCCTGTTTGACGTAGGCCTCAGCTTTGGCATCCCTGACTGGAACAGGCCTCCTAAGCCAGGTGGTCCCCCTCCACCATAGCTACTGCCGCTGCCGCAGCTGCTGCCGCCACCACTGCTACTAAAGCCACTGCTGCTTCCACCACCACCTCCTCCTCCTCCTCCTTTAGGCTCTACAGTCACGGAAGAGAGGGAGGAAGACAGTGAGTGTTAACCTATAATGGAATACAACTTGTAGGTTGCTCATACACACTTGCAATTAAGTTATGACTGTCCCCATATATCCATCCTATCGCAGAGCCATCTCCCTAGCTAGGTTTAATGTTATGCCATCTGAGTTACTCGATGGAAGATTTAGCAAAGTCACCCAATCAGAAAGACTTTGTCCCTGTGGCAGTAATTGTGTTGAAACAGTTGTCCATGTTTTGTTTTATTGTAGTTTCTATTCAGAAATTCGTAATGAACTACTAAGCCCTTTGCAGACATGTAGACTGAATGCTTTCGATTCCTGTAATGCTTCCTTTCTATTGAATAATTGTTCGCTCCATGTTCTGGAGACTGTAGCACAATTTTTAAAGATTGCTATAGAACGCCGCAAATCAGTTAAATAGATGGATATATTAACTCACAACACTATCTTATGCAAGTGTCTTTTAACCATTTTGTAAGGTTATATCTCAAATATTTATATTTTTACATGCTACTGTATGTATAGTGATTTTAGGCCAATAAAGGACGATATGTATGCATGTATATGACTATCCCCATACAAAAGATCAACTTAAAATTTGACTTAAATAGACTTCAAATAAAGTGGCCTGACTTAAAATAAACAGGCAGTATTGCAGTCTTTGCACATGTGGATGCAGAACACTACAGACAACACTCCCAACGTCAAAGCTTCCCAGTTAGTAACGTAGGGATTCTTCTGTGTTTCTAGCCCATTAAGCAATATTCATGTATACTTACTCTCAATAACTGGGGCACTTCTATCATTGGTAACAGCCTTTTTGAGCTTTTTTCCTTTGTTAATATCTGACAGAAGAGCATTTCTCCCTGCTTGCTCTGACCTGTTTAAAGCAGGCTTCTCTGTATTGGCCTGCAAAATAACAAAACTAAAAGATTAGGTACAACCTGAATAGAAGCACTTAAATCTCGAAATACTTTTAAATGATGACATAGGAATTGGTCCTCCTGTTACCTATTAGCAACAAGGTTAGCTGCAATTGCCCCCCTCCCCGCATGGAGAGCTGAGCAAGCCAATAAATGTTCCGTGTGGATTTCTACATGAATGCACTTCTCCTTTCATTACAACAGATAACGTGCCATCATACCTACTGTTTTGAGGGCTCTCTCTTGCGCCTTGGAGGGAGCATAGTTACTTCAAAACTCACAAAAATCATCACAACATTGTGCATCAAAAGAAGTTATAGCCTTACCCAGCGTATACCACAATTTCAGGGAGCACAAGATTTTTGGTAGCTCTTTTTCACAATTCCTGACATTTTATGTATTTGACATTCACCACCTATCTTAGGCTGCAAACTGTAGAACAAGATGATTTTGTATCATGAACTCAGAGAAATTTTTGATATTCTCTTTCCTGAACTACCTCCCACCTTGCATGGCAAGCTGATTTCCAAACATATGGTCCCTCCTTCTGGCTGCCATGGACAAAATCATTGCTTAGTAAGCTACCACTTGTTTTACATGCCTCAAGGAGCTTCCTGGATTGTGGCCTTAAGACCCTTTTTAAAGGATAGTCATGTCATGTGCAATTATTGTTAACTAAAATAGAATCATAGAGTTGGAAGGGACCACCCGGGTCATCTAGTCTAACCCCCTGCACAATGCAGGAAATTCACAACTACCTCCCCCTCACACCCCCAGTGACCCCTACACCATGCCCAGAAGATGGCCAAGATGCCCTCCCTCTCATCGTCTGCTTATGGTCATAGAATCAGCATTGCTGACAGATGGCCATCTAACCTCTTCTTAAAAACCTCCAGGGAAGGAGAGCTTACCACCTCCCAAGGAAGCCTGTTCCACTGAGGAACCGCTCTAACTGTTAGAAAATTCTTCCTAATATCTAGACGGAAACTCTTTTGATTTAATCTCAACCCGTTGGTTCTGGTCTCACCTTCTGGGACAACAGAAAACAACTCGGCACCCTCCTCTATATGACAGCCCTTGATCTGGTTGTGGAGAAACCAGATCTTTCTTTCCTACATATTTCCCAATGCCCTCACCAGCCATTACAGATTCTAATAGTTGTACGTCATGGATATAGCTAGAAATATAGGGGAATGGCTGCTGGGCTTGACCAAAAAAGATCATGGAGGATGTTCCTGCATGCCAGATACAGAGCAGGCCTAGCCTCTCAGCTAAACATGCCAAAAAGGAAGTTGAAAGATACAGAACAGAACAGCCTTGGAGACAACAGAGTTGGGGAACAAAGATGGTGAGGGGTCTGGAGACCAACTCCTATGAGGAAACACTGATGGAGCTGGGTATGTTTAGCCTGAAGAGGAGAAGAGTGAGAGGTGATATGATAACCATCTTCAAGTACTTGAAGGGCTGTCATATAGAGGATGGTGCCGAGTTGTTTTCTGTTTCCCCAGAAGGTCGGACCAGAACCAACGGGTTGAAATTAAATCAAAAGAGCTTCTGTCTAGACATTAGGAAGAATTGGGAAGAAGAGCAACAGCAGCAGAGGATCATGAGGGTTGCAGCAGTGGTAATTAGGGCTCCCACTTCAGGTGGCAAAATGGCTTGAACTGTCACTGATGGGCAGGGTAGACATACATCCTGGAAACAGAAATTAACACCTTCTGGGAATGGTGAGAAACAAGGGTTACCAAACTCTTGCCTCTGAACTGCCTGCTATTTCAGAAAAATTCACATAAAAACTTCTCTTCTTATCTTTCCACTATCCAAAAACAGGATATCCGAGATATATTTGTACGGGAATAAAATTGTCAGTGACAACATTTTTTATCAAAACCACTTGAAGAATTTTGTTTTGCTACTTCGAACAATACACAGCCGTTCTAATTTCACAGCATCCTGCGGTCCACATTTAAAGCCTGCCGTGGATTGCCCTTTTTTTTTTTAAAGTTTGTAGTTCAATTATATGTTTAACAGAAAAAAAAGAAAACATGAAGCAGCTTAAATTTTCCCAGATGTTCAAAAACTGACTCATGCTTGTTCAAGATTCCACTAAGTAAGCATATTTTCCCCCTCTCAAGCACAATAATTTAGGAGATTTCTGTTCTAGTCCCCCCCCAAACACTTTTCCATTAAAAAAAATATTTATATCCCATCCTTCCTCCAAAAAGCTCAGGGCAGCACATACAGTTTCCCTTTCCACCTTTTATCTTCACAGCCACCCTGTGAGGTAGGTTAGAGAGACAGATCAATTGTCCAAAGATCACAGCAAGCTTTATTGTTGAGTGGGGCCTGGAATGCCAGTCTCCCCAGTTCTGCTCAAGCACTCTAAGAATATACCACAATCATAACAACCCTTAGTCAAAAAGGGCAAGAGTCCAGTAGCACCTTAAAGACTAACAAAAATATTTTCTGGTAGGGTATGAGCTTTCGTGAGCCACAGCTCACTTCTTCAGATATCTGAAGAAGTGAGCTGTGGCTCACGAAAGCTCATACCCTACCAGAAAATATTTTTGTTAGTCTTTAAGGTGCTACTGGACTCTTGCCCTTTTTGACTACTGCAAACAGACTAACACGGCTACCCACTGTGAATAACAACCCTTGCTCATGTTGAGGTGGAGGAACGTACGGTGGTGGTGGGAGGGGGCTGACCTGGGGAGACAGACCAGGAAATGCAATGCTTCTCATCTGACCTGCATCAGAACAGCTACATTTAAGTCCAGCAGCACCTTCGATACCAACAAGATTTTTGCGGTATGAGCTTTCGAGAGCCAGAGCTCCCAAAGAGAATCTTGTTCTCTAAGGTTCGACTGGACTCAGATCTAGCTGATCACCTACCTAGTATCAGTCTGATTTGGAAGGATGTAAGTGGAGAGGTTCCTCCTAACAGCTCCACTTAGATTTCTGTAACGTGCTATCCTAGATCTGTTATTCAGAATCTTCTATAGGGAAGCCTGCAGACCTCGACGGCTTGAGCAAAACCTGGCTGAATGAACCTGCTGATGTTATGCTATCCCAGGTAGCGCCAGCTGAGTTTAAGGTCCTCCATTAACCCCCCAATCTGAAGGACAGGGTAGTAGAGGCAGCCGGCAAACTTCATCAAAACTGGAACTAAACTTCGTCAAAATGGACAGCAAGAGATCAACAAACAGCTAGTATTTAAAAAGCCTATTTGCATAACTGAAAGTAGGCAATGTAACAGTACTAGTTAACTGACATGTTCATAAAAGTTTCCATAGCCCAAACACTGGTTGTTGAGTGTTGTTTTGTTTTGTTTTAGGGAAGTGGCATACACAAGGGCTCAAAACATGCAAAATACACCACAGCACCTTGTGCGCTTGTTTCAGTGCCCAGGCACAACTCTGGTTAACACCTGGCAACTATATACTTCTGTTATTTCCTTGTATGTAAAGCATCTCTTAAGAAGCCGTTTAATCCCATAAAAATATTTGCCTGCCATTCTCTTCACATCAAGCCTCTAATATAGCTTGACAGCAAGATTTAATTTTCTTTTTTTGAAGAGCCATCTTTGGTTCTGCACAGAGGGTTTTTTGGGTAGGTTTTTATACCCCGCTTTTCTCTACCTTTAAGGAGTATCAAACCAACGTACAATCATATTCTCTTCCTCTCCATTTTTGGCTCAGCCTGGTAACCAGCGGGAGGGTTAGGGGTCAGGGACATGGGGGTGCATGTGATGGCGGCAATGTTGCTGATGCTATTACATCACTCCTGGGTACAACCCAGAAGTGACAATAGACAGCTCTAGGCATTTAAAACATTTTTTTAGATGTATTATGGTATATATCAGGGGTGTCAAACATAAGGCCCACAGGCCAGCTCCAGCTCCCTGAGAGCTCTTATCCTGCCCACGAGCCAGCCGAGGCAGCCACCCCCCACCCACTCTCAATCTGGCCTGGCGAGGCATGGCTTAGCCAGAGCAAGTGACATTTATGTCATAGCCGGCCCTCGTAACAATTGAGTTCGACTCCCCTGGTCTATAGGTTGATTTCAAAGTTACTTGCATTGAGCTTGGCCTTGGCTGAGGAGGGAGGGTTAGAAATCGAACATAATAAATAAATAAATAAATAAATAAATAAACAAATTCTCGGAAGTCCAGGGTAAAGCTATAGGGTTTCCAGCAACTGTGAATTGTTGGAATAATTGCTAGAGCGATTGCAATTGCTCTAGGAATTGCTGGAATTCTATGGTAAAACCATAAGAGTTTCCAGCAATTGCTAGAGCTACCCATTTGTCACTTCCAGGTTATACATTGAAATGGCATACCAGCAGAGGGGCAGGTGGTGGGTTTAAAAAAATTCTTATCCTGCCACCACTCAGAAAAGCAGTGGATAATAGCAGCAATCAGTGGGAGACCTCCCTGCAAGCAGGATAAATGAGGGTGGCATTTAATTAGCATGGAACCCCTTTACATGGATTATCCATGGACTCCCATCTCCTCTACTCAAAACTCTGGAAGAAGAAAAAAGTAATTATCTTTTCTACCCAAATGCCAATGCATATGTACCATGCAACCACCTAAAATGTATTTTATTTTCATGGGACAAATCAAACAAACCAACTATTTCATGCCCAAGTAGATTTTTTTAATGGAAGTTTTAAAATTAAAAGTTAGAACTTACCACAGCCAGCGTCGGGGGAGGCGGAGGAGCAGGCGGAGGAGGAACAGGCATGGTCTAAGTCTCAAATTCTCTTCTACAGCAGTGAAGCCTGTTGAGGAACATCACCACATATGTAACTTTCCAAAAATTCAAACTACAGGCTGTGCTGAGAAGCTGGGCTTACTTACTATAGTTTTGCAAGCATAAATTAGTGTTACGACAGGACAAAATGAAATCATGATCTAAGTGCTAGCAAGTATGTCTGGGCAGTTCTTTAAGAATGGCAAAAAAAAAAGGTAAAGTAGAAAAGAAATTCAGTCAAATACAACCATATGTTTTGTGCTGAATTATTTAGTTGTGAGGAATTTTGGAGAAGAAATTCTTCCCATAAATCCATTTTAGGGCTGCTTTAAAATTTTCTTGCATTTCGGAACTGTGTCATTGTGGTGTTTTGGCTGGTCCTGATAAAAATGGTATTGCAATACTTTTGGGGATTCCTCCCCCCCGGGTAAATGGCGATAAACTGATGTACATCACCAGGTTTACTCTTTGCACACTAATATTTAATCAACGCGCTTCCATTGCATACTAATGGCTGGCTGGATCCAGACTACATTTTCCAAAGGCAGAATGGAACTTTTCTGCCTCCCACCCCTGTCTGACTGCAGCTCATGGATCTCCACCAAATGCTATTCCTTGGGGGATAGTGGATCCTGAGGAACGTAGTAGGAAGGGGGAATTGGTGAAAATTGCCAGTTTAGTCTAGATCCAACCCTAAATCTCGATGTCCAAACCTAAATCTTGATTGAACAGATTTGCTATTAAAATTGTTATCTACAAATGGAATATACTTCGGTCTGCAGAAGGATAAGGGTAACAGAAAGATCTGGAGAGAAGCCAGCACTTGCATTAAGAACATAAGAAAAGCCGTGCTGGATCAGCCATCACCACATCCAGAGGCAGGAAGTTCCACAATTTAACTATATGTTGTGTGAAGAAATATTTCCTTTTGTCTGTTTCAAAACTCTCACCCTTCAGCTTCAGCAGATGACCACGTGTTCTAGTATTATGAGGGAGAAAAGCTCTCCCTGTCCACTCTCTCCACACTGTGCATAGTTTTATAGACCTCTATCATGTCTCCCCTTAACCGCCTTTTTTTCTGCGCTAAACAGCCCTAAGCACTTTAACTGCTCCTCATAGGGCAGTTGCTCTAGCCCCCTGATGATTTTGGTTGCTCTTTTCTGCACCTTCTCAAGCTCTGCAATATCCTTTTTTTTAGGTGTGATGACCAGAACTATACACAGTATTCCAAGTGTGGCCTCACCATAGATTTGTATAAGGGCAGTATGATAGCAGCAGTTTTATTCTCTATGCCTTGTTTAATTATGGCCGGCGTGAAATTTGTCGCTTTCACAGCAGCCACACATTGGGTTGACATTCTCATCGAGCTACCCACTACCACCCCAAGATTCCTTTCTTGGTCTGTCGCTGCCAGCACAGATCCCATCAGTGTAGATGTGAAGTTGGGACTTTTTGTCCCAATATGCATCACTTTACACTTGCTCCCACTGAACCTCATTTTCCATTTGAGTGCCCATTCCTCCAGTTTGGAGGGATGCTTTTGGAGCTCATCACAATCTGTTTTCGTTTTAACCACCCTAAATAAATTGGTGTCATCTGCAAACTTGGCCACCTCGCTATTCACCCCGAGCTCCAGGTCATTGATGAACAGGTTGAAAAGCACCGGACCCAACACAGATCCCTGAGGGACCCTACTGCTCACATCCCTCCATCATGAGGGGAAATAAAATAGGGAAATACGATCTTAGGTTTATGCTACAGTCTCTCTCCCCCCCACACACACACACACACTCCTATTCCCACACGAAAACTTGAAAAATCAATAACAATAGAACAATTCTTATTTAATCAAATACTACCTCTGGACGTATGGAATACTCTACAGTTGAATGTTTCTGACATTCACCAGATATAATATTTCCAGTCACCATTCTACCCTGAAGGATTAGAATCTGTAATATATGTAGTAGAATTTGTTCAACTTCCTGTAAAAAAATGGTCAACAGGAAAAATTACTTCTCACAGAAAAACCACAACCATCCTGTTCAACAGGGGTTTTTTTTCCACAGCTGCAATGGTCTGTGAAGTTACTATGTCACACAGCTAATAGCCCTTGCCTACAAACATCCTTAATGGTGTCAATTCGTTTAAAGTGTTAAAATACAGGTTAAAACAATTGTTTTGTGTTCCTCCCCTTTCTTAGAAGGCCTAGCAATTGTTAAGTCAGTATGCAAGACTTGTTTTGTTTCTGTAAAGCTCTTTCTTTTTACAAGGCAAATATTATTTTAGCAGCAGCTTCTTTAAATGCTATGTGAGAAGATTACTTAAGATATTGACAGGGACATGAAATTTGTAGAAAGATTTGAAGTAGAACAGCAAGGTTTGAGTCCAGTAGCACCTTAAAGAACAACAAGATTTCCCAGGTATAGGCTTTTGAGAGTCAAAACTCTCTTTGTCAGAGAGCTTTGACTTCCAAAAGCTTATACCCTGGAGATCTAGTTGGGTCTTTTAAGGTGTTACTGGATTCAAATCTTGCCCTTCTATTGCAGACCAACATGGCTACCAATATGACGGAGAACAGTGACTTCTGGCCCCTTTAAGCTAATTCATAAGAACATAAGAAAGGCCATGCTGGATCAGACCAAGATACATCAAGTCCAGCAGTCTGTTTACACAGTGGCCAACAGGGTGCCTCTAGGAAGCCCACAAACAAGACAACTGCAGCAGCATTATCCTGCCTGTGTTCCACAGCACCCAATATAACAGGCATGCTCATCTGATCCTGGAGTTAATAGGTTATGCATCATGACCAGTATCTATTTTTTCTAGTAGCCATGAATAGCCCTTTCCTGCATGAACATGTCCACTCCCCTCTTAAAGCCTTCCAAATTGACAGTCATCACCACATCCTGGGGCAGAGAGTCCCACAATTTAACCATGCGTTGTGTGAAGAAATACTTCCTTTTATCTGTTTTGAATATCTCACCCTGCAGCTTCAGCAGATGACCCAGCGTTCTAGTAATATGACAGGGGGAGAAAAGCTTCTCCCTGTCCACTCTCTCCATACCATGCATGTCAGTGGTCCTCCAAGGACGTACTTGTGGGGAGGGGAGGGAATAGACAATGCATCATCTCCCTTACAGAGTTACAATGATGCTGCTAGTGGCCGGACTGCTCCAGCTACCTGGGGTGCCATAAGTGCATATAGGACCAAGGCCAGCACAAGAGCAGGGCACTGCTCCACACAGACGAACTACTCTTTCAGGGGAACTTGGAAGCCATCTTTGTGTTTATGTTGTAACTTGGGAGTTGAAAGAGGAGTTGACCACTTTGCATTGTCTCCAAGACTAGTGGTGTGAACAATGGAAACAATGGGAATAGCTGAGCTTCCCTCACATATTAAATTAAGCACTCCAGGCAGCCACCTGGCAAACACTGAGAATTGAGGACTTTAAATCTCATCAACTATGGACAATCAAGGTTATTCAGGAGAGTCACATAGCTATTCTCCTGCATATCTGATGCCCCTTAAGCCAGTGGTCAGGCATTCAAAAGGAAATGGAACAAACATCTCTTCTCTGACTCACACCCATCTTGAGAATCCCCTCAGACATTTCCCCACATTCTAATACCTGTACAGCGCAATCACCAGCAATTAATCAAGCAATTACACAGACATTCTTTTGGTTCCTGAGATACATTAAACTTCTCTCACTCTTTTGTCTGGACCCTGGAGGAGCAATCAACGTTTTTTGTCCCTGGTAAAGTTCCCTTTACCAGTTACCTCATATCACCTCAAGATCTCTTTTGGAGTATAATTATTCGTCCTTGTGGCATTCATAGTGTGTGTGTGTCTTGGATCTGAACACTCACCCCCTGCTTGCATGTAGGGTTACTCTGCTTACAGAAATGCTGGTTCGTTTCTCCCTCTACAGCGCTGCTTTCATTGGACATCGCTCTTCTAGACTGGTAAATATCACCCAAAACCTAATTCTATCTCCCACTCCTCCATCCTCTACTTTCCTTAGCTCTTGTATGAATTGTGTGTGTGTGTGTATAGTGCATGCTTGGAATTATTTTATAATAAAACCCCATCCTATTTGAATAAATGCCTCTTTATTGAGAGTTTCCCAAGGGACTTATTCCTGTATACAAAGGTTTAAAAGATTCCTAAGTTACCCCTGCCTCTTGCAAAGCTCTGTCTCTAATTCTTCTAATTAAATTGGAGACAATCTAATTCAGGCAACGTTGCATCTACATGAAAAGGGGATTCCAAAGTATGACTACAGCGATTGACTGGAGATTCACTGCTTCAAGAGGCATTGACTGCATTTCATAATACTGACCCCAGATTTCCCCCCAAAAATATACGTTATAAAGATTTATATTGTTTGCAATATTGTACCAGTCCATTCAGTATATTTGCCTTCAGTTAACATATTTTGCTCAATAAGTCAGATATTTTGAACCTGGTGTGTATGTTTCCTACTGACTCCCCACCCCACCCCAAAATCGGCCAGGACTCATCCCCTGACAAGTAAAAACCTGTCCTTGGTCACCCACTGATCAAGCATTTAAAAAAATTATGAGTTCTCAGTTCTCAAGGGCAGGTTTTGACTTTATACTGCAGTCAGTATAGTCCATGCCAACGAATGACAAAATAATGATGCGTGCAAAAGCAGGTGGAGTTATGCATGTTGAATAACCCCTCCCACTTTCAACAGAAGCTCTATGTGCATGGATATAAAAAATGAAATTTGGGCAGACTTACAGATGTCATACTGAAGCCCCGCTTGAAGTATTTATTGAGAACTTTGTCCTCAACCTTTGCACAGTCTCTAACTGCAGCTAATCAAAGTATCGCAACCCCAATCTTTGCTCAGTAGCAGCAATGTGCTTTTCTGGCCCTTAAAGACAGAACTAGAACAAAGTGAGGCAACATGAAGTAAAGTCATTCTTTGGAATTACTTTATTTATTTATTTATTTATTTATTACGCAAGATTCGGACAAGCAACTCTGAGCCTCTTGCGCACTGTTTGTGCCACATAGACAGACGAGTATTACTTAATTTATTTTCAAGTTGCCCTTCCACATATTAAAGAGTCCAGGGCAATGTACAGATGTCTACAATTCAGCAAGGGTGAAGTATGTTTCAGTCCTGCTGATATCAAAAAAACAAAACCGTGTTGTCAAAATGCCAGAGACCTCTACAAGATTGATGACTACGAGGATCAAACTCATTGAAAGAGTTGGCGATTTGGGATCCAGCCATCCAACAAATTTTTTTTTAAAGATCAAATCAGAGGTGGGTCTGGGGAAATCAGGTTGATCAAGCAGTCTGGGGAAAGGGGCATTTCATTACTCCCACACACATTTTTCTTGACCTAAAATCATCCCTCCTGAAACTAATTGCTCCATGGAGGAAAAAAAACCCAAACACGTCCTTTCCTTCCTTAGGGCGAACAACAGTTTTAAAAGGAACAATTAAGAGCAATAAAAATGGTGTATTTTGGGGGGAAGGATTAAACGGTCCCTCTCCCATTGCCAGTTACAAGACCTGGTTCACTCACTCACCCACCCTCCATCTGGCATGGTGACCTTTAAAAAAACAAATGCAAAAACAAGAAGAGTTCAATCAAACCGGCTTATAATCACCTTCCCTTCCCCTCCCCACAACAGACACCCTGTGAGGTAGGTGGGGCTGAGAGAGTGCAACTAGCCCAAGATCACCCAGCTGGCTTCATGTGTAGGAGTGGGGAAACAAATCCAGTTCACCAGATTAGCGTCCACAGCTCATGTGGAGGAGTGGGGAATCAAACCCAGTTCTCCAGATCAGAGCCAAACATGGCCTTCCCGCAGTCTTGCCTCTCTCAACCTCAAGATATAACAAAAAGATGGTCTGCGTTCTTTATGGCTTTAATAATTTAGGGTGTCAGCCATTTCAAAAGAGCAGCAGCCTCCACAACTAAACTATTAAGGAGCTCATAAATCTCCTTGTATCAGTCCTGTACCACACTGTTGGACTGCCGACGAAATAAGCAACGTGCACCTAATCAGCCATTTTAAAACAGCTATTCTAGAGACAATTAACCATAGATGGAACATGGAAGTCAGAAGCAGAAAGCTCACTGGGGTTACTCATTTCCTGCATGATTAATTTCCAAGCACAGAAAGAGGAAGAGCAAAACAACACAGTGTAAGATTAACACCCCACCCCCCAAAAAAGGCTAATAGAACTTAGCAGGGGAACATATTAAGTCAATTGTTCAAGGGGTGAATTTTCCTGCCCACCATTTTCAATCTCCAGTGTGAAAGTAGTCGAAGACAACAACAGGGACAAGTTAGCAGCGCAAGATATGAACGAGAGAATAGAAATACTGAACTTCATCACGTTCAGCAGCTTTAGCAGCATAAGAGAGGTAATGAAGAAAATTCCAAATGGAGAAAAGTTTAGCAAATTGATTTTTTTTAATGTGGGGAAGTTGGCAAAGCTCCCTCGTAGCTCAACCAGGGGCTCCTCAGGGAAGAATACAAAGATGCATTCCCCATCTCAACTGCCGAATCACAAATATAGCCCTCAGAGAGAAAAGTGCATGGCAGCACAACCATGACCTCCATCACCAACCCCAGAAAAGTACACATATTTTCTTCTCAGCAAGGCGTATTTCCCATCTATATTCAGCAGGGGACAGAATATAGCATTATTTTCATTTGCCGAAAGACTCGTCGTAGGATTACGAAAAAGGAGAACATATGTCTGGGGTGCACTTTGCAAGATTCACATGGCTAGTCCCTTAGGCACGAAGTGAATTGCACACCACACACGCACACTCTAAATGATCCCTGTATCAGTAAGAACAAAGTTAGATATGGCATACTGGTGTAGCCTCCACATGTTAGAAAAGTAATGCCTGATACCAAGAAGATCAAGAGAACAGCTCGGTTAACACCACATCCTCCTTTCCTTTTTCCTTTGCCCCTGGAATATCTTCAGCGGCACACACTGTGAACTGATGATGCCAAACACGAGATTCATAGGTCTTGTTCACCTAGTGCATCACCTTCGGTAGGGAAGGACTACCTACCACGTGAAGAAGGCCACTGGCCACGTGACAAACATGCCTATAACCATAGGCCTGCAGAATACCAGGATTGCACCAGAGAATACTTTTTTACATATGCCACACAGCACCAAGTAAGTGACAAATGTCTTAAGAGAAACAGTACCTTTTCTTTTAAGATATACTTGCACTGGTAGAGGAACATCAAAGGCTGAAGTGTCCCACACTGTTTATTGATTAGGAGGGAGAGCTAAAATAGCATCTATGATGCCAACCACAGCTATCCCAGCGTATCCTAAGGCCAAGCTTATGCAGCTGCCTTGACACTGCTAAGCTCCTCAGAATTGCAGCCAATCAGGACCACAAAGTCCAGTAATAAGTGATTACCAAACTAGTAGGTGGGACTACAAGCTGATGGTCCACATGCGGACCCTGGGCTACGGCAGCTCACCCCCTGCTCTAGTCTCTGTATGGTTGCAGGTAAGTTTTTTCCTCCAGTGAAATAAAAAAGTAATGCGATCCTCTTTTTCATATTCTCAAGGTCACTGCCATAGGAATGCTGCACCATATGCTTTCCCAAAACACACAGATTGGTACCATCACTGCTACGCAGAAATGCTACAAATTAATTTCATTTTTTTTCACATGCAATTTCAGCAACAGGGCATATGAGTAAGATACCTCCTCCATCACAAGGATAAATAACCACAAAAATAAGAAATAACCACCAAAAATAACAAATAAGTCAAGGGTACAGGTGGTGGAGAGTAGAGAAAGAAGGCAGTTAAGATGCGCAGGCGGATGACAGAAGGGTTGAAATTCATGTCAGTATCAGGGTAAGTGATTTTCCAGCCCTATTCAGATGGAAAAGACACATTTCACTTCAATCATATTTCCATTCTACGTGCTGATGTCTGAATGTAAACTTTTAAAAATTTGTTCTTGGAAACATCTAAGACCTAGGGGCATAGTATCTTGGGCTACTGATTGACAACTGTCACAATGAGAAAGAGAGATGACTGGTGCTGTTGGCCACGGTAGGATTTGGAGATAAAAAATAATGGTAGGTCAATGGGGAAAAGGAGCTCTCTGTAAAGCAGTTTTGGAAAAAGCCAGCTTCTTTTAGAAGACAGCAGTTTTTAAAAAAGCAATGGAAAAAGCAGCAGAGAGGGAAACTGACAAACTCTGAGTGAACAGGAAATCTCTGCCATATTCTTTCAAACAACCTGGCAAAAGGAGCTTATGCACCATCTCAGGCACCAATATTTAAATAAGCAGAGCACTTTGCTACTTTAAAGGCGCCAATCATCTTGAAGCGGCATAACTAGACTGTATGTAATGACCTTTAAGGGTTGCAACAAAATTCCTCCATAGAAATAGAATAGTTATAGCTATCCGCAAGGTCCTAAGAACGGCAACCCATGGTCTGCAATGTGATCGAAAAACTCCCCCATCTTTGATTACAAACATCAATGATTTTAAATAAAATTACATCTTGGTTCTCGTAGGTTATCCGGGCTGTGTAACCGTGGTCTTGGTATTTTCTTTCCTGACGTTTCGCCAGCAGCTGTGGCTGGCATCTTCAGAGGAGTAACACTGTGTTAGTGTGTCAGTGTTACTCCTCTGAAGATGCCGGACACAGCTGCTGGCAAAACGTCAGGAAAGAAAATACCAAGACCACGGTTACACAGCCCGGATAACCTACAAGAACCAATGAACTCTGACCGTGAAAGCCTTCGACAAAATTACATCTATTTAGTGACACATTAAAAAAATGGCTGACGTATAAACACATGAAACTACCTTAGAGCAGAGGTCCCCAACGACAGAGATAAATGTAAAGTTCTGCATTTAGGTAGGAAAAATCAAATGCATAATTATAGGATGGGGGAGACGTCTTGGCAGTAGTATGTGCGAAAAGGATCTAGTGGTCTTAGTAGACCATACACTGAAGGTGCTTTTAACCAGAAACTGATTCTACATGCAAGGCATGGGCTTGGTCACTGAGCTATAATTAGGGTTGCCAGGTCCCTCTTCACCACCAACGGGAGGTTTTGGGGGCGGAGCCTGAGGAGGGCAGGGTTTGGGGAAGGACTTCAATGCCATAGAGTCCAATTGCCAAAGCAACCATTTTCTCCAGGAGAACTGATCTCTATCGGCTGGAGATCAGTTGTAATAGCAGATCTCCAGCTAGTACCTGGCGGTTGGTAACCCTAGCTATGATCCCTCCCAGATTTTTTTAAAAGGTAAAGACTTGTTGACCTTTGGCATGGGGGAAGGTAAGTTCTGCATGCCTATACTCCGTCCCCCAAGTGCGCGATGTACAAAGACTGACCCACTCCACCAAGGGAGGATATCACATTTCCTAATTTAAAAAATTGTTTCCCGTTTAGACATTTAAAAGCGTTGAAGCATTCCTCCAATGGTTCAGCAAGACTCAAAAACACAGAGTTGAGGTTTGCTCCCCTCCCGCTGAAAACAACTGGAGAGATGGTGTACATCCTATCAAGAAGCTGGGCTTCAGAGAAATAACTTCTCCTTCAAAATACAAACCACACAGTGAGGAAACCATCATAATGGTAGCAACTTTAAAGAAGCTGTCTGCGATGATAAGAAGGGGATGCCTTTCCTGTCAGCAAGAAGAAAACAAGATGAAATCACCGTTGTAATTTTTAGCAGTGAACAACAACAGGAGCCTTTGACAGGGCACTTTGACAGGGCAAGTCTCCCTCTCTGTCAACTATACAGAACTTGCCCTGTTAAATTAGTAAATATATATGCAATGGTATCTAAAAAGGTAAAGGTCCCCTGTGCAAGAACCGGGGTCATTCCTGACCCATGGGGTGATGCCACGTCCCGATTTTTCCTAGGCAGACTTTGTTTACAGGGTGGTTTGCCAGTGCCTTCCCCAGTCATCTTCCCTTTAACCCCAGCAAGCTGGGTACTCATTTTACCGACCTTGGAAGGATGGAAGGCTGAGTCAACCTTGAGCCGGCTGCCTGAAACCAACTTCCGTTGGGATCGAACTCAAGTAGTGAGCAGAGCTTGGACTGCAGTACTGCAGCTTACCACTCTGCGCCACGGGGCTCTTAATGGTATCTAGTGTCCCACTATTAAGCGATTCACTAGCCACCTGTGAATGAAACTCTGAGGTAAAGCCTAACTGTGTCCACTCATAAAATGGAGCTTTCCCATTTCCTTTTCCCCATCTTTCCTCCCTCATAAAAGCTGCTTTGGAGGGTTGGAGGATGCCCAGGAATACTGTGGGGAGGTGCAGCCAGAGAAGGACGCCAGTGGGGAACGCAGACCTGTCTCATAAGTGGAAATACCTTCTGCTCATACAAGCAGCTCTTCGGCTTCAGTTCCCTATGCTAAAACTTGTACTCGGTGTCTCAACATTTATCTTCTTCATGCAATCCTTTGCTTGCATAGGTATTATTTTTAAAAGCCTCGTTCTAACTTGGAACTAGCAGCTTGCGGAATGTTTTGCCAAAGCGGTCATAACATCTAATTATTGGATGCTGAGGACACAAATACAAATCTTTCAAGAGTTCTCTGCCAGCCTTCTGGAATGCGGAAGGAGATTCAATTGATATGATTTTTAAGAAGCTGCTGTTGTACAACGCTTTATCATTATCACTAGCTGTTCTTTTTATCAGGACCTTCAGTGGTGTGTTGCTGATGTCCATAAAACAGAAGAAATTGGATTTTAGTTATGTTAAAGAGCGGTATGAACATTAGTTTGGGGCCGGAGAAATTAGGGTTCAGATCCGTCCCGGCCATGATGCTCACTGCATGACTTTGGGCCATTTACTCGCTGCCGAACCTATCTCGCAGGGTTGTTGGAACGACAAAGGGGGGACCATGCCTGCTACTTCTTGGAGGGAGAGTAGGCTCAAAATGTTTAGAGAGTTTTAAATTTTAAAATGTATATCCCATCTCTAAGCCATATGGCTGTAAGCTGCCTGTAGGATCGGCCATAATCTTATGGGTATCTAGAAGTTTTAAAGTTGCAGGTCACATTCAGATATAACAGCAGGCTCGTTTGTTCGTGACAGGCACAAATTGTTGGAGTGAACAACTCTGCATGCCTGGACATTTTGGTGCGTGTGTGTGCGCTACATCACTCTTAAGAGTGTATAAGTGTTATCTCCTTGAATGGAATGTAATCTTTCTTTATCTTAACCTGGGAGCTGCCCTGTGACCCCTGCTCTCTCTCTCTGTCCACTGTTCTTCCCATTCTCCACATGGCTTTTCATGGAGTTACACATCTCTACAGGTCTTTCCTGTAGAAACAATGCCTCATACTTCTATACATGATGCCGGATCAGCTGGCCACTTGTGACAGGGAAAGTAATCTTTAGATTAGGCTTCTCTCTCTTCCTTTCAAATGCAGCCTGAACGTGAACAGAGTCTCCTTGATTAAATGTAAGTTTTACTTTTCCCAATATACTTCTTGGGAGATTTATATACCGCACTCAATATAACGCTTCTATGACTAGGCAAACTCTGCTATATTAACCAACTATCCCAATAAAAATCTGGTGAGTTGCATGGCTTGCCTGCTCCCTCCCTCCTTCTTGTGAGCAAGCTGTGCTTGAAAGTTTCCTGGTTTGAAAATCGAATTGCAGTTTGCTGCGAGATCCGAATGCAGGCACCTGAGCAAACTTCCTCACCGCAATCAGGATGCTCCCCATAGTTTAATCCCAGTTCAGAATGTATTGGTGGAGAAGAAACTACGCTCATGTGTGTCATGGCAAGCTGGAGTTTTATCAAAGGCTTCTCTAAACCAAGAAGCTTTCAGTCACAAACTGCGCTGAAGGAGAGGAGAGAATAAGTATGCAAATAAGCTCTGTTCTTGCCTATCATGGCACCTGGATACAACATACATGGCTCTGGTCAAGTGTTTCAGTGCCAGGTCTAGAATCGATATAAAGCTTTACAAAACAACATCATCACCACATACACATATACCCTCAAACAGGGTAGGAGAATTCTGATAGCTAAAAAAGAAAGATGTTGAAATAATATAGGTAGGGCTTGCATTTATGAATACCTACTAAAATATTCAAAAGATGTGGGTCTTAACATGGTTTTCATTTGGTGAATATGTTGGAATAGATCCCTAGTACATTTCGACCATGCGAGAAAGATGCCTTAGAAAAAACCCCAACACAATGAGCTCAGAGAGCCTACTGATGTTTAATGCAGTGCAAAATTAGCATTTGGCTGGGCTGTTAAAATACAGACAGTGCATGCAGAGCATTGGTAAAATAATGTGACTACCTATCTGCATGCACAATTAAAACTCCTGCAGATACAGTCGTGTGGGAACTTGCTTAAGAGCAGACTGTGCTCTTCTCGATGATCACCAGGAGGACACTTTGCTCTCCTGCAGAACCGACTCCTGCTGCTTGGGTAGGTGAACCAAAACAGATCAAATAGCCTCCCCAGACACGTTCAAACTGTGACCTTGTATGGGGGGGGGGTATGGGATGTCAGACTAAAGTGCAAATGCCTACATCACGTGCAAATACACAGTAGGCACTTTTGGCTTTCCACAAGTACCAGTTTTGCTATATGGCACAGGATAAAAAGGTAAAGTTCCCCTGCACAAGCACCGAGTCATTCCTGACCCATGGGGTGACGTCACGTCCCGACATTTACTAGGCAGACTTTGTTTACGGGGTGGTTTGCCAGTGCCTTCCCCAATCATCTTCCCTTTACCCCCAGCAAGCTGGGTACTCATTTTACCGACCTCGGAAGGATGGAAGGCTGAGTCATCCTTGAGCTGGCTACCTGAAACCGACTTCCATTGGGATCAAACTCAGGTTGTGAGCAGAGCTTTTGACTGCAGTACTACAGATTACCACTCTGCGCCACGGGGCTCTTCTATAGGTAAAATTAAAATCCCCAGAATGCTAAAAGAGGTCTGCAAAACAATGCAGGGCTGAAAAATTGCAAAGAGAATGCCTACAGCTCTCTTTAGAAACAGCTGTGTGTCAACAAAGAGGGAGGACTCTTTTCTTAAGCAATGGCAGAGCTTGCATATTTTGCCCCAGTCTGTGCAGGGGACGGGGATGGGACAGGGACATGACTATATGCAGTGGCCCCAGATTGCAAAAGGAAGATCCACATTCTTATCTGCGTCAAAGAAACACTAATCTCTATCCACAACATTCAGGTATTATGTAGTTAGCACTGGACACTATGCAAAGATACAATGGACAATGATGTTGTATACTGCCCTGAGGTTCTTGGAGGAAACATGGGGTTACTAAATAAATGAACACACACACAAGGTAGATCTCTAGATCTAGCCCTTCTCCATATATCCAACTTAGCAGGATCCTTTTTTCATTTATGTAGAAGAAGCAGAGCTTCTGCCACATGCTGAGAACAAATGTGTATCTCTGGCAAAGGGCAGGCCTATGTTGTAGTCAACATCAATAGTCCTGTTCCATGCACCAGTAATATTTGAAATTCAATGGGTGACCAGAGAAGACGAGGATTTTTTGGTGGTGGCACCTCAACCATACAATACCTCCTTGCGGTTATTTGGCTGGCATCATGTGCATGTCATTTCCAGTACTACCAACTGAAGGTACATCTGTTTACTTGGGGCCTTTGTTGATAGTATTATATTTAGTTTATTAAACAACTGCTAGATTCTGCCTTGCTAATGTCTAACCATCTTTAAATTTTTATGTCTTTTAATATTTAGTCCTCACTGATCTGATTTTCTGCTAATGATGATTAGTTTACTCTAGTTCTTTTTAATCGTGCTTTTGCTTATCGGTTATAAATTTGAGTTTTTGCTTCCATAAATAATGCTATAAACAATGTTTTGATGGTACCGAAAAATTGTTATTGCTGCTATACTATTTCAGCACAGAGGTTATTTTTATTACTGCTGTATTAATTTAGTTTAATGCTGGCTTAAAAATTGTTTTATAGCGTTTTGATTGTGCACACACTGCTTTGAACACCTTTTCGTGGAGAGGGCAGGACAATTCTTGAATTGCTTGTGTAGTCATTGATGACGGCCTCATCCCAAGAAGGTTAACTCAGAAAGTCCTTCTGAATTCTGTAAGACTTACTTCATTGGAGGCTCAAAGCTTAAGTTCAGGTCGTACCACCACATTCTGTAGAAATCTCATATATGGGAAACTCCACAAACATTAGCCTGGACCCAGCAGCCTATCTCTGTTACTTAGAGATAAACAAATATAGGAGGGCTTTTACCTTGGCTAGGTGCGCAGCCTTACCCTCTGTTATGTTAGAGGGGAAATTTAAGAAGATACCCAGGGCGGAGAGACTGTGCCCCTGTAAATCCAGGGATTTAGAAACCACTGAACATGTTCTCCTGAATTGTAACTTTTACACAATACCTCGTTCTAAGTTTATTGAGCCCCTCATACTGAGAATGGGACCTGACAGGGAAAGAGAAAAGATTGAAAAGCTCCTACAAGGAGATAATCCTTCAATCACCTCTCAGGTAGCAAAATTTTGTACGGCAGCAATTAAAATTCGTTGCCACAGAGTAGTCTTAGTCCAAATGGCAGATGTAACTTGGATGTTATTTTACTAATATTTATTTTTTAAAGTGATTTAAGACTCGGACTGTAAACCTTTGTCTGTAAGACTATTTTAGTCCATGTATTTTGTTTTATCTGGCCAAGGGCCGTAAATAAAGCCTGGACCCCAGCTGGGGGATGGCTGGGGTGGGGGGAAGGAGGGAAGAACTGCAAGTGAAAAACAGACAGCAAGGAAAAGGTTAAGCATCCCCTCCTCTCATTTTGCTGAAGGCAATGGATGGTCCTGAAGGGTTACCAACCTCCAAGCGGGGTCTACAGATCTTCCAGAAATACAACTTATCCTCAGACAACAGAGATAATTTTCCCATAAAGAAAACAGCTGCTTTGGTGGGTGGACTCTGTGGCATTATATCATGTTGCGCTCACTTCCTTCCCTAAACCCTGCCTTCTCTATGCTCCACCCCCGTATCTTCAGGAATTTCCCAGCCAAGAGCTGGCAACCCTTTGGTCCCGGAATGTGTAGTTTTGCCCCGAGACACCACAGGAAGTCTATTAAACGGTACGACCTTTACACAAAGCCCAGAGTAAATATTCGGAGTGAAAATCCTCTGTTTAACTCAACTCATGTGTTCATGCTAGAACTATTGAAATATGGTATAACAACAGCTACACTTAAAAAAAAATTATTCAGAGTTCATCCAAACATGAAGGATAACTGTTATGAAAAAAATGCATAAGAGAACTATCAACCAAGTGGTGAATCTGCTTCTAGCAGCTTATGAAAGATTTTGAGTGTCAAGCTGTGTCCTCAGCTGACCCTAAAGTTTTTGCAGACTTTTGGCAGGAAGGGCATTATCCAAGTTTCAGTACTCAATTAAAAAAATATATATAAATACTAAATGGGAGAAGTAAAGGAGTCAAATTTCACCTTCAGTGTCCATCTCTCGACAGGAGTTCTGGAAATACATATAACTGAAACACATTTTTTTTCCATTTTGGATACATTTCCCCCCCACCTGCAACAACAGGCAATGAGACATTCAAGTCTTATTCTCAGCAATGTTAAAAAGCTTTGTGGCAGCAAAAAACATTTTCCTGTGAGTTTTCACATCTAAAAATGTTGGATTTGCCTCTTTTCCCTCTCCCTCACTTACTAAAACTTCCACCTAAGCAATATGTGTTGGGGAGTTTTTTAAAATAGATTTAAAAGGTGGTGGTGGGGGAGAAAACAGTGATATAATTGGAATGCAGTTGATTGTTATTTCCAAAACTAGGTAGATTTACCATACCCTTTAAAGTAAACACCTGACCAAACCATCTCAACAAATACTAGGAGAATTTGGGAGAAATCCTAAGCAGGTCTACTCAAAAGTAAGTCTAATTTTATTCAATGGAGCTTACTCCCAAGAAAACTTTTGTAGGATTGAAGCCTTCAATTTTTTTTAAAGGGGGGGAAGGGCGTGTTCTAAGCAAAGATTTGTGTTAAAAACAGAGAAAACGTAATTTAACGAGACACTTTAGAGTGGAAAATCAGCTGTAAGCCTCCAATACATGGCTTCCTAACACAGGAGTGGACCAATGTAACACTCAATATTCTCTTATGGAGAGTTCTATGAATGAAGCTGTCTCAGTGAAGAGCCTGGGAACAGCTTCTAGGACCAAAAGATCATAGTTCCTCCTCCACACACACATATGTGTGGTGAAGTGATGTGTGTTTTCTAAAATATACATTGTCACTTTTATTTTTTTTTAAATAATGTTTTGCACATGGAATGGTTAGCAGCTAGGGCGATCAGCAGACAAATGCCAAACACAAAAGTCATGTTATGCTTTAGCTTATCCTAATAAAGGGCATCACAGAACAACATGCAAACTTTCAAGTTCTCCGGAACTCTTCCTCAGGCTGCATCCAGTACCACCCAGGACTGTATCTTCCAATAGTACATTCTTTTTTCCATTTGTAAGACTATAACTTCACATCTGGGCTTTGCCACAAGTGCTTAAAACAGCTTATTTCTCTCTCTCTGCCCCCCATCTTTTCCTTTCATCCACTCTGATGAAAGAGTTTCTAGGGAACCTGAAAGCTTTCACACTATTTGAAATTTCTGTTGGTCCTAATAAAAGGCATGGCATGACTTTTATTTTCTTGTTTGGTATTTGAACAAGCAATTTATGGACGGTTTTGCTCCAATTCTTCTCTTTCTAGGTCCAGGGCTGATTATCTGGCCACGCCTCCGCCTTGTTTAGAGCATTTAGACAAGGATCTGGGAAATCCAAGTTCAAATCCCTACTCTGCCGTGAAAGCATTTTAGGTGTCCCTGGGCAAGTCACACACTTACCCTAACTTGCCTCGCAGGGTTGTTGTGAGAATAAAATGGAGGAGGGGAGGAAGATGGAAACCGCTTTGGGTCTCCCCTGACGAGAAAGGCAGGGTAGCAATGAATAAGTAAATAAAATTATTCCTAAGGGTAGCGCATGAGGATTTGTTCTCTCCTGGCCATTGGCACCATAGGTATCAACAAGCATCAGTCTCTTGGACCTGTGCCTTCGGTGATACCCTGACGTACAACCAGAAGGGCTCAGCTCAAAATGGGTGCTGGAAGCTTCAAAGGAAGCAAGGGGTTTACCTTGCTTGTGGCAATAAGGCAGGTTGAACAGATTCCCTCCTCCCCAAAAAGTAGGCTCTCTGTTGTTATGGTGACAATCATCCCTTTCACAATAAGGATAAAAAAACCATAATCAACGTTTTTTTTCAATCTGGCAGGTCTATATGACTTGTGCAGAAACTTGCTCACCCATCAAGGACAATAGAACAAGCCCTGTTTAGATACGCTAGGGTGGTCAGGTTGGTGGATAGCGGAAAAACAAAGCCTTTCTGTATTAAGACCCACCCCATACCCTTTATTAAGGCCCACCTTACTACCGGAGCAATGCTGCAGTAGAGCTTTCCTGTAAACAGCAGAAAGACGTTTTAAAGATCTTTAAGGGTTCCCAAGTTGCTTAGTTAGTGAGTATTACCCGTTTATGGGATATTTTGGATTTTATAGGGCTTGACTGATTTTGTGTGACTTTTGGCAAGTGTTTTAGTCATTTAATCCCAAACTGTGTGTCAGGCCACCTTAGTATTACAAGACATACGCCAAAGGCTCCTTTGAGCCCCCTAAGTTCATACCCCACAGAGCTTTTGACTCTACAAGAGGTATGACTCTGTTCAGCCAGCCTCCACAGTGGTGACTCACACTAACCTTCCACAAACAACATTATGAGCACTGAAATCAACATGTGTAAAGGGAACACAAAAGAACCCCCCCCACACACACACACACAAAATCTGGCTTATGAGCATGGAGTCTATGTGCACACAAAGTGTACGGACAGAGACACTGTGATCAGAAATGCTGCTATTTCAAACCAGCAGTCTGGCAACCAGCAGCAGACGGGGTGGGGGGGAGACATGGGGAGACATAGCCATCAGCAATCGCATGACATCACTTCTGGGCCTCTCTAGGAATCTCTGGAAAGTTTCTGGCAATTCCTAGAGTGATGTAATTTCCAGGTTTTCCCCGGAAGTTATGTTACACCATTGGGCACCAGCATGGTGTAGTGGTTAAAAGGGGTGGACTCTAATCTGGAGAACCGGGTTCGATTCCTCACTCCTCCACATGAAGCCTGCTGGGTGACCTTAAGCTAGTCACATTTCTCTCAGAACTCTCCCAGTCCACGCAGAAGCAGGCAATGGCAAACCAGGCTAGCCTGATCTTTTCAGATCTCAGAAGCTAAGCAGGGTCAACCCTGGCAAGTATTTGGATGGGAGACCTCCAAGGAATACCAGGGTCATGACACAGAGGTAGGCAATGGCAAACCACCTCTGAACATCTCTTGCCTACAAGGTTATCATAAATCAGCTGTGACTTGACGACACACAAACACGTTACACCATAGGCCCAATATTTAAACACATGAAGTTGCCTTATACTGAATCAAACCCTTGGTCCATCAAAGTCAGTATTGTCTACTCAGACCAGCAGCGGCTCTCCAGGGCCTCAGGCAGGGGTCTTTCACATTACCTACTTGCTTAGTCCCTTTAACTGGAGATGCCAGGGACTGAACCTGGGACCTTCTGCATGCCAAGCAGATGCTCTACCACTGAGCCACAGCCACAAAATTTCCCACACTACAGCTCCGAGCAGAAGCAGGAAATGAGAGGCAGGGTCAGAGGATCCCCCTGAGTCTGTGGGAGACCGGCAACTCTAGGGAGAGATCCTACGCCTGTAGCCTCCATGCTTATGAGCTGGCAAGCGCATGGAGGTGGGAGTCAGCGATGCTGCTGCTTCTGCTTGCTCCCGTCTCCCCTACACATGTGTTGATTTCATCACATGTCACACCTGTAGGGGGCTGCTCTCTGCACTGATGTGATCCTATCCATTGCCGGTGCAGAGAAACAGGAAGATTTCTTGCCCGTTGGGGGTGGCATGCCTAAAAACAGCAAACAGGTGCAGGCAAATGACCATCATCATAATGGCGATAAGAGTCAGTTTAGCACCATACGAGAACAAGGGAAATAACGGTTAACAACAACTACTGCCATTGTGAATTATCTTCGCATCGTCTTTGTTATCTTCACATTTTACATAATTACAGTTTACTTCCTTTATTTTGCAGCCCCTTGATCCCGCTGTTTAGAACTTCTACCTTCATTACCTTCTCTCCTTCCCACCCCCCTCCTAGAGGATCAAAAAACCCACTACAGGCATCAGAAAAAGCGAGTGGATTCCAGTCCACAAAAGCTTATGCTTGTTATGTTAAGATACTTGATATCTGTGGTGATTAAGAAATACATCAACTCTGTTAAAAGTTCTGGTTAACCTGGTTATACCTACTCCTAAATTTTAATTCGGCAACTGCTCACTATATAGGGTTGCCAACCTCAAGGGGGTGGCTGGAGATCTCCTGCTATTACAACTGATCTCCAGCCAATAGAGATCTGTTCACCTGGAGAAAATGGCCACTTTGGCAATTGGACTCTATGGTTTTGAAGACCCTCCCCTCTTCAAAGCCCACCCTCTTCAGGCTCCACCCCCAAAAGGCATTTCCCAACCCTATCACTGAGGTCTCTCCTAGAAGTTACTTTGCTGAAGAATGGTGGCCGTTCACGTTGCTCTGAAACGTTCTGCTCACAATGTTCCCCTCCCCTTTGTGTGTATGTACAGACTATCTATTGACTACAGATTCACTTCACACATCTGAAGCCTATGAAAACTTTTGCAAGTTTTCAAAGGTGCCCCAAAGTCTCCTTGTTATTATTATTATTATTTGTTACAATGGACTAACCCAGTACCTTTGGGGGTGTAAAAGACAAGAGTGCCTCCAATTTCAATTCAGAAAATAGAAAGACATACCTTTGCTATCTGACGTTTTTGGCAAGTCTGGCTTAGTGCCTTGCAAAATAAGTTATACAGAAATATTTTAATAAGAACAACCGTTTAACCTGTTTCCTGTTTAACTTAAGCACCTGCTAAAACCACAAGCACACTATATCGAAAGGTCTCCCTTCCCTACAGAGTTTTAAAAGTTTTATTTAAAGCGTCAGAGAATCCGCTTGCTCTTGTTATACGGCTGTGCGATGCTGCCAGTAGGGATAAATATTTTGCCTGTACCAGGAAAGGAAGAAACGGTTTAAGTTTTGTCTCTGCATACTTTATTGAGGTTCAGCCCTCAATAAATGGAAAGTTGATTTTCCAAAGATCTTGGAAAAAGCCCTCTCCTGCCAGTATAAAACAAAGTCAATTGGAGTTTCTGATTCTCTGTAAGCCTTGTGCCCGTACATCTGTGCAAGGTTTGTGTATTCAGTTTCAGATTTATTTGCTCAGGACAATATTTCATAAGCAGGGCAATCTCAAGATTAGTGCCATTGTTTGGTTTGCATATTATCCATCATCACTATTAGTTATGCATTACATGGCAGAGATTTCTGAACTCCTGTAGACTGATGGGGAGGGGCCCTACAAAAATTTGGAAAACATGTTGCTATAGTTTGCAGACAGCTGAGAAAATGAATGGGTAATAAATGTACACAGAACAAGTCAAAATTTGAGCCAAGGATTTATGAGATTTCCATTATCTAACTCCATACAGAAACTCCTTTTGAAGGGGACACTACATTTTTGTAGCAAAAACCTCTCAGAGATCAGCAAAAGCAAGAAAGAGAAGGCAGAAGGAGATAAGATAGGTTTCCAATAAAGCAACTTAGAACTCTTTTTTAGGAAACGGTGTATGGTAAGGATCAAACTCATACAACAACGGATAAGTGGTTCTGGAGACTTCTGCTTGGCATGCAAAAGGTCCCAGGTTCAATCCCCGGCATCTCCAGTTAAAGGGACTAGGCAAGTAGGTGATGTGAAAGACCTCTGCCTGAGACCCTGGAGAGCTGCTGCCGGTCTGAGTAGACAATGCTGACTTGGATGGACAGAGGGTCTGATTCAGTATAAGGCAGCTTCATGTGTTCACATGTGTGTAGGGCTTGATCCAGCAAGAGAAGAAGAGTTGGTTTTTATATGCTGACTTTCTCTACCACTTAAAGAAGACTCAAACCAGTTTACAATCACCTTCCCTTCCCCTCCCCACAACAGACACCCTGTGAGGTAGGTGGGGCTGAGAGAGCTCTAAGAGAGCTGTGACTAGCCCAAAGTCACCCTGCTGGCTTCATGTGTAGGAGTAGGGAAACAAATCCAGTGCACCAGATTAGCGTCCGCCACTCATGTGGAGGAGTGGGGAAATCAAACCCGGTTGTCCAAATCAGAGTCAACCGCTCTAAACCATCACTCTAACCACTACACCACGCTGGCTCTCAAGAGCCAAGAGTGATCAGCATATTTTGTTTCTAGAAGTCTTTTACAAGTTGTTGAAATGTGATAAGAAACCATCGACCCACACAGTAGCCCCACATGGTGGAGAGAGCTGATAGTGGTGAACCGGGTTGGCTTCCCCACTCCTACACACAAAGCCAGCTGGGTGACCTTGGGCCAGTCAACAGTTCTCTTAGAGCTCTCTCAGCCTCACCTACCTCACAGGGTGTCTGTTGTGGGGAGGGGAAGGGAAAGTGATTGTAAACTGGCTTGATTCTTCCTTAAGTGGCAGAGAAAGTCGGCATATAAAAACTAATTCTTCCTCCTCTGCTCCTCCTCCTCTTCTTCTTCTTCTTCATCTTCATCTAAGTACAGGACTGCCACCTTGGTCTCCATTGAAGTGTGATTCTCTTCCCCCCCATTCAATTCAGTTTCTCTTTCATTTAGCCTGCATGATTTATCCATTCTTGTATGTTTACAGAATTATGTTGATGTATATTCTTGCTCTTCCTCCTCCTCTCAGCTCAGCAGGAAAATTAACTTCCCCACTTCCTGTCCCCCCCCAAAAAAATCAACTTACCCAGTATGCCTCTTACACAATCCTCATATTATCTCTCTCTTTGTCTCTGCCTCAGCACTTGGACTCCCCCACTTCCTCTTATTTAACTTCTCTCAGATTCTCTCATCAAGCAAAATTATTCACTTATATAAATACCTTATAAAACGGAGGATAGCATTTTCTGCTCTGTTTTTCTGCACACAAATAAAAAGGTTTTCTGTTCCTTTTGCAGTCCGTACAAGCTCCGATATGTAACATGCTAGAAGCCTACAGCCAAAAGAACCTCAATTCAATACATATGAAATTCAGCCCTCTTTCACACAACGCACTACTTCTTGGCCTTTGCTTCTTCTTTGGGGTGACAGCAGAAGCCACAGTTAAGTTCCTCTCCTACGCAACAGCCTGCCCACATATCATGCATCCCCTCCTGCTGTAAAATGGCTTCTGTACCACCTTGCTTATGAGCCTCTTTTCCATTTCAGTTCCCTGTCTCCTCTGCTGCTTGCTACTCCATCTACTCCTTCCTCATTCTCAGTCCGACTATTCTGTGTCCTCTGTTCAGCCACATGTTCCCTGGACATCCTGCTTCTTGGGACCACTTCCCAGTCTTCAGTCTGCCTAATAAGCTCTCGTGAGGGTCTGGAGGTTAGTTTTACATCCAGCCAAACCAACAGCTTTCTTTTCCCTCATAGAAGTTGGGCTGAATATATCCTAAGAGTGCTGTTCTCCATGAAGTTGGAATGTTTGCAAACATTCAGCACCATTTCACTAACTCAAACCAATCTGTATCGGACACCTTCACCACCAAGAGCAGCGCAATATAGCTATCTGTATTCTTCCTGCACGCGTTCAGCATTTTATAGGTCTGCAAGTCCCATGAAACAACTCACATAACTGTTACACTATACCTATCCGGGCTGCTGCGATTTCGTATCAGAGCAGAAAATTCTGATATGAATTTCTGGTTTTTTACGTATGCGAAAACTCTGATAGAGCGTGCCGGGCTTTTAAAGGGTGGTGGTATTAGTTTCTTCTACCAGTTTGGATAAAGCTATGAAAGCAGAGAGGGGATTAGTCAAGTTTTAATGCCAAGAAATGGATCTTCAATATTCTGAAGCCAAACAGTTTTCACATATGGGGTAGACCCCTATGCATTCCAATTCCTCAACAAACCAGTGTGTGTGTGTGTGTGTGTGTGTGTGTGTGTGTGTGTGTGTGTGTGTAAAGTGCCGTCAAGTCGCAGTCGATTTATGGCGACCCCTTTTTGGGGTTTTCATGGCAAGAGACCAACAGAGGTGGTTTGTCAGTGCCTTCCTCTGCACAGCAACCCTGGTATTCCTTGGTGGTCTCCCATCCAAATACTAACCAGGGCAGACCCTTATGCTTTTTATATTAGGTGCTGTGGAACACAGGCAGGATAATGCTAATGCAGTTGTCTTGCTTGTGGGCTTCCTAGAGACACCTAGTTGGCCACTGTGTGAACAGACTGCTGGATTTGATGGACCTTGGTCTGATCCAGCAGGGCCTTTCTTATGTTCTTATGACCCTGCTTAGCTTCTGAGATCTGACGAGATCAGGCTAGCCTGGGCCATCCAGGTGAGGGGCCAACAAACCAGACAACCATCCAATTCTAAAAGCTCTTTGTCGGTGCTTCAACTCCGACAGACTTATCACAGACTTGGAAGAGCCAACGTGGTGTAGTGGTTCAGAGCGGTGGACTTTAATCTGGAGAACTGAATTTGATCCCCCACTCCTCCACATGAAGCCAGCTGGGTGACCCTGGCCTAGTCACAGTTCTCTCAGAACTCTCTCAGCCTCACCTACCTTACAGGGTGTCTGTTGTGAGGAGAGGAAGGGAAGGCGATTGTAAGCTGGTTTGATTCTCCTTAAAGGTAGAAAAAATCAGCATATAAAAACCAACTTTTCTTCTTCTTTTGCAGATCTCCTTGGTACTAGTTTAGGCTACACCACTACATTTGCAGAAGAGCATGTGGGTTATTTAGAGTTCAGAATCCAAAGAAGCATGCATCTAGCCCTGTAAGTCCAAACAAGCTTTAAACATGCTCCCCTGAAATATCATCACTTCCTCCCTCCCCACCCCCACACACAGAGCATGGCAAACAGTGGAGGCACTGGTGTGGGTACACATGCATGCCCGCACCACTTCAAATAAAAAGAAATCAAACTTCACTGGTCATGCTGAACCCTTCTTGGGTCTCTAAGCTGTTGTTAAGAAATCTGGTCAGGATTCACTTGTACACTAGGGATGACGTTCTTTTGAATAAAAGGCAGCCCAGGAAAAGATGAAAGGGAAGGAGAAAGGGAAATATTAGATGCATGTTGGGGAACAAAGAACATCAGAGAGGGGAAAGAGAGAGGACTGAGAATGATCCAAAGAAATAACTCAATTTATTCTCTTACATTAGCCAGTCACTCTGACGGTGTAGGTGTTTACCTCCAGCACAGCACTGAGAATCGTTGCTAGCAATGCTTTCCTCGTGAATGAGTAAAGTTCTTCATCTTTTACACTGGGCAACGATAAAACATCACACCAAACTGGAAAGCTAATTCTACTGTAAAAGACCTGCATGCATATCTATTTTCTCCTAATGCACTTGGGTTCAGAAGCCCTGTGCAAACCACCGCTGTACCGTGCGAGTCTCACGCTACAGTCTTTCCACCTGAAAGTAACATCCTCATAAATGCACCAAGCTCATCCTGAGAAAAGATAAAAGAATTTCTGCAGAAGCACAGACCTGCCTTGTCTTCATCGGCAGGGGCTCTGTCAGCTCTGAAGTCCCTTTCACCTTAGAGGCTCGTTTCCTGAGAAAGCAGCATGTGACACCACACTTCCGCAAAGGCACCTTGGTAAACCCGCCACACTACTTTGCTTCACTTAGTCTGTGTGGGCGTGGGGGGAGTCTACACATTACGCTGCGTCCCACTTCTCTGCATAGTATCATCCACTACGGTTTGTGGACTGAGCCTCCTTTGGGTTCACTGGAGTAACATAGAAATAGTTTGTGGGTCGTTATATCAGGCATGGGGGGTGTACGTGAGATGCCAAACCCTTTTCCCCACGCTGCTGACTCGTACCACCATGCTGTCCCCTTGGCCAACGTTAAGACACAAAGAGGACCACACACACAAATGCATTCGTTTCTCCTATTCACTCCACCAGGGAAGCCCCTGAAGCTTCCCTACAGCAGAAAATGAACTTCTGCTCCTTCGTGCTGATTAGGCTAACCATCTAAAGATTTGCCTATTACGGTACAAGTACAACCACTGCTCCCTTGTGATTTGGAAACATCGCGTGTGGAGTGAGCTACAGGAAGTCTGAGAAGGCCAAAGCAACGGGCTCAGCAAGTTTTTCAAACGGGATCACTTCTACATCAAGAAGGTCCCTTGCCCATGGCTGACAAAGCAGAACCATTAATCCAGTTTTGGATATTTGAAAGAAAGAGCTTAGGCAGGGATGAAGTGTTGGAGTGAACGACTCAGCTTGCCTGAACAGTGGGGGCGCTACATCAGTCTAAGTGTGTATAAGTGTTAACTCCTTGAATTAGATGTCTCTCTCTTTGTTTTAATCTGGGAGCTGACCCCTGCTCTCTCTGTCTGTTCTTTCCATTCTCCAAATGGGTTTTCACAGAGCCCCACATCTCTACGGGTCTCTCCTGTAGAAACAATGTCTTCATACTTCCATATGCATGATGCTAGATTTAGCTGGCCACTTCTGATAGGGAAACTTTTCAGATTAGGCTTCTCTGTCTCTTTTCCACTGCAGCCTGAATGGGAACTGAATCTACTTGAATAAATTTAAGTTTTACTTTTTGCAATATACTTCTTGGGAGATTTATTTACTGCACTCAATATCGCACTTCTATGACGGGGCAAACATTGCTATATTTACCAAATATCCCAATATAAAGTAATTTTTTTCATGGCAGATGGAGGTAGAATGGAGATTCTCATTTTACTGTAGCCAATGCTATTCTTTTTGTGTTCAAAACTTGTGCAATAAGGGCCTCCAGTCCACCAGCATTGTCTTGGCAAACTGAATTTGCAATAATATCATCATTCAAAATCCCATCTGTAGGTAGTGCCGTGATTTACACACAAAGCCACCGAATTTCAAGAAGAATTACAAATCACCACGGAAATGTGAAACTAAGGGACCACATGACCCTTTAAAGATGGGCCCAGTATGACTACTGAGCACAGGTTTGCATTAACTAGTTTGTTTCTATTAACATGAAAGCTCTGTTCAGAACTCATCAGCGTGGGATTCCTGGCCTCGCCTTCTTTTTTTCAATGCTTTTTTGCAACCACACAAAATTGGTTGTCCCAATCTTTCCTAATAAAAATAAACAGAGAGAGAGGCAGGAGATGGAATGAAGGGATACATTGTCAATTAACTTCAGCTCTTGGTTCTTTGGTCCTATAGGTGTGCAAATTTTGCTTATGTTATTAGTACATATTTGTATGCAACCAGCTGTAGCTTGGGAAATTCTGGGGTATCTGGAGGGGGAGCTTGGGGGAGGTGGACTTTGGAGGAAGGGAGGGAGTTCTGTGTGGATATGATTCCACAGAGTCTACCTACTGAAGCTGCCATTTCCTCCAGGGGAACTGACCTCTGTTGTCCAGAGATCAGTTGTAATTCGGGGAGATCTCCAGGCCCCACTTGGCAACCAGCAACACTATATGCAACAATGCTTTTTGGAGGTTCCCACTGGTTTCAACTGGAACAGCAACACACTCCCGTTTCCTTTCCCTAACCATCCCTCACAGATTATTGTGCTATGGGTGCCTGCTGCCAAGGTGCTGGTTTGCAGTGGTCAGATAATCTCTCCCCAAACTCAGCACCCTCGACATCAACTCAGATGCCTCTGAGGCACCCCACCCCACCCCACTGCACCCTGGGAAGTTTAGTCATGAAGATGCCCGACGTGTTAATCTCAGCAGCTGCCCAAAGCACAGTAAATATAGTTAAAAGGGCGGACTGCTACCCCTACTTCTACAGGATAAGTTCCAGTTAACATGGCTAAAGACGGTCCTTAATAAAATGGCCTGCCTGGGCCTTTCTCCACCTACCCTGTTAGCCATGGGCATAGACCAAGCATCAAGTCTCTTGAAGCAAAGGGTGGAAGACATTGAACGCCAGACAGACCTTGAAAAATCACCATTTTTCCTAGTACCTGATAAATCTAGATACTTAGTCTCACCTGTGGCTTATTTTTATCATCTTGAATTATAGGAAGGCCTTTACCATTGCCAGATGCCAGGCCCTACCATCGGCTGTTTTAGAAGGGAAATATAAGAAGATCCCTAGACCAGAGAGGTTATGTCCATGTGGAACAGGGGACATTGAAACCATTGAACATGCACTGATATGTTGCCCATTCTATCACGAAGTTAGATCAAAGCTTATTTCCCCCCTACTTGGCAAATTCCCTGAAGAGTCAGTTGAGCTTTTGGCAAAGAAGCTCCTAATAGGAGAAGACGCACAGCTTACGCTCCAAACTGCCATGTTCTGCGCCGTTGCTATTAAAATACGCAGAACTTTATTAGAAAATGATTGTTAGAATATTTTACATTTTCATCAATTTTAAGATATAATTTTAACCAGGGGTTGCTTTTAGTGATCTTATACCTTTATGTGTATGGGCAGTATGTGATTCTGCGGTGCAAAACTATTGAGTCTAGAATTTTTGATGTGTTGGCACGTGATTGGTCAGTCGACCGTATTAATAAATTTACTTTACTAGTTAAAAAGGCGAAGGGGATGGCAGAAGGGAAAGTATTATTGACTCCCTGTAATCTACTTGAGCTCTGCCAGGCTTGAAATCAATGAATGGCATTAGTTAATTTCTTGTTTTTCCCATTCATTTCTATTATCCGTGGGACCTTTTCTTTTGAAAAATAGGAAATAGTGCATCCCTGGTTGGTCCTTACTCTAGAATGGCCAACTCCACCTTTGTAATTCTAAAGCAGTAAGGTGAGAGATTTCATTCATCTCCTCTCAATCACCATTTCCTTAATTCTAAAAGATATTTTGTAACCCAAATTAGTTTGGATTTAACACTTCCTTAGGACCCAACAAATGCATAGGGTTGCCAGCCTTCAGGCAGTAGCTGGAGATCTCCCATTATAATAACATCTCCAGCCAATAGAGATCAGTTCATCAGGAGAAAATAGCTGCTTTGGCATTTGGACTCGCATTGAAGTTCCTCCCCTCCACAAAACCTGCCCTCCTCAGGTGCCACCCCCCAAAAAAATCTCCAGGTATTTTCCAGCCCGTAGGTGGCAATCCTACAAATGCTACAGGAAGCACTACTCCAAAAGACTTGAAGAATCAGATCTGGGCAGGAATGCAGAGAAAACTGTCCGCAGAAGTTAGATGAGGTTTGTAACAGTCCATGTAATGACATAAAAATTTGCACACCTGCAGGACAAAAGGGATCCAGGCTAAAATTAACAGAGCAGGGGTCCCCCAATCTTTTTGACCCTGCAGGCACCTCTGGAATTCTGACACAGCATGGTGGGTGCAGCCACAAAGTGGCCACCACAAAATAGCTGCTGCAGGAGATGTAGCCAGCCATAAAATGGCTGCCAGAGCTTACCTTTACTCACACAGTGAAGACCCTCGTGCTTTGGTGACAGTTGCTTCATTCGTGTGCAGATCAAAGATCTGCACAGCCAATCAAATCACATGAAGCTGCCTTATACTGGATCAGACCCTTGGTCCATCAAAGTCAGTATTGCCTACTCAGACTGGCACTGGTTCTCCAGGGTCTTTCACGTCACCTACTTGCCCAGTCCCTTTAACTGGAGATGCGGGGGATTGAACCTGGGACCTTCTGCATGCCAAGCAAATGCTCTACCGCTGAGCCACGGCCCCTCCCCAATGGCCAATCAGAAAGTTTGCTGGGCAAAACTCCCACTTGGCCTTACACAGTTTCTAAAAACATATGACAAGTGCCAGGAAAGGTGTTGGCAGTTGCCATGGCATCCATAGGCACCACGTCGGGGACCCCAGGGACAGAGCATCCCTTCTCTCCCATCCAACTCCTGCCCCTCTATATTTATTTTTATGAGAAGCGTATTGAGCAGCCACTGTCTGTACTTGCAAAGAGAAGGGGAAATCCTAGGCTGATGAGTTCTGCATAAAAATTGTTAGTGATTAAACTTGGGACTTGGCCATGCAAATTTTGCACACTGGATTATACTTCCTTCCCTGCAACTCCGCCGGATGGGCACTTCTTCGTAAACCTCTGAGATATCTCATACAATCACATATATAAAAATGTGAGGAGATGTGGCCGTAGCAAAGCACATAAACGTCCGGACGCATCTTCCTTGGAAAGGTGTTCCCACATGCTGAGCATGCAAACGGCAGCTATTGACATTGGAAACCATTTTTGCCCATGTCGTTAAAAGCGATCTCTTTTGGTCAGCGAGAAAAAGGCTTTCTGCGGTAGACCCCCTGAGCATGAGAGAAGCTGGAGGGAAGTTGAAGAGTTCAAGAAGTTGCTTGATGTTTGCTCATAACACACTGCTTCATTGTCTTCACATTCAGCTCAAGCTTGATCTAATTTTAAAAAACTGAGTCAGAAAAAAACACCAGTGGCCTTTGCCGACAACAGCAGGCCTCTTCAAATCAGGCGTCAACGGACCCATTTACAGGGGGACAGATGGAACAGCTTTGCGCACTCAACTCCACACCAAAAACAGAGTTCTCAGACATTCCCCTCCACAGTGAAATGTATAAGAAATCCTACGCCAGCAGCATTGCAGGCAGGAACAGCTGAGAACTTCTATGCTGAAGGCAACGAGGAAGAGGAAGCACATTTGTCCTTCCTGTCCCTTCCCCACGTTCTACAGCATCCAAAGCTTGTCCTAGCTAGCTAGCAAAATGAGACATAGGGTTAGATTCTCAGACAGACGGTTAACTGGTTAACAAGAAGGTAACAAAGGAAGAGGTATTAAACTGCCCAGCGGAGGTTGCCAATGAATTCAGAACATCCACCATTTTGAAAGCTCTTGCATGTCTCCCTTTTCCCATCAGTAACCTCCCTGCCCTTTCATAACCCTTACCTGCACCTCTCCTCTACCCCCCAACTTCTTTGTAATGTGTCACTCTCTCAAAGGACCTGTGAAAGCAGCACTAATCCACTAAAAGAAAAAATAGGGAGTACATAGCATTCATCCTCCTAGAATGTCAACCTGATGCAAAATATTACCCAGAATAATACCCAGAATAGAAGCAGCCAATCGGATGAGGCAGTCTGAGAGTCCTACACTCTGAGAGCAAAGCATTCTAGAGACACGCAGTGTCAGGGTTGGAAGATATGAAGCGCAAACATAGCGGATAGCTAGAGCAACCATGACAGCATGGAACCCAATAGTGGTATTTATCATTAGGTGACCGCCGCAAGGGTGCAATGGACAACTCTAAACTTTCCTGGATGAGGCAAATTGTTTAGATCCCTTCCAGTCTGGTTTCAGGCCTGGTTATGGGGTTGAAACAACCTTGGTTACCCTAGTGGATGACTTGCACCAGGAGAAAGAGGCAGATTCTCCTGGACCTCTCGGCCGCTTTTGATACCATTGATTATGGTTCACTGCTGGACCGCCTATATCAGGGGTGGGGAACATCAGGCCTGAGGGCCATTTAAGGCCCTCGAAATCATTTGGTCTGGCCCTTCATGGGTCCTGGCAGATCTCTAGCTCAGAAGTATCTGAGACTGGCGATCCGCCCCTTCCCGCGGACAGGAATAGCCTCTATTCAAGGCAGTCGGGAGTTTATTTTGCTGAGAAAAGGAACCCTTTTTCCCCCTTGCAGAAGAGTCGTTAGCTATGGAGCTGCTAGGACCGCCCAAGAAACTATTAACCCTTTCCCACCTGGGTCAGCACTGGGGTGTGAGTGCTGTCATCAGGGGCAGCTGCCTGCTTGGGGCTTGATCCGCTAATTTTTAAGTTGATAATTTTGTATGGCCCGCGAATGATGTTGTAAATATCCAAATGGCCCTTGGCGGAAAAAAGGTTCCCCACCCCTGGCCTATATAGACTGGGATTGGGAGACACTGTTCTGTGGTGGTTCCAATCATACCTGGAGGGTAGGTTTCAGAAGATGGTGCAGGACTGTCCAGCCTCTTGTATTAGCAGTCGGATCCCTCACCCTTTCCTAAATGCTGTCCAACCTCTTCCCTTTTCTCTAGTTAGTTCTTGTTGCTTATATTTGCAACCCATTTATTTTACCTTCCTTTATTAATAAATCCTGTTTCACTTCAATCATTGCTTGTTCTCACCCGGGACAATCCTGGTATACACAGGTTATCGATCCCAGTTACCCCCTCTCGCTCTGTCTCCAGCTAATTCCCCCAAACTTAAGTGGAGACTGCTTACCCAGGGTAACACTTGGCCTTTGGGGTTCCACAGACACTTGTATATAAAAAAATATAGCCCATAGTCTCTTGGCTTCACCAACAGCGTGGTGCTGAAACTCCTCAACTGTTCTGACTCGTAAAAGGGATTAGAAAATTGAAACGAGAACTGAAACTGCTGGAGAATTTAAACACACACATGCGTTAGTGCTCTAATTAAACATTCCCTTTAAAAAGGTCAAAGCAATGCTAAAAAGCGCAAAATAGTCACTGAAAATCAAAAGACTCCAAACAGTTCTTCAGTACTGAGCTATCTGTAGCCACTAGTCTGTGGGTATCTAATTCATGAAGAGGACTTTTGGTCATTTTCTCTTAAAACCCATGTTGCCTTTTGTCATATATATATGACAAAAATATATATCATATGTTATGCAATATTAAGGCAGATAGATAGACGCTAGACGACAGAGGACAGACGATAGACAGACGCTAGACGACAGACGATAGACAGACGATAGACGACAGACGATAGACAGACGATAGACAGACAATAGACAGACAATAAAAAAGACAATAGATAGATAGATATGAAAGCCTTAATATTGCATAACAGTTTTACATCCTGAGGAAAATTAAAGCCTTAATATTGCATAGCAGTTTTACATCCTGAGGAAAATGACATTAACCAGCATAGTTTTTAAGATAGCAGACAAATCCACAGAAATGTCAACATGCTGAACGAAGGGACTTTTAAGGTACAGCAGCAAGATGAATTCTGCCTCAGAACTGCTGCTGCTGCTATCCTAATGGCCCCCGCTGCTCTTTCTATTTCCTTTTGTTAATTATCAGCACCAAAGGCTGCTGCAAATTAGTAAACAGTGGGTGTTAGTTACTGGGATGAACTAGAGCATGCAAGGCACAGGCCAAGTCTCCTGTCGGTATGAGTATTTAACACATATCTAAAACAAACTGCCTCACAAAAAAAAGTCTTGAACAAGTCCGTGTCACCAGGAAGCAGAAAAGTTAGATTTCACTTCCCATCACACAAAACTGCCTTATAGCCAGTTACATCACTGGTCTATCAACCTCAGTCTTTCTCATCACCTGCTCACTTCAGGGGTGCCCAACCCTTTTGAGCCTGCGGGCGCATTTGAAACTCTTGTGTGCTTTATGTGCTTATGCTTATGGTTGCAACCCACGGCATGGCGGACGCAGCAACAAAACGCCTGCCACAAAATGGCTGCCTCAGGAGGCAGAGCTGGCCGCAATATGACTGCCACAGCTTAACATCAGTAACACAGTGCAGATCCTTGTGCTGTGGTAGCAGCTGCTGCCAAAGCAATTTAAAAAAAAAATCTGCACATCCAATCAAATCTCCAATTGTCAATCAGAAGCCATCCTGGGGAAAAGCCCTACTTGGCCCTGGCCACTTCCTAAAAAACACTTGGTGGGTACCAGAAAAGGGGCACTTTCACACAGCCCAAATAATGCACTTTCAATCCACTTCCAATGCACTTTGAAGGTGGATTTTAGTGCGTGAACTGGCAGAATCGTTAAGGTGCAGTGAAAGTGGATTGAAAGTGCATTATTTGGGCTGTGTGAAAGCGCCCAAGGTGTCGGCGGGTGCCAAGTGAGTGACCCCTGTACTACTTGATGGGCAAGCCCCACCATGGCCACTACCAAAAGCCAGAAGCACATCCACTTTGCCGACAAACAATACAATTCCCGAAGGCTTTCACAGTCAGAGTTCATTGGTTCTTGTAGGTTATCCGGGCTGTGTAACCGTGGTCTTGGAATTTTCTTTCCTGACGTTTCGCCAGCAATGTGGCAGGCATCTTCAGAGGATTAAGACTGAGAGACACTGTCCTTCAGTGTTACTCCTCTGAAGATGCCGGCCACAGCTGCTGGCGAAACGTCAGGAAAGAAAATTCCAAGACCACGGTTACACAGCCCGGATAACCTACAAGAACCAATACAATTTCCTTTTGAAAGGATCGTAACCACCACCACAGTGGATTTTGCCGAACATCAATGTGAATTTTGCAGGATTTTAGTTTTACCCACAAAGACAAGATGGGAAAAGATTAAAATTACCATGACAAATCACTTCCTCGGCATTAAGAAAATGTATTTTCTAGAACGTCTGCTATGCAGCCTACGTTTACTAGGCAGACTTTGTTTGCGGTGTGGTTTGCCGGTGCCTTCCCCAGTCATCTTCCCTTTACCCCCAGCAAGCTGCGTACTCATTTTACCGACCTCGGAAGGATGGAAGGCTGAGTCAACCTTGAGCCAGCTCCCTGAAACCAACTTCCATTAGGATCAAACTCAGGTCGTGAGCAGAGCTTGGACTGCAGTACTGCAGCTTACCACTCTGCGCCACGTGGCGCCTATGTTAGGCAACACAAGACCAGGTGAGTCAACAGAAACACATACTGGGAGGTAGAAACTGCAAGTAGCCATGTTATTTCTTTGGAACAAGAACTGAAAACACAACTGGGAGAATATCTTTCTTATTAAAACAACACAAAATAACAAGCAAGCTTTCAAGTTCTCCAGAACTCTTTTTTTTTCAGGCTGGATGTTAAGAAAGCATTTATTTAGAGCATCGGTTCCCAACCGGGGGTCCGTGGACCCCCAGGGGTCCGCGAGAACTAAATTAAGGTCCGCGAAACAAAGTTATAAACCCATAATAAATTAATATTTTCAATTAAAAGTTCTCTATTATAAATATATATATTCAAATATTATTCTAAGTTTAATGTTTAACTAACAGTTATGATTAAAGTTTATTTTCAATTTCTCAGAATTTTTATTTTGAACCTTGGGGTCCCTGCACCGAACAAAAAAGTCCTAGTGGTCCCTGGTCAAAAAAAGGTTGGGAACCACTGATTTAGAATGTCTCGAAAGGTAAAGTCTGCAGATTTTAAGAATTTACAACCGTTACAAACTGCAGACTTTCTACTACGTCCAAAGTATTTTTTCCCCTCCCTGTCCCTTTTTTTTTTTTTTAACATCTTGACAAAAGAGAACCCCAAAGCTTGCTCAGGACGTTATGTTTTAACTGGTATTGCCAGAAGTTATTTCCCTTCTGCTCTTTTGGGGCCAAAGACCACTTTCTTCCTGCTCCTACTCACAATTCCCTCTCTCCCGCGCAGCCCCAACCTTCGCCTTCACAGCTGAGGCAGCAGCATCTGCTTACCTCGGAGAGTCAGCCTCAACCTCCCTTCTGCAAAACTGGGATAGGAACCGTGAATATGCCAAAACACAAACAGGAAGGAAGAGCAGAGTAGGACCTTAATACAACCAGCCAAACTGAGAAGCTGGATCTCAACTGAGCACCCCCAGGGGACTGGCCTGCTCCTGGCTGCTTAGAGGGCCACTGGGAACGTTCACGGTTAATGCAAAGCGCCAGTCTCCCCTGAACACTATATAAATGCTAAGTACTCTTATGGATTGTTGTTATTCTACTAGCTTCGATAAAGCCATGATCACAAGATTTCAAGTCAATTCCTATTCCCGGTCAATGGGTAAAGATTAAAAGCAGAAGCATGCAATATGGTTGGTTTCTATTTCAAACAGACCGGCATCTGGGAACGTGGAATCTGCAAGAAGACATTCTGTGGAATACTGTAGCTGTGTTTACCAGCCAATAAGTATCCAAGAACTTGGATTCAGGGGGGGAAATTAGCAAGATGCTCAGTGGGGAATTTAAGATGAAGTTAACATAAGATGCAGAGCCATCTGGCTATGTTTGGACAGTGGAAATTCTCGATCGCAGATTATTGTTTGAAGCTAAGCAGTCTTCAGACCTCTTTTGAGAAGCCTTTACAACAAACTGACACTCGCATTAATCATATTTAACTCTTGTTACTTTTCGGGCAGTGTCCAGGAGATTCCAGAGCACAAATTAAGACGACAGAAACCATTTTCCCTCCAGGAAGTTTTCCACGTAGCTGGTGCCTCATTTCAGAATGCTATGTCCAGTTTTTCCCCCAACACTGGCTAACTAGTATAGACTATTGCATAAAAGACAGTGAATTTCCCAAACAAGTTCCATTGCACTTAGTTCTAAAAGGGAAGGAATTACAATTAGGAGCCATGCAGGCCACACATTGGCCCAAACTGGTCACAGGACAAGTTTCACCCTCTCTAAGCTCTTCAAAGTCAGGCTTATTTCTGAGCAAATCAGGCTACCAGTCCAAGACACACTTAGAAGTAAGCCACACTGAACCTGGCTGGATTTGCTTCTGACCGGGCTGGTCTGAGGTTTGGGGGCCCTCAGCAAAGACATTGGGCCATTCTGCATGTGCGGTTTTTGTCGGTTTGGGCCTCGAATTTCGCCTCCCCCCCCCTTTCTGCACGCATCTTGCTCCCTAAAGAAGTAGCTTCAATTTTCCACAGCTTTTCTCCAGGATTTTTTTACTTATGTATAGATTACTGAGAAAACCAGGAGTAATCTGTGCACGAGAAATAGCCCACTGGCTAGCAAGCCCCACTCCAGGACAAGTTCACATGAAGTCACACATAAAGCTGCCTTATACTGAATCAGATCATTGGTCAATCAAGGCCAGTATTGTCTACTCAGACTGGCAGCGGCTCTCCAGGGTCTCAGGCAGAGGTCTTTCACATCATCTACTTGCCTAGTTCCTTTAACTGGAGATGCCAGAGATTGAACCTGGGACCTTCTGCATATCAAGCAGATGCTCTACCACTCAGACACAGCCCCTCCCCTAAAGTTACTTTATACTGAATCAGACCATCGGCCCATCAAAGTCAATATTGTCTACTCAGACTGGGAGTGTCTCTACAGTGTCTCAGGGTGAGGTCCTTTTATCTGGAGATGCTGCGGATTGAATCTGGGACCTTCTGCATGCCAAGCAGATATTCTACCACTGAGCCATGGTCCCTCCAAGCATGGGATCAGGTGGCAGAGGACTCCGCTTATTGCTGGCCTCCCTCTTGTTTCTCACACCTCACACGGGGCCTTATTGCCAGATCCGTCTTCACGTTGCAGGAGCCCAGCATGGTACATTCATCTATTGAAAGGCTCAGAGGTATTTCACTCAGGAAGATCAGCAATTTTCAACAAGACATCTCCTCAACAAGGCGTCCTTCGATCACTTCCTCTGAGGCCAGGAGTTCCGTTCTCTGAAGATCTGCCAAGACTAGAAGCCGATCCCTCTCCCAGGTGAAATTTAAGACCTTTTTAATGGGATAAAGCACAGGCTTACTTTAATGACAGTGAGTATAAAGCACTATTTTTGATCTTTTAAGATCTTGCTGACTGTTTAATAAGGCTGCTACCGTCCTTGACCCTACGGGGACGGGCCCATCATAAATCCAAATAAAAACCAAGCACAAAAAGTACCCTTCGAGGAAAAACAACCAAAAACAAATCCCTTCTTTTTATTTGGTGTTGGGTCACAGAGATTCCTTTAAGGCTGGTCACAAGCACTGGGAATCTTGCTCTGATTCTATTTAGAGGCTTACTGGTTCAGCAGAGCTCACGTGACGTTGCCGAATAAAAAGCTAGGCTCAACAGTGTTGTTATTGTACACAGCAAAAGCCAGAGTTTCTTGGGAAATTCTGTCCACTTAAAAAACAAAATCAGATCAGGACTGCAAACCCCAGAACTTCACTGCAGAGGGAAGTCTGCAAACGGAATGGCATGAATTTATCAAAACCACATTCCAAACATTTGTCTTCAAATAAATACACTTCTTTTTTAAAAAAAAATCACATAGCCCTTATCTTGTGGGAATAGAAATACTAACAGTAATGAATAAGAGCTGCCATCACAAATACTGCACATAATATGAGACAGCAGAGGGGATAACATCTGCTTAACATCTGCTTCGGGAGCCCCAGAAATGATGGCGATTTCTCTGTATCCTACTGAATTCCCCCCCCCCCCGCACTGTGCTCTATTATTTATTTAGATCTTTATAACCAGGGGACCTACAAGGACCCATAAACATCTCATTTCCCCCTATATCCCCTCCCCCACTACTTCCTCTTTCTCTTCCCTGGCAGCCCCCCATCTTCTTCCCCTTTCCTGCTTCCTTCACCCACCTTTACCTGCCTCCCTGTCTCCCTGTCTCTCTCCTTCCCTTTCCCTAATACGCTCTTCTCAGGAAAAATCAGGCCAAGTTGTGCAGTGGACAACAGTGTTGGGCCGAGATGCATAGTGGACACCAGGCCAAGTTGTGTGGGTAGCAAGTATACAGTGGTCACCACCAGGTCTGTCCTTGGAGCATCCTTCTCCATCACAGGATGGGACAGGGAAGGGGGACAGGACTATTCCCAAGATTTTTGGCAGACCTAGTCCCCCCCGCCACCAGTTTTGCTTTATAGAAACCAACACTTGGAAGGCTGGACAACATTATTGTAGTTGCCTAGCAAAGTCTAAGATGGCCCTGAGATCGCAGAACATAGTCTCAATGGGCATTCTTTTCTTAAAGGTACAGGTATTGTTTCTACTAGTTTGGGGTGCTTTAATTCCCCAATCTGTAAGATTTCAGATTTTTCTGAAAACCAGGGGCTTCCTTCAGGTTTGTAGAGAAATCTCCTGTCTGTCCTTGACTCCCTTTAGTGGATTTTTTTGATCCACACTCTATGGCCTATTTCTGAATTAGAACTGAATTCATTTATACCCCACCTTTCTCCCTAATGGAGACTTGAGGCAGTTTACATCATTCTCCCCTCCTCCATTTTATTCTCACAACAATACTGTGAGGTAGGTTAGGCTGAGAGAGAGTGGGATCACTCAAGGTCACTCAGGTAGCTTCCATGGAAGAGTGGGGATTCGAACCTGGGTTTCCCAGATCCTAGTTGGACACTCTAACCACTACACCATACTCAAGAATAACTGACCCAAATAGTTCTGCAACAGTTTTGCAGCACTGACGGCCATCAAGATACACAGTGCTTTTCAGGGGTAGCCAGTTGCTGTTTTTTCATTTAAAGAGCACAGGAGCAACCTCCCATGATGGGTACATCTTTGAGCTTCTAAAGTCACAAGACATTGCAGACCCATTTATATTCCTTCTAATCACTGCTCGATTCTGAAAGAAGGCTTTAACTGCTTTTAGTATCCAAAATGGCTGCAAACATACAAATAATTGTACTAGAGGCACACTGTTTCAAATCGGGGTCTTCCAAGGTTCCAGTGGAGCAAACAGTAAGCCAAGTGACCAACCTAGATATTGTATTGTACTCTGATGCAAGAACAAGCCATACCGGAATCATGATATAACTGCAGGGCTTGATGTTTTTTGCTAAATTTATGGCTGGGCTAATCAGAGGAGAGGAAGCTGCATCTTCACAAGAACTTCCCATTTCAGAAGCCACATTATTCTGATTTCAAGCTTGAAGGTTGCTTTTCTCATGAGAGTAAAGACTATGCAAATTCAGCCAGACTTAGAGATAATCAATGCAAATATATATGTATATAAAATATATATAAAATTTGTGGCAAGACAGAACCATTAAGAGAACTTTGAGTAGCTTTCTACTTTTCTGAAGAAGCAAAGACAACTGTTACGCCTCCCCAACGGCTAAGAGGACTATTTATGGGACCAGAGGGTATTTTCCCAGACAAATCAACTTTGCACAAACTCCGGCCTTGCTTTGCTGAGCAGCTTCTTGTTTTTATCAATCATGTTAGTTGCAGTGGTTTTGTATTTATTTAATCTTTTCTTATTGTTTTTTTTTTAAAACTGAAGGTGTTTAATTTTAACCTTGATGGTGAAGAAACAAGGATAAAACCATTCAGAAAGCAGAATCGGTACTCTGAGCAGCTCTGAAGCTCTTGGAACTAGTTTGTAAAGGAAATGCTTCTGTTTTAAGAGCAACATTTTGCTTTGAGAGATATTGACACATACTAGTTTAAAGCAGCAAAGCCAGTAATCTTACATAGACACAACCAGGAAAAACACAGATAAAAGTGGGGCCCCACAAGGACTTACGGGGAGCATCTCATTTTCCCTTCCTCTTTTTTTCCTTCCCTGAAAGCCCCCATAGCATCCCCCATTTTCCTGCTTCCTTCTCTCCTACCTACCAGACAACCTACCATTAACTGCCCCCATCCTCAGTTCTCCCTCCTCCCCCCCTTGGCAGCCAGTTATCAGGAAAAATAGTTGTGCAGTGCCAGCCATCAGGCCAGGCCCGTTGGTAGTGCAGATCTGCAAGGATTAGAGTAGGGCACCTCATTTCCTCTCCACACTATTTCTTCTTTCCCTCCTCCGGGCAACCACCATATCCTCACCTTTCCCTGCTTCCTTCTCTCCTTCCCACCCACCCACCAACCTAACTTTTATCTGCGTCCCCCCCCCCAACTCCAGCTAAATTTATTATTTATTTACTTCTCCTATACCCTGCCTTTGTCTATAACGGCAGCCCACAGCAGCTTACGTCATTCTTCTTTCCTCCACTGTATCCTCACAATAACCCCGTGAGGCAGGTTAGGCAGAGACTGCCTGAATGGATCAAGGTCACCCTGTAAGCTTCCACAGCAGAATGGGGATTTGAACCTGGGTCTCCCAGACCCTAGTCTGAAACTCTGACCACTACACCATACCAACTTTTTAAAGTAGCTGTTGTTGAACTGTACCAAGCAGCCATGCCTGAGTGAGTCATGGAAGTCACATGCTAGCTAATCGCCTGGTGGTTGGCACCAATATGTCCTCCCTTAAAGGCCAAAACAGCTATGGAAAGGACCCTGCCCTCTGCACCTGCCTTTTACTTACAGAAATCAAAAGCTTGAAGGCTGGCAATATTGTTGTGGTTGCCAGCAACAGTCCATAAGGAAATTTGTTTCTTAAAGCTACAGGTGCTGCTTCTATTATTCCAGTGGATTAACCCCCCAATAAATTTTCTGTTTTGCTTTTTAGGTTTTAGATTTTTCCACAAATCTGGGCTTTTTTCCAGGTTTGTAGAAGGGTTATGCACAAGATCCTGAACAGCTGCTGCAAATCAGAGGACATTGTATTGGGTCTCCATCAACCTAGAACACCTATGACCAAACTATACTAACAGTGCATTCCTAAGGAGAGTTACTACATTGAAATGAATGGGCTTAGTCTGGAGTAACTCTCCTTAGGAATGCACTGTTAGTGTAGGGATCTATGGGTGGATCTCCAGATCTATCACTGACGTGCGCTAACAGATTTATCACTGACGTGCGCTAACAGTTCTGAGGGGTCTGGGGGGCCAGAGCACCAAGGAGAAATGGGGGATTAAGTTTTCCTCCCTTCCTACTGTTTAACCCCACTCCCCCAGCATCACAGCTCTGATTCATATTGCTGTCTCACCCACAGCTTTTTTTCCTTTTGCAGCTACATTACATATCTAGAGATCCGAACACAGATCCCTGTATGACATAACTTAAACACAGGGCTTTCTAGATGCGCAGGCGATGCCGCGACATGAACAGATGCACCCATTGAGCTCCAAAGGATCTCTATGGCGTCTTCCCCTACCCATGCTTATCAAATATGTTTTGTGCAATATTGTGTCATTGGTCTGATCTAAAAGGAAGTGTTTCAGAGAAGCAATGTTTTCCCTTTGTTGCAAAAGACAGTAGTTGGCATGTGGTCCCGAGCTGTCTCCCAAGCCAAGTGAACCAGACAATTGGGCCTTATGCTGGATACACAGCTGTTGGAGAGCTTTATTCAGGCTTACAACCCTCCTTATAGTCCAACACTACAATGTGTTTTCTGATGCCTGCAACAGTTGTGCTCTTTCATTGTTGTATCTGATTTCTAGGATTTGAAGGATTCCACTGTTTCCCGTTTGCAGTTTCTGCCCACTTCCCGTTTTCCTCTCCATATGAGCTCAGGGTGCTTGGAGTTTTTGTTTTCTCCCTCTCCCTAAATCAACCTTTCAAGCACTAGCATATACTCAGCAATGAAAGCGTTTAGAGGCTTTTGCCTGTGCTTATGAGACCCACCAGGCTGAATTCTACAGCTGTTAGCAATTAGGAGATGACTTGCATAAGCATTAGACAAATAATTTTGCAAATATTACCACAAAAAAAAAGGAATGTCACATGCAAAAGACAGGCAAACTGGATCAAAAGTGCTCAAGTTAAACCTCATTTGGAATTCATAATGTCTGTGGATCAGGCATCTAAGTCTCTAGATTTCAGCAGGCAAGAGCGGTGGATTCTGATCTGGAGAAATGGGTTTGATTCCCCACTCCTCCACTTGAGCAGCAGATGCTAATCTGGGGAACCGGGTTGGAACATCCAGATGGGGCCTGGAGATCTCCCAGAATTAATTTTATCTCCAGACTCCAGAGATCAGTTCCCCTGGAGAAAATGGCTGCTTTGGAGAGTGGACTCTGTGGCAATATACCCTGCTGAGGTCACTCCCTTCCCAACCCTCCAGTCCCCCCACCACACATCTTCAGGAATTCCCCAGTCCAGAATTGGCAACCCTAAAATCAATTGCACCACTCCCTTCACATGAACACATGAATCTGCCTTATACTGAATCAGACCCTTGGTCCATCAAATGCAGCTTTGTCTACTCAGACTGGCAGCCGCTCTCCAGGGTCTCAGGCAGAGGTCTTTCACATCACCTACCTGCCTAGTCCCTTTAACCAGAGATGCCAGGGATTGAACCTGGGACCTTCTGCATGCCAAGCAGATGCTCTACCATTGAGCCACAGCCTTCACACTGGTTCAGCCTCTACTTCTCCTACATCATCAGAGCCATCTTTCCATGGACTACAGTGGAGGGTGCTCTCTTAAGGCAAAGAAAAACAGTCCAGACCTCTAGGAATATGTGTTCCCTCTCCCCCAGGGAACTATAACTTATTGGCTTCCATACCTGTGCAACTTCCTGTTTTGCAATACAGCTTTTAAAGCCGCTCAGCTGTGGCTTGCCTCTGCAGCGATAAAGAGAGGTTTCCATTATTGAATTACCTAACCCATAACACAACAGCACTTTAGTCCACGCATGCATTCCAGTGTTTAAGTTCCTGGAAGAAGCATGCTACCATAAAGCAGGCAAGCACTCGACAACAATACAACACTGCTAAAATTTTCTGTTCCAGCCCCCACCACGTGCAAAACAAAAACAACAAACCTACCACAAAAAGAGTATTGCACCATTTCGTTGAGCAATGTGTTTAGCAATCTTAATGGAATTTAATTTTTTTTGAAGCTAGGAAGCTGTACTTTGTGATCAGTTTAGCAGCTTTCATGGACAAAGTTTAAGAAAAAAGCTTCAGAAAGAGAATGAAGAGGCTGTTTAAAAAAAACATACATTCATTCAAAAGTGAGCACTTCTTAAATCTCACTGATGTCAATGGGGCACTGCTGACCTGCCTTTAAGGACGCTTTCAACACATGCCGAATAATGCACTTTCAATGCACTTTGCTGCTGGATTTTACTATGTGAAGGTGGACTCTATGACATTGAAGTCCCTCCCTTCTCCAAACCCTGCTTTTCTCAGGATCCACCCCCAAAATCTCCAGGTATTTCCCAACCCGGAACTGGCAACCCTATGTAAAACTGTCAAGGGGAGAGTGTGTGTGTGTGTGTGTGTGTGTGTGTGTGTGTGTGTGTGTGTGTGGAGGTCCTCCTTGTTTCTTCTGGCAAAGGACGCCAGAGTTCCAGAGCTGCTGCTAAACAGGAGCAAGCCCAGATAGTGGCCAAACCAATAACACATAGTTAAATTGTGGAACTCCCTGCCCCAGGACGTGGTGATGGCTGCCAATTTGGAAGGCTTTAAGCGTGGAGTGGACACTTTCATGGAGGATAGAGCTTTCCCTAGCTACTAGTCAAAATGAATACCTATTCTCTCCAGGATCAGAGGAGCATGCCTATTATATGAGGTGCTGTGGAACACAGGCAGGACAATGCTGCTGCAGTCATCTTGTTTGTGGGCTTCCTAGAGGCACCTGGTTGGCCACTGTGTGAACAGACTGCTGGACTTGATGGGCCTTGGTCTGATCCAGCATGGCTTTTCTTATGCTCTTATGACTCGATCCTCCTATACCAGATTTACTTGCTATGTATTTGAAATCATACACGGGATTATCATTTTCAAGCCACAAAAATCAAGTGAAAAGAACACGGATGCCACTAATTCAAATTCAACTGATACACTGTTTTCTTAACAGCTCCTTTCCAGTACAGATAACTTTGCATTTTCTGCTTTATAAGCATGTAAGCATCCTCTCTTTGTTAATATTTTTGTTAGTCTTTAAGGTGCTACTGGACTCTTGCTCTTTTCTACTACTGCAGACAGACTAACACAGCTACCCACTATGAATTATCTCTTTGTTAATGGCCTGTGGTTTTTGCTACTATTCCTAAATTTCCGGGAAAAAGAATGATCTTTTCCTTTCCATCCTGCAACGTTTTGTTATTCTCTAAAAACCTTATGCAATTCTGACAGAGAGAGGAGGAGGTGAAGTACAAACAGCAGCACTGTTCATTACAATCACAAAGGTTACAACTGGAGAGAAACAGTGCTTTTCATAGCTATTGCAACGGAAATACAAACTAAAGATCGCTGTGACGGGGGCGGGGGGAAGGGTATTGAGCAGCTTGAGGCTTGCAGCTGTACCTGCGTCTGCGCTTGAACTTTGGCACTAGCAGGAGGGATGTGGTCAGCATACCTCTGCCCCATGTAAAATACCTGCCTTCGCTTCCAGGGTGAGATTCAAATGCAGACTACCTCGCAGTTTGCAATGCAAAACGTCCCTCCTTGGGTGGGCTAACGAAACAGTAAACCCTTTCAGGGCAATGTTGCTACACTTAACACAACTTCTGTAATTCTGTAGGAACAAAAAGCGATGTGCTGCTCGAGTCTGGGCGCAAGACAGCGAAGATACAAAACCTAAGTACAGTACCCTTGTTTTCTCAGCCTCATTTCCAGACGCATCAAGTTGAAAAGTGGAACATACAACATGAAGGGCTGGACAGGTCTTGGCTTGGAATCGGGACCTGTACTTTTGGGTAGATGAAGGCTGCAACCTGGGGTTGCCAACCTCCGAGTGAGGCTTGGAGATCTCCCAAAATCACAACTGATCTCACATGAACACATGAAGCTGCCTTATACTTAATCAGATCTTTGGTCCATCAACGTCAGTATTGTCTACTCAGCCTGGCAGCTGCTCTCCAGGGTCTCAGCAAGAGGTCTTTCACATCACCTACTTGCCTTACTTAACTGGAGATGCCTGGGATAGAACCTGGGACCTTCTGCATGCCAAGCAGATGCTGTACCACTGAGCCATGGCCCCTCTCCACACTACAGAATCATAGAATCATTTTTCTAAATGCCAGGAACTTTTTCATATATGGGGTTGCCCAAATAAAGGACATATCCTCTCCATTTGGAGTCAGAAAACAGACCTGGTGTGAGACAGCTGATTAGAGTGTCGGACAAGTATCCTGGGAGACCAGGGTTTGAGTCCCCACTTCTATTACAAAAGCTCACTGGGTGACCTTGGGCCTGTCACATTCTCTCAGCCTAACCTACCTCACAGGGTTGTTGTAAGAGAATGTAGGGGGGACTGTGATGTAAGAGAATGTAGGGGGGACAGTGATGTTCTAACTTGCTTCGAGTCCCAACTGGGGAAGAAAGCAGGATATAAATAAATGCATGCAAATACATACATTCCAGAACTTATTTACTTTATTTATACCTTGCTTTCTCCCCAATGGTGACCCCAAAGCAGCTTACGTCATTTTCCTCTCCTTCATTTTATCCCCACAAAAATCCTGTGAGGTAGGTTAGGCAGAGTGTGTAACTGGCTTGAGGCCACCTAGCCAGCTTCCATGGCAGAGAGGGATTCAAACCAGAGATCCTCAGGTCCTAGTGTTACACTAACCACGACACCACCCTGCACCCAGAGATTCTTTTTAACAAAATAGCTCAGTTTGACATTTTGGCATATAGGTCTAGAGAAAGGTGCAGCAACCTTTCTTTAGGCAGCGTGGTGGCTAAGAGCGGTGGTTTGGAGCAGTGGGCTCTAATCTGGAGAACCGGGTTTGATCCCCCACTCCTCCACATGAGCAGCAGATGCTAATCTGGTGAACTGGGTTGGTTTCCTCACTCCTACACATGAAGCCAGCTGGGTGACCTTGGGCTAGTCACAGCTCTCTTAGAGCTCTCTCAGTCCCACCTACCTCACAGGGTGTGTGGAGGGGTAGACAGATATAAATAGGGGTTGTGCAGCACCTAACGATGAGCCAGCTCTTATTCCAACACAAACTTTCCTGGACTAGAGTTCTTGAAAACGTGTTAGTACAAAACCTTAATGATCTTTAAGTCTTTTAGGTGCCACATGACTTTTCCTCTGGGAAAGGATCTGACACCCCTAGCAAGCTAAGAGATTTGGGACCTGGGGTATGTTAAATTTAGCAGATGGGTCGGGTGGTTTCCCCATATTACTGAGCAGTTCGAACTGGCATCTTTTAAAAGCTGCTGGAAAAAACGCTACAGCCCTAGTTACTGCTTAACAATTCAGTCAACCTAGATAAACGGAAACATTTGCTTTTGAACAGCTTATAGCCCAATCCTATTATGCGGCCAGTATTACATAAGAGGACACCTCGCACACTTTGCTTTAGGCTCAGCCCTGAAACTTTTATGAGAGAGGAAATGCTTCCACCAGGCTCTTTGCACAGCATCCTAAAGACTGTCTGAGCAGCAATAAGTTGTAACTAGGAGGTTTTTAAAGGAACCATTCCAGATTGCCAGGATTTGGTGTGTTATTTGAGATGTGAACTCATCAGCCACTAGATGGCGGTGTGCAAGGAGGCTTTCCTGTGTCTGACCAAGAAAATGTTTCAACACATCATGGATTCCAGACTGGCTTGCTATTTTTTTTAGCTGATGTCTTTTATACATGTATTAATAGGTAATCAATATATGCACATTACTGTTCTCTTCAGTGAACCCAAACTGAAACCAAACTAAATGCAGTGCTTCACCTGACAGAAGTAAATGACGATCAGGCTGCTGCAGTTTAAACATGCTGTAATGGTTATTGTATTCCCAAGAAGAGAGGCCTGCAATAAAACAAGGAAGAAGCCAAGACAAGCACTCTTTGCAGAGCAAGACTTTGGCTGCTCCTGACCTGTTGATCAGACTACTACTGGAATATGGCCTCTTCCATTCCTATCCATAGTGCAAGAATATTTAACACTGCAGGAAGAATTCTTCCTCCATTAGCGTGAAGGAGAATTCTGAGAATATCCTTCCGTGCCAGAAAGCAAAGTGGGTGGTATAATCCCCTACTCTCAGCAAAAATAACTCACTGAGAGTCAGCGTGGTGTAGTGGTTAAGAGCAGTGGATTGGAGCGGTGGACTCTGATCTGGAGAACCGGGTTTGATTCCCCACTCCTCCACAAGAGCGGCGGAGGCTAATCTGGTGGACTGGATTTGTTTCCCCACTCCTACCCACTAAGCCAGCTGGGTGATCTTGGGCTAGTCACACTCTCTCAGCCCCACCTACCTCACAGGGTGTCTGTTGTGAGGAGGGGAAGGGAAGGTGATTGTAAGCCGGTTTGCGTCTCCCTTAAGAGAAAGTCGGCATATAAAAACCAACCCTTTTTCTTCTACTCCTCAAAAATGTCCTAAATATGTCCATAGTGGCCTTTAGCCACCTCCCCCACTTCCAATCTGTGCTTTTATGTTTATTCCTAGGAACACAATCTGAACTTCTAAATTACTTGTGGGTGAAGCTAGACTAGTGATCCCCAAAATGGTATCTGCTGGTACCATGATGCCCACCAGGGTATTCCCTGGTGCCTCTTCTTCTCCAAAGCAACAAGCCAATCCCAAACTTCTTCTGACCCTTAAGCAAAGTTGCTTCAAAAGAGCCCAGGAAGTATCCCCTTTGGATCTTCAAGGAACACACACTGGAAAACAGCTATCTCTATTGTAGGAGGATGCTTGGCTTGGAACCTCCCAACAATTTGGGATTGACCCACCACAGGACAGCCATTTCATGGTGGTGTCAACTCGCTGTTTTGAAAGATCCAAAAGTGTTCAGAACCTCACACACTTTGGGGACCCCACACCACAGGGTAAAAAGCTACTCATGAAAATTAGAAACAGCAGCAGCAAAGACAGGAAGGGAGCAGACTGAAAAGACTGCAGGAAAACAGAAGAGACCAAGCGGAAATTGCAATCCCAGTTGCCGAATGAGCCAGCTTACCGAATACCAAACTACCTTACCAAAATAATTACATCATTTCCCCTTCTGGCTTCCTTTCCCCACCCAGCCATTCTCTGTTGCCTTTTTAAAAAACTCATGCTTTGTTACCTTTACCTTATTATTGTTCGCTAACATTACTCTTCCATTGGGTTTGTTCCCACTGTACCGGAAGCATAATTGTTCAGCCTGCTTACTGATCTCTCCCTCTGCAACTCACTGCAACAGACAACAATTTCTGCTATTTAGTTCAAGTTGTAGAACTCTGCTTCTCTCTCATCCACTGAGAGGAGCTGCCAATACTCTGCCCTGCCCTTTGCATTTCACAGCCCTTCCCCATCTGTTACAAAGGAGAAAATACAAACACAGTTGGGGGATTTTTATTATATACTGTAGTTCATCCACCTAATCCAGTATTTGTACACATGCCCAAGCATTAAGAAAGAAGGTGCTTAGCTTATTATTTGTAAATAAAGGCACTATGGTGTGGTGGTTAGAGAATGCCTTGGGATCCCCATTCATTGTGAAACATGATGGTGTAACCTTTTTGAGTCATACAATCTAGCCTAACACGTGTGGAAGAGGCAAAAACCATGTACGTCACCCTGAGTTCCTTGGAGGAACAATATGTGTATGTGTGTGTATAAAATGCTGTCAAGTCACAACCAACTTATGACGGCCCCATATGGTTTTCAAGGCAGGAGACAACAGCGGTGGTTTGCCATTGCCTGCCACTGTGTAGTGACCCTGGTATTCCTTGGTGGTCTCCCATCTAAAATGACTAAACTGAAGCTATCGTATTTTGGTCACATTATGAGAAGACAAGAGTCACTGGAAAAGACAGTCATGCTAAGAAATGTTGAGGGCAGCAGGAAAAGAGGAAGACCCAGCAAGAGATGGATTGACTCAATAAAGGAAGCCACGGCCCTCAGTTTGCAAGATCTGAGCAAGGCTGTCAAAGATAGGACATTTTGGAGGACTTTGATTCATAAGGTCGCCATGAGTCAGAAGCGATTTGACGGCATTTAACACACACACACACACTCACATCCAACCACTAACCAGGGTTGACCCTCCTTAGCGTCTGAGATCTGACAAGATCAGGCTAGCCTGGGCCATTCAGGTAATGTAATAAATGTAATAAAAGGAAGTGAAATCTATTCAGTGGCCATCTCTGACTTCTAACATCTCATGACAGGAAAGCACTCAGGTAGTAGCAAGTAGCAAGTACTTGAGTAAGGCAACGTGTGAAAAGCTTGTACATCCTAGCCTTCATTTGTAATACTTTCTGCCTAAAGAATGGTTATGATTTTTAAAAAATACCACTCCAAACTCAGGAAGTTAACAAACAAAATTAGAGCCCCAGAAGTATGCCTTCCTCTAAAAGAAAACGAGGCCAACCAAGCTGAAAAGTTCCAGCTCAGTGGTTTTATGGCAACTTGGCCAGCTGATGGACTTGTTTTCATAAGTTACCATTTCACATTAAGCAATTTGCATCTCAACACACAGGACGTGCAGCAAGAATGAGGAGATACTGAAGCTCTGAGCTTGGGATCAAACACACAAGCTGCCTTCTACTGAATCAGACCTTCGGTCCATCCAAGTCAGTATTGTCTACTCAGACCAGCAGCGGCTCTCCAGGGTCTCAGGCAGAGGCCTTTCACATCACCTACCTGCCTAGTCCCTTTACTTTAACTGGAGATGCTGGGGATTGAACCTGGGACCTTCTGCATGCCAAGCAGATGCTCTACCACTGAGCCAGGGCCCCTGGCCTATTCACACACACAAGCAAGCATCATGTGCCAGAACAGCCACAAGTGAGGAACAACTTCTGCCAGGAACTCTCTTGCACTTCCTATTCATCCTCTTCCCTTGTATTTTTTTGGATACAGAACCCTTCTTCCGAGGGAGGGGGAATAAAGGCAGAATCTTTACAGGCAAGCAAAAAAACCTGTTTAAATATATTTCTAACAGCGCGATAATCCCGGGCAGAGAGACCTCCAGTCTGCGCCCACTGACGTCAAGGGGTTTAGACTGGAGGAGCTGTGCACGGCGAGAGGCGCTTGGTTGACAAGCGGCGCAACCCTACAGTGGTCTCCTCCTAAGTAAGGCCCGCTAGGCTCAACGGCGCTTACTCCCGGGGAAGCGGCGCGCTGAAGGTGACAAGCGGAGTCGGAGAGCGCCGGGAGCCCCGAGAGTGACAACCGATTTGAGTTGCAGAGCTGCCAAGCGGATTCGCGTCGCCCTCTTTTTGCATTTCGCTGTGCCCAGATTGAAAAGCCTCGTCTGGCTGGCACGCCCCGGGGGCGCCTCCGTGTAAATGGGCTCGGGAACTCGTGGGGTGGGGTGGGGTGGGGTAGGGTGGGGGGAAAGAGAGAGGCCGGCGTGCAAAACCAGGGACTTTTCATACTTTTTTGCATCGGATTGTAAATCTTGGGCCATTGACGCCTGGGAGGTTTCGCCTTGGATGTGCCGCTCTCCCGATGCCCACTTCCCCCATCCGAAACCTCAAAACTCTGCAGGGGGGCTTATTGTTGAGTTTGGGAGAATTTGGATGGGGGGGGAGGGTGCATCGAGAGAGCAGCAAACCCAAGGCGAAACCTCCCAGGCAGAATTGGCCTCCCGCGCCCGTTTTGCTTTCCGGAGCAGCCCAGGCAGAAGCCGGCCGCAGGCGGGTAACGGAGCAGTAGCGAAGCGGCCCAGGATCCGCCGGGGGAAAGGCGGGGGAGGGGAGGCGATCGCGAGCTCAGAAACCCCCCCTCCAAAAAAAGCAGACTTTTCACTTGGGGTGGGGGGGGGACTGAAGCAAGGAGGGGGCGAAGAGAAGCGCACGTTGGAGAACCAGCGCGCACCGCTCCGGCAAAACTAAGTAGCAAACCAGGTTTCCTCCCGAGTTTCCTCCCCGTTTCCTTGGTCCGCATCAAGGGGAAGAAGCGCAATACCGACCTAGCCGTCCACTTTCGCCCGGCGCCTTCCCGCAGCCATTCAGCGCTTGCCAGTGAGCCGGAGCCCACCCACCCCTCTCTCTCTCTCCGGAGCCCCCTCCCCGCCTGCTCCAGATGTTGAGGGCGCAGCCAGCGCGGCTCAGCTGCCGACGTTGTCAGAGCTTAACCCTTTCGGCCCGGAGGGAGGGGAGGCGGGAGAAGGCCCAGCCGGCCCCACCCAGCGGCGGGCCCCTCCTCTTCCCCAAGCCGGGGTCAACCCAGGAAAGAGGGCGGGGGAAAGGAAGAGACCCGCTGGCGCGCCCCCTCCCCCAGCAAAGCTCCGGGGGAAGAGGGAGCAGGAGTTGCTGGGGGCATTTCAACAGGGGGGGGTCTGTTTATAGGGTGCGCCTGCAGATCTCCCTTCTGCAAGTGCGACGGGAGGAGGAGGAGGAGGAATTCCGCCCCGGGCGACCGACGCTCGGCCCTTTACTTTAGCCCCCCACCCATCCACTTGTCCACCCATCCGTTCCCCTTTGGCAGATGCCCCCAGCGAGCATGCGCCCCACGTGCAAGCAACACGAAGCCCCCCCCCCCACGACGCGCTCGCCCTCCTCTCTCCAAAGGTTGTTGCCCTTTGCACCGGCCTGTGCTCAGATCTGCAAAAGAAATACCTCGAATTCTTTTGGCACTTTACGCAGGGGAGGTTTTGCCTTGGGTTTGCCGCTCTCTAGACGCACGTTTTCCCCATCCTAATTCTCAGAACTCTGCATGGGGGGCTTATTATCCAGCGTTGAGGATTTGAATGGGGAAAACGGGCATCTAGAGAGCGGCAAATCCAAGGCAAAATCTCTCGTGCATAAAATACAATAGGAGATAATGATCAGAGCCAGCATGGTATAGTGATTAAGAGTGGTGGTTTGGACGGGTGGAGTCTGATCTGGAGAACCGGGTTTGAGTCCCCACTCCACGTGAGCGGCGGACTCTAATCTGGTGAACCGGATTTGTTTCCCCACTCCTGCACACGAAGCCAGCTGGGTGACCTTGGGCAAGTCCCATTCTCTCAGTCTCACCTACCTCACAGGGTGTCTGTTGTGGGGAAGGGAAGGTTTGAGTCTCCCTTAAGTGGCAGAGAAAGTCGGCATATAAATACCTTCTTCTTTATGCAGGGGAAGTTTGTGTTTGGTCTGCTGTGGCTTCTAAAGGTTGGCAAAATCACGAATAATGCAAAGAAAGCCTCGAAGCGGTCCGGCCGGGATCGCAAGCTAAATACCCCTGCATAAATGGCCAAGAGGCGCTGGGCTTGTTTTGCATGAGTCTCAATGGGGTTAGCTGAGTATAGGATTGCAGGCATGCACCCGCTCCTGAGCATGTTTCCGCGGAAGCCCCGTAGAGTTCTTTACAGATAAATTAACAGGTCTCAGCATTGCTATGCAATCAAGAGAGCAAACCCTCTCCTAAATCTCTGTTGTGTTCTCATCACTCTATACAGACCTCCTAATTAATTAAATGTACCTCGCCCTTCCTAATCTCCATTTTTACAAAAATATCCAGATGTCAAATTGGCACAAATCTACATATAAAAATCTATTAATAACAAATTAATATAAGATAACAAATTACACCAGCGTTAAGAGTGGTGGTTTGGAGCGGTGGACTCTGATCTGGAGAACTGGGTTTGAGTCCCCAAACCTCTACCTGAGGGGGAGGGCATTAATCTGGTGAACTGGATTTGTTTCCCACTCCTACACATGAAGCCAGCTGGGTGACCTTGGGCTAGGCACAGCTCTCTCAGCCCTACCTACCTCACAGGGTGTCTGTTGTAGGGAGGGGATGGGAAGGTGATTGTAAATCAGTTTGTTTCTTCCTTAAGTTGAAGAGAAAGTTGGCATATAAAAACCAACTCTTCTTCAAATTCAAATTAAATTTAGGTCCAATAATGCCAAGAGTCACTGGAAAAGACAATCATGCTAGGAAAAGCTGAAGGCAGCAGGAAAAGAGAAAGACCCAACAAGAGATGGATTGACTCTATAAAGGAAGCCACAGCCCTCAGTTTGCAAGATCTGAGCAAGGCTGTTAAGGATAGGCCACTTTGGAGGACATTGATTCATAGGGTCGCCATGAGTTGGAAACGACTGGACGGCACTTAACACACACACACACAAAATGCCTTAAAGTCCAACAAAATTTTCCAGTGTTTGTAAGTCAAAGCTCACTTGGGGCGAAATCGCATGGTCGCTTTAGCCTCCTTTATTCCGTTTCAGCCAGGATCGAATGCATGCGTTTCACTGAACTTGCTTTCAATCCTGGTTGAATCCTGGCTGAAACAGGGAATAGAGGCGGCTAAAGTGACCATGCGTTTTCGCCCTTGGTCTCAAACGTTTATACACTAGGGGGGAAATTTTGGGTCTTAAAGGTGCTACTGTTCTACTACTACAGACTAACTTGGCTACCACCTGAAACTAATGTGTATGTTCATCTGTTGTTTTCTTTCAGTGTTGTCAACACTGATGACTTAACAATTGAGTTGCCAGCTCATTCTAGCAAGGCCTTTCAGTCTTGCAACAGCTGCACCCCATGCAGAAATTCAACAGCTGCAGCTTTTGGGGTGTGGTAAAAAGTGTCACCTGTGGAATTTTTTCCACAGACATACAGCTGTTAAATGGGACATGGTGGGGGGAGAGAAGAGAAAGGGTGACCATGTTTCACAAGCTGCCTTCTCAAGCTGACAAAGGCCTAGTCATTTATAAGGAAAGCTCATCCATGTGATTTGAAACTATGATCTTATTTATCTCTGACGGAAGTATGACTCTTTGTGCTCATATTCGTTAACCTAGGGAAATTACTGGTGCTCCGTGTTGATTAAACTAGGGAAATTATCAGTCAGTTTCAAATCCAGAGTCATTAATGAGACCCAGCGTGGTGTAGAGGTTAAGAGCGGTGGTTTGGAGCAGTGGACTCTGATTTGGAGAACCGGGTTTGATTCCCCACTCCTCCACATGAGCGGCGAAGGCTAATCTGGTGAACTGGATTTGTTTCCCCACTCCTACACATGAAGCCAGCTGGGTGACCTTGGGCAAGTTACAGCTCTCTCAGAGTTCTCTCAGCCCCACCTACCTCACAGGATGTCTGTTGTGGGGAGGGGAAGGTGATTGTAAACCGGTTTGATTCTTAAGTGGTAGAGAAAGTTGGAGTATAAAAACCAACGCTTCAGCTGTGTTATGGGACCTTTGAATATGCTGTCCAAGTGGCATTTCGAACGGGTCAGTCTGTTGCTTTGCCCTACCTACATTCATAAATTGTGGTCTGAATTCCAGAAGCTCATGTATAAAACGGTGACGGTTATGTCTTCCAGCCTTAGGTTGGATTACATGGGTTGTTCTTTGCCGACTCGCTGATTTGCTGGGTTCTGTCTTGAAACCAGCAAAAGCATTCCTTTCCATGAGCAATTAAACCCACTGTACACCACTGTCTTTCTTTCTCCCTCCGGCGCATTTCCTTGATCCTCCATTAAGGAATCTTAAACCTTTGCGGCTAGGGGGGATATCACATTTGTCACAATGAGACTTTTAACTTCCACAAAAGCGCTTTGGAACATGGTTGTTAGTATTAATGTTTCCAGATGAGGTGCTGTGCGTCGGACTTCCCACCAGAGTCCACTGACCTCCCAAGAGTTTATTGTCCTTAGCCTGCTTCCGATGGCCTTGATTTGAGTCATCAGGAGGAGAACGGCGATGCTCTGGGAACACAGATGCTGGAGGCACAGGGGCAGGCAGCCGAACAAGAAGGCTATTAAACAGTAGGGAAGAGATGCTGTCACTCGCTCTGCGCCTTCAAGTTTTAGTCTGCGCAGAGGAGTGGAAAGGTCAATTACTCCTCCAAATTATGCCCATAAGCATCTTATCCTGATTCAAATGAAAATGAGGAAGAAGAGATGGTTTTTATAGGCTGACTTTCTCTACCTTTTAAGGAGAATCGAACAGGCTTACAATCTCCTTCCCTTCCTCTCCCCACAACAGACACCCTGTGAGGTAGGTGGGGCTGAGAGAGTTTAGAGAGAACTGTGACTAGCCCAAGGTCACCCAGCTGGCTTCATGTGTAGAAGCGGGGAAACCAACCCGGTTCACCAGATTAGAGTCCACCGCTCATGTGGAGGAGTGGGGAATCAAACCCGGTTCTCCAGATTAGAGTCCACTGCTCTTAGCCACTACACCACACTGGCTCTCCATGAGGTTATTAGGCAAACCACGCAGGTTTCTGGGAATTTTTTTGCCTTCCACCTATACTTCCGCTGTTCTATTTCAGTTTTGCTTCTTTTTTTAAAGACTTTAGCATTTTTAATATTAGGGTTACCAAGCTCCAGATAAGGCCTAGAGCTCCCCTGGAATTAAAATTGATCTATAGAATACACAGATCAGTTCCCCTGGAGAAAATGGCTGCTGTAGATTGTGGTCTCTATGGCATTATACCTCGCTAAGTTCCCTCCCCTCCCCAAACCCCACCCTCCCCAGGTTCCACCTCCAAATGTCCAAGAATTTCCCAACCGAGAATCGGCAACCCCAATTACAATGCAATAATAACAGAAAAGAGCAGGAGTCCAGTAGCACCTTAAAGACTAACAAAATTTCTGGTGGGGTATGAGCTTTATCTGAAGAAGTGAGCTGTGGCTCATGAAAGATCACCTCCTGCTAGATATTTTGTTAGTTTTTAAGGTGCTACTGGACTCTTGCTCTTTTCTACTGCTATTAACACTGCTATCCATCGTAATGCAATAATGAGTTCTGTTTTTTTTTTTTTTTTAAGTACCTGTAAAGGGCAAATAAAATTTTTTAAGGGGTATCTATTACAAGGGCACAGTTGTACCCTTCTAAGCCCATTGCTTTCAATGGAGTTGTAAGGGGTAAAGCCCCTGTCCTATAGATCTACCTGCAAGGGTTGCCAGGTCCCGTCCCCCCCGAGCCACCAGCAGGGGATGGGGATGTAGGATTGCCAGATCCAGGTTGGAAAACTGGGGATTTGAGGATGGAGCCTGGGGAGGACAGGGACCTCACTGGGGTACAATGCCATAGAGTCCACCCTCCAAACCATCCACTTTCTCCAGGGAACTGATCTCTGTAGTCTGGAGATGAGCTGTAATTCCAGGGGATCCCCAGGTCCCACCTGGAGGCTGGCATCCCTGATCTGCTATTTCTGACAAGGTGAGTTTACAAAGCAGGGCACCATCAGCTGATTTCAGGTCCTGGGCAAACCGGTATGGGTGGGGATGGCATTGTAGGTACCCAGGTCCCAACTGTCAACATCAAAGCCATAATTTAGCATTAGCCCCAGAAGCAAATAGGAAGCCCATGTAGTTAGAGTGCCAGACTAGGATCTGGGATTGGGAGACCCAGGTTAAAAAACCTACTTTCCCATGGAAGTCTGCTAGGTGACCTTGGGCCAGTCTCTCTCACAGACTAACCTGCCTCACAGGGTTGTGAGGTTGAAGTTTTTTGGGGCGGAGCCTGAGGACGAGAGGGTTTGGGGAGGGGAGGGACTTCAATGCCATGGAGTCCAATTGCCAAAGTGGCCATTTTTCTCCAGGTGAACTGATCTCTAACAGCTGGAGATCAGTTGTAATAGCAGGAGATCTCTGCTGCCACCTGGAGGTTGTCTATCAAAAAAGAAAACACAGCACGGTGGCCAAGTTGATTAAATGTACTATTCTAATATAAAGTGATATACATGTGTAAGACTAACAAAAGGTACGAGTAGCAGCGTGCAAATGCAGCTGTTGTATAAATTCAAATCCCACAAATTAACAAGAAGCCAAATGTAATGGCACTGAGGGGACAAATATTAAATAGAAAAAGTGCAGCACATACAAGAAAGAGCGTGCAATTCCAGCTATCATATAAGTCCAACGAAATTAACAAGGCACCAAATGTAATGGCGCTTAAAGGGACAGATACAAATTAGAACAATGCAGAACATTCAAAATAACCTAGGCAATTAGCCAAGGGCACAGAAGGATGAAAGTCCATTAAAGACGCAAAAGGGTAAGGCCGGCTTCTAAGTCCCTTTCGAGCCACCAAGCTCCTTTCTTCAGTTGCTTGAGAAAAAAACTGCCATACACGCCTTGCGCATGCTCTTATTCATAAGAACAATGTTCATAAGTTGCCACCTGGAGATTAGAATCATAGAGTTGGAAGGGACCACCAGGGCCATCAAGTCCAACCCCCTGCACAATGCAGGAAATTCACAACTACCTCCCCCCTCCACACCCCTAGTGACCAGAAGATGGCCAAGATGCCCTCCCTCTCATCATCTGCCTAAGGTCACAGAATCAGCATTGCTGACAGATGGCCATCTAACCTCTTCTTAAAAACCTCCAGGGAAGGAGAGCTTACCACCTCCGGAAGAAGCCTGTCCCGCTGAGGAACCGCTCTAACAGTTAGAAAATTTTTCCTAATGTCTAGACGGAAACTCTTCTGATTTAATTTCAACCCGTTGGTTCTGGTCCGACCTTCTTGAGCAACAGAAAACAACTCGGCACACTCCTCTATATGACAGCCCTTCAAGTACTTGAACATGGTTATCATATCCCCTCTCAGTCTTCTCCTCTTCTGGCTAAACATACCCAGCTCCTTCAACCTTTCCTCATAGGACTTGGTCTCCAGGTTGGCTACCCTAAGCCCAAAATTGCCCAGCAAACTTCCGTGGCAGACTGGGGACACAATCCTGGGCCACTCTGACCACTACACCACACTGAACCCCCAAATAACCCAACTAGTTTTAAAATTCATTGAGGGTAATAGGGTTCATCATTTTGGGTTGATCTCCAGTTCTACTTGAATCCACATCCTGTGCCCACACATTTTGAAAAATTACTGTCGTCTAAGATCCAGAGCTACATAAAGAGCATTTGGACTGGAAAGATGAGTACTAAAGCCACAAAGCCCAGTATTCACAGGCCACCAGAATAGGAAGCAAATTGTTTTAATGTTGAAATCTGCCCTTATGCAAGACAGCTTTGCAGTGGTAGTTTGCTCACAAAACTATGGCAATATTCTTTCACGGGGTTCGTGCCGGGCACCACTTGTCCCAGGATGGTTTTTAGCTTGTGACAACATAAAAAAAAGCAGAATGTTCCAGAGTGCTAGTCGGCTGAGAATTTAGTTGAAGGAAATTTCCAACGGCATTATCCGAGCTCAGTCTTTTCGCATCAGCTTGTTACAGCAACTTCTTATAAATGTGGAAACAGGAACTGCTTCGTCAGCTTCATCATGAGGATTCATATCGCCTCTGGGAGTGCGGAAACCGCAGCAAAGAGGGCAAAGATAAACCTCAGGTTTGTGGAACAGTAGAGAAGTTTGAAAAATTAAGCACTGACAACACAACAAACATCCTGGGGGAGTTGTAAGACGTGCTTATTATTATCTTAAATTTTTCCTTTGAACATTATTACCCCAAACTTGCAACTAAATAGTTTTCAGTGTGGTTTACAGTGCGGGATGATATTCAATGAAGCAAATAAAATAAAATAAAATAAAATGAAGCAAATAAAATAACATAAACATTCAGCTTATAACATCAATTGTTAATATTTGCCAGGGGTAGATGTAACAATTCTTACCGATACTGTCTCTCTTGGGGAACTTGAACCAGTATCACTTTGGCCACTTCTGTACTGATCATCCATACCAGCCTGTACTATCTTACTTTTCATAAGAACAGTAAAACAGTACTAAACCATACAGCAGCAGCAAGAGTAAAAGTGGGTAAGTAGGCACCAGCAGCAGCAGCAGAAGAGTTGGTTTTTATATGCCAACTTTCTCTCCCACTTAAGGAAGAATCAAACCAGCTTACAATCACCTTCCCTCCCCCTCCCCACAACAGACACCCTGTGAGATAGGTGGGGCTGAGAGAGCTGTAAGAGAGCTGTGACTAGCCCAAGGTCACCCAGCTGGCTTCATGTGGAGAAGTGGGGAATCAAACCCAGTTCTCCAGGTTAGAGTCCTCTGCTCCAAACCACCCCAGCAATAATGTTAAGCTAATTGCCTGCTTACATCCCACAGAGGATGCACGCAGGATCAGACCTTAGTATCATGGCCCGAAGCATCTGCTTTTTGCCATTCTTTTAAGATTTCCTAATCTCCAGCCCGATTAAGAGTTTTGGTGAGCTCAAAAGCTTGCAGGTTGTTTTGTGTCCATTTGGTTGTTCCTAACAAAAGGTATTACACAGATTTCATTCGTCTGTTCAGACACTGCCCTGTCTGAACAATAAAGAATTAAATGGACTCAGGAAGGAAGGACCCAGATATCTTAGAAAGAAGAGATATCTGGGTCCTTGCATGCCAACTGTACAGATTCACATGATTAAAGAGCGTGCCTTTTTAAAGGTATTGCGAGATATCTGGGTCCTTGCTGATATCTCCTCATAGAAAATGAATTTTACAGAATTGTCTGCTGTTGTTTTTTGCTTTAGTTGTGCTGCTGTTTCTTGGGTCTGAGATACACCTGACCGAACATAACAAAGGAGGCTATCAAATTAAGCTCTTTCTGTCGCCATGCGTATGAACCTCAACAAGTGGGCACCGAAGGCAGCTCTTTGACTCACACAAAGAGGGAATCATCCCTCTGGAACTTTTTATGAGGATAATGGACCTCTTAAAATGCAGACTTAATGTCTTTACCCCCTGGAGGTTAGCAGGTCAAGTCCCTCCGGTTGCGCTAATTGCTAATGAGACACAGCGATGCAACATAGTGGAGTGTTTCCAAGTCTAGAATATTCAAAACCTAAGATTAAATGCCCAGAACTGCAGAGAGCGAGCGAGCAAGAGAAAGAGAGAATAAAGAAAAAGGTCAATGTGGTTTAAAGAGCTTTGCGCAAGGGGGCAAGGGGGGAGAAGATACCATAAAATGCTCAGGCATCCAAGGTGCAGACAAATTCTGCATTAGTGGCAATTAAAAACACATTCCAGGATGTTTTTTAAAGATTATAAAAGGAACCAAAAAGAGAGCTAAGGGCTGAGGAGGAGGATTTCTCGCTCCAAAAAGTGGCAACCCTTACACAGCAGAGCGGCTTCCTGTGCAAAACCGCAACCAGCCGAAGCCGCTGGAGGTACAATTACAACTCCTCGACTTTTATCACTGGAGCAGGACATGGAGGCCGCAATCCCAGGCACGCTAACCGGGGTGTCAGTTTCATTGAACTCAGCAGGGACTCGGGATCAGGATGGTTGCCATGCGTGTGTGCGAGCAGGAAGCTGTTTCTCACCGACACACCAACACAAATGTTAAAAACCACCGAGAAAAGATGTCGGTTGGAACTAAGCCATAAGAGTGAATGAACAGAAGTCTCTGGAGGCAGATCTGAGGAGCAGCTCTCATCCTGCTTAACTTGGAAGAACTAGTAAAGAACTAGTATCTAATAAAGAAGCAGGAATGTAACAGTCTCACTTGCATTCAAAAATGAAGGTCAGCTTTGCCTCCCTGGTTGTTTATGCATGGGTATTTTCACTTATGTTTGCCCCCGGTCTGTCTCAGTTGTTCCTTGGAGTTATGCATGAGTTTTCCGTCCATTAGAGATGACCTTGTGCCAGCCCTCACAAATCCCGGGACTTCCCATTCCTCTGTTAACCCGACCCGATTCTTCCCTCTCCCCTGAGCTGAGCCCGGGTGAAATCACCATGCATAAGGCAAAGCACGGGACATGGTTTATCTCACAACCAATTACAAACCAGTGTACAAAGAGGCAGGGGTTCAAATGCTTCCTGGGTGCTCTTTCTGAGCAGAAGAAAGGCTTTTTAAAACCGAGGCTTGGATTTCTCCCCCCTCCTTTCAGACTGTTTTTTGTCCTTAAATGCCTTTTTATGTAGCAATTGGGTTGGGGGGGATTTTCTCTCACAGCAAGCTCTACAAAGTAAGCCAATTACAAAGCAGCATTTAAAGGGGTAGGGACTTGATTTGAGCTTGGAGACTGCTGGTGCGTAGATTCCCAACAGGAAAGTGTGGGTCCAGCTAGCAACGAACCTCAGGTAAAACTCTCATGCATAAACGACCCCTGTTTCTGACCCTTTAAAAGCAGATAAATCTGCAGCCGTTCATAGGTAATAATGCTGATGTCCATATACCACACATACTTACATGGTGATTTCTGTAGGGCAGGCTGTGGTTCAAGGTAGAAACAAGTTTTTGTTGTTGCTGTTGTTTTCTGGTCAGTTGTCATTGTTAAAGCAGAAACAGGATTAGGGCTGATTTGCTGAGCACAATCCTGCAAAGGAACTTCAAAGATGGTTGAACTGGAAGCCAAAATTTCAACTGGCCTTTTTCAAAATATAAATTTCTGTGCTGAGGGGGTGATAATGAAATGTCTTCCCACTGTACAGTCTTATTGCATTTATAAAACATTTCACAGATAGATTGCCAGTGTGTAGATTCCAGAGCATTAGAACTATACTATTGAGATGGTTCCTCTGAACCACATTTCAAAGGAATCTATTTTCTTTCTATCAGCTTTCTTCACTGTCCAGCTTTCACACCCATACATAATAATAGGGAATACGATGGCATGAATTAATCTAGTCTTGGTGGCCAGTGACACATCCTTACACTTCAAAATATTTTCTTGTTCCTTCATGGCTGCCCTTCCCAGTCTCAGTCTCCTTCTGATTTCCCCCATACCTATAGTGAATGCTTTTAATAGCTGCCACCACTAGAGGTCAGAAGCGAGACACTGATGAAATCCCTTTATTTGCAAGGAAAGGAGGGCGCGCTCCAAATTTCTGCCTTTACTTCTTATTGCATTTCTCCCTTTGTGTAAAGTCAGGCAAAGCTGTATTTGCAAATAAAAATCCACGAAGGAGGGCCTTTCCCACCTCCTCCTTGTCCCTTGGTTAGTGTGGTCCAAGCTAGTCTTTTATCAGGGGAGCACAGTGACCACAAGATGGCACCAATTGCATTAAAAAGGACATTTAAATTGTTCTTGTAATTAAAAGCCACTGATTACAACACAGAAAGAGAGAGAAATTAGTTGGAAAATAAGAGCTAGTCAAGCACATTCACGGTTAGCAGAATCCAGTTTTCTTTTCCCCATGTCTAGAAGAGAGTTACTTCAGTCATATTTTCCCCCAGAGTGACCATGTTTTCGCTCCTCCTGCTTCTTTTCCAACTGACAATAAAAAACCCCAACGAAAGAAATCCATCCCTATCCTGCCCCTACCCCTCCACCTGATAATTCCAGTTTTCCACTTGTTCTGAAATCTTAGAGGTTTGATTGTTGTTATTTTTTAATTCAGGGCAATGGAATGGTATATCTAATTCACTGAGAAAACAACTACAGTATATCTTTTTTAGTATCCAAAGTTTTATTAGAATATGTGAGAATATTATCTACATTCAAATCCTGTCTCAGCCATCAACTCACTGCATAGCCTCTGGCAGATCACATTCTCTCTCCCCATTATTTCAGAGCTCCTAATCCTATTGTCAGCGAGGGCATGCAATCGGACCCTGGATAGCGAGGTGACTTTCGTTTCATCTCTCCTTCCCGTGGGAAGGAAGAGGCAACAGCCAAAAGGCTCGAGAGATCTCCACTTCAAAGTGACTTCCTGATTGTAATCCTGCTCTGATCTTAAGGTGTGAATTCTCTCTCTTGGTATTGGGGAACCTCTGATGTTTTGCATTTCAAAGATGTTACTTGTAAACATGCTAGCTTGTGCACACTATAAGAATACCCTCCAAATGATTTGGCGCCATTGTAACGTTGTGTTTCATAGGTTACTGTACCCTTCCTTTCAAATAAATTCTACTTTAAACTCTCTGCTAACGTCTGGAGTAAAGTGGATGATTCCTGAGAGGCAACGGAGTCCTAGAACCTGACAGTACGTTACAATCCCAACCTTTTTTGTTTTCGGGTTAGAAGTAGTATTAGGATGTCGGCACCACCCTCGGTCCCGCTCAACGCGGGAGAGGAGCTTCGGCAGACTCCCGCTGATATTGAGGTTGGTCAAGGAGCAGCGACCCCGGAGCAGCGCCCACCCGGGCCTACCGATGTCCCTGGGAGGCCGACGTGGACCCCCCGATTCTCGGAGACCGGGCAGCGGCAGAGAGCAGCGTCAGAACCAGGAGGCGACTTCTACCGGGGACCGCTGGCCGCTTGGTATGGAGAAGGGGAAGGGTGGAAGGACCCCGCGCTCGCTCACACCCCGACCCTCACTGCAGAAGCGGCCACTCTGATACGCGGACAGAATCAGATGCTCGTTCTGCAGAATCGGGACCTGCAGACTCAGCTAGATACCTTGCAGCGAGACCTGGCAGCCGTTCTAGGGGCAGTGAGGGGGCTTGGACAGCCCGTGCAACAATCCCAAACGGGTTCACGGCCGACTACAGGACCGCTCGTTGTTGGGGAGGCTCCCACGCCCAGACGCCCTACGGCCAGAGACCTGAAGGTATCTTTCGACGGGTCCAGCTCACAGTTGTCTCACTTCTTACTCCAAATCTCCGGCTTTATGAAGGACCAGGGGGAGACCTTTGCCTCGGAAGAAGCTTGGGTCAGGTATGTGATCAGCCTGCTGGAGAAGGAGGCAGTGGAGTGGGCAGTGACAGCGGCAGAAACTATGCCCCGAGTTTTGGCATCCCTGGATGAGTTCTTGTGCGCTCTACGACGCCGGTTCGAAGACCCCCACCGGGGGGAAAAAGCAAAGATTGCCATGCGTCGTTTGAAGCAGGGAGCCCGCTCAGTAAGTGAGTATGCACAGGACTTTTTATCTTTGTCGTGCAAGATAAGGGAGTGGAGTGAGGCCACAAAGGTCCAGCATTTCCGCGAAGGGTTGCGGTGGGAAGTGCTGGATGGCTGTTTGACTTTGGGAGATCCAGAGTCAGTGGAAGAGTGGGTAAATTTGGCAGCTCTAGTGGAGAACCGCAAGCTTACCCTCCAGTTCTCCAAGGATCGTCCTTCGAAGACGATCCCTATCCCGCCCACGAGAGGGGACAGCGCAGCAGGTCCCCGGCGAGAGGGAAGACATCGAGGAGTCTACAGTCTCGACAGGGCACGTCGGTTCAGGGAGGGAGCTTGCCTTCAGTGTGGGAAGATGGGTCATTTTGCAGCAAGATGTACCAACACGCCGTCAGAAGGGACGAGCAACAGGGCGACACAAGAGCGGGAGGCGACACCACCTCGGAACCTGGAGCACAGGAGAGCGGAGGGGACGAACGGTCGCCGGGGGGCGGCGGCCCTGCAAGCGGAAACCTCATCGGATCTCCACAACCGTGGCACCCGAGATAGCTTCCGAAGCCCCTCACCGGCAAAAAACGAGGACGGCCTTCTGTGAGGGAACCGGCACAGAGGGCACCCTTGGAAGAAACCAAACCGGCTCCATGTAGGGTGAGTGACCAGGGAGAGACATTGCTGATACCTGTTGTATTACGAAATCCCCAAGGGGGGGAACCGGTGGCCGTTGTGGCTATCGTGGACTCCGGGTGCTCCCGGACCCTAATTGATCAGGCGGTGGTAGAACGTCTGAAAATTGGGACTCGAGAACTGGATCAACCCTTACATTTCCATCAAATGGATGGGAGTGACCTGCGGGGGGGGCCGGTTCATTTGCACACTCGCAAGATGTGGCTGGGGGTGGGAAACCACTGGGAACAGATCCACTTCACGGTAGTGCCTAAGATTTCCTACCCGGTGGTCCTCGGCGTTAATTGGTTGGCGGGACATAACCCGAGCATTGACTGGGAACAAAGGCGGGTGGTGTTTGGAGCTCCTCAGTGCGAAAAACACAGCCGGGATGATTTACCCGGGGGCGAAGGGGGAAGCGCCGCTGCCTTGGAGGAACCCACGTTGCCCCCAGAATATAGTGATTTCGCAGATGTATTTGAGGGGACGGACTGTGACTTATTGCCTCCTCATCGCACTACGGATTGTGCCATCGAACTGATTAAGGACGTTAAACCGTCCAAGGCCCGAGTTTATGCCATGAGTCCTCAAGAGAAAGCAGTGCTGCGAGAATTTCTGGACAAGAACTTGGAGCGGGGCTTCATACGACCGTCCAAAGCTGCATTTTCTTCTCCCTGCTTCTTTGTGAAGAAGAAAGGTACATCTGATCTCAGACTGTGTGTAGACTATAGGGGGCTTAACGCGATTACTGAAACTAATGCCTACCCCCTTCCCTTAATCCCAGATCTCCTGAGTGTGTTACAGGAGGGTTGTATTTTCTCGAAAATTGACCTGGCGGAAGCCTACTACCGGGTCCGGATCAAGGAGGGGGATGAAGCTAAGACAGCCTTTTCTTGTTGTTATGGGTTGTTTGAATTTTTAGTCATGCCGTTTGGTCTGTCTGGGGGGCCCTCGTGCTTCATGCAATTAATTAATGAGATTCTACACGACCTCCTATTTAAAGGTGTGGTAGTCTTTTTAGACGATTTGCTCATTTACTCCAAGGATCCCGCAGAGCACAGGGAATTGGTGCGGGAGGTGTTGCGTCGTCTAAGGGACAATCATTTGTATGCTAAGTTATCAAAATGTGCATTCAACCAGGACCAATTGTCGTTTTTGGGTTATGTGATCTCGCCACAAGGGTTAAGCATGGATCCGGAGAAGGTGAGGGCAGTGTTAGAATGGGAACCTCCCAGAACTCGCAAACAGGTTCAGCAGTTTTTGGGGTTTGCGAACTTTTATAGAAATTTTATTCAGGATTTCGCTCAAATAGCTTTGCCTATTACTGATTTGCTTAAAACCAAAGGGAAGGGGCAAGGGGCCACTTTTGCACAATACCAGGTACCTTGGACCGCCAGGTGTCAGGCGGCTTTTGAAACTCTTAAGGAGCGCTTTACCTCTGAACCCATTCTGGCGCACCCAGATTGCTCCAGGCCATTCACTTTACAGGTAGATGCCTCGGACAAGGCGATGGGAGGCGCACTCCTTCAGAGGGATGATCAAGGGAGGCTTAGACCCTGCGCATATTTTTCTAAGAAGTTCTCTGGTCCTGAACTAAACTGGCCGATTGGGGAAAAGGAAGCCATGGCAATTAAACATGCGCTCATGGTTTGGCGACAGTTCCTGGAGGGAGCGGCCGAGCCCTTTGTGGTTTGTACAGATCATCGGAATCTCGAATCGATTTTGGGTCAGCGGAAGCTGTCCGCCAAACAAGTACGTTGGTCGAGTTTTTTCTCTAAGTTTAACTTTACCATCAAACATATGCCGGGGAAAGAAAATTGCTTAGCAGACGGACTGTCTCGCATGCCGCAATATGAGTGTCAGGTTGAGCGGCCGGTGGGTTCTCTCTTCACACGGGAACACCTGGGTTTGACTCCAGAGGGGAATAGTGCAGGAGTTCTGACCAGAGCACAAAGCCGCGCGGCGGCACAAGACTCGAGTTCGAGTCTCCCTCGAGATGTGGTCGCTCCCACCTCCTCATCCCCAGCAGTCCCCGGAGAACTTTCAACCACAACCGCTGGGGAGGGGGGGGAAAGCTCCCAAATAGAGCGAAGGGACCAGGCTGAAGGGCCGATACCCATCTCCTTGCCGGGGTCGGATGTTGCCATTCCCCGCCTCTGGGCAGTTCCAGAAAGCCTCCCGGAGGCAGTCAAGAAAAGGTGGGGGGAGGCTCTTCAACGGGAGCGGGAGGAAGAATCTATCCCATCCCAGGTGACGGACCAAAACGGTATCTGTAAGAACAAACATTACGTGCCCAGGGAACTGAGGCGGGAGATATTGGAACGGAGCCACAGTTCAACAATAGGGGGACATTTTGGGTTTGCTAAATCCTTACACCTAATAAGAAGACAGTTTTGGTGGCCTGGGATGCGCCAAGACATCGAAGTATTTATCAAATCCTGCCCTGTGTGCGCAACTAGTAAACGTTTGATGGGAAAACCCCCGGGATTATTAAAGCCCCTAGAAACTCCCGAGGCACCCTGGCAAGTGATTGGGATGGATTTCATAACAGACCTCCCATCCAGTCAGGGGAAGACTGTCCTGTGGGTAATCACGGATCTTTTCTCTAAGCAAGTTCATCTCGTGCCGTGTGAAGGGATGCCATCTGCACATAAACTGGCTCGCTTGTTTGTGCACTGCATATTCAAATTGCACGGATTTCCACGGAAGGTCCTGAGTGACAGGGGCTCCGTGTTTGTGTCCAAGTTCTGGAAAGCGTTCTTAGGAATTGTAGGTGTGCAGTTGGGTTTGTCATCTGCCTATCACCCCCAGACGGATGGGCAGACCGAAAGGGTTAATGCGGTGATGGAATGTTATTTGCGTTGTTTTGTTAATTATCACCAAGACAATTGGGTTGATCTGCTGCCACTGGCAGAATATGCCTACAATAACTCGGTGCACTCTGCAACCGGGGTGAGCCCATTCAAAGCAGTTTATGGAATGGATTTTGGACCATTAGGGGCTGTACCTACCCCACCAGAAGGCGATCCCCCCGAGGTGTCTAAATGGGCTCACACAGTGAGGAACACTTGGCCCTGGCTTGTAAAAAACCTGGAACAGGCTAAAGACAGGTACAAACTACAAGCAGACAAACACAGAACACCTCAGTGGGAATTGAGGGTCGGAGAAAAGGTGTATCTTTCCACTAAGAACCTCAGGTCTTTACGCCCGTGTAAAAAATTGAGCCAACGGTTTGTGGGCCCATTTTCTATCTCCAGAGTTATCAATGAGGTTACGGTAGAGCTGGAGCTACCCAAATCCTTACAAGGGGTGCACCCGGTGTTTCACGTGAGTCTACTAAAGCCCTTTCTACAAGCACCAGAATGGCACCCCGAACCCGAAGCGGCAACTCCCATCATGGTACAGGGCGAACGGCACTTTGAAATCTCCAAGGTGCTCGATTCTCGGAGGCGCAGGGGCCGACTGGAATATCTTGTGCGTTGGAAACATTTAAATTCCAGTCACGATGAGTGGGTGTCCGCTGTTCACGTACAGGCTCCAACCCTTGTAGCGGATTTCCATCGCCATTACCCGGACAAACCAGGAAATCTGGAGGGGGGGCCTTTGGGGAGGCGGAGTGTCAGCGAGGGCATGCAATCGGACCCTGGATAGCGAGGTGACTTTCGTTTCATCTCTCCTTCCCGTGGGAAGGAAGAGGCAACAGCCAAAAGGCTCGAGAGATCTCCACTTCAAAGTGACTTCCTGATTGTAATCCTGCTCTGATCTTAAGGTGTGAATTCTCTCTCTTGGTATTGGGGAACCTCTGATGTTTTGCATTTCAAAGATGTTACTTGTAAACATGCTAGCTTGTGCACACTATAAGAATACCCTCCAAATGATTTGGCGCCATTGTAACGTTGTGTTTCATAGGTTACTGTACCCTTCCTTTCAAATAAATTCTACTTTAAACTCTCTGCTAACGTCTGGAGTAAAGTGGATGATTCCTGAGAGGCAACGGAGTCCTAGAACCTGACACCTATGCAGTAAAATGAGTACCCAGTTTGCTGGGGGTAAAGTGTAGACAACCGGGGAAGGCAATGGCAAACCACCCCGTAAATATAGTCTGCCTAGAAAACGTTGGGATGTGAACGTCACCCCATGGGTCAGGAATGACCTGGTGCTTGCATAGGGGACTACCTTTAAATCCTGTGCAGAGACACTGCAATCCTATGTAGAGCTAATACAACAGGCTTAGACTGCAGTAACTCTGTGTAGGATTGCAGTGCAAGAAGATTAAAAGCGCTTTGCGTGTTCATAGCAGCACCATGTGCAGGATTCAGGAAAGCACATTAATGTCCATGCTGCATGTAGGGAGTATAACGTTCCATTTTCCAGCTTTGTTGCCTGCCCCCTCTGCCCACAAGCACTGCCGGCTGGTATTTCTGCCATGCAGATACTGTATGCGCTGTGGTCTGAGAATGCTGGAAGGAGTTGCCAAGGGTCTTGGCATGAGCGTTTCCCTCCTGGGCTGCATGCAGAATAAAGAGCGTCTCAATGGTCTCCATATGTATATCAACAATAATAAAGATAATAATGACTGTGGTTACTGTTTAGAGCACAATGAAGCTGATGGCTTCATTTTGTTGGTGTCTGCGGTCACTTTAAAGGAGGAGTTGTGGCTCAGTGGTAGAGCCTCGGCTTTGCATGCAGAAGATCCCTGGTTCGATCCCCGGCATCTCCAGTTTAAAAAGGCCAGGCAGTAGGTGATTGGAAAAACCTCGACCTGAGATGCTGGAGAGCAGCTGCCAGCCTGAGTAGTCAAGACTGACCTGGATGGACTGATGATCTGGTTCAGTATCAAGTAGCTTCATGTGTGTTCATGTGTGTGTGACTCAGGGTCAACCTACATGTTATGTAATCACTGAGTTCACCAATGCAGCCAGATGTTAGTTTTAAGTTCCCCATGGGAACTCCTAGTTAGAAGCTGTGCAGGGCTGCCTATTCTGGTGGGGACCACAGTGTAGGGGGAGGAGGGGTTCCTGCCCCACCTATGGGGAATTCCTACGGGGAACTTGCAGTTGAAGTCCCTGTGGCGAACTCAGTGACGAAGTAAGGTGTAGTTTGGCCCACAGACTAATTCACTATGGGCAGAAACTTCCACTAAGCCTGCTCGCCCCACATGAAGGAACTTTGTGATGACACGCAAAAGTTTAAGTGTTCCTTCTAGGGGGCAAATGAAGTGAAAATCAGCAGCTGCAATGGGCCTGAATGTCAGTACCATCTTGAGTAGGATGTCTTGCGCATTGGGCACACAGCGTGGTGTAGTGATTAAGAGCGGTGGTTTGGAGTGGTGGACTCTGATCTGGAGAACCAGGTTTGATTCCCTGAAGGAAAGACAGACAATTCTGTATCTTTTCTCCTTGGAGAATGCTCTCTTCTTCTCTGAGCATCCAAGGTTTTTATTAGGGAATATTACAATGGATAGCCAAAGGTCAGTTAGTGATTACAATGGAACTAAAACAAGGCATACCAAGATTAATGATTAATGAGGTAAAAAGAGAAAGAAAGACAATGGTACATTCCTTCCTTGTAGCCAGAATCCTTTGAGTAAACATTGGCTGTCTGTCACATAGAATGATGAGATTAAAAGAAGCTAATCTCTTTAATCCCTTTAAGGTTGCTGCACTGAGGTCATTAGGTCACTATACAGTCAGTAGACTTTTAGTCAGGAGCATTTCCATAGACCTAGAATTTATTGTGAACCAATGTTTTAATATGGCAGAATCAGGGATATGTGAAACCAATATTAATATGGCTAGGGTGTGCCCAGCGGCCAATTAATAATTAGCTTCAAAAACCTCTACAATTCCCCACTCCTCCACATGAGCGGCAGAGGCTAATTTGGTGAACTGGATTTGTTTCCCCACTCCTACAAACAAAGCCAGCTGGGTGACCTTAGGCAAGTTACAGCTCTGATAGAGCTCTTTCAGCCCCACTTACCTCACAGGGTGTCTGTTGTGGGGAAGGGAAGGGAAGGTGATTGTAAGGTATTTGGGTCTCCCTTAAGTGGTAGAGAAAGTTGGCATATAAAAAACAACTCTTCTTCTCCTTCTTCTTCTTCACCACATGATTGATTCCAGCTTAAGCCTTGTCTCCTTGGTCAATTTAGTCCCAACCTTTCACTCTTGAGCCTGCTTTTTGAGGTGTGTTAGGATGCTGGCATAGGCAGCACCACCCAGAGCCTTTCAACGCACATCACTAATCAATGTAACACTGTTGCTTTCATCACAACCATGTTGATTACAGAGTGCATCTCCTCTACCACCCAGAAGAACAAGGACTTCTGCTGAAATACTCCATCTCAGCCACAAGAGGGCGCTCATCACTCACACATTTAACAATTTACTGGGGGGGGAATGAACATTTCTGTTTTTTTAAGTGAATGGTTTCAATTTTTAAATTTTTGAACCATTTATTTCCCTTTTATATAATACTTGAAAATGGGTGTTTAGATGCTCTCTCTCAATATGTATTTCTCAAGAATGCCAGCAAATAAATAACCATTTTGATAACCTGGCTTTAGTGTGTAAGAAACTACCTCACAGCCTTGGGATGACAGTCAACTGGGGCCATTTATGCAGAGCTGTTTCCCCACGGTCACCCCTGCTGACAGCTCCGGCGCTTCATTTTGTCTATGCATGCCTTTCCCAATCATCAGAGGTCGCCTCGCTCTTTCTGCGCACTTCCATGCATTTTTCCCGTGTTTGCCATAGGGTTGCCACCGGCAGGAGGTTTTTGGGGTGGAGCCTGAGGAGGGCGTGGTTTGGGGAGGGGAGGACTTTAATGCCATAGAGTCCAATTGCCAATGTGGCCATTTTCTCCTGTGGGCACCTTTGGAATACTGACAGGTTGGTGGGTACGACCCCAAAAGGGCTGCTGCAGGAGCCAAAACCACAAAGGCCTTTTATGCAGGGACATTTCCCTCATTTTGCCTACATTTTCCAGATTCTGGCTAAAACAGCATCTGGAAAAAATGGGCAAAATGCGCAGAGAGAGCGAGGCGACCTCTGACAGGCAGAAAAGGCATGCATAATCAAAAGGAAGACCCGAAGCAGTCGGCGGGGGTGACCGTGGGGAAACGTCCCTGCATAAAAGGCCAAAGACAGAAAAAGCCCAAGTGCTGGGGAGAAGAGGGGCAACGAAAAAATACACTGGGAAAGAGGGGTGAGGGAGAATAAAACAAACAGTATGGTGGCAGCTGTCACTGAAACAATGCTGTTTTAATCTGCATAGCTGATCAGACCTTCAGTGACCAATCAGAAGCCCTGCTGGCCAAGAGCCTCACTTGGCCCCACCCACTTTCTAAAAACAGTGGTGGGCACCAAGAAATTTGTCAACAGGTGCCACGGTGCCCATGGGCACTGCGTATAAGACCCCTACTATAAAGCATACAGGGAAGGGAAAGGGGTTTGACCCTTTAACCTCCACTCAGTTTTGCTACTCAGAACTGGGCTCCTCACTTTGTCACTAGAAGAAAAGACGTGCCCTTTAAAAGTATTATTTTTTTAATGCTGGTAACAAAGCCGGATTAAAGAAAGGCCCAGTGGTACCTTTAAAACTAACAAAATGTATGTGGAGCAACAGCTTCTGTGAACTTTATCAGACACACAAAGTATACATTTCTCGCATCTGATAACATGAGCTCTGACTCAGGAAAGCTTATGCTGAAATAAATTTTGTTAGTCTTTAAGGTGCTACGGGACTTCTGATTACTCTTTCTGCAACATACCAGCACAGCTATCCTCTGGAATCAAAAACGAAAGCAGTGAGCCTGGTTTTGAGTAGCAAAACCAAGCAGAGATTAAGGATTAAACCTTCATCTCTCTTCCTCTCACATCCCCAAGGCAAACTGAGGCTGCACAAAATGAGATGTATGACTTTTGTCTCATCTGTTCAAGTTATGACACAACTTGTTCTAGTCTTTTTTCTAATGTCAGGGTCGAAAGAGTGACCCGGTATACAAATTGTTATGCACACATAGGTGGGCTGCATACAAACAGCAGTATGCGAGGATTTTGGGTGCTAACTTGCGGATGAGAGGACTGCCAACTTTTTGGTGGTTTCATAAGGGCAAAAACACAGTACGTAAGCTTTGAGAAGCACTCGGCTATAGGATTCGTATGCCCTACAGTTCTGGAAAACCGAGATAAAATTAATAATGCTAATGGGCACCTTTCAAACACCTGGAACAGCCTGGTGTTCCAGGTTCTTCACTTAGCCAAGGGAAGCTCTTATTTAGTCCTACAGCAAGCTGCACAGGTGAAACTAAAACCATGCTCTCCAACCTTAGGCATGCTATTTATACAATTAAAACCTTTTGCAGAAAGATAGAGTCAGAAATGCATCCCTAGCCTTTTTACCTCTTTTCATGGGGCACAGTCACTCCTACCCGAAAGGAGCTCAGAAAACAACCTTACACATTCATTCCCATTGATTCTTTTTGTTTTGAAACAGACTCATGGGGAATGAGGGCCGAGTGAAGAATGACCGTATGAAGACACCCAGCGAAGGGGAGGGATGCCGACGCATGTCGACCGCTAAATTTCCTGTTCACCCCTGCTGATGTAATTCAATGAGGCGACCAGCGAAAACAGCCAGTGTTCCAATGATGCAAACCAACATGAAGATGCCGAGGAGAAGGTGATCCACCACCATGGCAACGAATTTCCATTCTTCCGCAGCCTGGGAGGAGGAAAAAAAGGAAGCAATCATTATACTCATGTCTAGTCACTCGTCATATCAGAGGACTGGCACATTGGACATTATTTTTGGAGGAAAAAAATATCCTTTGTCATGTTCATGGAATCATAGAATCATAGAGTTGGAAGGGACCACCAGGGTCATCTAGTCCAACCCCCTGCACAATGCAGGAAAGTCACAACTACCTCCCCCCCACACCCCCAGTGACCCCTACTCCATGCCCATAAGATGGCCAAGGGTTCCCTCCCTCTCATCATCTGCCTAAGGTCATAGAATCAGCATTGCTGACAGATGGCCGTCTAGCCTCTGCTTAAAAACCTCCAGGGAAAGAGAGCTTACCACCTCCTGAGGAAGCCTGTTGCAATGAGGAACCGCTCCAACTGTTAGAAAATTCTTCCTAATGTCTAGATGGAAACTCTTTTGATTTAATTTCAACCCGTTTGTTCTGGTCTGACCTTCTGGGGCAACAGAAAACAACTCAGCATCATCCTCTATATGACAGCCCTTCAAGCACTTGAAGATGGTTATCATATCCCCTCTCAGTCTTCTCCTCTTCAGGCTAAACATACCCAGCTCCTTCAACCTTTCCTCATAGGATTTGGTCTCCAGTCCCCTCACCATCTTTGTGGCCCTCCTCTGGACACATTCCAGCTTTTTCTTTCTCACATTAGCAATTTTGAAAGTGTGATGTGTTCCAACTTCAACAAGCTCCAAGGCAATAGCAGCTTATCCTTTTTGGTGAGCCTGTCAGCATCTTAACTACTACAGCACACTGACTGTCATAGGAAATCACTGAAGGGCAGAGAGAAACAGATGCTGAAATGTGAACCCAACACAGTGGCTAGTATAGGTGGACTCTTCAGCGACAGCAAAAGTGGGAGAGCAGAGCAATGTCACACAGCATTGTGACACTCCTTCTGGCTGTACCCAGAAGTGACATCACAACTCTACAGGAGTTCCCTGATCTTTATGGTAAAAACCATGCAGATTCAGGGAATTCCTAGAGCGTCATGACATCACTCCTGGGTACAACTGGAAGTGATGTCATGTGACATTGCTACCCACCTCTGGATTAAACAGTGGTAGCAGGGGCCAAGATCCGGGGCCAGTAGATTACTAGGGTTGCCAACCTCCAGGTACTGTGGTATGAACTACTCACTCAAACTGTACAGTTAAGCTGCAGAAATAAACAGTAGTTTGCTCTGCAAACTGTGATATATTGTAATAAAACATCAAACAATCATTTAAACAATGACTGACGATGTCAATGTTGTATACAAAAATGGGTCTGAACAAGCAACAAGTACAAGACCAATGAAATGGCGCAAGCAAACAAACGCAACAGTGAAGAGTCGCAATAATTTCACAATTATATTGTGGCAGAGTTTTGTTTGACTTTTGCCCACCAGGAGGAGCCAAATATTGCATTGCAGCAAAGCGTGAAGAGAAACTGGAAAGAAGAAAGGTTTCCACAGAGGTACGGAAGTGCGTTTTGGTTGAATAACAGCAGTAAGTGAAACATGGAACATTTTAAATCCTTGCTGCCTAACTATAGGGTTCAATTCAATAAAAAGTATGCTGAAAGAGCTTGACTACCCAGAGCATCACTTCAAATTAATCAGTATTGTAAATACAATAATTAGGACTTTCCCTCTGCTCTTGACCTTGTTCTGTTTGGTGTCAGAGAGGGATCATCTACTGGTTTTTCTATTTTCAACTAGAAGAAGCAGCGTTGGCTTTTATATGCCGACTTTCTCTACCACTTAAGGAAGAATCAAACTGGCTTACAATCACCTTCCTTTCCCCTCCCCACAGTGTGAGGTAGGTGGGGCTGAGAGAGTGTGATTAGCCCAAGGTCACCAGCTGGTTTCATGTGGAAGAGTGGTGAAACAAATCCAATTCACCAAATTAGCCTCCACAGCTCATTTGGAGGGTCCTTTAGAAAGAAGTGTGCTTAGTTAACCAAAACTAAATGTTTATTTGTAGCAGCCTTTACTGAAGCTACAACCCCCACCCCCGCATTTATGGAGTAAGCATGGATCCAAAACACAGGCTGGGGTAAAAGCAACTGGGGGGAAATTTCTAGGAAAACTTACTGGCAAGGGAAGCATTAAACAATGCCTTAGATACCCTAAGACAAATTTTATTACCCTCTCATTTTTTGCAAAAAGGCCTCAGAGCCTCCTTACTTGCACCTGTATTGTTGTTTGCCCCTCAGAGATGCTAACATTGAAAAATAATAATTGATGCCCTAAGAAACAAGTACCGGGGATCGTTCATTCAGCTAACAAGTTATATTTTGTTTTCCAGAGAGGGGCAATAAAAAAAGTGTTGCTATCATGTCCATCCAAAGGTTTTCGATCAGACAGAGTGATTTGTGGGAAATGGGCTTGTTTCACTGGCAGTTTTGAAAAGGCCTAGGCAGCTGATTATTCCCGCACCTGTTTGTTAGTTTAAGGCTCAATGCAGGCCCTCAGTGGCCCCCACATGATCACTTGTGATCCTGGAAGAGCCGGCCCCAAAGACTTCGATGCCCTAGGCAAATTGTGACTCGGTACCCCCACCCCCAATTAAATATCTGATACTTTCATTTATAAGAAATAATACATTCATATAGTTTAATACAGAAAAGACATTCATTTTCATCTAATTTGGCACCCCCCTAAAGCTCGGCACCCTAGGCAACCGCCCAGTTCACCCGTATGGTTGGGCTGGCAGGATCAAAATCCAACATGAAGGATCTAATTGTGTGAAACAGAGCCTCCATGAATCAGAGGTATACACACAGCCTCTGTGACTCTAGCTCTTGCGGGGACGCCAATAAAGGATTGCGGTAACTGGTGCTGTACAGGACTATTGCTTTGTATGGAATCGGTGGTTCATACATTCCACATCTCAATGTGAGTCTCCTTGGTTTGTAAAGCTCCTGGCAAATCCGTGTGCTCCCAGAGGCAAATTGTGTATGTCTTCCAAGCATGGGAACTGTGCCCTACTTGGGTTACTGGTATTTATCCAGGTTATCCCAAGAGAAAGAATTACATTGGCCTTTTATGCACGGCTGTTTCCCTCACTGTCACCCTTCCGACAACTTTGGGTCTTGATGATAAATGCCGTTTCTGATCGTCAGAGGTCGTCTCGCTCTCCCCCTGTATTTTGCCCTTGTTTTCAGGGACTTTTTTTACCTCGAATTTGGAAATGCAGGGGGAGAGCAAGGCAACCTCTGACGGTCAGAAACGGCATGCACAATCAAAACAGACCCGAAGTTGTCAGAGGGGTGACGGCAAGGGAAACAGCCATGCATAAAAGGCCTCTGTCTGTATTAATACCGAAGATGGTTCTTCAAAGTTTGAATTCTTTTAAGACAGTACTGCTAAATGTATTAGCAAGAAGCGTTTCGAATACCAATACCAGTGTTACCCAAATCTTTTTACCTAACCCTGTATTCTTTCTTCTTGTATAAATTCTGCATATGGAAAAAACGTATCAGTTCCGCTTCAGTTTAGCAAAAGCTCATGTGTCATTTGTAATAATTAGTTATTGTCCTTTACAAACTACATTAAAAGCAGAACAGGAATATGGAAGGTACATTGGCACTGTACAACAGAGGAGATTAGTCTTGTTCTAAGTAAAGAGGCTCGTTTGAAAAGGGGAGGTGGTTCACTTAAGGAAAACGTCCTTACGTTGTTCGATTCTTGGTCGGACTTCATGGTTTCAGCAATGTATTTGATACCCTCAATAGCACTTTTGACATCTGGGTTTTTGGTAAGGGAAGACTGGAAATTCATCGCTGCTGGACCTTGCTTGCCAGAGATCTCAGAAATATCAATGTCTTCGGTAAAAATGCTTTTTTCAGGTTTATTTCTGGAAGGCCGCTTCATCGTTGAGAAAAACATCAGGTTTGGAATTGTGTTGATGAAAATCTGGAAGAAATTAATATTTAGCTCACAAAACAATGGCTTCGTCAGGAAGAAAGCACGGAGCAATAGATGCTATCGTTCTATAATCTCGGACTAAAATATTTCTGTTTGACTGTCGGGCTTCCTTACACATGCAGTGACCAAGGTGGCTGAGGACGCATCCATACGACAGCCACATTTTTCACAGCATTTAGGGCTTTTCCTCACTGAGTATTTGCTGCAGCTCAGCTTCTTATCTTCACTGTTTTTTCTCCTCTCTTACACACAGTATTGTTTGCCAGTCATTGCTCTCCCAGTTTTTCTTCGATTTTTCCCTGTGTGTGTGTTTTTTTTCAAACCACCTTTGCAGTAGGCTGAAAAAAAATGGGGGAAACGCTAGGAAAAATGGAGAGAACAATGACCTGTATCGCTCATCTGCTAAAATTACAGACCCATATAAGGTCTGTACCAACTTTCAACTTGTAATACTGGAACTCTGTTGAAAATAGAAAATAAAAAAGGTGGCATAATGTGGTAGGTGTGGCAGGCCACAGTTCATGGTGTGCACGGTAAGCCTGCACTGTAGCGCACAGGGTTGCCAAGTCCCTCTTCGCTACCAGCAGGATATTTTGGGGGCGAAGCCTGAGGAGGGCAAGGTTTGGAAAGAGGAGGGACTTCAATGCCATAGAGTCCAATTGCCAAAGCGGCCATTTTCTCCAGGTGAATTGACCTCTATCGGCTGGAGATCAGTTGTAATAGCAGGAGATCTCCAGCTAGTACCTGGAGGGTGGCAACCCTAGTAGCTCAAGGATACCATTGACACAATGCTCATGATTTTAGAGGAGAAATTACAAAGGATCTTGCTGCAGAGCCTATTCTTTTAATTTTATTTGCTGTACTAATATAGATGGTCTGTTCTTCTGTCCCTAAGGGAGGGCAGTAATTGGTTCTACTTCGCTGTGTGATGGTGAAATTATCGAGGGCCTTCTCAGTGGATGAAGATTAGTAACTCTTCCTGGACTGTGCATATGAGAAAAAAAATCTAATCCCATGCTCCCTCTTGCTCCTTTCTCCCCTTATAGTGTCAACAGCTACTAAAAGCACATAAGGGAATATTAAAAGGGTCATGCACACTATCATGCCTGCCTTAGAGATGCAGAGCTATGGGTCTTTTATGCATGGCTGTTTCCCTCATGGTCACCCCAGAGGTCGCCTCGTTCTTCCCCTGCGTTTCCCCGTGTTTCGCCTGCATTTTCAGGAATATGCATAATCAAAACAAAGACCCGAAGTCACAGGAGGGGTGACCACAAGGGAAACAGCCTTGCGTAAAAGGTGTTGGCTAACATTTGAATCCAGATCAAGTATTATTCATCTTCAGAGCCCTTTGAAATGTCCTATGAAGGGTTCTAACATCGTCAGCTTCAAGATAAAAAGGTAAAGGTCCCCTGTGCAAGCACCGGGTCATTCTTGACCCATGGGGTGATGTCACATCCCGACATTTCCTAGGCAGACTTTGTTTACGTGGTGGTTTGCCAGTGCCTTCCCTTTACCCCCAGCAAGCTGGGTACTCATTTTACAGACCTCAGAAGGATGGATGGCTGAGTCAACCTTGAGCCGGCTACCTGAAACCAACTTCCATTGGGATCGAACTCAGGTCGTGAGCAGAGTTTTGGACTGCAATACTGCAACTTACCACTCTGCACCACAGGACTCCTACAGCTTCAAGATACCATAATACTAAGTGACTGGGGTGGGGGGGAACGACCTGTAAAATTGATTTATGGCTCTGCTAAGGAGACCATCTCACCTTCCTCACCCACTGGGGCATCGTATGGGTACTTGGAGAGCGGTGGTGAGTGTTGATCACAATGACGGTGATGATGATAGAGGTTATAACAAATACCATTGTGAACAACATGTATTTGCCAATCAGTGGCACAGCACTGGAGGTAGAAGGAATGAGCTCCACAATGACCAGAAGGAATACTGTCAAAGACAGCAGCACAGAAATACTCAAGGTCATCTTCTCACCTGCAACAGGAAGTTAAAAAAAAACCAAGGTGAACTAGCGGGAAGGCAGAAGAGGCCGAGATGTTCAGAGTGAGGCACAAATTCCGTAGTCAAGTAAAGAGGAGGCTACCACGGGGACAGGGCTTTCTTGGGGGTGGCACCACAACAGGTATCCCCATTTTATTGCTTGTCTTTTATGACAGTGAACCTGGGGTGCTTTTTGGTGTTGGAATGCAGGATAACAAATTTTAGAACACATTCCTGAATTTTCACCATTCTCATTAGAAGTGGAAAAAAGTATCTTTAAAAAAGGAGTTAAATTTTCACATCTGATGATACAGAAACATACGGCCTGGAAGAAAACTCAACTACAATTTACCAATAATATACTTTGGGATCTACAAAACTTGGAACAAAAACTTGTTATGGCACTACAGGAAGTAGAGAAAAATGAAATACAAATGAAGATTTCTGTATCCAAACATCAATTAAATTTGGTAATAATGGAGGAAATGAATAAAAATTTAAAATTTGCCAAACAAAAATATTTTGAACATGCTAATAAACCTGGAAAATTCTTAGCAACACAATTGAAAGATTCATTTCAAAAGAAGATTATAACAAAAATCCAATCTGCTAAAGGACCAGTTTATTCGACTTTGGAAATACAAAAGGAATTTGTTTCATTCTATACTAAACTATATCAGAAAGAAAATATTTCAAAACAGAAAATGGACAATTTCTTAAATTCAATACAGATGAATATCCTTTCAACAACCCAACGAGAATGGATAGATGCTCCAATTACAAGGGAAGAATTACAAGAAGCAATAATGAAACAGAAACCGGACAAGACACCTGGACCAGATGGAATCACTGCACTATTTTATAGAACATTTAGTGATAATTTAGTAGATTTCTTTGTATTACTTTGTAATACAATTTTGGATAAGGGAGTATCCCCAGAGACTTGGTCACATGCATTTATATCGTTGATACCTAAGGAAGGAAGAGATCCAGAAAAAACATCAAATTATAGACCTATTTCGCTGTTAAATGTGGATTATAAGATTTATGCCTCGGTCTTATCGAATAGGATGAAACATTACATTAAGAACCTTGTACATGAAGACCAAGCAGGCTTTGTTCCAGGAAGGCAAATTAAAGACAATATAAGAATCCTACTAGATTCAATGGAATATTATGACCAGAATATTCAACATACGGCGGCCTTTGTATTCTTGGATGCAGAGAAAGCTTTTGATATGGTCTTCTGGGATTTTATAAAAAAGATACTGGAGAAATTAAATTTTGGAGACCGTTTTTTGAGAGGTATATCGGCCATATATACATCCCAACAGGCAAAAATTTTGGTGAATGAATCAATGTCTGATAATTGTTCAATCAAGAAAGGAACTAGACAAGGTTGTCCTCTATCTCTGCTATTATTTCTGTTGGTGTTGGAATCATTATGTTGTAAGTTAAGGAATATGGAGGACATTCGCGGATTAAAAATTAAAAAACATGAATTCAAATTGAGAGCATTTGCGGATGACCTCTTGTTAATTTTAGAAAACCCAACACAATCAATGAAGATATTATTGGAGACTCTGGACAACTTTGGAAGAATATCGGGATTTAAAGTCAATCATGAAAAGACAAAGACAATATTCAAGAATCTACCAGAAACACAACAGCAGGAATTTACTTCATATACAGGTTGGGAGAAAGTTAACAAAGTCAAATATTTGGGAATCTGGATCTCTGCGAAGAATAAAGAATTGATAAACAACAATTACCTTAAACTATGGAGTAAAATAAAAACTGATATCATTTGGTCAAATAAAAAGTTGTCATTATTGGGACGTATATCAACAGTCCAAATGAACATTTTACCAAGGATACTCTTCTTATTCCAAAATTTACCTATAATATCACATGTTAAATACTTTGATACCTGGAGAAAAGACATATTAAATTTCATCTGGCAAGGGAAAAAACTGAGGATTGCTTATAAATATCTGGCGGATCTTAAAGTTAGAGGAGGTTTAGCGCTACCTAATTTTCAACTCTACGCTGAAGCGGCAGCTTTAACATGGCTAAAAGACTGGATGGACTTATCTAATGTGCGTTTGTTAGATCTTGAAGGTTTCAACAATATAAGTGGATGGCATGGCTATTTATGGTACGATAAAATCAAGATACATGCATCATTTCATAACCATATAATCAGGTCCGCTTTACTTCGTACTTGGATGAGATATAAACATATTTTTGAACCAGCAACACCGATGTGGATATCACCCCAAGAAATGTTGACATTACGCCCATTTAGACCGGATAAATTTATTACTTACCAGGATTTAATTAACTGGGAAGGGAAAAAATGCTCACTAAAAGACTTTCAGTTACTTAAAGAAGATTTGCAATGGCTTCAATATTGTCAGATTAAATCAGTCTTTACACAAGATTTGAAAAATGGATTCTCTAAAGAAAAATCGCTTTTTCATAAGATGTTACTAGACAATGATACTCAACTGATATCTAAAATGTATAATCTTCTTTTAACAATATATTGTGAGCAGGAGACAATTAAACCAACAATGATTGATTGGGCTCAAAATGTGGGACATGATATTGTTTTAAATAAATGGGAAAGATTATGGTCAAAAGACCTGAAAGGAATAAATGCCCAGTCAGTTCGAGAAAATATCTATAAAATGATGTATAGATGGCATTTAACACCTAAGAAGATTGCAAGGATTTACAAAATGACGTCCCCTAAATGTTGGAAATGTAACAAGGAAGTTGGTTCTTTTTACCATATGTGGTGGACCTGTGACAAAGCCAAGGATTTTTGGGATATGATTTATAATGAACTAAGACTGATACTACAAAAAAATATACCCAAAATACCAGAAATGATGCTATTAAGTATGATACCTGATGACCTGTCAACACAAAGAAACTTTTTGATTTATGCTACAACAGCTGCAAGACTGCTTTATGCAGCAAAATGGAAAGGGGCAGATATTCCCGGGGAAAAAGACTGGATTATGAAAATGTTTGAACTGGTGGAAATGGCAAAACTCACAGCTACTTTAAATCAAAAAGACAATGTTCGATTTATGGGGGAATGGGAGGCTTGGATGAAATATTGTGAATATGAATTAAAACTGGGGAAAATGGAAGAATACCTTTTAATCTGATCTAGATGACACTTTTAATATTAAGAATTATAACCATTTATATCAACAGAGTATGTTATATGAAAGTTAAATGAAATTCAAATGAGTTTAAGAACAATTAAGATCAGACCATAGTACGTGGGATAAAAATACTTTATTAAGAGGCGGACAGAGGTGATGGGGAAGTCAAAAAAATTTCCTTTATCTTTTCTTTCTCTTTGTAATGTTTATATGTTCTTAGTTATTATGGAAAATTTATATTATAAAAACCAATAAAATTAAAAAAAAAAATTCACATCTGTACCAAGAATTCAGATACTCCAAGCGTGTCTCCCCACTTTTAAATTGCTGTCACATAACCTCATAAAACACAAAATAGATGACCAGGGACAACCAGAAAGGGTGAGATTGCTTGTTTCTGCCTATCAGTCACTTACAAGAAGGTATAACTAAAAATGCACGTACCCGAATCCGTTGGCAGGTAAAACACTAGTCCGGTTAAGAATGAGAAGAGGAGGCAAGGAATTATGACATTTACAATGAAGTAGAGGGGCAAACGCTGCATTAGGAAGTGGTAGGTGATATCCAGGTATGGAGTGTCTGGGCAGCAGGCATAGTCCACCCAGTGCTTCCATCCCCGAAAATCTTTCATGATCCATTCTCCACTTTCCATGAAGTTACTCATGTCTGGACGATCACTTTCCTGTGAAGAAAAATAAACACATCCATGCTACCCCATTATACTGAATTTGGCTAAAAACCAATACTGAATATATTTGGTTTGTTAGCAAACCTATGCCTTAATTTTGTTGCTGTAATACTTCACTGTTCCTGTGCAGAGTATTTAACCCAGTGATCCCCAAAATGACGACTATGGGAGTTATGGTGCCCATCTGCTTCTTCTCCAAGCAAAGAGTTAGTCCTGGTCGTCCTCTACCTCACTGGAGCAGAAGGTGCTTCAGAAGACCCCTTGGTCTGCAAGGAGTACCTATTAGAAATTAGCTGCTCCAATCATAGGAAGGTGCCTGGCTTGGAACCTCCTGATATTTTGTAATCCCCCACTGGCAGCCATTCTGTGATTGGTCCCATTTCCCATGGCAGCCATTTTGTGATTTGTCCCCTCTCCCATGGCAGCCATTTTGTGAAATTATGGAAATGTCTCCCTAGGAATGTTTGTTGTTCTTCCTGGCTGCTAACATTTAGGAAGCAAGTAAAAAGTAGGTGTATAGAACTGGTTGTTTTTTAAGGGATTGGGGCTCACTGGTGAGGTTTCTTTTTCTGGTTGATTTTTGCTGTTGTAGAATTGATTTTGATGCGTTTTTTGAGAGCGGGAGAAGGGTGATGCTTTTATTTTACTGTATTGCGATTTTGATGTTGGCCACATTGTGGCCAAAGCAGGGTATATAAATATTTTAAATGCACATAGAAAACTAGAACCTGCTGAAACTATCCAAAAGAAAAAGGTGAAGACAAAAAACCCATATAGGCTAATGAAAGCATTTGTGTACAAACTATCTAGCTAGATGTCAACAGATTAACTCTGCAAATTCTTCCTGTCATCTGACAGGAATTTTAGTCTGTGATACTTGAATAGGCACCCACAAAACAATTTGACCTTCGGTGGATAGGGTTTCCAGCTCCAGGTTGGGAAATACCTGGAGATTTGGGGGATGGAGCCTGAGGAGGGTGGGGTTTGGAGGGGAGAGGGACTTTAATGCCATAAAGTCAAATTGCCAAAGCAGCCATTTTCTCCAAGGGAACTGATTTCTATTGCCTGGAGATCAGTTGAAATAGTGGAAGATCTCCAGTCACTATCTGAAGGTTGGCAACCCTATCCGTGGAAGATGATTCTTACATGAAGATCTCCTGTCTACAATATGACAGCGTAAACTCACCCACATGAACATAGGAAGCTGCCTTGTACTGAGTCAGACCATTGATCTGTCAAGGTCAGCATGTCTACTCTGACCAGCAGCTCTCCAGGGTCTTAGGTAAAAGTCAGTATGTCTACTCTGACTGGCAGTGACTGTCCAGGGTCTCAGGCAGAGGTCTTCCACATCACCTAATACCTGATCCTTTATCTGAAAGGACCAGGGATTGAAGCTGGGACCTTCTTCATGCAAAGCAGATGCTCTACCACTGAGCCACAGCTCTTCTTCTTTTGCTCATGGCCTCTGACTCATATACCGAAATTGTCAAGTTGATACCTACCGGGTAGATGGCAACCTTGGTGCCATCGTAGGTCCAGGTGCCCAACTTCATAGAACAGTTCTGCTCGTCGAAGGGAAAGTGGGTGACTATGATCTCACAGTAGCTTTTAAATATGGCAGGAGGATTCCATGTGATATAGCCCGTATGATCCAGGAGTACTTTGGTAAACTGGACAATTGCAAACTCTCCATCTGCACTGTAAATGGGAAGAAACAAGATGGACATCAGTACTGTGAAAAATATACATTTTAATATAGACGTGTGGCCGGTTCTGACATTCCCTGTTCCCGTGTCAGGAATGCAGGAAACAGTAATGCTGAGCAAGGGTCAGTGGTAGGCAGAGGAAGACAGAATGTAAGTCCAGTTTCAGGTTCAAAGACAGGGAAATTCACCCTGTGAAAGTAAATGATGCCTAAGGAGAGGATAAAGGTCAAAATGAACCCTTCCAAATGCTAATATATCCGTTAAGGCCTCACACAGCCTTAACTTAAAGGGGGAAATTTCAGAGCTCAGAATGTGAAAAATCTCTGTAAACTTCATAAATCTTTAAAACTATAAAATCCCCCTCCCCAAACTCTATACCATTTTCTGAAAATGAAATTAACCCTTAGGTTATTATAGAAATTTATTCATTTAGAGTCTGCCCTTCTCACTGAGGCCACTATATTGTGAAGAAGCAACAGAGGGATATTGGCATCTCCCCCAAGTATAAGAAGAATAAGAGTTGGTTTTTATATGCCGACTTTCTCTACCACTTAAGGGAGATTCAAACTGGCTTACAATCACCTTCCCTTCCCTTCCCCTCCCCACAACAGACACCCTGTGAGGTAGGCAGGGCTGAGAGAGCTCTAACAGAGCTGTAACTTGCCTGTATAACAGCTGTATAACAGCTGTGCTAGCCTTACACATGTGTTCCTGCAGCTCCATCTGAGGCTCAAAGGGGGCATGGTCGATGTTGGAATAGGCGTCTCGTGCAGGGATCCCCGACATGATGCCCATAGGTGCCGCGGTGCCTGTCGACACCTTTCCTGGTGCCCAGCAAGCGTTTTTTAGAAAGTGGATGGGGCCAGGTGGGGCTTTTGCCCAGAAAGGTTTCTGATTGGCTATTGGAGATTTGATTTATTGGGCAGATTTTTAAAAATGTTGTTTCCACTGCAGCTGCCACAATAGCACCAAGGATCTCCACTGTGTAACTGAATGTAAGCTGCGGTAACCATTGTATGGCTGGCTCCACCTCCTGGGGCAGCCATTTTGTGGCTGCGCCCACTGCACTATATCAGAAATCCAAAGATGCCCACAGGGTTGAGGACCCCTATCCTAATGTTCAAGAGCAGAAGCTCCTACAAGGGCAAAATTGTGAGAACCAGTGTGGTATAGTAGTTAGAGTGTTTTTTTTAATTGTTGTAGCAATTATCAATTTTTAAGGCCTCAAAGAACATACTAAGAATGGGGAAAACCTGGAAAGAGGATATTTAGAGCACAGTGTCATGTGGATGCTCCCCCTTACCCAAAGCACTTTAGGAATCAGGAGGCACCTGATCATTCTATCTACCTCCCCACTTGTTCCAATCATGAGTTGAAGCAGCTCAAAGCTGCTAGAGGGGAAAAAACACCCAAATCATGATTAGGTATTTGCATACTTGGATTGATCCCCTCCCTTGTTATGTGGGTTGGGTCTAGAAATAATGTGTTAATCAACAGCCCAACTTACTTGTTATACAAAACAAGGTCCGGACGCCAGATTTTTTCCGATGGGATGCGGATTTGTTTCACGCCGCCGTAATCTTCTGGGTTCCATTTCAAATTTACATCAGTCCATTGCTAACAAAGGAATTGCAGAGAGTCAAAACCTATTTACGTACATTGCTGAATGCAGCCCTAACGCAGAACAATTGTTTTATACTGCGAGAGCATCCTTGTGGACTTGTTCTGCCCAGTGTGTTAAAAGTATAATAAGCGGAATCCAATTAATATGGCCATTTCCATTTGGAGAACTAGTGCCAATTTCTGGTCCATTGTAAGCAACTATCCAGAAGAAGTATAAATAGTATAAAAGGAATACATCGCTATTTTTATAATTACCCTTCACCCCTGGGCTGGAGACAGCCTCTCTCTGGTAGGGCTGCCACGTTTCCTGATGGGCTTCGAAGTAATTAGTGGAAAATCCATTTATTACCTCATCACCAACATGAATGTCTGCAACTCTGTGGCCAAACCCAATATTCTGTGGCCAAACCCAAGCGCCGGCGTGCCTTTTAATTTATGTGATTAGCTCGCATCAGAAGCCATATGCTGAATATGAATAATATTTTTTTTAAGTTCAGAAGCTTTCACCTATTTATAGTGAGCAAATAATATTTCTATAAATTACCTTTTATCCCCTTTAACCACTTTGCTGCAGTTATAGGGTTGCCAACCTCCAGGTACTAGCTGGAGATCTCCTGCTATTACAATTGATCTCCAGCCAATAGAGATCAGTTCACCTGGAGAAAATAGCCGGTGTGGCACTTGGAATGTATGGCATTGAAGTCCCTCCCCTCCCCAAACCCTGCCCTCCTCAGGCTCCGCCCCCAAAACCTCCCACCGGTTGTGAAGAGGGACCTGGCAATCCTACTGTAGTAGATACCTTTTGGTACCTCAAAAATAGCATGGGATATAGCACCGGGGGGGGGGGGTACATCACAAGAGGGCAACTTGAGTTCAATCTAATACATTTGCTTATAGTAAAATGTGTAATGCTAAGGATAGCAAGGAATTACCTGTTTCAGACGGACGTTGGTTGTTACTATTTGATTTACTTCATCCTTAAGAGAAAACACCAGAAGGAATAGAGTTTATTTAGGACATAGGTGGCTGAGATCATGTGGATATTTTTGGAAAAACCCTTGCCAGTATTGCTTTTCCCTCCCTTTGTGGTCTCCTCCACTACCAAAATTGTTGCAAGCTCCCTCTGGGTAGGGAATCTGTTTTCACATTATAAAGCACCATGTACCATACTCCAATGGCACCGTACCAATTAATATTACTCCTGTGGCTACTATTAAGACTAGTGGAATCATTAACATTTCTACTGTACCACGTTGATCAACTGGATAAGCTGCAGTCCAACCTTCACTTGAACAGCATCTCGATGATTGTTGACTGGGCGGACGACTTTGTTGTAGTTTGTGAACAAGTTTTCAACCAGACGAGTTTCATGTTCTGAACACAGGACCAGAACAGCTGCAGGGGAAATACATAGCGACACTTGTCACTGCAACAGAATATATTGCAGTATAAAAACATGGTTTCTATTCCAATTAAATGAAGGACTACCTAATCCAGATATATTTAATACCTTTCCCCATGGGCAACGGATTTCTCTTCCCCCCTCCCCCAAGTATCTTGTGCCTGAATCAGGAACATGAATGTATTGGAGGCAAACTGAGGTATTAATTCAGATACCTTGCAGAACAAGCTATCGTTTTCAATTTTTATGTTTATTTGTTGAGTAATAGCTTCTTCTGTCCAAGGCAGGGAGAGCCCAAGGGGTTGTTTCTTGATTTACAGTGCAAGCCTAAACAGTAATAATCCTAAACAGTCCTAAACAGTTACTCCCTTCTAAGCCCACTGACTTCATAAGAACATAAGAAAGGCCATGCCGGATGAGACCAAGGCCCATCTATTCCAGAAGTCTGTTCACACAGTGGCCAACCAGGTGTTTCTAGGAAGCCCACAAACAAGTCGACTGCAGCAGCATTATCCTGCCTGTGTTCCACAGCACCTAATATAATAGGCATGCTCCTCTGGTACTGAATAGGAATGCATCATGACTAGTATCCATTTTTACTAGTAGCCATGAAAAGCCCTCTCCTTCATGAACATGTCCACTCCCCTCTTAAAGCCTTCCAAGTTGGCAGCCATTACCACATCCTGGGGCAGGGAGCTCCACCATTTAATTATGCATTGTGTGAAGAAATACTTCCTTTAATCTGTTTTGAACCTCTCACCCTCCAGCTTCAGCAGATGACCCCTTGTTCTAGTATTATGAGAGAGGGAGAAAAGCTTCTCCCTGTCATTTGACTTGGTCCAAGGTCACCAGCAAGCTTCCATGGCAGAGTGAGGGATTGAACTTGATTGTCCCAGATACTAGTCCAGCATGCTGTCTTACCTCTTGCACCTTTCTGGTTTCTTGCTTGCCTGCTGCTTGTTTGTGTGGCATGATGCTGTGTACAAAACTGTAATAATTTACTCTAGTCCTGCATATGACCCACCATCTAAAGCAGGGATAGCCAAGCCAACTAGCAGCCAATGGGCTGGACCTTTCCCCGAAGCATGCCAAAGTTATCTAGACCACCAGATCGACCCTGCTGACTTTATTCTGGGGCCCGCCTGTCCAAACAATTTCAGATGCAGTTTGTACCCCGGAAAAAACAACTCCTTCTCTCTGGACCAGTGTTTAGCAAAGAATGTACCACCCTGACAATACAAAACCTGACAATCCTAATCTGGAGGCTGTGTCTTGGTTCCAGTTCTATTTTGGATGGATTTGGGTTTGTTTCTGTGTTTCATTGAAAGAACAAAGAACAGAGCACATGGATGGGATACAGTTTCCCGGAGAATGTGCTGTAACTTAACAACCCAGCAACAAACTTATTTGCCTGCTTGCGCCTCAGAGAGCAGGCGTGCAAGATCAGACCTTAACATCATGGCCTGATTAATCTGCTTTCCATGCTTCTATCTTTTTAAATATTGGAACATCCAGTAGTCTGATGAAGAGTTCTGGTGACCTCAAAAGCGTGCACAATGTTTTGTGTAAATTTGTTAGGTCTTAATAGGTGTTACACGGATTTCATTTCGTATTCTTGGATTTTGCATCGACCAATATGGCTATTCAACTTTTCCCCGTTCTAGAAGCCACCTCTGAAATCCTGACTTTGGAAAATGCATCCTATGGCAGGTTCTCTTTGAAAATTACACCTTTCATTCATATTAATTAATAACTTCTTGTATTGTGTTTTTTAAAAACTACTTGAATAATTCTGAGTAACAATTAGAAACAAAACAACCAAATACATTATGTCTTTCCCTCAGGTACATCTTATTGATCTTTTATTTTTGTACACAGATTTACAATGAACATCACTGTAGCTACTATGGATGGCTAGGGTTGTCAACCTCCAGGTAGCAGCTGGAGATCTCCCACTATTAAAACTGATCTTCAGCCTATAGAGATCAGTTCACCTGGAGAAAATGGCCACTTTGGTAACTGGACTCTGTGGCATTAGTCCCTCCCCTCCCCAAACCCCGCCTTCCTCAGGTTCCATCCCAAAAACCTCCAGCTATTTCCCAACCTGGAGCTGGCAACCCTATGGATGGTGGGAAAGCTCAGTCATTATTTACTTATTTAGATATTTATTCCCTGCTTTTCTTCTCAGTGTGGACACAGGGTGGCTTACAGCATTATTCCCTCCTCATCTATTTTATCTTCACAACAACAACCCTATGAGGTAGGATAGGCCCAAGAAGAGTGACAAGCCCAGGGCCCCCAGCGAGTTACCAACCAGGGTGGGGATTTGAACGCAGATCTCTGAGATCCTAGTCTGATACTCTAACCACATACCATGTATACAAAGTTGAATAAACAAATAAATGAATATCCTCAATAACTAGGAGGAAGAATCAACAATTAAGAGACACCTCTGTGAAGGGACAATACAAGCATAAGTTCTTGTAAGACCTTAGGGGGAACTTTAACATAGGGTTGCCAGGTCCCTCTTGGCCACCGGCGGGAGGTTTTTGAGGTAGAGCCTGAGGAGGGCGGGCTTTGGGGAGGGGAGGGACTCCAATGCCATAGAGTCCAATTGCGGCCGTTTTCTCCAGGTGATCTGATCTCTATCGGCTGGAGATCAGTTGTAATAGCAGAAGATCTCCAGCTATTACATGGAGGTTGGCAACCCTACTTTAACAACACCTTGAGTTTTCCAAGCCTTTTGTATGGACTAATATTCTGAGGAGGTTCAACTTCCCCCATTCATAAATTGCTGGTGCTATTTAAAATGCTTTGCACCAGACAGGGGATCATATTCAATGAATCACAACTGCCAGTACTGGTCTGAAAACATACCCATGAGGCTCTCACAAGAAAAAAAAAATTGTCTCCTATTTCTTCTGCAGACCGGAAAGGTGTCCTATTTCGGAAGGTCTACGATGACCCTGCGTTCATTTCTAGGTCAGCTTACATTGGCTTTCACGAATATACTGATGAAATTTGTCAAGACACTACATTTGTCAGACAACTCACCCTTGTTCTGTTCAGCTAGGGCACAAATTTATGTATTTTCATTTGGGGAAAAGAGAACTAAAATTGCAAAATACTCATAATCTCTTATGAGCGATTTAACTGGAATGATTAACAAGCCCTTCCAAAACATATGTTGCTGTCAGTCATTTTGACTTCCTTATCAGAGTTCCATATAAATAAATGAAAATATTCACCCAATTACCTTGCACCTAAAAAAACTGAATGCATTTCAGGTCCCCAGATTTTTACACCATCCCATCCTTGATTGAAAAACAAGAGATAAGAACGGCAATCTTTAATTTCGCTCTTAATTCTGACTGTTGTTTATTGTTAAGAGTACGCTTCACTATCACACTTCGCTGGCTATTGTTAGGGGGGGAAATGTTCCATGCATACACTTCTGAAGTATCTTGTATTCAGCAGAAAGTTCATACAACTACACTCAGAATCTCACCAAAGTAAAGAGATTACTCTGCCTTCAAGAAGTTATACTGTGCGATAAGTAATAAGCCAAACTAAAACCATGCCAACAGTTGAAATGGTTTACCCGATCCAAGGAGCAGAAGGATAGCTAGCCGGTGGACTTCCATCCCTTTTCCTCAACAGTAAAAATCCTTGCACTTCTCAAGAGTTCACAATCCGTTGCTGACAAACGTTTTGCTGTTTAGAGCTTGGGTGCTGTGGAACTGTGACCCCGGAGCGATGGTTTTACGCCACCTGTTTAGGGGAATGGCAGCTGAAAGACGCCCGTCCCCTTTGGAGACAGGAACAGTCTATTTTTGCCAAAGTCTCTCTGGCTTACAGTTGGAATTCTTTTTGTCTAAGTTACAGATTCCAGGATGTGGACTAACTGGGTCTTCGGAAGAGTAGGTTGGGGGAAAGTCGGGAGTAATCTAGCCCCTGGCAGCATGTTCACAAGTCTTTCCACTTTAACCACATCAACAAGGCATGGCTCAGTTCTCCAAAGTGGATTGAAGGAGCGTATAATATTATGTTTATTTTGTCGACAACCATGGTTCAAGTCATTCTCAGCTGCATATAATGCCATCTGGTTATTTTGCAATCGGCATGCCATTCCATGAGTAAATCCCAAGCCGCTACCTCCTTCATCTGCTGGCTGTGCTACAGACTGTAGCTTCTGGGCTACAGTCTTTCCCAAATTGCTTGAAGTCTTAATTTGCAAGCCATTTAGACTGTTTGAGGCAGGGGTGGGGAACGTCAGGCCCTGGGGCTGATTAAGGCCCACGAAACCATTTGGTCTGACCCTTTGTGGGTCCTGGCAGATCTCTAGCTCAGAAGGATCTAAGACTGGCGATCCGCCTCCTCCCGCGGACAGGAATAGCCTCTATTGAAGGCGCATGTGAGTTTGTTTTGCTGAGAAAAGGAACCTTTTTTCCCTCTTGCAGAAGAGTCGTTAGCTATGGAGCTGCTAGGACTGCCCAAAAAACTGTGTTAACCCTTTCCCACCCGGGCCATGGAGAAATGTATTCCCTCTGTACTACAAGAGGGCTGGGGGTAGAAGTGGCGTCAATGGAGGGGTCAAAGGGGGCAGGGCCAGAATGCGTGCGCGCGGGGGGGGGTTCTTAGCCAGTGTGTCCTCATTTCATCCCTGCAGGCGGAGGTAGCAGGAGCCGGCTGTACAATCTGGCCCCAACCATGAATGGCTACGCCCGGCTAGTGCAACAGACCATCCTGTGCCACCAGGTGGGCGAATGCGCCACCGGTTGGATGCCTGCCTGCTTGCCCATGCGGGGGAGGTCATCTGGGGCAGCTGCCTGCTTGGGGCTTGGTCGGCTAATTTTTAAGTTGATAATTTTGTATGGCCCGCAAATGATGTTATAAATATCCAAATGGCCCTTGGCGGAAAAAAGGTTCCCCACCCCTGGTTTGAGGGGACAGAATTCATAGCCTCCTCAGTAAAGGCTCTGAAGTCATGACCAAATTGTTTAAACTGAGCAGAAATGGGATTTAATTGCTAGGAAATCTCGATAACTGTTTCGAAGCGAGTAAGCAATGATCTCCAATGAAGTCAGTAAAAGACCTTCCAAGTGATCTACATTCATAGCACATCTGCATTTTATACCATCACAAGGTCGTGTTGGCTTGTCTACTCCAAATAAATTAGGAGAGTTGGAGGAATCCCATGAACAATTATCTAGCAGAGGCTAGGACTGTAAGTCTTGTTCGGTTACTAAATCTTGCTCAATCTCCGAATCGTGTTCTGTTTCAAGTGCCTTGTATCCATCTGAAGAACAGAAAGCCAATACTACTTACATTGTCCTTAGTGGAAAAAAAGTGGTCAATTTTCAATTGTTTTGTAGATTTTGTTGGAGTAGGCTGATCTGAGTTCAACCCACCGACCTATGTTTTTTCCTCTTGGCTCTTACAAGGGCTCTTAGTTTACAACCACTATCTAAAACAAAGATAAGCTGTCCAGCTGGAGTACGGGGAATTTACTCGCAATGCTATTAATGCTATTAATTACCAAGGACTGCTAAAAGTAAACCACAGCCTCTCCAATTAAAATGAAATTAAAATGAAATAAAATACTAAATCTCTAAAACTCCAGCAGGAAAACATAACACAGAAAAACGTGGGCCAAATTTCAGTCAAACACTAGAGCATCATCTCCTTGAAGTGCTGACGTTATTTCCGGTTGTTCTGGAAGTGATGTCATTATGTTGCCAGCAAGGGCTGCCCCACAGCAGTGAGTGTCCAGCTGGTTGCCAGTGTAATGTATTTAGTTGATGCAAGGACTATGCTGAGCTATTGAACTGTTGAACTCAGCTGTGCTGAACTGTGTTGAGCTTGAGGCTCTGCTCCAGGCTCCGTCGTCTGTTTCTCCTATTGGGCGGTGGACTTTGGCTGTCCAACCATGGACTAGGGGTGGTGGTTCCGGGTGGTTGGGAACTGTATATAAGTTGGGGTGTTTTTCAGTTAAGTTACTTCTCTCTTCCCTGTTAACTGAATAAAGTGGTTGCTGTTGGAACTCTGTCTCCTGCCTCATGTGTAACCTACGCAGACATAATAGCCAGCATTGTGAGGGCAACCCTAACTAGGTGGGGCCTGGAGATCTTCTGGAATTATAACTGATTTCAGGACCACAGAGATCAGCTCCCCTGGAGGAAATGGCTACTTGGGAAGATGGAATGCAGTATCCATCTTTTTTAATCACAGCTGTGAGATGGAGGGAATTTAACCCAGGACATGGTGCTGGAGGAGGAGGCAACATGAATTCATTCCCCCAGGCCCCTTTCATTGGTGTAAGTTGCTTCCACCAAGCTGCTATTTTGTGTAGCGAGGGGAAAAAAAGAAGAAGAAGAGTATGTCTGCTTCTATACAGAAGCACTGTTAGCTCGGATGATCACATTTGCCTCCCCTGTAATTTTGCTCCATCCCCGCTGCTAAAGTCGCTTGCCAAAAATATAATGGATTCCCTTCTTACATGGCCTGCTTTGTAATCATGTTAAACTGCAACACGATGTCCTATCATTCATTTCCCTTCTATTACATAAGCATTCTAGCCATGATTAGTCCTTCCTAAGTTGTAATTACACACAAAATCCATAGCGCCACAAATTGCTAGGTTCACTAAAGGATTTTTCATCGTGAGGAACAATTATATGTATTTTTTTTAAAAAGAAATCCAGAATGTTCTTCCCCGCCATGCAAAAGCTAGCTCAGCAATATGAAGGAATTAAGCGGTTTCGGAGATTTATTTCTTTGCTGTGCTGTTTAATGAACCGCAAAGTTAAATGTTCTTTCTCACCGATAGCACTGCTGTCTCAGGCCCAAAAGCCTTGACGGTGCAGCGTTCTGTCTCCAGGAGCAACCAGCCAGCCAGGTACTTTGAGATGCTCAGTCGCATAGAAAGGCAATGGCCACTGACTGCTGTTTTACCAAAGCTGCTGCTAATTGGAGTTCCACAGCCTTTAAACAACAAAGACGTCTAAAGATGACGGTTTCCTTTTTTCAGTTAATAGCCATTGGAGTTCATTTCTGAGTTCTGTGGTGTAATGGTTAGGGGAGGGGCTGTGGCTCAGTGGTAGAGCATCTGCTTGGCATGCGGAAGGTGCCAGGTTCAATCCCCGGCATCTCCAGTTAAAGGGACTAGGCAAGTTGGTGATGTGAAAGACCTCAGCCTGAGACCCTGGAGAGCCACTGCCGGTCAGAGTAGACAATTCTGACTTTGATGGACCAAGGGTCTGATTCAGTATAAGGCAGCTTCATGCATTCATGTGTTGCCACTTTGTTTTGCAACTTAGGTGCATCATATTTTATCATTTTAAATTTTTATCGTGGCTAGGGTTCTCAAAAAGCACTGAAAGTTGCCTGGGCCTTTCCGGATTTCTGAGAGGGCCTGATCAGGGCCGACCATAGGGTTGGCAGGTCCCTCTTCACCACCGGCGGGAGGTTTTTGGGGTGGACCTGAGGAGGGTGGGGTTTGGGGAGGGGAGGGACTTCAATGCCATAAGAGTCCAATTGCCAAAGTGGCCATTTTCTCCAGGTGAACGGATCTCTATCGGCTGGGGATCAGTTGTAATAGCAGGAGATCTCCAGATAGTACCTGGAGGTTGGCAACTCTAGAAACAGGGGAGGAGAGAGCTGGTGAAACCAGCCCAGGGGTGGGGAGGGGCAGAAGGCAGAGGAGCTCTCAGGTGCTGTTGGACCCCCGCCCTCTGAAAGGGACTACAAAAAGACTGGGGACAGTCCTAGACTCAAGGGGGGAGGGAATGAAACACCAGATGGAGGCAACCAGCCCTAACCCACAGGGATTTTTTTCATGCTTGATGTCTCTTTCATTTACAGTAATGCTTTGTTACCAGTGGGCGAGACATAAGAGAAAGGGTCATTAGACATATGTTTCTTACAGTTGACACCTAGAATTTCAGAGGTTAGCAGGCAACAGTTCACTCTGCCTACTTGCTAATTGTGAAGGGGGGTTTACATGAGAATGCAGGGGGGAAACCTTCTTTGGGAGAATCTTGCCAACCAGCTTCCCCACCACCACCACCACCACCGAAACTGCTTGCCTGCCTGATCCACTTCAATGCTACTGATGGGTCTAAGAGCTTGCCACAGCCGTGGGTGGCTCTCTCTGTCTTTCTTAAGGTCACCCGCGGTGCCTGTGGGTGGTTCTGACCGCAGAATGTAAAGACTGAACACCGAACAATCACGGCCCTTCTTTTCATACACAGTAGGACTGCACCGCCAGCTGTTCACAAGCGAGAGGAAAAAATACAACACATTCCTAGGGCAAAAAGACAGATTTGATTGCTAGTTGGCATTATTTTTTTTTTAAGTTTTATTGTTAGAAAGTGCAAAAGACAACAACACAGGAACATATGAAATTAAGGGAAAAAACACTGCATAGATACAAAGACCGAAACAAAAAAATATCACAAAAATTACATAGACCAAAGAAAAAGACCATTCTTGAACTTCATCTGCAAACCCCAATGGGAGCAACAATACATTCCACTAATTCTCTGCTCATTTAGACATAAAATATTGGTTTACCTAATTAAATTACTTATATTACAGTCAGAGGTTTTTCCGAAATAAAGTAACAAATTACCCCACACCTTATTAAATTCTTCCCCCACCTTATATCCTTGAATTACTCTGGTATTAAAAGTAATTTTTTCCAAAATCATGAACTTTTTTATTTTCTGTCGCCAGCTGTCCAACGTAATAATTTCTGCCTTTTTCCAATTCGCGGCGATTACCAACCTTGCTGCTATAATTTAAAAAATGTACTAATGTTTTCTGTGTACAATTCCCGTTTTCGTTCAAAAATAGATTCAGGAGAACTATCTGCACTGAGGGTTCTATTTTTTCTTTGGTAATTGCCTCAATTTCCTTACAAAATTCCTTCCAAAGTTTTGTATAACTGGACAGTCCCACCACATGTGAATAAATGTACCAATTTCCCCACATCCTCTCCAACAATGTCTATCTACTACCTTATTTATAAGATGTAATTTTTGTGGGGTAAAGTACCATTTCTGCAATACTTTTATACCATGTTCCTGAATTTTCATGGATATCGATTTGAATGGGGGCCTTTTAAATATTTCCTTCCACTCCTCCTCACTCAAATTCACTTTTAACCTCCCTTCCCATATCCTCTTTAATGATGTTGCAGTTTTATATTCCTGATCAATTAATATCTTGTATATTCTTGAAATCAATTTGCTTTCCTTTTCATCAATCTTGTCAACTAATTCCTCAAAGTCATTCAAAGGCTTTTTCATTTGTCATTGTATTTCCTTCTTACTCAAAAAGACATTATTTGGTTTTTCCATAGCCAATGACTTTGTTTACGGAGGAAAGCCTCAAAGCCCATTAATTCCCCCTCCTCTTCTATCGTTTTCTTAACATTCTTTAAAAACATCCTTTTATCAAGAATCCTTTCAAATTCCATTCCATAACCTGTTAACACCTCAAAATTTGGATGGTAGACAAGAAGTATTAATGGGGAATAAGCCGGGTATATTTTCTTTTTCCATTTGTTCCAACACATAATCAGGCTATATAACATAGACCAAGGAGTTGCATTTAAATTCTTTCCTCTCTTATTTTGAAACAGCGCTTGAAGGCCACCTACTTTCTCTAAGTAATACAGGTCCATATTTAACTTATTTCTTTCTTTAGATAAAGAGACCAGTGGAATAATCTGTCTTAATTGATATGCTGTATAATATAATGTAATATTTGGTATACCCCAACCCCCCTTACCAGGTGTGCTGTATCTCATAAACTTGGCAGATCTTAGATTTTTAGCCTGAAAAATATACTGATCTATTTGTTTTTGCCAATTCCTCAATTTTTTTCCCATCTGTATGACATGGCAGCACATAAAATAAATATGGTAACTTTGGGATGATAAACATTTTAACCCATGTAATGCATGTGAAAATACTACTATTTTTCTTTTTCCCTTCCTTCAAAGCTTGATTTATTTGACTCCAGAGTGCCTTATAATTATAATTATATACTTTATTCAATTTTTCTGGGATAGTATTAGTAATCCCTAAATATTTAAAACTTTTCTGCACCAGTTGTATTTTTAAACTATGAGACGCCTCTAATTGGACTTTCGGAATAATATTTAAACACATTAGACTAGATTTGGCAAAGTTTATTTTTTGACCTGAGATAAGGGCAAAGGTTCTAAACTCCTTCTTCAAGGGGTCAATTGCCAATTTTAAATCAGTTATTGATAATAACATATAATCTGCATACATAGTTACCGGATTTTCCTCTTCACCACATTTCACGCCTTTAATCTCCTGGTTCTCTCTGAGCTTAATTGCTAATGGTTCTATAGCCATAATAAAAAGTAATGGTGAGAGGGAACATCCTTGTTTGGAGCCACAATTTATTATTACTTTCCCAGAGACATTATTATTAATTGTTATGCTTGCCCAGGATTTTGTGTAAATTGCTTCTATTGCATTATTAAATCTTTGGCCAAACCCATACTGTTGTGTAACCTTTTTTAAATATCTCCAGTTTATTGAATCAAATGCTTTGTATATATCTAGTGATAATAAGGCCAATTTTGCTCCCTCTTGTTTAGCATAATATAATAGTCCCATCACTCTCCTCACCGCATCCATAATATATCGCTTCACTATGAAGCCATACTGATCTTGTGTACTTACCGAGGCAATGCATGATTTTAGCCTGCTTGCTAGAATTTTAGTAAATATTTTATAATCCGTATTCATTAATGTTATCGGACTATATGATTCCCTGGAGGTAGGATCTTTATTCGGTTTAGGGATTAGGACCAATTTAGACTCTAATCAAGAAGATGGTAAAGGAGTCCCTTCCATTATTTCATTAAATAACTTCGCTAAATAAGGAGCCAATATTCCCTTAAAATGCTTATAAAATACAGTTGTGAAACCATCACTCCCAGGAGCAGCTCTATCGTTCAAAGAATTAATTGCTCTTTCCACCTCTTCTAATGATATCTATCTAACATTTCCTGGCTTTCAGGTTTTAGTTGTGGGATATTTATTGATTGACAAAATTGGTTAACCTCCTCTTCCCTTATCTCTTTGCTGGCATATGATTTGTCATAAAATTCCAAAAAGGAATTGAGGACTTCTTTTGGTTTATTTATTAATTTTCCATCTGAATTTCTTAATGTTGAGATCCATTTCTTCTTTTGAGCTCCTTTAATTTCATTAGCCAATAATTTTGTGGCTTTACCATCCCATTCGTAATTTTTTGTTTCATATACAATAAATTTAATGTTGTTTTATTTACTTCCAATATATTTAATTCTTCCATCTTCTTCTCTAGGATGAACTTATCTGCACGATCCCCAGAGTTTTTAAACTTCTCTATACATTTACTAATTTCTCTTTCCATAGCCTTGATTTGTCTGTTTTTGTGTTTTGTTAATATTGACCAACTTTGTATACATTCCCCTCTTAAAACTGCCTTCATTGCTTCCCATCTCAGTGTGTTTGTTATTTGGTTATCACTATTTTCCTGAAAATAATTCTCTAGTGCTATTTTCAATTTATTTTTATGCTACTATCCATAACCAGCATAGGATTAAATCTCCATGTATTATTATATTCCCCCTTCGTAGTATTAAATCTTGCTAAAATAGGTGCATGGTTCGTAATCTTTATCATCCCAATAGAAATATCATTAATCCATTGTATTACTTTCTTAGAGATCATTATTGTATCTAATCTAGAGAAGGAGCCATATCTGAATGAGTAAAAAGTATGTGTTTTGCCTTGGATAACCATTCAGACCAAACTTCTATCATGCCCTGTGTCTCCAATATTCATTTCAACTTAATAAGTTTCTTTTGGGCTAAAGTGTCCATCTGTTTTATGTCTTTCCTCTTGTCAATTTCTGAAATATATTGTAAATTAATATTAATATCACCACCTTTTATCTTAATTGAGGAGGGTGAGAACTTCTTCAATTTCCTAAAAAAATATTTGCAAACTGAATTTGGTTTGTTTGGGAAATAGACTGAGACCAAGGTAACTAACTGTGCCCCTCCCAAGGTCCCTTCCACAAAAATGAATCTACCATTTGGGTCAGATAGTTCTCTTTGGGGTGTAAAGTCGACTATGGAGTTAATTAATATTGCAACACCTCTACTTTTAGAAGATCCTGGAGCTACAAATTTATTGGACCAACTTACCGCTGGAATTATTACATCCTGTTTAGTGCATTTATGTGTTTCTTGTAGACATAATATTCCTGATTGTAAATCTCTAACATATGCCCCCATTCTTGATCTTTTAATAGGGTTGCCCAATCCTCTTACATTTAATGATGAGACAGAGATAGGTATTATTCCTTCATTTCTTTCTTTTTGCCCTATGACTGTTAATATTTTCACTTTTTATTACATACTGAAGTTCAAGACAGTACCGACACCTAACATTTAGACCCCACACCCTTCCTACACATGTGTGACCTTTTATTATGGTGCCTGGATCTGGCTATGTGCACCCAGGTCCCCACTGGTCACTGTTTAAAATCCCAAAAAAACCCACAGACCCCAGACTACCCACCACCTGAAAGAGGGAAAAAAGAGGAAAGGCAAAAGCACAAATAAAAAAGAAACCACTTCTGGACTTGCGGGGGGGGGGGGGGGGAGAACCTTGCCTTTCTTATTAAAAACACACCACCCCTCAGAGCTCCGAGAACCATAGTTAGCCCCTTTCCTACTGCTTATAGTATTGCTAAGCAGAACGTAATAAAGAGAAAGAAAGAAGGAGAGAGGGAAAAAATATAAGCTCCTGGGGTATTCCTTTTATCCCCCTAATATTTACACTTAATTATACTCCCAGAAGTCTCAGAGCCAACTCCTTCATTCTAATTAGGTTATTTGTTTAAATAACTGCGAAGCTGTCTGATGCTTTGTCTTCTTTCTTCTTCTTCTTCTTAATGGCCTGCCATCCACTGTCAGTCTCTTCTGCTGCCTTCTCTGCATGTCTGTTGTTGCCGCTACCTTGTCCCGCCTTCTCCAGCCTTTCCTTCATAGGTTCCTGTAGTTGGCATTATTGAGAGCTGGAGATACCCACACTCTTTGGATAAGGAACTCTGAACAGCTGCTGGTGTTGTTGGAGAAGTATAATGCTAACAGCTGTTCTTAGAAGAGAACAAGACTATCCCAACTGAAACCACAAAGCTGTTAAAACACTAGACCCTACTAAAAATGATTCTTTTGAACAGAGAGTCCAGCTCTGGTAACACATCCAATAATCCTAATTAGTCCTAATTCACAATGCACCATTTACTGAGTATGTGCAGTTAGAAATTAATCAATCAAGATCCAACCCAAACAATGGCTATGAATAAATCTAGTAACTAGTCTTCCTCGACTTTTGTTGGCCTTTGGAAAGCTGAGCTGTTGGTTATTCTGGGCTCTCACTTTCTGGTTACATTTCCCCAGGCAATAGGAGGGGCAGCACTGGGAAAGTCACTCAGCAATTTTTGCACCCGATGTCATCCAACCAGAAGAGTTAGCTCTTTCTTTCTGTACACAGAATTTCTGTACATAGTGTTTCTTTCTTTTTCTTTTTTTAAAAATAAAATATTATTTATTAAACAACAACAAAAAAGAAATACAAATGGTTAACTGCGAAACTATTTGGGGCAAGTAAATGCATAATCTAAATAAAGGGGTCTTATATGCCAATAAATACAGGAAGAAATGAGCTATCTGAGTCGAGACGGAGTTCCAACAACAACGCTTTATTGTAGTGAAGAACAGAACTGGAGAACTGTGAAAACCGGCCCCGCTTATATGCCCCCCTGGTCGCCTGCGGACACTTCCCCCCGATCCGTGATAGGGGGGGACAACCCCCGGTTTGCCAATGGCGCGTCCCGACTTAGGGCCAATGGGGTGCGTTGGCTAGGGCCAATAGTGCGTGCAGGGTTTAGGAGCCTTTGTTGGGGACTCAAGCTCCTAGGTTTTCCCCCTGCTTACTTGTCTACTAATTACATACCCAACTGTCTAAAAAAGTCTAATGGCAATATTGAACTTCAGAGCAAAACAGGAACCAATACAACAACAAGCCACATAAAACTAATCACAACAACCTAAGAAATAAATGATGGTACACAAATCAAAACAGTGAGTACAAAATGTGAAAATCAACAGCTAAAGTAACAAAGGATCCAATAATTTCTACATGAATTTCTGTACATAGTGTTTCTGTGCACAAAATTCCCATCTGCTAACCATTGCACTTTCTCGCAGGTTTGGGTGAACTTTCTGATTCTGAATAAGCATAGGTTTCTTTGAGCCATGTTATTCTCAGGGACTGTGACTATCACCTGCTAGAGAGCCAGAATAGCGTAGTGGTTAAGAGTGGTGATTTAGAGCTGTGGACTCTGATCTGGAGAATTGGGTTTGATGCCCCACCCCTCCACATGAGCGGCGGACGCTAATCTGGTGAACCTGGTTGGTTTCCCCACTCCTCCACATGAAGCCAGCTGGTGACCTTGGGCTAGTCACAGTTCTATTAAGAGCTCTCTCAGCCCCACGTATCTTACAGGGTATCTGTTGTGGGGAAGGGAAGGTGATTGTAAGCCTGTTTGATTCTGCCTTAAGTGGTAGAGAAAGTCGGCATATAAAAGCCAACTCTTCTTCTCCTCCTCCTCCTTCTCTTCCTCTTCCTCCTCCTCTTCTTCTAGGAAGGAGCAGGGTTTTGCTTGCACACAGAGGAGGAAAGGCATCGAGATAGATGCCTAACCTCAGGCTACATTTGTCCCTTCATCCCTCTGTAATAGGAAACCAGTCTGAAACAGGAAAGAGGCAACTTTGATCATTCATGCTGGTAGGCAGGCAGAGTTGCACAGACAGGAAAATGAAGGCAGAAGCTGAAGGCTGCCCCCACCCGCTAGTAAACAGCAAACATGTACACAGGAGAGAGAAATCAGTGATGATAAAGGATCAGATCATCCCTGTAAGAGAGAACCTTTAATTTAGAATCTGAGGCCTCTTGGACATCTTTATAGCATTTAAAAGCAGCAGGGGGACTCACACATGAAGCTGCCTTATACTGAATCAGACTCTTGGTCCATCAAAGTCAGTATTGTCTACTCAGACTGGCAGTGGCTCTCCAGGGTCTCAGGCAGGGGTCTTTCACATCACCTACTTGCCTCATCCCTTTAACTGGAGATGCTGGGGACTAAATCTGGGACCTCCTGCATGCCAAGCAGATGCTCTGCCACTGAGCCATGGCCTCTCTCCAAAAAGCATAGCAAGCATCAACTCTTCTTCTGACGAAGGGTTAAAGAAAACCGGAAGGTCACAAGCCAAAAACAAGGGATGAATATGAAGCGCATCTGTAAGCCTCCTGGCCCTATTGTGAGAATGTGTAGGGAAAAGTGTGTTCTCTGGAGATAGAATCATAGAGTTGGAAGGGACCACCAGGGTCATCTAGTCCAACCCCCTGAACAATGCAGGAAACTCACAATGTGTAACTCCACTCTGCCAACATTAGGATAGGTAACGGGTGACCCTAGGATCCAGCCTGGCCCCAGCAAACCCCACTGCCCTCTTATTTCACCACCCAGTTTCTGATACAAAGGAGGCCAAGAGCCACTGTGTGTCCTCCAGGTGCTAACATCAGAGAGTTCCCCCGGACATGTGTAAAGTATATGTACAGGGTATATTTTTTAAAACATCATGTGTGGGCAAGGGGGCTAATCCTGCTTTCCTCCAGGGGATGAGTGGAAATAGCTGGTGTGGGGTACTTGAGGAAAATGACATTGATGTGGGCAGGAGCGACACAAATGCACACAGCACGCGAAGGCACTTTGACAGTGATCTTTCCCAAAAAGATATCAAATCAGGTTTGAAAAGACTGCAACAAAGCAGTGGAGACCACAGGTGCAGGACAAATAGAGGACGGCATCATGTTGTGGCTACCGAAATCACGTGTGGGCCTGGGATCTCCAGGTGATTCCCACAAGCGGTAACATCACTGTTCAATAATGGTAATTCAGCTGTAACAGCCTTAAGAAGCAGCCATGACGATCAATAAAAGCAACATGGAAGGTGCTGAATGTTGTTAAGTTGACAAGCTCTTAAGGCAGCTAGTCTGAAGTACTGAGCACCACGCTGGAGGGATAACACCTCCTTGCCTTGCTTGGTGACCTTGGGCTAGTTGCAGTTCTCTCAGAACTCTCTCAGCCTCACCCACCTCATGAGGTGCCTGTTTGTGTGTGTGTGTGGGGGCAATTGGAAGGCTCTTTGAGACTCTTTAAGGTAGAGAAAAGTGGGGTATAAAAACTAACTCTTCTCTTCTTCTTGCAAACACATAATGTATTTTTACTAGAGCATTCCTACAGCCATCTTCTAGATATATGCCACATGCCCTATTAAACACACTTTCAAGACACTCCCATTTCTTCTGGTGTTTTCTTTCTGTGCTGCTGCTGTCCATACCTTTTTATCTGGTACTTCCTTTGCCAGTCTGGTCTTTCATTGCCGGTTCCTTGCCCAACCATGGAGCTTTGAACAGCCCATTTCCTGGTAACATATAAACACTCTCCAGTTCTCCTTCACTTCAGCTGCTTCCTTATGCTCCTGATTCCAGATCGGGAACAGGATGTGCCAACTGTACAGCGCAATATGTTCCTGTCAGCTATAGACATTTCTTTAGCATCATCCAGAATAGCAATAGCTTCTTAGAAGGCTGGCTGCATGATTTGGTGTTAAATGGAATTGCGAAACTTGCCTGCAAGAAAAACAACGATTCTGTATAATGATCCTGACACAATCTGCGTTTTGGACTTAACCAGGGAGTGTAACTTCCTGGCCTTTTGAATTCATGTAGCTGATGGTGAAAGGGAAGATTCCACATGTATTTATGCATATGGGGACCTTCATGGTTGCGGCATCAAAACTTTGGAACTCCTTGCCCCAGTGATTTGTCTTGTTTCTGTCCGTCATTGTCTTCAGCCAGCAGGTGAAGACTTTTTTGATTTGGTTTCCTCACTTTTATTAGCCCTCTTTCCCCTTTTCTGTGTTTTTGTTTTAAATATTTTATATATATCTTTGTATTTTGCATGCAGTTATGTTTGAAATGTTCCCTGCCTCAGGAACTCTGAACTTGGTGAAAAGGTGGCATAGAAATGTTTTAAATTAATTAAATTTCTGTGCTGCTGCTGTCCATACTTGCCCCAGTCACATGTAAAGTGAAACTGGGGGAACTTTTCCACAGAAAACTACCTGGAATTAAACCCTCTCCTTCATCTTCTGTACCTCTTACATCAGGGAAATCTTTAATCTTTCCATTTTTATTCCACTCTGGGATCGATACTCAAAGTGAGTCAGAATCATGGATTTCCCTGCAGTCTCTAGTTTGGCGTTGACTTTGGGACTACTGAGTTCAACCAGTGCACCTCATACCTGTAATATTACCCAATGAGTGACACAATGTTTTCACATTTGTTTGTTTCTCCACAGTGGGTATGTGGGCCACATGCCCCAAAAGAGAAAAACCAGAGAATGACCATTTATACAAAATCTCATAATACACATGAATACACAAGAAGCTGCAGCTATGGACAAGTTTACATCGGGACCACAAAACGCAGCATACAAACAAGGATAAAAGAACATGAAAGATACTGCAGACTTGGCCAACCTGAGAAATCAGCAGTGGCTGAACATGGACTGACACAAACAGGACACAGGGTCTTATTCCAAGACACTGAAAGCCTGGACAATTCTACCAACTATTTTGTCAGATTGCACAGAGAAGCCATTGAAATTCATAAACATCAGCACAACTTTAACAGAAGAGAGTTTAAGAATGAATAAGGCTTGGCTTCCTGTCCTGAAAACCTCCAGACTAACAAAGACTACAGTCAACAATAGCCATGCAGATTAGCTTTGGATTGCACACATTATCAGATCACTTCAGGATACAATGGTTCCATATTAACATACCACACCCTCATTAGCACATTATCTTGATACTTACAGGACAATGATTAGCACATTACCTTGGATACTTTTTGCAGGACAATGATTCAGCTCAACCCAACCCCTTTCTGACTATATATTACTCTTCCTACACACTTGACACTGAGAGACACTGTCCTTCAGTGTTACTCCTCTGAAGATGCTTGCCACAACTGCTGGCGAAACGTCAGGAAAGAAAATACCAAGACCATGGTTACACAGCCCGGATAACCCACAAGAACCAACACAAGAAACTGTGTGTGTGTGTGTGTGTGTGTGTGTTAAGTGCCGTCAAGTCACTTCCGACTCATGGCGACCCTATGAATGAAATTCCTCCAAAATGTCCTATCTTTGACAGCCTTGCTCAGATCTTGCAAATTGAGGGCTGTGGCTTCCTTTATTGAGTCTGTCCATCTCTTGTTGGGTCTTCCTCTTTTCCTGCTGCCCTCAGCTTTGCCTAGCATGACTGTCTTTTCCAGTGACTCTTGTCGTCTCATGATGTGACCAAAATACGATAGCCTGTTTAGTCATTTTAGCTTCTAGGGTCAGTTCAGGCTTGATTTGATCTACAACCCACTAATTTTTTTGGCAGTCCATGGTATCCGTAACACTCTCCTCCAAGCTGCCCTATACCAAATCAGACCATTGGTCCATCAAGATCAGTGCTGCCTACTTAGACTGGCAGAAGCTGTCTGGGGTTTCAGGCAGAGGTCTTTCATGTCACCTACTACCTGATCCTTAACTAGAGATGCCAGGTAGTAGGTGACATGAAAGACCTCTGCCTGAAACCCCAGATCTCAGGGCAACAGACATGGTTCTACCCCTCTTCCATTTCACCCTCACGATGACCCTGTGAAATAATCAATAGGTTAGAAAGGCAGAGTATAAATGAATAAAATAAATAGGTAGAAAGCTGTGCAAGAACTTGATCTCCTCCCCAATAGATTTTGTCTCACATCCTTACACACAACTCCTTGGGAAATGGAGAAAGTGGGACCGTTTTTGAAATACTTAATCAAACTCTATCCACTTGACTGTGAAATTTGTCAAAGCTTGTCAGTGATAATTTCTACATGAGGTTACATCTATATATCTAATTCCCAACTGTGCTCCCTAACTGTGGATACTTAAATCCACACGTACCCCAAATAGATGTTTCTTCAAACTTGGGATATTCCCCAAGCTTGCAGAAAAATCTGAAAACTAAAATTAAATAAATGGGGGGGGGGTAAATTCTGCCCAAGACAAAATAGAGTTCCCTGTGCATGCGCCAAGAACGCACCTACCTTTTGCAGTTGCCTCCAACCCCCACTGACCCGGCAGGGCATGGAGTGCCTGCCTCTGATCCCTGCTGGCCTGGCACGCCTGCTTCCGACTCCCACTGGCCCAGCCTTGTGTGGGATGTGCAGCTGCTGCACCGGCAGAGCCAGGTTCCGCTCCAGGCCCATCTGCAGTGGTGCCAGGGAGCCACGTCCGCGGTGGGGGTGGAGCTCTGCTGCAGCTGAGCTGGAAGGTGAGTGGGGGTGGGGGTGGGGAGATGGGATCCCCCCACGAATTTTGCGGGGGCCCACTTGTGGAACTGTAAAAGGCTGTTATACCAAGGGATTGTGGAAAAACTGACAGCAACTAATTTGCCTAATTTGCTAAATCACTCATAACAAAAATGAAAAATGCATCACTGCAGGTAATTTGCCCATGATATGAAGAGTGGAGAGGGAACTTGCTGGGGTCACCACTGAACTATTCAAAGTCTAAACAACAATTTGGATTAATTTTTCCAAGAAATCTCTGCATGGCACTGAGAACATGGTGGTAAGCACAGGAACACTCTGGAACAAGAATGGACAGTTTGCCTGTCAGGATCCTGGCAAGGTGCTGGTGCAGATAGAAGCTCCATGTTAAAGAAGAAGAAGAGTTGGTTTTTATACGCCGACTTTCTCTACCACTTAAGAGAGACTCAAACCGGCTTACAATCACCTCCCTTCCCCTCCCCACAACAGACACCCTGTGAGGTAGGTGGGGCTGAGAGAGTACAAATAGCCCAAGGTCACCCAGCTGGCTTCATGTGCAGGAGTGGGGAAACAAATCCAGTTCACCAGATTAGCGTCCGCCACTCATGTGGAGGAGTGGGGAATCAAACCCGGTTCTCCAGATTAGATTCTTCTGCTCTACGTTGGTGGCTTTAGCTAGGTATCAGCAAAAGCAGGAGACTAGGCTGTCCCCGTTAAATTGGTACTGAATGCAAGGCAACTGGAGAAAATTCATGAAGCTCAGCCACATTTTGCCAACCCACTAAAATTTACCTTATTGTTTGGCTTGGTTAGTATTATGATGTGCCAGATCAATGGCAGGAGATCACCCCCAGGTGACAGAGGATTTAACTGAATGCTACTGAATGTTACATCCAGGGAAAGGGACTAGGATGCAATCTCCCATTGTGCTGGACCTTATGCAAAGGATGGACAAGGCTGATAAAGGCCTGACCAGGCTGATCCTATAAAAATTAGATGTACTTAAAATCACCAGGGAAGGGAAGGCAGCATTGTACAGCCTGACTTCATCAGATCTCATAAGCTAAGCAAGGGTTGATACTTGGAAGGGAGACCACCAAAGAAGTCTTTTCAGAAGAAGGCACTAGCAAATGACCTCTGCTTCTCACTTGCCTTGAAAGCCCCTTGCTGGGGTTGCTATAAATCAGTTGTCACCCAAGATCACTGGCTTGGATCTTGCAGAAAACTGCTGCTGTGCATGATGTTCCCCAGTTCTCCCCTTCTGCTGCAGACCTCCCTTATGCTGATCTTGGGCATCCCTTGTCCCGCAGAAATAGCACTTTAGGGGGCATTTATGGGAGCAGGGAAGCGAGGAAGTCTCATTTCACTGATGGAAATCCCTTCCATCACTAGAGATTTAATGTGAGATCCAAGCCATTAATGGGTTTAGGCATGTATAACTCTATAGCTGCAGATCTATGAACTTATCTGGGAGTCAGCCTCAAAGCAAATTACTGCCCAAGTAAACATGTACAGGATTGAGATGTTAATCTCAAAATTATAATATGAGGGTATGCTGGAAAAAATGAAGAGCCCCGTGGCGCAGAGTGGTAAGCTGCAGTACTGCAGTCCAAGCTCTGCTCACGACCTGAGTTCGATCCCAACAGAAGTTGGGTTCAGGTAGCTGGCTCAAGGTTGACTCAGCCTTCCATCCTTCCGAGGTCGGTAAAATGAGTACCCAGCTTGCTGGGGGTAAAGGGAAGATGACTGGGGAAGCCACTGGCAAACCACCCCGTAAACAAAGTCTGCCTAGTAAACGTCGGGATGTGACGTCACCCCATGGGTCAGGAATGACCCGGTTTGCACAAGGGACCTTTACCTTTTTTACCTTTACGCTGGAAAAAAACGTAGCAAGATTTCATAAGGTTCTAAGGTAAAACTTTAATAAATTAATATGCATGCCCAATAAAAATACAAAACGACAGTTTAAAAACAACAACAAATCCATCTTCACTCATTCAATGTTGCCCTCTTCAACTGGAGCCATAAGAACAGGCATTACTTAAAAGTGGCACTCGAAATCATTTTTGGCACAAGAAAATGTACTACCAAAACCCCCAAAAAGTTATAGAACCTAAGATGAAATTATCCTGCAAAGCAGGAAAGAGAATAACACAGTGAATTAACATCTAGAGGCTCTGTTTCACCCACAGTCGGATTTCCTCTCTGAAACCTATACAAAACATAAAAACGAACCCACAACAGAGTTACACTGTGAAACATGCCAAAAGTACAACCACAGACTACTCCAGAACACAGATGCAGTGCTGTTCGTTTGTTGTATCCTTTGTAGCACAAGCCGCGCAAAAGCGGGACAGCAGGGAGCAGATCATATAAGCTCGAGGTTTCCTGTATCCTGAAGAAACACTGAAATTACTAGGACAGGAAAGTAGAGAATGTCTTAAATTTTCCCCAGCATTGTCTGGAATGGAGCCACAGAAGCAACGCAATTAAGCATCTTTCATACAACAACACCTCACATTAAGGAATTCAGCTAGGGCAGCTGGCTCAATTACTTCCAAATATTCCTTCATCATCCGCGGAATTTTCGCCAATGTCCATTTTTTAAAAAACACTCTCGTGCGCACACCACCTCGCAGGCCAGAAGTTCAAAATAAAATATCTTCATTCTTTATAAGCATCTCCACCACAAGTCTCTGGTAACGGATGTCGTTCAAGGCGGCCATGGCGTCCAGCTCTGGCGATCGCATAAGCGTTGGTCCAAAAACGATGCCAAGGTTTTCTGCGTTCATGAGATTCTCCTTTTCATGAAGCGTTACCCTGTAACGAAGGTGGCGACGGTTATAATGGAGGATATGGTTAACAACTCCCTGGATCCCGTGATCACAAAAATGAAAACTCAAGGCGCTGGAAATTAATGCCAGCTTCGAACAAACGAACTGTTGTGGCTTCCTGCAAATAGTCCCGCAAGATCTTGTTCGGTGAGGCTGCTGAGAAGATAGCGTTAGAGTTCCCCAACCCCAAGTTACAATTCCCAGGGTTGTTTAGATGGGAATGGGGGCCTCCAAGACTTGAGGAAAGGCTGCACTGCAAAACGGTAGCCATAAGGTGGACTGAGGGGGAAGCTGAGGTTGTCATTAAGGTAGTTAAACCGCACCTTGTCCTCTTACAAAGTTCTTTTACACTTGAACCTTTGAACCATAGCTCTATTCAGGCATTCAGAACTCTTTGTTACAAGTTGACTTTCTTCCAGTTAGCTTTAGGCTCCTGTTCTGCGTTTTGAGCTTACAGCTCCTTTACTCAGCAGGTCGAACTGTCACTGAACAGAACTAAGGGTTTTCAACCATCAGCCTCTCACCAACAGTCTGTCAGCTCCCACTGGTGTAGTGGAAACTGCGGAAGACTACTGTAATCACGAGGAGGTAGTTGGTGATCAGTGCAGCCCTTCTCCATGTGAGAGCAATCTCAGGGCATCAGGGGGTTAACTTCCCCACAGCACTGTAAATAATGAGCACCTGGTGATGGGAAAATAAATCTGCTTTCGCTCTCCGCTGAAAGAGGGAGGGCTCCAGACAAGAGTGAAGCTCGGGTCTCCAGTGAGAAGAATCACCTGAGGAGGAGGAAGAGCTGCCCGACAGAAGGTGTGACTTCACGGAGCAGAGACGACTTCCCATCTTACTAAGGTCATTGGAATGGGTAAAGGGTTGTTCTCTGCTAATAAAGCTGCATGCCTTTTTGTCACTAATAATTGCCTGTTGGAATTCGTTCTTGGACCATGGTCACTCTCAGAGAGAGGTGGAACCTAAGCCGTCCAACACAGAGTGAGAGAGCAAAACAGGAGGTGGTGGCTGGAGACCCGTTACAAGGAAACATAGAATTAAAGCTAAACTCACATTAATTTTGTGAGAGATTGTGGCTGAGTGATGGTTAAATTCCATTTTCAGTCCCTAATACCTCCAAATTCAGAGGTAGCGCACTTCTGAATCCCAGTGTTAGGAGGCAGCATCAGAGACAGGCCTAGGCCTCTATGCCTCCAGAGCAACTGATTGGCCTAGGGTTGCCAACCTCCAGCTACTAGCTGGAGATCTGTTATTACAACTGATCTCCAGCCGATAGAGATCAGTTCACCTGGAGAAAATGGCCGCTTTGGCCATTGGTCTCTATGGCATTGAAGTCTCTCCTCTCCCCACACCCCACCCTCCTCAGGCTCCGCCCCAAAAAACCTCCCACCGGTGGCAAAGAGGGACCTGGCAACCCTACATTGGCCACTGTGTGAAACAGAATGCTGGGCTAGATGGACCACTAAATTTAATCCTGCAGGGCTCTTCTTATGGTCATCTCCAATTAAAGATTCCCAGTGTTGGGACAGATCTCTCCCTGCCCGAGTACTTTAGAGCAGCTGTCAGAGTAGACAATACTGATTTATGGAGACCAACAGTCTTTAGGATAATGTCGCTTCTTGTGTCCATATAGTCCACCATATTTATTTTTGTTTACATTGTAAGAACTATTTAAAATATTTGATATCACCAACAAGTGCTAGGATAAATAGCTGTCTCCCTTTAGGGGGTTATGTGCACCAGCCTTTAGTTAATTATGTGCTGAGTCAGTGTTGTGTAGTGGTTGGAGTGCTAGACTAGGATATGAGGACCTAACTTGAAATCCCCTTTCTGCCATGGAATCTCACTGAATGACCTTGGTCCAGTCACTCTCAGTCTACTCTCAGTCTAACCAACCACACAGGTTTGTTGTTGTGAGGATAAAACGTAAAAACAATGTATGCTGCTTTGAGTGACACAGAGGAAGGACAGGATAAAAGTGTACTAAATTAAATACATATTATTAGTTACCTTGGCACATCATTTATTGCTTAGTCTAAGCCAACCCACAGGGTTGTTGAGAGGCTATATGTCATTACAGATACATTAAGGTGTAGACTGAAAGTCCATAAGTGATTGTGGACTTGTGTCTCTAGAAGAAGAATAGAAGAAGAGTTGGTTTTTATATGCTGACTTTCTCTACCACTTAAGGAAGACTCAAACCAGCTTCCCCTCCCCACAACAGACACCCTGTGAGGTAGGTAGGGCTGAGAGAGCTGTGATATCAAGATCACCCAGCTGGCTTTATGTAGGAGTGGGGAAACAAATCCAGTTCACCAGATTAACCTCCGCCACTCATGTGGAGGAGTGGGGAATCAAACCAGGTTCTCCAGATCAGACTCCACCGCTCCAAACTACCGCTCTTAACCACTACACCACGCTGGCTCTCTACTCTTCTTAATTCTCCCTACTCATCAGATAAATAGCAAAATGTAATGTGATGGGTCTAGATAGCATATAATTGTGTCCCTAAAGAAACCACAGTTAAAAATACCACATACAGTTTAGAATTTTTTACCATAAACAACAGATGTACACATTTAAGCAGATCTATACACACATGCTGTGTGTAGCTAAGTGATATCAATTTGCAACTGACTTAGGGCGACACCAGCTTGGGGATTTCAATACAAGTGAGAAGCAGAGGTGGTTTGCCACTGCCTTCCTCTGCAGTCTTCCTTGGCAGTGCCCCAATCCAAGTACCGACACGGCTTAGCTTCTAAGATCTAATGAGATCGGGCTATGCCATACCATGCCACCTCCTGTATTTAACTAGTTATACATTAAGAAGGACTCCCTCCTTTCTCCAGCTGCTGTTTCAAGGGAATAAGCTACAAACTACTGTCTTGAGAAGCTTTGGTTTCCTTTAAGGCAATTAATTATTTCTCTCATTAAAACAGATTTCCATTTGTAAATTAGTTTGTGAGCAGATTAGAAAAACAGCTCTAACATGCATTACTGATTCATAACTGAAAATAAATCTCTTTCTGCATACTGATAATGGTCTAAATATCCACTGCTAGGTAACTGATGAATTATAAAAACAAAACATGAAAATTATTTTCCCCCCATTAAGGCACTATTCCAGTCTCCTGCGTGAAATAAAACCCTTTCAGATATTTGCGATGCAGTCAAGAGCGGCTAGTCAGTGGAAGTTGTCTGGAAGTTGTCCAAGGCTCAGCAGCTTCTATTTATAGAGCCTCCAGATATATTAATTTGCTGGCTTACCATCCAAACTCAAAAACAAGAACTCCATTAACACCCTCACCACAACACTGATAAAAAGCTTGCCGATAAAAAGATAAAAGGCGCTACTGGACTTGAATTTAGCTGAAGCACATAAGGTTGACTTCTTGCATGCAGGTATGCCTGAGAAAATTCTGTGTTCCTCTCATTAGAAAGCTGGTTGCCCTCCCAGAATTCCTGGAAGCACAACAAAACTGGCACATTCAGCTTCCCATCCTGTAGCTTTTTCATCCCCCCCCCTTTCTTTTGTTTTCAGCAGTGTTGTTTGCATTTCTATCATTTTTGCGGTAGGCTCTTTCCTATATATTTAAAAAATAGAACTCATTTCTAAATCATAAAATCTAGTAGAAATGATGTCTGTGATGACCAGTTCCTCACCTATCAATAGGGCCCAAGTGTTTCATTGTCTTTTGATGAAGAAACAGAAAGAAGCATCAAAGAGAACTAAGGTAGGCCTGATCATAGAATCATAGAGTTGGAAGGGAACACCAAGGTCATCTAGTCCAACCCCCTGCACAATGCAGGAAAGTCACAACTACCTCCCCCACACACACCCAGTGCCCAGAAGATGGCCAAGATGCCCCCCTCCCATCAACTGCCCAAGTTCATAGAATCAGCATTGCTGACAGATGGCCATCTAGCCTCTGCTTAAAAACCTCCAGGGAAGTAGAGTTTATCACCTCCCGAGGAAGCCTGTTCCACCGAGGAACCACTCTAACTGTTAGACAATGCTTCCTAATGTCTAGATGGAAACTCTTCTGATTTAATTTTAACCCGTTGGTTCTGGTCCGACCTTCTGGGGCAACAGAAAACAACTCGGCACCATCCTCTATATGACAGCCCTTCAAGTATTTGAAGATGGTTATCATATCCCCTCTCAGTCTTCTCCTTCTTCTCTGATGATACATCCTAAGTTTTAAAAAACTTTTTTTTCAAGTTGTAATGATTTTATCAGGAAACAGCAAAGCACAAGCTTAACTCTCTCATGGGATGTAAAGGTGCTTGACTTTTAGATTGGGAGAATGGTACACAGGGAAGGCTTAACTGCCCACTTCCCATGCTGTGTTTCCATTCTGAACTGGGCCCCAATGAAATTTACACAAACACTGGGATCTCGGTCCACAGAAGCTGAACCCTCAAGCTTCAGATCTTCCTGTAGCTGGATAAATGTACTTGGTAGAAATGAGGAGGCTCTGTGTTTTTTGGGTCCCCCAAATCTCCAGAGAATGCCGCTAACAAGCCTGTTCAGGATGTTGTATACCTTCAACCTCTGTCTTTATGCAATATCACCTTTAGGCCATCTGGACAGCCTAATAGCACCTGAAAAGTACAGTGAAGTAGAGAAATACATCAAATAGATTAAGCAAGCTTCGAGGATAGTCCTAAAGCCTTGAGTGTCCAGGCAAAAAATAGATTATTATAGATTTACTGAGAAATGACCAATTCTAGGCAAATACACATAAATCAACATTAAAACAAAAAAAATATTAACTGACTAAATGAGTCCTAAACCAGACAGAATTCACTAAGAAGGACAATCGTTGGTTCTTAGGTGGAATATAACACACAGGCCCATGTGAAATAGCTGATCCCAAGGGCTCCCCTGCTCAGAAATCAAAAGGGATAAGCTTCAGTTGTTCTCCAGAGGGTGGTGGAACGTACATACAGATGCTCATTTTGAAAAGCAAGTAAGAACTAGGGGTATACATATTGGTTTCCAGAAATGTAAAAAACACCTGACATAAACAAAAGTCAGCCATAAAGGGAACCAAAAGTCAGCATTATTTAGGCCGCTTCGATCCTGCTGCCATCGCCCCCCACTTCTCTTGGAGAAGTGGTATGGGGTGGATTGGTGTCAGATCATCCCCACTGGCCTTCTCCAGACTCCAGAGAAGACTGGGGGGATGGATCTGACACCAATCCAGCCCGCGCCAAGGCTCTGGAGAAGCGGTGGAGGGGGGGTAGATTGCTTTCAGATCCACCCCCCGGCCTTCTCCGGATCCCAGAGAAGGCCGACGGGGCAGATCTGAAAGATTTGGGAGGTTTGGTATTTTTTGGCTTCGGGTTTATTAACCTGAAATTTCCATGTTTGATAAACCCGAAGTCGAAAAATACTGAAAAAAATGCTGCACAGCCCTAGTAAGAACCTCCCTCCCAGAGACGTCTTCCCCAGTCCTTATTTCAGTGTCCAGAAGGGACAGAGAGAGGACATGCATCTAGCCAGTGATCCAGCATATTCTACACAGCCCTATCACAATTATAGGCCAACAGTCTGACTCAAATAGGCCTTCTTCCTGTAATGATGATGATGTGATTGCAAACCACAGGATTTACTGGTGCCAGACATTAAGTGTCCCTCTACTATATGCCCAGTGAAGATGGTGATAAGCCATTTCTTCTGGCTTAGCTTGCATCAACAAGTATCATCTACCCAAGTCAAACAAAATCTGTCTTAAGCTGATGTAAAAGTTGGTTGATAAATGTGAATTTACACACACATCTTCTGGCTTAGCTTGCATCAACAGGTATCATCTACCCAAGTCAAACAAAATCTATCTTAAGGTGATGTAAAAAGTGGTTGATAAATATGAATTTACACACACACACGAGTCAGTTTGATGTTTCTAAGTCCCATACCTTTTTAAATGCGCCATGAGATACCGTAATGTTTCACAGTGCGCTGGTGGCAGCAGTTTCAGTGCCTCATGAAGTATTTCCAGCTGTTCATCAGGATCCATAGTTTCTGAAACAGAAATCATCACATTTAAGCTTAAATTAACAAATGACTCAGGTGACTCTTCTGAAGTGCAAGAGACTGCGTGGCATTTTTGTCAATGGGAGGTAGACCCCAATGTTTATTTATTTGTTTATTTAAAACGTTTATAATGTTCCGCTCTATAATGTACCACTGTACCTACTTTGTATCCATCTCCTGCTTTAAACCACATGGTGTTTAGAAATGTGTAGACAGCTTTGTTTTGTTTTTAATTTTGAGGCTACAATTCTACAGTCATTTCAGTGCCACTGATATGGAATCCTGCAACATGACTATCTGTCCTACGCATGTTGTTTTCAAGCACTGGTAGTAATAGCTTCTCCGACAGAGACATGTATTTATATGGAATGGAACTCGGCATACCGAATTCCTTTACTGAAAAGTTGTTTTCTGCAGACTTCAAAAGCGACAACAGGCAAACCCCTTTGCATATCAGCTGTTTATCCCCTTAAGTTAATGAAATGAAACGCAGGAGAAAATCAAGGCAACTTGGTTCTTGAATAAGACAACTTAAACCACTAATAGCAAAAACAAAAACTTCATGTGGAAAAAAGATGTTATCTCAAACTTACTTGCAGATTCTATAAACTTTGGGTAGGCATCATATGTGATGAGTGGAATTGGCAAATCCCTGAAGTATAGTTTAAGTGCACCTGTGATAATATTGATATCTTCATACATATTCACAGAAATGTCTGCTTTTTCCCCATCTGTGTGGTAAAAGAGGGTGGGGAGGGAGAAAGAATGCAGAAGGATATGCTATTAGCAAATGTGAAAGGTTAAACCACCATATATTAAGATTCAATAAAGCCATAGTTTGTACATATGATACATATAGAGATCACATAGTGGCTAGCATGAGGTTGCAGCTGGCACACTGCCACATTCTCCTCTCCATCCTACATCATGCGGTTTTCCCTCAAAAAGCACAACATGCTAATGTCACAGTAAGCTTATTGATCAAAACTGAGAATAACAGAGAAGGCTGAAAGAAGAGTTGGTTTTTATACCCTGCTTTTCTGTACCGTAAGGAGTCTCCCTTCCCCTCCCCACAACAGGCACCTTGTGAGGTAGGTGGGGCTAAGAAAGTTCTGTGACTGGCCCGAGATCACCCAGGAGGCTACACGTGGAAGAGTGGGGAATCAAACCCGGTTCTCCAGATTAGAGTCTGCCACTCTTAACCACCACACCACACTGGCTCTCAAGGAGAGGGGAGTGTCACCATTGTCCTCAAGGGCCAACTTAACTCCTAAAAGATCACTGGCTTAGGCAGTTAGGTTTTGCCCCTTATAAACCTCCCGATCCTCCCAAGGTCAGCAGGAAGTAATAACTAAAAATATCCTCATATATGTTCTTCATAACCCTGTAATGAGAATTTCTGATATGCTAAAATGATATTCAAGTAGGGTTGCCAGGTCCCTCTTCGCCACCGGTGGGAGATTTGTGGGGCAGAGCCTGAGGAGGGCGGGGTTTGGGAAGGGACTTCAATGCCATAGAGTCCAATTGCCAAAGCGGCCATTTTTTCCAGGTGAACTGATCTCTATCGGCTGAAGATCAGTTATAATAGTAGGAGATCTCCAGCCATCATCTGGAGGTTGGCAACCCTATATTCAAGGCAAAGATCCCATGCTGACATTGATGAAACATGTCTCCATCTTTTTTTCCTGAAGGAAAAGTTGAAAGGCTCTGAATTTTTTCATGTTATAAAGGCTTCCTTCAAACTCAAAAACTGCAACTTTTCCCAGTCAAGGCCAGTTCACTCTATGTACTGACCACCTTTGCAATAATTGGACTCTGGAAAACTAGTTTAGGCCTGCATGTCCCCCTTTGAACAGCAGGCTGCCTCCCACACCCCAGTTCCATATTGTAAATTGCTTCTGAAAAGGTTCTCAGGTCCATAAGTGACTTGTGTGAAATTGGGCCTGCTGTTCTGGAAACACATGCAATTCCCACTTGGATGTTGGATTCCAGCCAAAATACTGAACACAAGTTGCCTTATACTGAATCAGACCCTTGGTCCATCCAAGTCAGTATTGTCTATTCAGACCGGCAGTGGCTCTCCAGGGTCTCAGGCAGAGGTTCTTCACATCACCTACTTCCCTAGTCCCTTTAACAGGAGATGCTGGGGATTGAATCTGGGACCTTCTGCATGCCAAGCAGATGCTCTACCACTGAGCCACGGCCCCTCCAACTGAATGTAACATTCGTAGCAAAGCAACACACCTCGGTCAAAAGCCATTTTGACATCTTCAATTAGTTCGCTGAATCCAGACACTCTGTAGAGTCCTTCAGAATTGAGTCCTATTCAGTGAAGAAACAACAGCAACAATGTTAGATTAAACAATATTTATCTTTCTGACCACTAGGATCTTTGCCCATAGCTACGCATATAAATCTGAGCAGGGTTTTTAAAACCTCATTTCTCATTCTAAACAAGGTTTAACAGCAAGCCCTCATTCTTGAATATACAACATTGTTATGACCAGTACCCAGACATTTTGTATAAGCATATTTATGATAATGGGCCTTGGAACATAGAAATTGTCACCAAATTGCAATAGAATTTAAAAACAAGCCACTCAAATCAGTATAGTCAAATTGATTCGCGTGTATTTAAATATCATAAGAGCAATATTCTCGCAAAGAGTCATTATTACAGAGAGGGAAACAGAGGAGGAAATGCATAATTACTGGGGAGCCCAGATATAAATGCCTATTTTACTGCCTGTTTTTCACAAAAAAATATAAGGGGAAGAGGAACATCTGTACAAATTAACACAGGAAGATCTTCAGTAGCAGGAAAAATATTATCCAAAAGCACTGCAAATAATATTTTTGCATGCAGCAGCACCAATATGGGGGCACAGATGTAACGTTTTTTGTATCAATACAATGTTACATATCAGTGGCTCAAGGAAAACCGGCCCTTGCAAACAAAACTACTTTGACTTTCCATTCAGTTCAAACCTCAGTGGATCCAGGTTCATTAAGCGGATTACAAGCAAGGCAACCAAACACAGGAAACATGCCTTACCTCTAGATTCAAGCTCCCTAATGCACATATCTACAACCATTGGCCTCTTTGTGAAGTGTGCTTTCACTAGCGTGGTCAGATCGCAGCTGTACACTTTTTTGACATGCTTCAGGTCTGGCTTGCAGTCATTGGGGACCATCTTGGAACACTGCTTGTGAACGTTTAAGCCACAATCTGGTGGAAACAAGTAAAAAACAAACAAGCAAACAAGGTTGTTATCTCAGAGAGCTCTACGCTCTATGAACAACTATTTACTGGTGGTCCCCGGCCCAAAGTGTGGATGTCCTTGACAAGGACCAGGTCTTTTCAGCCCTGGCCCCAGCCTGGTGGAATAGTCTTCCAAGTGACATCAGGGCCCTGCGGGACATTAAGGAGTTCCACAGGGCCTGTAAAATGGAGCTATTCCGCCAGACCTATAACTGAGGGCAGCCACAAGTTTCCATCATTGCTGGCCTCCCTATCTCCCCTCACAACTGTCATCGGTGGGGGTTCATCTGCTTGTAGGGTTGCCAGGTCCCTCTTCGCCACCGGCAGGAGATTTTGGGGGTGGAGCCTGAAGAGGGTGGGGTTTGGGGAGGGGAGGGACTTCAATGCCATAGAGTTCAATTGCCAAAGTGGCCATTTTTCTCCAGGCGATCTGATCTCTATCGGCTGGAGATCAGTTGAATTAGCAGATCTCCTGCTAGTACCTGGAGGTTGGCAACCCTAATTGTTATGCATCTTGGGATCCAGTTGGCAACCCTATCTGCTTGTCCAGCCCACAGTGGCTACTATGTTCTTAATTTAATGCCATCTTGTTTTATAGATGTTATAATTGTTGGATTTTAATTGCTGTTTTATGATTTTATGTGATTTTAAAGGTTACCCACCCTGAGCCTGGTTGGACTGGGAATGAGGGCGGGCTATAAATATGAAAAACAAACAAACAAACAAACAAGAACATAAGAAAAGCAATACGGGATCAGACCAAGGCCCATCACGTCCAGCAGTCTGTTCACACAGTGGCCAACCAGGTGCCTCTAGGAAGCCCACAAACAGCAGCACTGCAGCAGCACCATCCTGCCTGTGTTCTACTGCACCCCAAACAATAGGCATGCTCCTCTGATACTAGAGAGCATAGGCATGCAGCATGACTAGTATCCATTTTGACTAGTAGCCATTAATAGCCCTCTCCTTCATGAACATGTCCACTCCCCTCTTAAAGCCTTCCAAGTTAGCAACCATCACCACATCCTGGGGCAGGGAGCTCCACAATTTAACTATGCATTGTGTGAAGAATCTAGATTTAGTGCTATGAAATGGTCATTGTATAAGTACCTGTTGTTCACGAAGAGCCTGATTCTGTGAAGATTCAAGCCCTATGCAGAGTTGTCTGTGCACTGACTCCCCATACGGGGAGGGAGAATAGGCACAAGTGTGTCGGCCCTTTGGGCACAGTGCAAACATACAGAGGAAATGCCTGTATGTACACCCCCATCCCAGTGATCCTCCCCTTCCCACAGTGAGTTGATGTGTAGATGGGTCACCTGCTCACAGCTCAGAGGATTCTGTGTAGGATTTGTTTGTACCAGCACATTTGTTTCCAGATTATTATACTTTAGTGAAATACTTTGGAAAAATAGATTGCTGAGTATCTATCTTGCTGAGTATCTAAGTACATAAATGTTGGAGTAAACTGGGCTTCCAAAGTTTTTTGTATGAATTTCCCATTCAAAGGTAAGGTTCTTTGGATTTTGTCTTAACAGCCAGTTCACAAAATGATTAAACAGGGGGAGTTTCTAAAACAATACATGTATACATCATTGCAAACTAATTTTATAAAGATAACCATTAGATAGTCTAAGCAGCAGCAGTAATTGCTGGGAGACATTATTAATCTGTCCCTGGTTTCAGGGATCTTCCCAGGAACACGGAAGGAGGCAGTGGTGAAACCAATCTTATAAAACCCATATTTGGATCCACTTGATCCTGCCAACTACCGCTGGGTATCGAACTTATCATTCCTGGGCAAAGTAGTTGAGAGAATGGCGACAGAATAGCTACAGCGTTTCCTGGAGGACACGTCGGCCTTGGACCCATTTCAGTCCAGCTTCCGGCCTGGCCTTGGGACGGAGGCTGTGCTGGTCGCCCTCATGGACAATCTACGGAGATTGGGGATCGGGGCGGGGCAGCAGCATATGGATCGGGGCGGGGCAGCACTGTTGCTTGACCTCTCAGAAGTGTTTGACATGGTCAGCCATGAGTTTTTAACCCACTGTCTTGCCGGTGCTGTAATATGTGGGACAGTTTTACAGTGCTTGATCTCATTTCTTCAAGGCCGGGGACAGAGGGTGGCAATTGTGGAGGTTTTGCCATGTAACTCCTTGGTATGTGGGGTTCTACAGGAGGCGATCCTCTCCCCTATGCTTTTTAACATTTATATGCCCCCCCCCCTGCCCAGCTAGTCAGGAGGCTTGGGCTGGGTTGTCATCAGTATGCAGATGACACCTAGATATATCCATTGATGGATGGCTGGACAGTGTCCTGGAAAATCTGGCTATGTGCTTAGAGGCCGTGGCAAGATGGTTGAAGCAGAGTCTATTGAAGTTGCCTCTATTATGCTTGGAACCTATATATGTGCGTGGGTAAAGTGCTGCCAAGTCAACGCTGACTTATGGCAACCCTAGCAAGGGGCTTTCAAGGCATGTAAGAAGCAGAGTCTGCAAAGTCTTTCTTGGTGGTCTCTTTTCCTAGTACCAACCCTGCTTAGCTTCTGAGATCTGCCTAGATTGAGCTATATCCCTTGGAACCTACATACAATAGAAGAATTCAAGAACAATAGGAAATGCTTACACAAATTCTTGGAGAATGTGTCTAGAATAGACAGATTAATTGAGGCGATAGTACAAGCCATGATAGCAAAATGGAATCGCCATACTCAGGTCTTTGAGTTAGGGGCTTATCGCACCCAAGCTGGGAAATGTATGGAAAACATCTTAAAAGCAATCGTGCTGGATGTGATTTCCTATTTCCCCCCTGCACTTCTGCTCATTCTAACCTCTCTGAAACGTTTGCTTTCAGAGCGCACCTCCAATGAAACAGCGCACAAAAGAGAGAAGGGGGCGTGGAGGGAGCACCACGTAACTTGCTTGCGTTCCCCTCCACCTCCCTCGGCATTTTGGTGTGCTTGTGTGGGATCGTCAGTGCATCAGGAAGATAGGATAGGCTCATGTTTCCCCTGTTGCTTCTAGTTCTTGCGGGAATGCAAAGGGACAAAAAGCAGGAAATCATTCAGATCTTTCCTTGGGGATATTGCACCAGGAGGAAAACGGGTGGGGGGGGGGAGAAAAGAAAGAAGAAACTCAGAAACAATCATTCTCCTGCAGCTCTCAAGGGAAGGGGGGATCAGAAGAACAAAAGCAACAAATTTCCTTTACAGCCTTGTCCGAGCCTCGTCTGTAACACAGAAACAAAGGAGACCTGGTGGAGAATGGGTCGCTTCTTTGCTGGCTTTAAATTACTTGCCTGATCCCTTTTTTTAAGAAGAAGACATAACGATCCAATGTTACTCCAAGTGCATTTGTTTTAAAACAAAAAACCACATGGCCACCGGAGGGAAAGAGGGCTACACAGTGGGTGTGGACAACAGAGGGGTGGAGAAAGAAACAGCATCTCAATCTTATCTGCACTTTGGGGGAAGCCGTCTGGAAAACGGAGAAAGGAAAAACATCGCTCTATAAGTGTTTTTGGAAACCACGGGGATTACACGACTGCAAAACGGTTCCACCCCCAAAGGGAGGGGGGAAGTGCGATCATGAATGAATAAAACGTCTCAATAAACGTTTCAAACAGTAAGCGCGTTAGCCCTTTTAGTCTCTGAGGGACAAATAGTGTGAAAGAACTGTCTTATGATCTGCTTGTACGTTTTCCAGGGGTATCTGGTTTGCCATTTCTAGAAACAGTATGCTGGACTAAATGGGTCTGACTGACGAGGGCTTCTTTTATTATATTCAAGCGCCACCGCTCCTAGAGAATTCATCTCAGCTTGTAACTTTGTCTCAGGCTACATACACTAAAGTTTCCCAACACTATGCGATCAGACAAGCATTACCTTCCTTCGAGGAGCTTAGAAGTGTCTTCCTCCCAGGTTGACTCTATGCTAGTGGCCATAAATAGACTGAACACCACAGTGTAGTGGTAAGAATGGCAGAGCAGAGTCTGGGAGACCCAGATTCAAATCCCCATTCTGCCACGGAAACTTGCTGGGTGACTCGGACCACCCACTCTCTCTCTCTCAGCCTCACAGAGCTTTTGTGATGTTAAAACGGAAAGGGGGAGGGGGAGATGGACCCCACCCTGAGCTCCCTGGAGGAAGGGCAGGATAAAATGTCTTAAATAAATAATAAACAAAGTTTACATGTGGAAAGTATTAATGTCTGATTAGCCTCTCGGTGGAGCTGTTTTCCATCCCTGTTACCTAAGATCCTCTTAATTGGAGATGACGAGGACTGAACCTTCTGCATACAAAGCATGCTGAATAGATGATACAAATGTTGTACTGGCATATGCCCTTCCAATAAATCTGATTCTGATTCTACAAAGCATGCTCTCTCCCATCCAACTAAGGCCCCTCCCCTATTTTTCAAACGCCCTTGAATGCAAGAGCATAGCAGAAAACGAATTATCTGCATTCAACATCTGCCTCCAAAACTAAGCACGTCTCCATTTAATTTTTTGATGTTCCGGAATTTCACAAAGCACGGAGGTTGGCGGAGATGACACTTTATTTGATCTTATTAACAGATGGCACTCCTTTTCTGCACATTACATGGCAAGAAAGCTTCGGAATGTCACAAAATAGATTTTCAGATAAGCCTGAGTCGAAATGTCTCAGATAAGCTGTTCTTTCTCTGTGCTAGGAAATCACGGGAAAGACTTAATATCTGAGACCAAGAAAATATCGATTCTCGCACATGCCGATGAAAGCTGAAATAATGAGCTTTCATTAATGCATGAGCAAACACAAAAACTGTAAGCACTGTATATTAAAGGCGCCCCAAGAGGACCCATTTCAAATATTTGCTGAGAGTACAGTAAGCAGAGCTGTCACTTTCCCGTCTATTCCTGATTTGATTTTAGTCAGATCTAACCTTCATCTTGCTTCTAATTCAATGAAAAATATAGCCGCAGAGCCTGCTCTGTAGAAGCAACATCATGTGTTAAATAGCACTCTTTTTAAATAAGTAACGCAAGGAAAGGATATGCATTTTGTCACTTTTGAGAAACAGAAGAAATAAAAAATAGATTTATATGTTGCTTAAAAAAACCAATACTTAAAAAATCCTAGGTTTACAGCAGCTGTAACACCAGAAATGGGAAACATGGGCAGGGCAAGTATACCTGGCACAAGATAAGCTTCACGTTTGACCCACTTGGATCCAATTCAGGGCAATTTTGGATTTGTGATGAAAACTCTAGGCACGCCAGTCCTCAGTGTTCTGATCTCATCAGATCTCAGAAACTAAGCAGGATCAGCCCTGGTTAGTATTTGGATGGACAACCTTCAAGGAACATCAGGGGTGTGATGTGGAGGCAGGCAATGGCAAGCCACCTCTGGACGTCTCTTGCCTTGAAATCCCTACGGGGTTGCCATAAGTCAGCTGTCACTAGACAGCACACACACAAAATAATCAAAACACAGAGCTATAATAAGAGACAAGTAGAGATTTATTTATTTACTTCATTTATACCCCTTACTTTCTCCACAATGGAGGACGTAAAGCTGCTTTGCCCATTCTCCTGTCCACTTCATCCTCGCAACAAACCTGTGAGGTAATTTAGACTGAGAGTGTGTGACTGGCCCAGTCACCCGGCAAGCCTCCAAGGCAGAGTGGGGATTCAGACCTGGATCTCCCAGATCCTAGTCTGACAATCTAACCACTAAACCATATCGGCTCTTCTTAAAATTCTCTTGACAAAGAATTTTTGCAAGGAAGAATCTATAGAGCCTGCACGGCACAGTGGTTAAGAGCAGTGGTTTGGAGCAGTGGACTCTGCTCTGGAGAACGGGGTTTGATTCCCCACGCCTCCACTTGAGTGGCGGAGGCTAATCTGGTGAACTGGATTTGTTTCCCCACTCCTACACACAAAGCCAGCTGGGTGACCTTGGGCTAGTCAGCTCCACCTACCTCACAGGAAGTCTGTTGTGGGGAGGGGGAGGGAAGGAGATTGTAAGCCGGTTTGATTCTTCCTTAAGTGGTAGAGAAAGTCGCCATATAAAAACCAACTCTTCTTCTATAGCTGGGGTAGGTAGTTTGTGTTATGTGTGCCATACATTAGCATTTTGCTTAGCATATTTGGCTGGTTCTCTCTGCAAACAACGAAGGTGAGCCCCTGAGGCCTGGCAGAAGGCAATGGGCATGGTTTATGCCTGTTATTGCATCACAAGATCTGCCACTGCGCTGAGGCAAGCAAGCCTGGGGCTCAGGTAGTGCCGATGGAGCTTGGCTTGTTCTCATTGTGCCTGGCCAAACATGACTCTTATCTCCCCTGACACACACTTGTGTTTGGCAGTGCACCAGCATTTTCACAGATAGGTATTACACTTTTTTTGGCACTCTGACCAAAAAGGTTGTCTTCCCTTTGTCTATATTTGTTTACAGAGATGAGAGCAGGCAATTTTGGATTAAATACGTGTACTTACATAACGCTTTCCTAGGGTTGCCAACCTCCAGGTACTAGCTGGAGATCTCCCGCTATTACAACTGATCTCCAGCTGATAGAGATCAGTTCACCTGGAGAAAATGGCCGCTTTGGCAATTGGACTCTATGGCACTTAAGTCCCTCCCCAAACCCCGCTCTCATCAGGCTCCACCACAAAAACCACCTGCTGGTAGTGAAGAGGGACCTGGCAACCCTACACTTTCCTCTTCCAGCTCAAAGTGGTTGAGGAGGAAATGGATGTGTGTGCTCGCACACCGCGGTAGTAAAGGTCCCCATCCACCCTTGCAGAACACTGCCCTTGCAGAAGACTACACTGGCCTTTGCATCCCTCCATACTCAAGGGGGCCATAGCAAGCACATGCTTTGTAGCTACAGTTTACTTGCCGTACATACCTTGCAAGCAACTACTAGCCTCGGGCTTGCCTGGGAAGGAGTTGGCAATATATGGGCAAATTCATAGAATCATAGAGTTGGAAGGGACCACCAGGGTCAATTAGTCCAACCCCCTGCACAATGCAGGAATTTCACAACTACCTCCCACACACACACACCAAGCGACTTCTACTCCATGCCCAGAAGATGGCCAAGATGCCCTCCCTCTCATCATCTGCCTAAGGTCATAGAATCAGCATTGCTGACAGATGGCCATCTAGCCTCTGCTTAAAAACCTTCTGGGAAGGAGCGCTTACCACCTCCCGAGGAAGCCTGTTCCATTGAGGAACCGCTCTGTTAGAAAATTCTTCCTAATGTCTAGATGGAAACTCTTCTGATTTAATTTTAACCCATTGGTTCTGGTCTGACCTTCTGGGGCAACAGAAAACAACTCGGCACCATCCTCTATATGACAGCCCTTCAAGTACTTGAAGATGGTTATCATGTCCCCTCTCAGTCTTCTCCTCTTCAGGCTAAACATACCCAGCTCCTGCAGCCTTTCCTCATAGGACGTGGTCTCCAGACCCCTCACCATCTTTGTTGCCTCCTCTGGACATTGAGCAGAGCAATTCCCCTGTTAAATTCTCCCATTGCTTCTCTTTTTTCTCTGTACCAGGGAACCAGTGTTCTTGAAGGCTCCCAGGAGCACAGCAGCAATGACTGATAGGTCTTCCTGTCTCCCCCGTCCCCCCTTGGCATAAGGGACTTGGATTCATCTTGTGTTGAACATGTAGTGCAGTGGGCATGGCTACTGAGCAAAGGGACTTAAGGGGATGATGTAATCACAATTGGAGCCCTTGGGGATGGCTCTCAACAGCTCATTGCGTCTCATCAAATATTAGTGCTACAGCTCCAGTTCCTAAGACTTAGATTCTCAGGAACCTTACCTCATGTTTGCAGGAGACTCAAAAGCATATCAGCAGCCCTCCTCGCCATTGTTTCACCATGGTGGTATCCTGGTCCCTTTGCCCGATGCTGTAGGCTGATTTTCCAGCAAGGTTGCCCTTAGGCTTGGTCTGATTAAAGGTTTCCACCATTAACTGTCTCACTTTTAGGTAAAGGTAGTCTCCTGTGCAAGCACCTGGTCATCAGTGACCCATGGGGTGACGTCACATCCCGACATTTACTAGGCAGACTATGTTTACGGGATGGTTTGCCATTGCCTTCCCCAGCAAGCTGGGTACTCAATTTACCAACCTCGGAAAGATGTACTGGATGTACTGGAGCACAATCTTTTGTAGAGCTCATTTCACCAGATGCATCTGCCAAAGTGGGCTCCATGTTGCATAAATCCGTTCAGTCTTTAAGGTGTCACAAGGCTCCTTTTGCATGGTCCTGATAATCTGCTAAGCCCCAAAGAATCTTGCCCTGCCCAAGTGCAGTAAAAAGTACTCTTGCCTTCTAGCAGTAAAAACCCCCCAAATGTACCGTTTGAGTCACTTAGAAGGAGAGAGAATCCTTTAAGAGAGAATGAATGTCTACAAAGTATGAGCTGGTTCTTAAGAACCACAAGCCAAATTCTTCTTGTGGAACAGATCTTTTCCACCTCCCATCTCCTGCCCCCTGAAAAGCTGCTCTCAACATGGGGAGTAAAGCAGGAGGCTGCAGGGAAGGGGAGAATCAGAAGAAATCAGGACCCAACCCCCCAAGAGCAGAAGTATCTTCTGCTAGCGCAAGAATCCCCTTTGAATCCCAGAAGCTGCCTTTCAACCAACCTTCTCTATTCCTCCAAAATCTCTTTGATTATTCAAACTAGACGCACCGTCTTGGAAGTGCTGTTTTGCTTCATCCATCATGCTGATGTCAATGCAACCGAAACAGAGCTGTGCATTTATATATCCCATTTTCATCCAAGGAACTTAAGGGCATTCTTCCATGGGTTTACCTTGCTGTGCAACTGACTAAGGATGGGAGATAGCTATTTGTCAAAACTACCAATGATAATTGTGGCAGAGAAGAAACTTGACCCAGGGTTTCTCTTCTTCATACCCCACACTGTAGCCCTACACCAGTCGGGATCTGGAATCTAGCATCTGCTTTATGAAAAGCTGAGTAATGCAACTATTACTGTAGTCTCATTCTGCCCAAGAGGACCAAGGTGGATGACAGAAGAACCATGGCTTGTTATTTGCATTCCCACTAACAAGGAAAGATTACCTCAACAACTAGAGCACCACGTAGGGTTGCCAACCTCCAGGTGGTGGCAAGAGATCTCCCGCTATTACAACTGATCTCCAGCTGATAGAGATCAGTTCACCTGGAGGAAATGGCCACTTTGACAATTGGACTCTATGGCATTGAAGTCCCTCCCTCTCCAAACCACGCCCTCCTCAGGCTCTGCCCCATAAACCTCCCGCCGGTGGCAAAGAGGGACCTGGCAACTCTAGCACCACCGAAAACAGCTTTTTTGTAGCTCAATCAAATCAACTTCTGGAACATATCAGGTATAGTATTTTTAACGCCTCAAGTAACAATTTTGAAAGAAAAAGGGTCAAGGGGTTAATGCTACAAAGTACATTAACAATACACTTTGGTTTGGACAGCCCAGATAGCCCAGCTTAGCTGGAGTTTGGGAGCTTAAAAGGGTCAATACTTGGATGGAAGACCACCAAGGAAGACTTGCTATGCAGAGGAAGGCGATGGCAAATCACCTCTGCTGCACTCTTGCCTGGAAAGCTCCGTGGATGGGGTCGCCACAAGTCTGTTGTGACTCGGTGGCATGTTTTCCTTCTTGGGTTGGACCTGACTATTTCATTCCATGAGCACTGGGGTGCTGTTCCAGCACAAGGCGCCTTCCACTGACAACCAAACAGAGCGAAATGGATGAACTCAACCCTTCAATGTTACTGCTGTTGCAGTATAGTCTACCCTCTCAGTAAAATGCAATCCTTATAACTGCTGGTGAGCATCACAAAAATTTTGCAAGAGAAGTAATGTGGTATTTATGAAAAAACCTGGTTTTGAACTGAATATTAAGATCACTAATGAAATCTGGGTTTTAATAACTGGAATTTTAATAACTTTATTGAAATGCAGAATGTTAGGAATGCTTCTAATATTTTTTTCTTATATAATCATCACCTCTGTATAGGAAAACATCATGTGTATATCCTGTTATCCTCAAGTACTTGGGAAACATAGGCCTTTTATGCATGACTGTTTACCTTGCTGTCACCTCTCCAACAGCTTTGGGTCTTTGTTTTGATCATGCATGCCGTTTCTGACCGTCATAGGTCGCCTCGCTCTCCCCCTGCATTTTGCCTGTGTTTTCAGGGACCTGTTTAATCTTGAATTTGAAAACGCGGGGAAATGCAAGGGGAGAGAAGGTGACCTCTGATGGTCGGAAACAGCATGCATGATCAAAACAGACCCGAAGTTGTTGGAGGGGCGAGGGAAACGGCCATGTATAAAAGACCATACTGAAAATGTAATGAAAAAGCTTTGTCATCTCCCCTGTCCTCACAATTGAATAAAGGACAGCCAAACTTACACGTTAACACCAAATATGCAGTTGCTATTGAAAACAACCTCGCTCCTGTGTCACCCATATGTTCTTCTATAATGTCTAGAAGAGTACTTCATACTGACATTAGATTATTCAGCATTCTCCTGTCAACACGTTAGATCATTGGCAGCCAGCGCTGAAGAAAAGTGATAATTCAGGATATTATGAAATCATGGCAAGAGGAAAGTTCTCCACAGGCATTATGGAAGATAGAAAATCTAAACACACAGCTATTATTTAGGTTATCCTCTAGCCTAGCTCTGAAATGCTGCACCCACAGAAAGAAAGGCACAGAGTAGTCTATGGATCTGGAAAATCTGTAGCGTGGTCTTCATAAAAGAGATTGCTGAAACAATTTTGCATAATTAGATTATGGCCAATTGTGGATATATTCACCAGCAGTTCTAAAGAAATGAATGTGTTGTGAAGAAGAGGGAAAAAAACTTCAGAAACAATTTAGCAGGAAAATAGGGGCTCTATCAATCCTCTAGGACTGGGCCCAATATTTGCATTAAAGGTATATCATTTACCATATGGCTAATGCACTATGAATAGTGTAAAACTGTTTGCAGTCATTGTAGTTAATGAACATATATTTATCACACTCACTGGATTATTCATAAGCATGATTTGTAAAACCTTAAATACACTTGGTTACAGGTCTGTCTTATACTACATTGTCTCATGTCAGTTGTAACAAACTCACCTTTTATAAACTAATTTTAAAAAATCCAATTTGATTATCCAGAATAACCAATAAAGGTCTTCCAGAAATATTACCTCCACCGCATGAAGAAAAGGCATAAACTGATGCACATTCTATTTCTATTCTATTTAACATATTTATATCCTGTGTGTTCCAGTATCCTGAGGTATCTAGGGGGTATGTGTTAACCTAAGTAGTTCTGTATCGTAAAGGGAATCAGTGTACAGAGTGGTGGATGCTGACAAGGAGGACCTGTGTTAAACTCCGGCCAATCACAACCATTCATTTTTAACTATCACAGAGTCAATGTGGGGATAAAGTACAAATTCTGTTTTCTTGTGGGCTCTTTAGTGGGATAACAATATGATAATGATACAGTTAAGAATGTTTACCCCCCCTCCCCGCCCAAGACATAAAATGTAAACTAACACAGACGGACATAATTGTTCTAGTCCTGGGTTTTTTTAAGGATTGTGTTGTAAAGGGAACAGTAAGCTAGTAGTACTGCCTATTTGTTTCTGGGCACAATTCAAAGTGCTGGTGTATTGATTAAGAGCAGTGGTTTGGAGCGGTGGACTCTGATCTGGAGAACCGGGTTTGATTCCCCACTCCTCCACATGAGAGGCAGAGGCTAATCTGGTGAACTGGATTTGTTTCCCCACTCCTACACAGGAAGCCAGTTGGGTGTCCTTGGGCTAGTCACACTCTCTCAGCCCCACCTACCTCACAGGGTGTCTGTTGTGGGGAGGGGAAGGTGTTTGTAAGCCGGTTTGAGTCTCCCTTAAGTGGGTAGAGAACGTTGGCATATAAAAACCAACTCCTCCTCCATTTCTTCTGGTTCTTACCTTTAAAGACCTAAATTGCTTGGGGCCAAGGTACTTGAAGGACCCCCTCCTCCCATATTGTCCAGCCCACCAGTTCAGACCTGCCTCATTAGCCTTGCTCTCTGCCCCTGCCTTCAAAGGTAGGGCTGGTGGCAACCTCAGACTGCGCTTTTTCAGGAATGGCACCTCACCTATGGGATGCCCTTTCCCTTGAGGCTTGCCTGGTGCCTACAGTGCCTTCTTTTAGTAGCCAGGCCAAAATGTTTCTGTTCACCAAGGCTTTATTGAAGGGGTTGGTCTTGTAATGCTATTTTAGTCAGGAAACCACTATTTTAAGATGTCAGTGGTCTGTTTTTTATGGTCTTATGTTTTTATGCTGGGCTGAATTTTATCAGTTTTGTTTTGTTTGTATTTTTTTAATATTATGTAAGCCGCGTCTGGCGGGTTCCCAAAGAGGTGGCATAAAGAGTTTCTAAATGAATATATAATTACAGGTTGGGTATCCCTTATCCGGCCATCCGATATCCAGACTCATCCAAAAACCGGACCTGTTGAGCTGGCATGCAGGCATTACTCACAGGCCCTCAGCAGTGCCAATGATGGTTCAATCTACACAAAATTATTAAAAATATTGTTTACAATTATATTCAGACTATGTGTATAAAGTACATATAAAACACATATGAATTTTGTGTTTAGACTTGGGTCCCATAGCCAAGGTATCATTATCTATATGCAAAACTTCCAAAATACGGAAAAATCCAAAATACGGACCACTTCTGGTCCCAAGAGATCCGGATAAGGGATACTCAACCTATAGTAGCACAACATCTGGCCCTCTGTTCCTAGATCAGCATGGGCACTTGTGTGAAACTACCAAGAGCAAAACATCCTTTTTCAGAAGGGCCCAAAACTGCCAACTCTGGGTTGCAAAATTTCTGGAGATTTGGGGGCAGAAACTAGGGATGGTGGCGTTTAGGGAGCTGAGGGAGCACAGCAGGGATGTGATGCCATAGAGTCCACCCTCTGAAGCTGCAATTTCTTTCAGGGGAACTGATCTCTGCAATCTGGAGATAAATTGTTATTCGGGGAGAATTCCAGGGCCCATATTGAATCTGGCAGCCCTAAAAGGGCACATGACACAAGGCCTTGGAATCATCAATACGTCGCTGTCAGAAGAAGAAGAAGAGGAAGAAGAGTTGATTTCTCTACCGTTTAAGGGAGACTCAAACTGACTTACAATCACCTTCCCTTCCCCACAACAGACATCCTGTGAGGTAGGTGGGGCTGAGAGAGCTCTAAGAGAGCTGTAACTTGCCCAAGGTCACCCAGCTGGCTTCATGTGTAGGAGTGAGGAAACAAATCCAGTTCACTAGATTAGCCTCCGCCGCTCAAGTGGAGGAGAGGGGAATCAAACCCAGTACTCCAGATCAGACTGAACCGCTCCAAACCACTGCTCTTAACCACTACACCACGCTTAGGGTCGCTTGGTCCTTCCCTAGCTCTGCCCCACTTTCAATGAGATAATGCAGTTTTAACTTTAGCAGTCATTTCAAGCAATTTTGAAGAACCGTGGAAATAAGAAAGGAAGCTTTCAAAAGCCTTTCTCTGGATTTTGCTCAGAAGGATACAGGTAGCCACTCCCCCCTCTTCTCCCTCCCACTCAAGGCTCGGGGGGGGGGGGAATATGACCCTAAGGGACTGTTTTAATGTAGGTGGCTATGTATGGTGTGTGAAAGAACATGAAAATTATATAAGCCACATCCATGCAGGAGACAAGCCACCCACTTGTACCAGCACAGAGAGAAGGGACAGTCTAGTTGCCATGGTATGTCATGCGCTGCTGAAAAGATTATAAATTTACCCTGAAAAAAAAAGGCTCGCCTTGAACTTTACTCCCATAAATTAATCTACCTGCTCATTGGGAAAATCTCCACATTGTATTTATCTGCCTACTTTTTTCCACTGGCATGAGACATTGCAAAAGGAATCCTGGAATGCTCTGCAATTTGATCAAGATGACTTCAAAACAATTTTGCAGGGTGCAAAGTATGCACAAAGTAATTTGCCTAACATTGCTTGCTTGCACTAAACATTTTAAAGAAAACAATTAAACTCAGCTTTCGAGATTCCTCAAAGTAAAGGTATGCTGAAAAATCAATTGTTATTTTCAAAAATGCACAGTTCCAGCCAAAGCTAGAGTTTCTGGGAGCAACCCTAAGCAGGTCTACTCAGAAGTAGGTCCCGTTTTATTCAATGGGGGTTACTCCCAGTACAGTGTTCTCAGGACTTCAGCTTTCACCTGTCATCTAAAAGCTATGACTCCTAATTCCAGGTTGTACAGGCAAACTGTGGGTGGAATGTGTACTCTGTGCATGCTCAGAGGCACCCTTCTCTATTAAATGTTCTTGGCTTTCAGGGCACCTGGGCTCTTTCCTGACTCTCCTTTCAACTCTTAAATGGGTACTTGTCATCTGAGAAATGACTGAGTCACCAGTTCTGAACAAGCAGCCAAAGCTAAAACACTTAGAGTTACATAGATAGTTATAGATAGATCACAGGGGTTAGCGGTGGTAATTCTCTTTGTGGCTCTCATATCCATATACGTGTCAATATGCCACCACTAAAACTGCAGTGCCCTTTATTCAAAGCTCAGCAGTCGTGTGGACACCCCGTGGGTGGAACCAAATGCTACCTCCATGTGAACGATATAGCTGTGTACTTTTTAATGCTTTTTAACATCCTCCGTCCTTCTCAGCATAAATGTCAGAATTATATTTACATTGAGACCTCACCTCTGTGAGAGAGATTTAAGTTTTGTGCCAGTGAGAAGGCTCACCATTTTTCATATGTGGAGGACCTGACTTTGGGCCTCAAAATTTTGGGATACAGTTGTCACTGTATTATCAAACTCCAGAGCCTCTTCCCCTTCATTGTGTGGTTTCTTCACTGTGGGATAAACACGTTGTTAGTTTAAGAGGATGCCTCTTTATAAAAAGGAAAAGAATTGTTGTGTATACCAAGCAGGGGTGCCAGAGGTCATCCTCCCAGGCATTCCCTCCATTGGTCAGTAGAGCCTCAAATGCTTGCACAGGAATAGGGAGCAGTGTGCCGGCATGCAATGGCACTTCTGGCGAAAACCTGAAGTGAAGTCATGACATTGGGAGCACTCTATGATTTGTCAAAAATTTTATGGTTTAACCACAGAGTTTTGCCAAATCCTAGAGCCTCATTCCCAAAGTCACGATATCCTTTCCATTTTTCTCCAGAAGTGAAGTTCTATCCTGGCATGCCTGTCCCCACCCCCAATTCATTCCAGGAAACCATTTAAGCTACGTTGGGAGAAGGGAGAAAGGCAAAGCATAAATAAAGTGAATAAAAATAAAATAAAATTAGGTGAAGACATGCTTTCAAATCACCAGTATATACTGACTGAGGTAAGAGGCCATTCTATTTATACTATGCGAATCTTTCCATTGTCTATAGCTGGAGTCACCAGGATTTCAAATCTGGTTTAATCCTTGCTCACAAAGTATAGTTCACTGGTTTGAATGTTATGGCAAGAAGTGGAAGTATCAAAACAGATGGCCAAATGTAACAGGAGGAGGGAGTGTGTGAACCCAATGACTTTCTAGGTTTGCTCATGTGATACAAACACAAACATGTCTGAAACATACCAAAGAATCAAACAGCGCATTTTTTATTATTTATTTTCAGATCGCTGCAACATAAGAGAATAAAGATTAAATTAGTTACCTGCACATTTCACTCCCTGAGCAATGAGGCCCCACATAAAGTTGGCACAATATTCACACCAGTGCGGCCCCCTGAATGTGTGAACCTGGAAAAAAGCAAAAACAAACAAAAGCTTGGACAAGTGAGCAAAAAATGATTGGCAGGTATATTATTCAAAAGGGATACTGAGCAGGGGTTTCTCTCCCAAAAGATGCCGATTATCCTTGATTTGACAATGTGCACACTGGAATAAAAAGTCAGAAACAACAAATTCCAACAGATTTAAACTGGAAAGATTGATTCAGCTCCAAAGACAATAACCTTCTTTTCAGCCAGTGGGCAATTCTGAACAGTGGAACAAGATTGCCTCAAAAGGATTTTACTCTACTTCTGTGTAGATCCTTGGGATTGGATGCAGCAGAAAAGTTCATGGAAGGAGTAGGTGGAGCAGACATTTCCCTGCCTTCCCCAATCAGCCTGCCATTTGTCTTGAAACTCCTCTCTGAGGATCGGGAGAATCTCATAAGCAAAATGTGCCATAGGATAGGACACAAATGCTGCAACAAGATGAAAATTGGGGGAAAACAGTCTCCTTCTTGCCTTGGCCTGGATGGCCCAGGCTAGCCCAATCTCAGAAGCCAAGCAGAATAGGCCCTGGTTAGTACTTGGATGGGAGACCACCAGGGAAGTCCAGGGTTGCTACACGGAGCTAGGCAATGGCAAACCACCTCTGAACGTCTCGCCTTGAAAACCGTATGGGGCCGCCATAAGTCGGTTGCAACTTAAGGGCAGTTTCTACCACCACAGTCTCTTTTTTTAAATTTTATATAAAAGGGATGCAGAAACGAAAAAGAGGGAAGGGGGAAATAAGATAAAACATATTTCATCCTCCAAGCCTCAACATAGTTTAAATTTAAAAGGCAAAATATTGCCAGATATTCTATCATTCATCCTAAACACTGCAACATCTTAAGATTCACTAAAAAAAGAGATATAATTCATCCCCTAAGCCGCCACATAAACTTAACTTAAGAAAATCTAATACCATAACTTCTATCAAATGCCTTAAACATGTGTACATCTTGTATATCACTGTAAATTCTCTTATAAATAACTTTATAATTTATTGAATTGTTTATTTACCACCTGAATAATAATCATAAAAAGGCTGCCATTTCAACACAAACTCATCTGTTGGATTCAAATTAACAAGTTGCGTTAATTTGGCCATCAATGCAAAACCAGAGAGTTTCCACTCTATGATGTCAGGAATTGTATTAGATTTCCAGTATTTAGCATAGACAATTCTGGCGGATGAAATTGCAGTCTCTTTTTCATTGTTCTGTTTGTAGACTGCACTAGTGGAGGAGGCAGCGGAAGCAGCTGATGCTGTACCTGCCTCTACCTAAACTAGCCACAGTGATACGTGCAATGGTCACCTCCAGGCTAGACTACTGTAACTCGCTCTACGCAGGGCTGCCCTTGAGACTGCTCTGGAAGCTCCAGCTGGTCCAGAATGCAGCGGCGAGGGTCCTTACAGGGACCCCACTGAGAACACATATCCAACCAGTGCTCCGTCAGCTGCACTGGCTCCAGGTGGAGTACCGGACCAGGTTCAAGTCGTTGGTATTAACCTTCAAAGCCCTGAACAGTCTGGGGCCATCTCCAAGTATGCCCCCCAAAGAGCATTACACTCAGCGAACAACTTGCTGGTAGTCCCCGGCCCGAACAGTATCCGGCCTGCCCCAAACCAGGGCCAGGGCTTTTTCAGCTCTGGTCCCGGCCTGGTGGAACTCTCTGTCTAGTGAGACCCGGGCCCTGCGTGATCTGGCACAGTTCTGCAGGGACTGTAAAACAGAGATGTTCCGCCAGGCCTACAGTTGAGGGCAGCAACAGTTTTCCATCATGGCTGGCCTCTCCCCTTTATTTACTTAATTCTCTGATTGGCATAGGTGCTTCTGAATACCTCTCCTCTATGCTGGCTGCTCACCTTTGTGTCAATGGAATGGACGCCATTGGATTTTAGCACTAGTTTTTGACTTATGGGTTTTAAGTTTATCATGTATTAGTAGAATTAGGAATTTTAATATAATATAGTGTTTTTATGATGTAAGACACTCTGAGCCTGGCTTTGGCTGGGATAGAGAGGGGATATAAATCCAAAAATATATAAAAATAAATAAAGGTGATTTTATCTGATTCCGCCATGTTGCGGGAGCACCCAGTCCCATGATATATTTTGCTTGCAAAGCTCTCTGGACCCTCACGTGTAGGATTCTGGGAACAAACAGCAGGCTGCTTGGGGAAAGGGAAGGCTAGGAAAGAGCCAGCTTGGCAACACCTTCCATAAACTTTTCTACTGGACGGAAGAGCAGGGGAGAGGGAGAGAGAAAGCTTCTATGGAGCTAAGACATTTTAGGAAAAAACTGCACGGAGGAAGAGGAAGAAGAAGAACAGTTGGTTTTTATATGCCAACTTTCTCTACCACTAAAGGGAGACTCAAACCGGCTTACAATCACCTTCCCCTCCCCACAACAGACACCCTGTGAGGTAGGTGGGGCTGAGAGAGCTCTAAGAGAGCTGTGACTTGCCCAAGGTCACTCAGCTGGCTTCGTGTGTAGGAGTGGGGAAACAAATCCAGTTCACCAGGTTAGCCTCCGCCACTCATGTGGAGGAGTGGAGAATCAAACCTGGTTCTCCAGATCCGACTCCACTGCTCCAAACCACCGCTCTTAACCACTACACCACGCCGACTGGACAAAACATAATATGTCATGGAGTGTTTTCTTCCCAGCAAAATTTAAACCTTGCATTATGAGTACGGTTGCAAGCTCCAGGTTGGGAAATATCTGGAGATTTTTGGAGTGGAGCTTGAGGAGGGTGGGGTTTGGGGAGACTTCAATGTCACAGAGTCCAATTGACAAAGCGGCTACTTTCTCCCGGTGAACTGATCTCTATCGGCTGGAGATCAGTTGTAACAGCAGGAGATCTCCAGCTACTACCTGGAGGTTGGCAACCCTAATGAGCTTGGCAGGAGAGTTACATAACAGACAACGTGCATGCCTTACCACTGTCCGCAATTTTTGTCCATTGAGTGACGCAGGCATGACATGCAGAATCTGAACTGTGAACTCAACTGAGGCTCCACCCATATTATGGAGTATTAATTGTTTTTTTTTAAAAAAATATACCACATTTCTTTGATTTATTACACAACGCAGATTAAGATGACGGGTACACTGACAGAATAAGAGATTACAGCTACAAATCAGCATTGCAGAGAGAAGAAAACAGAAGTTCTCTCAAGGGGATTACAAATTGTGTGAACAACTTCAGTGTTCTGACCTAATGCACCAGACGGCTGCTACTCCCTACACAAAGGACTGTGAAGAAAGTGTGGATTGCATTCCTAGCAGTATGGCTCTGGGTTGCTTTTCTATTCTCTGGTATAATGAGAAAACATATTCCATATGCTGTGTTTTCCTGAACATCTATGCAGAGAGGCTATGGGATTAGGGCCTACGACCAGAAAAGATTCCAGTTGGGCATAATATCCTCGCTCAGAGCAAAATTTTTGAATATGCAATTAGAGCATTTCTTGGTTCAGGATGAGTGTTGAAGAAAAGGCAGCTTTTCCTACAGTCTGATGTGCTTTAGAAGCATTATCTGCAGGACTACAGTAGGTAAAAAAATAATAATAAATAGGAACCTACCTATGCAAAAAGAAAATCTAGGCTGAGGATGAAAGGGATCAAAATCTCGTTAAATCTCTTGCTGTAAGCACCATGAGCTAACTCTGGCTTTATTATGATAGGCTTCCTGCTGAACCACAACATTCTTTGCACAGAAAATCATTACTTCTGCAGACCGATGCTCTGTAACCAAAGCTGAGTCTGAATTTCCGTTCTCTGCAGCTGAAGCAAAGCTAAATAAATCTAACCGCTAATTAATTCCTCAGCAGTATCCCCCATTAAATTTGTTGCCGCAGACACGGCAAAGAGTCGTGTGGCACCTTAAAGGCTAACAAAGGACGCTCTCCAACCAAGGCTTAGCCATTTTAAATTCTGTCGATTTCAGTGGTAATTTTTTTTAAATATGAGCATAACTCTCCCAATTCATATCAGCAGACCTTCATAGAATCACAGAGTTGGAAGGGACCACCAGGGTCATCTAGTCCAGCCCCCTGCACAATGCAGGAATTTCACAACTACCTCCCACCCTCCGTGACCTCTACTCCATGCCCAGAAGATGGCCAAGATGCCCTCCTTCTCATGATCTGCCTAAGGTCATAGAATCAGCATTGCTGACAGATGGCCATCCAGCCTCTGCTTAAAAAACTCCAGGGAAGGAGCACTTACCACCTCCCGAGGAAGCCTGTTCCACTGAGGAACCGTTCTAACTGTAATTCTTCCTAATGTCTAGATGGAAACTCTTTGGATTTAATTTCAACCCGCTGGTTCTGGTCCAACCTTCTGGGGCAACAGAAAACAACTTGGCATCATCCTCTATATGACAGCCCTTCAAGTACTTGAAGATGGTTATCATATCCCCTCTTCAGGCTAAACATACTCAGCACCTTACTGTGCTTCAGTTTGGTTATTGGCACCCACACCAGATTATGGTAAGAGCTTTCAAAAACGAGAACCTAGAAAAGGGACCAACCAGGGTAGAGATAGCTACAGGCCAATTTTGATGAAATGGTGCAAGATCTATGTCTGAATTTCCTGGGTTTCTTAATGTTAAAAGAAACCATGGAGGTACTCCTAAAGTGGATCATGGCTACGGCATTTGGGGAGAAGGTTTTAACTGGTCCCTCTCCATCATTTCCCTCATACAATCACTTTCCTGAGCTGATATATTTTTTCCAAGGTGTGCATTGGGGAGGGCATACAAATACTATATGGGCCAATATAAATCAGGAAGCTGACAGAAAGGGAAAGGGTTAACCTCTCCCCATGTACGAACTGTGGAAATAATTTGATTTGCCTCACAGCTATTTTTAAAAATGGGGGCGGTGGACGACCCTGATCTGAACAACACTGCTCCCCCGTCATCTCAGAACTGGGCTATGCGATACACTTATCACATGCCTGCAGTCCCACAGTGACAAAAGAACCATCGAATTACATCCTTCATCTCCCCACATCTCTTTCAGCCTTAAATTCTCTCATGACTCCTATGGAAAACTAGTCATTAAGAACAGAAGACAGGCAACCACCGTCTGGCTCCTCCTCCACTCTGTGCTATTTCAACTCTGCTCATTCCAGCCTTCTTTATCTACTGGTGGCAGAGTCTTCAGCACTTTTGACAGGGAGGGCTCTTGCTGCTCTCATGTGGTAAGTGTTAAGTACAGCCATATTCTCCTATTGAGAATGCTTCGACTAGGGGTCAGGTCTTGAGAGGAGAAGATACTACACACATGCTATGAAATCACCACAAGTTTTAACAAATCAAAAATGTGTACCCTTCCACCATTTGGGGCACTAGGAAATAAGGACTGAGATAAAATGTGTGAAACAAGGACAGAGGCAGGAAGGAAGGGTGGCTTTTAGAATCAAGTGTATGTTCTGTTTTCTTCTTGTGGAACACAAGACGGTGGACCAGAAACTTGCTCATTCTCCCATTTCCAAGTAGGGTTGCCAACCTCCAGGTACTAGCTGGACATCTCCTGCTATTACAACTGATCTCCAGCTGATAGAGATCAGTTCACCTGGAGAAAATGGCTGCTTTGGCAATTGGACTTTATGGCATTGAAGTCCCTCCCCTCCCCAAACCCCTCCCTCCTTAGGCTCCGCCCCCAAACTTCCCGCTGGTTGCCAAGAGGGACCTGACAACCCTATTTTCAAGGCTACACAGTTGAAAAGTTTAGGGATTAGCCCCCACCCTCCACCCAACCAACTAATTTGGCTCTTCTGAAAAGGATAGTTGCCATTCCTTTTGCCATATACCTGAACATTCCTGTGGAACATGACAATTGATTTCCTTATTTCCCCCCCTTAAAATTCAGTATTCATTGTAATGTCATATAAGATGTGAGAGCACAACTGTTTCAGTAATCGCCCACAGACAAAAATCCCATTCGAAATTTCCAAAGTAGAGTAGCATTTCTAAATTATACATTATGAAAACCTTATTGCTGTGTTATTAAATACTTTAAAATAAAAGATGCACTTCTATTCTCTCTGTGAAACAGACTGTTTCTTAGCAGCAATTTTTAAGTACATAGCAAACAATGTATTTATTTCAATCTAGTATTAATGTATAAATCATATTTAATGATCAACACCTAATGCATAAATGTGAAGGCAAAATGCTAAACTTTGAAAAGGGCAGAATACAGCTTCAAAACCCTTGGCCCACAAATCACTTGTGGAATAGTCCCACTGAACCCAATCAGACTTCTCTGGAGTAAATACTTATCATACCCCTGTCAGAAACCAGAAGATATATGGGCCCTTATCACATTCTCCCTTGTAGTAAGATAGGAAGCTTTTTTTATTAACATATGTCAATACTACCAGCCTTAAGAGACACCCATGCCTTTATTTCTGTGTTCTTCCTATTTGACTGTGGGGCTTTGGAAATTAATAATGTGGTTGCTAGGGAGGGCAGCCTGGTTTATTCAGAGCCAGGCAAGGATGTAACTTCCACATGGTTTCTCTCTTCCCTGCCTGGGTATGTGGCCATGTTTATAATGGAGAACCAACCTAATGACACGCCATAGTTCACTAAGATGGGGGAATACAGAAGATGCTTGAGGCTCATTTGTGGGAATCTAATTAGAGGAGAGAGATCGCTCAGAAGAGCAAGGGGATGTGTAGATTGCAGAAGGAAAGAAAGCAAGTAGAAGAAGGTGAACCCAGCAGATAAATTAAAAATGAGCGATTGTTGGGTTCAAGCCTATCTGGAACCTATGCCCTACAAAAGCTCCCCCCACCCCTTTCCACTGAGCCTAAATTTATGGTCACTCAGTGGAGAGGCATTGCACAAATGCTTGGTCTCACTATTATTACTCTGCATGTTACCTTGCTAATCCTTGGCAATGAAAACCCCATTGCAAATGTGGCAGAAAGTACCATCAAGTCACAACTGACTTATGGCGACCCCATAAGGCAAAGGTGTCAAACTCATTTGTTACAAGGGCCGGATATGACATAAATGTCACTTAGTCGAGCGGGCCATGCCTCGCCAGCCCAGAATTGGGACTGGGGAGGGGTGGCTGCCTTGGCTGGCTTAAGGGCCAGATAGGGGCTCTCAAGGGGCCGGATCCAGTCCTTGGGCTGTATGTTTGACAGCCCTAGTGTAGGGTTTTCAAGGCAGGAGACATTTGGAGGTGGTTTGTCATCACCTGCCTCCGCTTGGGCTGAGAGAACTGTGACTGGCCCAAGGTCGCCCAGCAGGCTTCATGTGGAGGAGTGGGGAATCGAACCCGGTTCTCCAGATTAGAGTGCGTCACTCTTAACCACTGTACCATGCTGGCCATTTCAAACAGGGGCTGTATTATTCACACCCCTGCTAAGGCAGCAGTTGCAAGAGGGGTAGGAATCAGCAAGAATGGGGTCCGCTCAATGGGTTCTCGCTCCGTTTGCTGCCGGCCCCCCACACCTCCCCTTTTCTCCATTGCATACCCACAAAAGAACAGCGGGCCAATGACTGCACTGACATCTCCATCCACACCCCATTCTCCCTTCCCTTGCTCAGCCCAGCTGCACAGTAAGGGGAGAGTCTCTGGGCTGGGAAAGGGGAAGTGCCCTTGAGATGGCTGAAGGGGAGAGGGAGATGAGGGGGAGATGCTCATAGAATCATTGGGACCATCAGAGTAATCTAATCCAATCCCCTGCACAATGCAAGAAATTCACAACTACCTCCCTCTGCAGTTCCTACTTAGAACCAGCTCAGATTTGGTTCTTAGTGAGAAACCCCAGGAAACCCATTCTTGTGAGTTTCTGTTGTGGACGTTCCATTTTAATTTGGGGGCTTTCTTGCATTGCACGTAGGGAAAAATCTAGGCAGGTATGGAAGCAGCCCAAGTCTAGAGTCAGCAAAAAGACAGGAATATGATGGGCAGGGGAGACTGCTAGGTTCCTCTCACCCCTGCACACACCCTTTGAGATTTGCATAGAAGTTTTTAATCAGGCCATCTTGAATTTGTGTTTGGATTTTAATCAGATAAATGTTTCCAACAGTTACCGACATATACAGATTGAATGCAGTACAATCTCCTCCGAAGTAGCAAGAAAAGCCTTGATAGGGCCGCTGATCAAACGACTGTATGCACAGAGGCGATAAGCATAACTGCCCAATATGCCCGAGAGGCAAACAAAAGCAGTCTCCTAGTGGTAGACACTCTTGAGATTTTTTTTAAAAGCCTCTTTTTTATGAGCACCGCCAGGCATGAGTTCCTCCTTCAGCCGCTCAGATAAAATCGTCTCCTTTACCAATTTAAGCACCCTTCATGCAGGGCATATTGTAAACAAAACAAAAACAAAAACCAGACAAGAGTTGACACATTTTGCTTCTATACCCACGACAGAACGAGTGGCATCAGTGCTGCACTTCCTACAACCACAACTTTGTCAGATTCTCCGGTTGGTACAGGACTAAAACTGGACCTGGTTAATGTCACAAGAGAAAGGCAAAGGGCTGCGTCAGAGTGGAGACTCTGAATAAGAACGGAACATTCCTTGGATCACTAAGGAACCAGTGACCTTGCTTGGGGGGTGGGCTCTGGGCTAGCCTGTCTCAGCAAACCACTATGGTGCAGTGGATAAGAGCGGTGGTTAGTAGCGGTGGACTCTAATCTGGAGAAGAAGAGGAGTTGGTTTTTATATGTTGACTTTCTCTACTGCTCAAGGCAGAATCAAACCAGCTTACAATCACCTTCCCTTCCTCTCCCCACAACAGACACCCTGTGAGATAGGTGGGGCTGAGAGAGCTCTTAACAGAACTGTGACTAGCCCTAGGTCACCCAGTTGGCTTCATGTGGAGGAGTGGGGAAACCAGCCTGGTTCTCCAGATCAGAGTCCACCGCTCCAAACCACCACTCTTAGCCACTATACCACGCTGGCTTCAGGTTTGATACCCCTCCTCCACATGAGTGGCGGACGCTAATCTGGAGAATTGATTGGTTTCCCTACTCCTCCACATGAAGCCAGCTGGGTGACCTTGGGCTAGTCATAGTTCTATTAAGAGCTCTCTCAGCCCCACCTACCTCACAGGGTGTCTGTTGTGGGGAGGGGAAGGTGATTGTAAGCCGGTTTAAGTGGCAGAGAAAGTGAGCATATAAAAACCAACTATTTTTCTTCTTCAGGTAGGGCGGCTGTGGCACAAATCCAGCAGCAGTGTGGAGCAGAAGTTGGGTGGGCTGAGATTCCTTCCAGCCTGTTCAAAGCATATTAAACATGCCGGGAGGCCATCCAGGTTCTCTTTTCACTCTGCAGCGGGTCAGCTGTTTGGTGGGAAGCTCAACTTCCTGCCAAATGTACCCCTCCCTTTCATCTGTGGCTTACTGAAGCTGCAAATAATTGGAAGGTTAATTAACTAAGGTTCTGTTTATATTTGAATCACACATTTGTTAATGATTATTGTTTTACAAGATTTCCCCCCCCAACGCTTAAAACACGAACAGAATACGTTTCTGTAGTTCTGAAGGCAAATATTATTTCCATTTCATAGATGAGGAGGGGAAATTGAGAAGGGGGGAAAATGAAAAGAACACTTAGGAAACTGTTGACATTAATGGGATTAGCATATTCATAGCAGAGATTGTGGTACCCGAATAGCTTAAGGGGACAGCAAGTTTATTTGAATAGCCTCCAGAAGACATCCGAAAGATTTGGATAAATGCAGATAAGTGGGAGCTATAGTCACATAGAAAAGGAGTAATAAGAGGGGAATTGAAAATCTGGTCATCCAGGAGATCTGAGCAAAGGTTTAAAACAACAGAGGTTCTGTGATAGCTGCTTTCTTTCATCTGATTTAACAAAGCTCAATTCAAAGAAAGGAGAGTTAATTTGTGATGGGTTTGAGGCTGGTCAACTGCAGGGCTCATATAATCTCTCCTGTCCTCACACAGCATGCCAAGACTAAAGTCTTCAATTAACTCCGATTTGTCATGATGTCAGAATATGGGCACCCTAACAAACTGAGGGGAGTTTCGATGGCAGTAATTGGGATTCTGTACTGAGATGTTACTGTGGTTCAAAATCCCAGTTACTGGGAAATAAACACACCCTGGAAATAAACACACTCAGTGGAACAGGCTTCCTCGGGAGGTGGTAAGCTCTCCTTCCACAGAGGTTTTTAAGCAGAGGCTAGATGGCCATCTGTCAGCAATGCTGATTCTGTGACCTTAGGTAGATGATGAGAGGGAGGGCATCTTGGCCATCTTCTGGTCACTGGGGGTGTGGGGGGGAGGTAGTTGTGAATTTCCTGCATTGTGCAGGGGGTTGGACTAGATGACCCTGGTGGTCCCTTCCAACTCTATGATTCTATGTTCCTTAAGGCGCCCTGACCTGGATAGCCCAGGCGAGCCTGATCTTGTTAGATCTCCAGCTGAGAAGGGTTGACTCTGGCAAGAATTTGGCAATCTCCAAAGAATACCAGGGTTGTGACACGGAGGCAGGCAATGGCAAACCACCTCTGAATGTCTCTTGCATTGAAAACCCACCGGGGTCACCTTGTCAGATGTGACTTGACAGCAAAGAAATGTTTTCTCTTAAGGCACCCTGATCAGGATGGCTCACAATAGCCTGATTTCATCAGATCTTGGAAGCTAAGCAGGGTTGGCCCTGGTTAGTATTTGGATGAAACACTACTGAGGAAGTCTAGGGTTGCCATGCAGAGGCAGGCAATGGCAAACCACCTCCGAACATCTCTTGCCTTGAAGACCCTGTGGGGTTGCCGTATATCGGCTACTACTTGACGGCACTTTACCCACGCCTTTCTTAAGGCATTCATATTGGGACATCACACATGTCCGGAGTTAAAGACTGCCATCTTCAGTTTGGCGTGCTACATAAAAGAAGGAGGGAGGAAGCGTGTGAGGGTTATGATTCTCCACAAACTCCAGTTTGCTTGTGACATCTGAACCAAGCTCAACAGACATCCACGCTCCGCTCCTGACCACAAGGCTGAGCTTGTACAAAACACCAAGTCTGCCTTGAATCGAGGCCAACAACTTTGTTTAGGACTTCAGAGGACGCTGGGGACATTTGCCACTGTGCACTCCAGCATCCTTCACCCCTGGATATAAATAGCACATTTATCAGCAAAGGGCAGCCCGAGTAGCTCAACATTCTTCTCCCTCTTCCCTTGTTTTGGCCTGTTCGGCCACGTCTTGTTTACTTCCCCATTTAGTGTATTAGTCTGTCAGCAGGAATGCGAACAAGTGGAAGTTGTGTTCCGGTGCGGCCACAGCCAAATCAGCACAGGAAGCGGAAGACAAAGGAACGGTGCCTCGAGGCTGTGTGTATATGCACATTTTTTAAACATGTACAACAGGCCCTGTCTACTTTAGTAAAGGCTATAAAGCATGCTTAGAAGTCCGGCGTTGCAAAGCTAAGCAGACTCACACCCTTCTAAATCCACTGAAGTTGTAACTCTACTGAGGACTGCACTATAAAGATGTATCCCAAACATATGCTGTTAGGAATGCTCCCCTCACAAACTCCACGCACAAAGAGCTCTATCTATCAATATGCATCCTCAGCTGCCAGAATTGTGTATGCCAAACACTGGAAATCCAACACCATTCCAGACATCACAGAGTGGACTAATAAACCCTTTGACTTTGCTTTGATGGCTAAATTAACACAATTGGTGAATCAGAAGTCAACAGAAGAATTTGAGTTGAAATGGCAACCTTTTTATGATTACTATTTAAATAATACGTAAATATTTTAGAATATCAGAAAGTACTTGTAATGAGAATTTGCATTGAAGTAATATGAGTATGGTATGTTTAGGTATTCGAAAGAGTTTTAAAACGTTCTAAGTTTTAGACTAAGGACTGAATTTTTGACAAAACTTTCATTTTTTCTTTCGAATAAAGATTTTGTTAAGGTTCTTGTAGGTTATCCGGGCTGTGTAACCGTGGTCTTGGAATTTTCTTTCCTGACGTTTCGCCAGCAACTGTGGCAGGCATCTTCAGAGTAGTAACACTGAAGGACAGTGTCTCTCAGTGTCAAGGGTGTAGGAAGAGTAATATATAGTCAGAAAGGGGTTGGGTTTGAGCTGAGTATTGTCCTGCAAAAGTATTGTCCTGTAAGTATCAAGATAATGTGCTAATGAGGGTATGGTATGTTAATATGGAACCATTGTATCCTGAAGTGATCTGTTAATGTGTGTAATCCAAAACTAATCTGTATGGCTATTGTTGAATGTTGTCTTTGTCTGGAGGTTTTTCAGGGCAGGAAGCCAAGCCTTATTCATTCTTAAACTCTCCTCTTTTCTGTTAAAGTTGTGCTGATGTTTATGAATTTCAATGGCTTCTCTGTGCAATCTGACAAAATAGTTGGTAGAATTGTCCAGTCTTTCAGTGTCTTGGAATAAGATCCTGTGTCCTGTTTGTGTCAGTCCATGTTCAGCCACTGCTGATTTCTCAGGTTGGCCAAGTCTGCAGTATCTTTCATGTTCTTTTATCCTTGTTTGTATGCTGCGTTTTGTGGTCCCGATGTAAACTTCTCCACAGCTGCAAGGTATACGATATACTCCTGCAGAGGTGAGGGGGTCTCTTTTGTCTTTTGCTGATCGTAGCATTTGTTGTATTTTCTTGGTGGGTTTAAACACTGTTTGTAGGCTATGTTTTTTCAAAAGTTTCTCCATCCTATCAGTGACTCCTTTAATAAATGGCAAGAATACCTTTCCTATGGGAGACTGTTTTTCTTGAGTTTTCTGATTTTTGTTTGGTTCAATGGCCCTTCTGATTTCATTCTTGGAGTAGCCGTTTGCTAGCAGTGCGTGATTTAGATGGTTAGTTTCTTTCCTCTAAACCATCTTAATAATATCCATCCAAACATTCAGTTTACCATGGAAAAGGAAATTGAGGGTAAACTCCCATTTCTTGATACCCTTGTCATCCGTAAATCAAACCTTCAGTTAGGTCACAAGGTCTACCGGAAACCAACTCACACAGATCGCTACTTACACAAAAACTCCAACCACCACCCCCGACAGAAAAGAGGAATAATCAAAACATTAATGGACCGTGCAAGAGGGATCTGTGAACCACAGTTTCTCAAGGAAGAAACTAACCATCTAAATCACGCACTGCTAGCAAACGGCTACTCCAAGAATGAAATCAGAAGGGCCATTGAACCAAACAAAAATCAGAAAACTCAAGAAAAACAGTCTCCCATAGGAAAGGTATTCTTGCCATTTATTAAAGGAGTCACTGATAGGATGGAGAAACTTTTGAAAAAACATAGCCTACAAACAGTGTTTAAACCCACCAAGAAAATACAACAAATGCTACGATCAGCAAAAGACAAAAGAGACCCCCTCACCTCTGCAGGAGTATATCGTATACCTTGCAGCTGTGGAGAAGTTTACATCGGGACCACAAAACGCAGCATACAAACAAGGATAAAAGAACATGAAAGATACTGCAGACTTGGCCAACCTGAGAAATCAGCAGTGGCTGAACATGGACTGACACAAACAGGACACAGGGTCTTATTCCAAGACACTGAAAGACTGGACAATTCTACCAACTATTTTGTCAGATTGCACAGAGAAGCCATTGAAATTCATAAACATCAGCACAACTTTAACAGAAAAGAGGAGAGTTTAAGAATGAATAAGGCTTGGCTTCCTGCCCTGAAAAACCTCCAGACAAAGACAACATTCAACAATAGCCATACAGATTAGTTTTGGATTACACACATTAACAGATCACTTCAGGATACAATGGTTCCATATTAACATACCATACCCTCATTAGCACATTATCTTGATACTTACAGGACAATACTTTTGCAGGACAATACTCAGCTCAAACCCAACCCCTTTCTGACTATATATTACTCTTCCTACACCCTTGACACTGAGAGACACTGTCCTTCAGTGTTACTACTCTGAAGATGCCTGCCACAGTTGCTGGCGAAACGTCAGGAAAGAAAATTCCAAGACCACGGTTACACAGCCCGGATAACCTACAAGAACCAATGAACTCTGACCGTGAAAGCCTTCGACAATATTTTGTTAAGGCTTGGAGGACAAAGTATGTTCTATTCTGCTCCTTCCCTTCCCCTCCTCTCTTTTTTCTGTACCCTTAATTTACAAAATAAAAATAAAATATAAAGCTGTAACTCTAGTGAGGGCTGCATAGTAAATCACAAATCCTACAAAATGGCAGGCTTGTTAGAAGGGCAGCTGCACCCAGATATGTAAAGAGAATACCACAAGAAGTGGACAATGAAAGGAACGCATTTGGCTATGATGCTCTAGCTAATCTTTTTTTTAAGGGGTGGGAGCTGCTGACGATAAGACACTGTGACACGCCATATCAAGTCCTTGAGGCAAGTGCCTCGGCTGCCTCATTAGAGCCCTTCTACACTTCATCACACAGCGAGCGTCTCAGCTCCTCAGGCCACGCACGTGTAAAGGCAGCGCACTCACCAGCAGCAATGTGTCAACATGAGATTTGTCTCGAAATAATATACGGAGGCCCCTGTTAATTGGGGGGAAAGGCCTGTTTTAATAGCTTTAAACATTCTGAAACACAGAGAAACCAATGTTACTTTTACATTGTGCATACACTAATTAAATGCATAAAGGAAAATGCATAGCGCTTAAGCCTACATGGAAATAAGATTTTTTTTCCAGATAGTTCCCCAGATTAATTAAAGTATGAACACACACACACAAACTGGGGCTGAGACAGATGAGACTTTGCATAGTAATCGTCTGTAGAAACAAATCACTGTAACAATTAAGTAGGCAAATAGGTTGAATTCTGTGGGTTGTTTTTTTTTTTTTAACAGGTAAGACTGCAATACAGTACTGTGCAATGCTGTAGTGTGTGTGTTAAATCCCATCAAGTCGCTTCCGACTCATGGCAACCCTATGGATCAATGTCCTCCAAAATGTCCTATCTTTGACAGCCTTGCTCAGATCTTGCAAACTGAGGGCTGTGGCTTCCTTTATTGAGTCCAGCAATGCTGTAGGGACACTTCTAAAATTATTTTTCAAGTGCAATGTTTAATGGTGCCCTGACCTGGATAGTCCCAGGCTATCCTGATCTTGTCAGATCTCAGAAGCTAAGCAGGATCAGCCCTGGCTAGTATTTGGAAGGGAGACCTCCATGGAATACCAGGGTCATAACGCAGAGGCAGGCAATGGCAAACCACCTCCTAACATCTCTTGCATTGAAAAACCTACGGGGTTGCCATAAGTCAGCTGTGACTTGGGGGGGAAAACTTAATGAATGTATTCATTTTGCTTCCACAGGGTGGCCTTCCAGCGCTAGTCACTTTCCCCTTATGTAATACGCAAATGCTTTCATGAGCAGAATGTGCCAGAGGTCTTTGTTCCACAATAAGAACATAAGAAAAGCCATGCTGGATCAGACCAAGGTCCATCAAGTCCAGCAGTCTGTTCACACAGTGTCCAACCAGGTGCCTCGAGAAAGCCCACAAACAAGATGAATGCAGCACCTTCCTGCCTGTGTTCCAAAGCACCTAATATGATAGGCATGCTCCTCTGATCCTAGAGAGAATAGGTATGCGTCATGACTAGTATTCATTTTGACTAGTAGCCATGGATAACCCTATCCTCCATGAACATGTCTACACCCCTCTTAAAGCCTTCCAAGTTGGCAGCCATCACCATGTCCTGGGGCAGGGAGTTCCACAATTCAACTATGAGTTGTGTGAAGAAATACTTCCTTTTGTCTGTTTTGAATCTCTCACCTAACAGCTTCAGCAGATGACCCTGTGTTCTGGTATTATGAGAGAGGGAGAAAAGCTTCTGCTTGTCCACTCTCTCCATACCATGGATAATTTTATATGCAATGGAGGACCATGCTGCACAAATGGGAAGGAAAGTATGGGACCCAAGCCTCTATCTGCAGACTTGGTCACATGAAGACATGAAGCTGCCTTAAAGTGAATCAGACCCCTTGGTCCATCAAAGTCAGTACTGTCTACTCAGACCAGCAGCGGCTCTCCAGGGACTCAGGCAGAGGTCTTTCACATCACCAACTTGCCTAGTCCCTCTAACTGGAGATGCCGGGGATTGAACCTGGGACCTTCTGCATGCCAAGCAGATGCTCTACCACTGAGCCACAGCTCTTGTTCCTCTGATTACTGCTGCTGTCAAGATCAAGTGGGTCAAAGTAACTCGAGTTATCGAAATAGGAGATAACTCTCTGTTGGCCTCCTGAAGGAAGTAAAATTTGGGGTGAAGCAAGAACGTGTACCCTTACCAGTGCTAGCACTGAAAGAAATTCCAAACTCACATTACTGAGAACAACTGGTCCTGATAAATGCTATCCTGCACTGCATCAGCTCAAGAGTGGTGGACCAAGAAGATCTGCTACTTCCTGCTTTTCAGGAGTTGCCCAGGCCCACATGGACCCAGTTTTCTTCGGCCTCAAAGTTAGTATTCAAATGCTGGAAAGGATAGAGGTGTAGCCAAGTAAAACCTGCAAGGGCGAGCAAGTGCTAAGAAAATGTTACATAACTTAATTTTAAAAACAATTCTAAAAGTAGTACATGACCTTGAGGCATAACCTGTGCCTAGGCTGTTTCCTTGGCAAGCACTACCTTTGCTTTCTACGTGTTATCAGCATTGTGATTTTCAGAATATTTACAGGTAACTTAAAAACAAACAAACCACAAACACTAACTAATCAGGTTCCGCTCTAGGGTTACCAGTTCCCTGTTGGCCACCGGCGGGGGATGGGATTAGGGTTGCCAGATCCAGGTTGGGAAACTCCTGCGGATTTGGAGATGGAGCCTGGGGAGGACAGGGACCTCACTGGGGTACAATGCCATAGAGTCCACCCTCTGAAGCATCCATTTTCTCCAGGGGAACTGATCTCTGTAGTCTGGAGATGATCTGAAATTCCAGGTAGGCAGGGTTGCCAACCTCCAGGTACTAGCTGGAGATCTCCTGCTATTACAACTTATCTCCAGCCAATAGAGATCAGTTCGCCTGGAGAAAATGGCTGCTTTGGCAATTGGACTCTATGGCATTGCAGTCCCTCCTCCCCGCCCTCCTCAGGCTCCGCCCCAAAAATCTCCCACTGGTGGCAAAGAGGGAACTGGCAACCCTACAGGTAGGGTTGCCAGCTCCAGGTTGGCAAATACCTGGATATTTTGGGGGTGGCGCCTGAGGAGGGGGTTTGAGGAGGGGAGGGACTTCAATGGGTGATAATGCCATAGAGTCCACCTTCCAAAGTGGCCATTTTCTCCAGGTGAACTGATCTCTGTCACCTGGAGTTGTAATAGCGGGAGGCATCCAGCCACCATCTGGTGGTTGGCAACCCTAATTCCAGGGGATCCTCAGGTCCCACCTGGAGGCTGGCATCCCTATTCCCCTCCCCAGTTGGATTCACTTTCCACGCAGTTTCAGCAAGGCTATAGGCCTCATCTCCCAACCCAAGAATTCTGGGAATTGTAGTTCTACAAGAGGAAACTTTCTGAATGACAGTTCCTATGGTTCTTCATGGAGAACGACGGACTACCGTTTAAACCAATTTCAGACCAGTTTTAATTTGCTGTGTAGATATGCCTACTACACTTAAGCCTGGATCCTGCTCTGCAGCTATACTGGGAATACCACCCAGTTAGATTACCATTAAGTCCTTTGCAGCATTAAGTCCCTAAAACATAAAATCAAATCATTTTGTTTAAAACCATCCTATCCGGGAGTCTAATTTAATGTAAACAAGGCTTGTATTGTGAGAGCAAGTAATGGAAAATTTGCATTATTTAATGGGGTGGCTCCTGCTTTATTTATGTTCAGATTCTTCTGTTTGCTTTTAATTTTCTGGCTGTTCTTATTTTTTTACACTTTGGGGAACACCTGGTTTCAGTGCTTCTCAAGGTACGGTAATAGCTCCCTAAACGTTTTATGTATCAGGGACAGCTCTTTCCACTATGAGTTATTATAATATTACAGGTAACTTAGGACAGACTCTTGATAGCGTCTTTTGTGTGTCAGGTATGATGAAAGTTTATTCTTGTTTCCTGTCTCTGAATTTACCTCTTGCCCCCCCAAATCTCTGCCAACAGCTATCGCCTAAGCATCATTCAAACTGATGTATTTTTTTAAATAAAGAAACAAAAACTGAGCAGAGTTTTTGGTTTCCAGGGATACACATATGTGCATTTTTAGCTGCAGAATTCTTTCTTATTTTTAGTAATTTTAAGCATTTTAAAGCATCATTCCAAAATATTTGAAGCTGTTCCCAAGAAGTTACTGGAGAAGGAAGGATGTCCATTTCAATCTATTAAAATGGTACAAGACTTGACAGAGGCATTAGCAACCTTTTTTTTTTTGGATGTTTTACAGGGACCCAGAAAGAATAAATTACCGTACTGAAAAGGACATTTCAGCAAAGCAAAAAAAAAAAAAAAAGGTTACTTCTGGTGTTTTATGTCCCAGTGTGGTGTGAATGGTGTAATGGTTAACGGGCTGAACCTGGATCTAGGAGACCTGGGATCAAAGTCTCCCCTCTGCCATAACCCTCACTAGGAACACATGAAGCTGCCTTATACTGAATCAGACCATCAAGGTCCATCAAAGTCAGTACTGTCTACTCAGACCAGCAGCGGCTCTCCAGGGTCTCAGGCAGAGGTCTTTCACATCACCTACTTGCTAGTAGGAGCCCCATGGCGCAGAGTGGTAAGCTGAACTACTGCAGTACAAGCTCTGCTCACGATCTGAGTCCGATCCTAACGGAAGTTGGTTTCAGGTAGCCGCCTCAAGGTTGACTCAGCCTTCCATCCTTCCAAGGTCGGTAAAATGAGTACCCAGCTTGCTGGGAGTAAAGGGAAGATGACTGGGGAAGGCACTGGCAAACCACCCCGTAAACAAAGTCTGCCTAGTAAACGTCGGGATGTGATGTCACCCCATGGGTCAGGAATGACCCGATGCTTGCACAGGGGACCTTTACCTTTACTTGCCTAGTCCTTTTAACTGGAGATGCTGGGGAATGAACCTGGGACCTTCTGCATGCCAAGCAGAGGCTCTACCACTAAGCCACCGCCCCTCCCATCTGGGTTGATCACTCTCTCCCAGCCTAACCTACCTCACAGTGTTGTCAGGAAGGTAAAATGGAGGAACAGAAACCAACATACATCACCCTGAGCTCCTTGGACAAAGGGCAGAATAAAAACGTACTAAACAAAATAATAAAAACAGACAAATATGTAAATGAAAATGGGCTCTATTGACACATTAGCCCATGCCCTTTTGGAATGCCGCTTTTACGAGGAACTTCGATCGCACTATATTTCCCCCCTTTTAATATACAAATCCAATGCCTCTGTGACTGACATAATGCCTTTTTTACTAAGCGACAGGGACCCCAAGACTACATTGTCAGTGGCAAGATTTGTTTCAGTCCTTATATCCCTCCAACACTAGATATATGCTGCTCAAGATCAATTGATCAAGGAGCTTCTAAGGGATAAAAGGAAAGGAAGGAGTAAATGAAAATGGAGCCTTGATTACTTACCGTGAAGGCTCCTTCTCTCCTGAGGCGAAGGCGTCTTGATTAGTGGGTTATTTCCTTCCATCATCAGGGTAGGCAGGACCAATTTTTTATGACTTCCTGTCTGCCCTTGGCGGGTAATAGCCTGCAAAAACTCAGTTACAGTCTTGCCTAGCTACCGTGACAGGAGTCAACCAACTTACTCGATATCAGAAACATGTAGGAAAAAACATTAGGAACATCAACAATGGAACAGTGAATAACCAGAGGATTTACATGTAAACTTTCTAAGGGACATGTGCATTGGCACCCCTGGAACTAGCCCATGAACAGGCCTGGAAACTGCAAGTGAGACCTGAAATAAGCTCCCCGATCCCTAACTGGGGCGATAGAGGACAGATGGAGAAGGTTCAAACTGTTAGATGCCCATGGTGGGCAAGACGCCTTTGCCTCAGGAGAGAAGGAGCCTTCACGGTAAGTAATCAAGGCTCCATTCTCCTCTGAGGCTCTGGCGTCTTGATTAGTGGGACTTATAAGAGCTCCCATATGGGTGGGCTATGAACCTTCCTCCGTGACCTGCTGCAACACTCTGCGACCAAAAGCCGCTTGAGCAGAGGCCCACGTATTCACTCTGTAATGCTTAATGAAAGTCGAAACCGATGCCCATGTGGCAGCATGGCAAATCTCCTCCACCGGGGTCTGTCTGTCAAAGGCAGCGGTGGTGGCTGCGCTGCGTAGTGAATGGGCCGTGATGCCCTTGGGATACAGGGCACCCGTTGTCTTGTAGGCCTCAATGATACAGGGTTTTAAGGTGCGACTGATTGCTGCGGCTGACATTCTCTTACCCGTTGTAGGATTACTGATCCCTATAAACATGAAATCTGACTGCCTAAAGACAGTGTTTCTATCTATGAAGATGCGGATAGATCCCATTCATCCCAGTAGGGAAAAGGGGGGGACCCATATCTCTGGACCCCCTGATCCCATCTTTACAAAACTTGGGGGTTCTTGCAAGAAGCCTCATCTGAAGCTATGCTGAAAGTTTGGGGACTGCACCCCCAAAAATGCGCCCCCTGCAGCCACGGAAAGGAGCGAATGTGCACACGCACCCCCCCCCACGGGGATTTCTCTCTCACACAAACAGATACTCTCTCTTTCTCTCCCCAGGCCACGCAGCAGCTGGGCTCACGTGCTCAATCACAACTGATTGTCCAGAAGAAGACCCTGCTTGGCCACCGATTGGCCGCGGGAGAATGCTGCTTATTAACTGACGGTTATGCTGCTGTGCCGAACCCCGAATTTGCCGAATTTATTTGCCGAACACCCCGAACTCGCCGAACTCGGCTCCCAGGTTTCCAGCCTTTTTTGAGTTCGGTTCCATCCGAACTAAAAACCGCCGAATCGGGGGAAATTTGGCTATTTTTCGGTTTGGGCCGAACCAAATCGACAGCCCTACCCTAGATGCCTTTCGAGGGTGGGAACGTGTTCTATGGCCTTGATGGATATTAAGTGTTGTACAGCAGAGTGTCCTGGTGCGCTTTACTATTTTGTTTGGGGTAGGAGACCGAAGAAAGCGGTCTCTCGGGAGGGAGGTGAATTCCCAGAGATAGCCTGTGGCTAGAATTTGTTTGACCCAGTGATCAGGGTTTGAGGGTGCCCACTTGGAAGTGTAGGAGCCTCCCCCCCACTGGTAACGGGTCGGCGTCACTGGGGGTTGTTTTTTGGGAACTTATCCCCTTTCTCAGGACGGGCTTGGCGACCCTGAGATCGTGAGAATCTGCCTCCCCTCCGAAAGGCCCGGGAGGAATTCCACGAACCCTTTCTGGAATCTGCACGGTATTGAAAGGGTGTGTGTGAAGGACGAAAGGACTGATCCGAAGCAGCCCGTGGTTCTTTTTTAAATTGCTTTGGAAGGGCCTGCATTTTATCCTTTGTTTCGTCCTTCACACACACTAGGATTTTATCCAATTTTTCGCCAAACAGTCTACCCTCCTGAATGGGGTAAGACATTAGCGTGGTTTTTGCCCTGAAGTCTGCAGGCCATGCTCTTAACCAGAGTGCCCTTCTAACTGCAGTCACTGAGGCCATAGATCGAGCCAGAAAAGACATAGTGTCTAACGAGGCGTCGGCCATTAAGGTAATGGCGCTTAACACTCTCTTGAGGCTCCCGGTTACCCTATGGTTCTCGGGAGGAACCAGCTGGATGAGCTTTTTAACCCACAGGTAAGAAGCTTTGGTGAAAATGGAGGTGTTTGCACTGGCCTGAATGGCCAGCGCTGAGCTCTCATGCGCCTTTCTGGTCAATGATTCGGATTTGCGATCTAGTTGACCCTTCAGGGAACCCAATCCATCCTCAGGGATGAGACCCGAGGTTTGTAGGTCCATCACGGGTGCATCCACCAAGGGCACCTTGAGCAAATTCATTGCATGAGGTGCGAGTTGGTACAGCTTTTTAACATTACAGGAGCCTGTCTACTAGAGGCGGGATTGTCCCATTCCTCTTGCACAGCCCTTAAGAAGAATTCAGGAAATGGTACTAGATTGTTATGTGCCTGTTTCCTGGGAAAACATTCCGTGACCCCTTGTTTTAGTTTGGGTTTCTGAGTCTCTGAGGAAACAGAATCTTCATTCAAGTTAAGAGCCAGAATGACCTTGGCTAATAATTCCTGATAATGTTTCCCAGGAAAAAGACAGTTCTGATGCTCCTCAGGGGCAGGGGACTCCTCATCAGAGTCAAACTCCCCTTCTTCTCTTTCCTTGTCAGTATCGAGGGAACAGGCATAGGACTCGGGCCTAGGGGTCTGTTGAGTCCCCGAATCAGCTTTAAGGGCTGCCTTCGTGGGCCATTGGACACTGGTGGATGGCCCCTGGGCGGCCTGCACAGCTTCCTCCGTCCCGGTGTTATGGGACTGAGTTATTGAGGACTGGGTCGTTGAGGAGGAAGGCGACTCACAGGGACCCGGCCAGGGAAAGGTTGGCAGCCTCATTTGAAAAGCCTGAAAGGCCTGCCACTGCCTCTGGAGGGCAAGGTTAAGCCAGTCATCAGCCTCCTCCCTGGTGATAAAACTGCTGCCCGCAGCCGAGGGGGGGGGGAGTTACCAGCTCCCGAATGGAGAGATGAAGCTGTTGGTCCGCCGCCAAGGAACGAACTGCGGGGGCAGTGAGGAATCTCATCGAGAAGGTGGGCATCCTTATCCCGGCTCTCATTCCTGCGGTGCTCCTGCTGCCGCACTTTCTTTTCCTGACGCCTTCCAGCAGCGGCGCGGCTTTTCGCGCCTTTTTTACTTTGGGTTGTGTGGAAGCCGTTTCCTCGTTCTGCGAGGAGCCCTCCGGCTCTCTGCCCCCCAAGGGATCGCAGCCGCGACCGTTGGGTGTTTCGGTCTCTTTTGGGGCGGATTGGACCAGCCCGACCTGGTAATCGACGACTGAAAGGAGATAGTCCTCCCTATCTAAAAATGGCATCCGCCATTTTGAAGCCTCCGGAGTGAAGAAACTCCGGGGGACAAAGAGACAGGGACGAGTGGGAGGGAGGACAGGAACGAATACACAGGTTAGAAAAAACACTTACAGACGAGGGGAGACAAACACACTAAACGATCCGAGAAGATCTAAGCTAAATTAGCAATCAAGCACGGAGAAGTGCTTGCAACCTGCTTCCCCTTTCCGAGGCAGGACGGGACTGGGTTTTTGCAGGCTATTTCCCGCCAAGGGCAGACAGGAAGTCATAAAAAATTGGTCCTGCCTACCCTGATGATGGAAGGAAATAACCCACTAATCAAGACGCCAGAGCCTCAGAGGAGAACAGCTTCTTTCTGAAAACATTTATGTGTCAGGAGGTTGCTCGGATGATTGAAGTCTAAAAACAGTGTCAATCTGGGTGCGACTGAGTGCTCAGATAGGCATGCTTTAGGCTGCAATCCTATGCGCACTTCTAAATTCTTTTGAAATGAGTGGGACACACTTCTAAGTAATGCACAAGGCTGGGATGCACGTTCACTGCAAATCGACACAGCGTGAACCTAAGCATAGCATTGCAGCTGAAAGTGTAGAAAGAGAGAACTGAACAGCAAAAAAGACATAAATGGATGAAGCCAATTGAATAGCATTAGAGGACTATCCAAAAGATACAGGGCATCTTTGCAAGTTACGTCCCCTCCCTCCCCTCAACACTAGGAGAATGAGCTAAGTTTCAACTAGTTCCAAAGAGAGCCAGTGTGGTGTAGTGGTTTGGAGCAGTGGACTCTGATCTGGAGAACTGGGTTTGATTCCCCACTCCTCCACATGAGTGGTGGACGCTAATCTGGTGAACTGGATTTGTTTCCTACACACCAAGCCAGCTGGGTGACCTTGGGCAAGTTACAGCTCTCTTACAGCTCTCTCAGCCCTACCTACCTCTCAGGGTGTCTGTTGTGGGGAGGGGAAGGTGATTGTAAGCTGGTTTGAGTCTCCCTTAAGTGGTAGAGAAAGTCGGCATATAAAAACCAACTCTTCTTCTTATCTAGGATCCAGAGGCGATACCACAATAAAACAACAGGTAATTTGAAAGTGGATTTCACACATCTCTGGTCTACAGCCCCATGTACATTCCGGTGTGTTTATACACAGCGAGTCTCAAGACATTTCAGTGGGAAAAGATCAGGTGCATATGCCCATTTCATCCCTGGAGGTGGAGCTCCGTATGTGTCCTGTGCCTAGAAGGCACTCCTGGATCAGAGCACTTAAATAGAAAAGTGGGCAATATTTTTGACCACGGCAGTAGCAACTTTTTAGAACATAAACTCATGGCTCCCGTGTGCCAATTTCTCTTTTTTGTGTGCATTAAGCGATTATTCTGTTTACAAAACCTTAATTCAACATTTTAATTAGATGAGAGGAAGAAACCGTCTACAAACAGTATTGAATTAACACACACAACACAAGTATATAATTTAAACATAGTTCCCCCCCAAGAGATAGTGAGTGAGAAAGAGGGTTTTGTTTTTAAAAATTAATCAGGTAATAATTAGAGGTTACATAAAAATGGGAAAAAAACACCAAATGAATAAAGAGATGCAGATGCAACTTTAAGAACTTCATGGGAAGACTCGTTCTTTTCATCACGGTCAATTCATTAATGGAGCAAAGGAAAAACTAGAAAGCAAGAAAAATGTGGACCATCTGCTCTATCCAGATGCAACAGAGCATGCTGCTGGCATTTGCTACTATTTAATACCAATAAACAGGGATAAGATTTTTAATGGGTGAGAGGGAATCTTTAAGTACAATAATTCAGCTAAAATAACCCCTCTGACAATTTCACTTACACATAGTGCTGGCTGTTTCAACTCATCTTCAATTGTAACTTTTCAAATAGTTTAAATTAATTGAACCATGCAAAGTATGACTTTACTCAAATTAAGCTCATTGGATTCTCTCCCCCCACCCCCACTTTTCAACTAATATAGGATGTGCCTCAAACAAACCTCGAGCATCTAGCAATAAGTCTAACCAAGCAGATAACCATCTTACCTTGAAACTGTGAACCTTCTCATACTTTGGAACGTGTTCATTTTCCTTCAGAGTTGCTCTTCGGACAAGCGACGTCAGCTGCGAATAAGCAAAGAGTTTAAGAGGTTGCCAGATTGTCGTAGATGACTTTTGAAAGCCCAGTCGCATTCCTAAGGCTGCCATCAATAAATCTCTTTGACGGCTCTCCTGTTTTGAGTTGTGAATGGCAGATCTATTAGCTTTTTGCCCTGACCAAGACTCTTTGGATGGCATTTTGGAGAGAGAGAAAGAGAGAGACAAGCACTGCACTTATATGAAATTGCTTTTTAAAGAAAGAAAAGGAACGGCACTACTCCAAAAGCCTAAACTGAGCTGAAGAAAGCATCGCTGTGAAGTTGTCGTTGTTACTATTACGCAGGAGTGGCTACACAGCTTCTTTCCACTTTAGTTTCTTTTTAAAAGCCTCTCTGGGTTAAGCTTGAAAACTTATGGGTCTGAATGTGAACAAGAATGGAATCACTGCTGAGGAAAAAAAAAATCCCAGGGTGTCTTCGTCCATTTAGAAACCCACGAAGTAGATGTCGAGGAAGCAGTTCTCTAGGCTCTTTTCTCTCCCCTGTTCCCAACCATATTGATGAACGCTTTGTATCAAAAGACGCTCACATACTGAAATATAATCAGTTCCCAGTTAATAGGTACCCTGCTAACCTCAGTCTAGCAAGAAGAGAAAGGAGGGGTGGGATTTAGCAGGCAGCGAGGAATCAGACTGCTTACATTAAGAGGGCATGCAACCAATGGAAAACCAGCACTAGAATTTAAGTACCCTGCTGTTCGATTCACTCATCCCTCCCACCCCACCTCCCACGTGAGACTTTCTTGCTGGCTCAAGAGAAAAAAAATATATCAGCAGGAAGATAATGAGCGATGAATGAGTCATGCATCACTGCAAAATGGCTTCTCTGCCATTTAGAAAGCTTAAGGAAATTGCAATACATTTTCTAGCACCGAAACTGAAGAGCAAAACAGGAAAACCTACTATTATACTGATGATTCGCATGAAAACTGGTTTCATTGCTTAGGGCTTTTCATAACAGTGAGGCCCCCTCCAATATGCTTCTGCCAATTCTGTGGCTGTAGATAATACTGGTAAGGTAACAGAATAGCCTTTCCTAGTCTTTCTGTATAGATCAACACGCAGTTCAAAGGTGTACATTATTTTCGCAATCCATTTTGTCCACGCTGCCATCTTACATTTTTTGCACCCATCCCAGTTGCGTCAAAATGAATCACTGAGAAGGGATAATGCTATCAAATTAGAGTGCTTTCTTCTTATTCCTACTATTTATGCAGAAATTACAATATACTGGTTAACAAGAGATAATTTGTTCAATCTATCAGTCTTGGGTTGCCAACCACCAGGTGGAGCCTGGAGATTTCCCAGAATTCCAACGGATCTCCAGATAAGGTTGCCAACTTCCAGGTACTATAATAAGATACACCTGTGCCGTATTTAACGTCGTTGAAGAAATTGGCGGCACGAGAGGCTAAAAATATAAACCACACTGGAGTTTCAACAAATAACCATGTAATCCATACAACGCATTACTCCATGCATAAACAAAATTAAATTACAGTCATACTCGACTCTGACATAAAGCAGCGAACCGAAGAGCGAATGCTTTCAAGAGGGGGCAGGGAACTCCCGTCCCAAAATGTCCATACAATCCCGGAAGTTCCAGAAGTCCGTAGTATGATAATAATAAACAAAGTCCAACGGTATATATACAATGAAAAACAAAGGAAGGAGAAGGAGAACGTGTGGCTAGTCGTTGGTGCACGTTTCAAAGGCTTTCTTCAGTTCCAAAAGAAACATGTGGCAACCTCGGCTTTTAAATCCATTTGGTGATAAGCCGGTTGTCTATTTGACCGTCAGCTGTAAAATGAAAAGGGTTAATTACATTGTCACAATTATATATGCATAAATAAATCATGTGGACAGTCCAAAATGGCTGAGGATAACTAGCTTACCTAGAATGTGTCTTTATGGAATTCAATAGCCCATTGTCTTTAGAATCAGCAGTAAAGGCAAGCAGGAAGAAGAGTTTTTATATGGTATCCAATCAGCACAAAGAAGTCTTTAAAGGGACATGGTGTTAAAAAACTGTGTGTACATGAGAACAGGATCATTGAATAATTACTATATCAGACAAAACATGACAGATCGAACTCATTGTTCAAACCATTAGGAATGAGAGTTTGAAAGGCATAAATTAGGCGAGATTCTTGCTGGAGTAATATTTTCTTAGCATCTTGTATGTGAAAAGGTTTTGGTTTGAACTGCCAAAGAACGAAAAATAATAAATCTGTATCAGAATGGCGTGCTTGGATGTAATGTTGCACAAGTGGCACCTCTAAATTCCATGCGCATATGCGCGCCTTGTGTTCAGCAATCCTAAGTCGAACTGGGCGGGATGAACATCCAATGTACATCAGACGACACGGGCAGAGGACCGCGTACACGGTCATGGGGGTGCCACAATTGCTAAATTGTCGCAAAGTATAAGAAAACTTAGAAGTGCTGGAATGGACATCTCTGATAGGCAGACTATAGGGACACATGGAGCAATGACCACATTTATGATGGCCCGTGATCTGAGATGGTTCTTTAGATTGAAGCACATCCGTTTTGATAAGCATGTCCCTTATGGAAGAGGTCTTTCTCATGCCTAAAATTGGTAACTGATTACAGCCACGGATATTTTGAAGTAAGTGCCAATGGCGAGCCAAGATCTTTTTGATGTCATGAGTCAGATGTGAAAATTGCAAAGAAGCCACAACCCTTGAATTAGATTGTGAGGAATTCGTGTGGTGGAGGGAGAGGTCAAATCTTTATCAAGTAATTGAGCTCGAGATCTTGAGAGAGTTTTATCATAAAACCGTTGAATAATCTCAAGAGGATATCCTTGCTGCCACAGACACATTGGCCTCGAAGTTTCAAAGAAGAGGATATCCTTTGTAAGGGATCCTTTGTAAGGGATGGAATGAAGAAAAATGGAGATTGAAACCGGAATCTGTCGGTTTGGTGAATGGTTTTACTGCCAATGTGTTATTCTGAAGGCGAAAGATCGTGACATCCAGAAATGCAATCTCTTGAGTGTCGGTACAACCAGAAAAGGTTAAAGAATCATGTAAAGAATTAAGCCATGAAGAAAAATTTTGGAAGTGCTCACCATTGGTAAGTATGGTACAGACATCATCAATATAATGTCTGTACCAAAGCACTTGGCTGGTGAAAATAGTAGAAGAAAAAAGGTGGGTCTTTTCAAAATTTGCCATGAAAATATTGGCGATGGAAGGGGCGCACGCCGCCCCCATCGAGACTCCACTGATTTGCAAAAAGAAAGTATCCTGGTACCGAAAAAAGTTGTTCTCAAAGAGAATATCCAAAAGACTCATGAGGAAATGAGTGGGAGGTGATTGATCCGGTCTAGAATCAAACAGGTCTTCAATAATGCAGCAAACTTCATCGAAGAGAATATCCAAAAGACTCATGAGGAAATGAGTGGGAGGTGATTGATCCGGTCTAGAATCAAACAGGTCTTCAATAATGCAGCGAACTTCATCTAGTGGGATATTCGTGTAAAGTGCCGCCACATCAAAGGTGGTAAGCGCTGCCTCTGGAGAAATAGAAAGGCCTTCAATATCTCGAATGAGATGTCGGGTATCTGAGAGAAAAGAAGGGGTATCTGTGGCATAAATCTGAAGGAAAGAATCTAGATACTTGGAAATAGGTTCAAGAAGCGATCCCACAAGGCTGATGATGGGTCTCCCGGGAGGTTGGGATAGAGATTTATGGATCTTCGGGAGCGTATAAAAAATGGGAACACGGGGATGATCAATCACCAAAAAATCAGAAGTGTTCTTGTCTATGTAGTTAAGTGAAGATGCTTCAAAAATGGTGGTCCTTATGATGTTTTGTACTCGTTTAGTAGGATCAGCCAAAAGTTTTTTATAGTAAGAAGCATTATTCAGTTGTCTCCAATTCTCCCGATCATAGTCTTCTCGATTTTGAATTACCAAACTGCCACAGTGGACTGCTTTGTCCTATTATACCCAGCTCCTTCCCACTGCATTTTAGTCAAGGATTCTTTTCCCATCATCCTAAACTCTGTTCCCATTTATCCCTCAGCAACTTCTGGTCCCATTTCAGGCAGCCCAACACCTATCTCTTCTCTCTGGGGTGGTTTGCACAAAGAACATAATTTGGATCCTAAAAGATAACTTTAATTGGGACCTTACCATAAAGAAACACAACTATACAATAGGGACTGGGTAATTTTTATTTGATTATTTTTATTTAGTTTCTGTAGTACAACTGCCTACTACCTCAGTTTTCCTCACTGATTCTCTATTTCTAATCTGTATCATTTTAGGACAATAATATTACTTTGCAGATTAAGTGCTGTGTTTCCCTTTGTCTCATTGGTCTTGGAATTGCTGTGTTAGAAACGGGATTCGTGCATACAAAAGATAGAAATGAGTGCAATTTAGCCCCAGACCTTGTGTGTAGGCTGTACATAACTATACACACGTAAGGGATACTCTGATGTGCTGGGCTAATAATAGGGACTCATTTAGGCAACACTCCTGCACACCTGAGAATCTAGCTCGAACAGACCTGGGATGTACTTGGCAAAAATCTATTATATAGTTTGGTTGCAGGAAAACAAGCAAGCAGACTGAGGAGTCTGCCTCCAGGCTACCAGGAGTCAATGACAGAACATACGCAGAGGTTTGTTTGTTTGCCTTTTTTTGGATCTCCCCACTTTGGGGAGTTAAGTTGGGAATCCCATAATTTTCTGCATATCAGTAGATTCCCTTGGATATGCAGAAATGTCCCTCTTGCTTGTAAGTGGCCCCATTTTGATACTTGAGTGACTGGTATGGAAGCACACATTTTGCTATTGGAGAAGGGGTCCTCAGTGTGGGGCCATGGCACCCACCATAACCTTTCTTAGCACCTGCAAAATGTTTTGAGAAATTGGCAGGGTGAGGGGGCACTTTTGCTTCTGATTGGCTACTGGGGAGTTGACTGGCTGTGCGGATTTTTCAAAACATTGCTTTAGCAGCAGCTGCCACCACAGAATATGGATCTTTACTGTGTGGTTGAAAGTAAGCTGTGGCCGCCATTTTGCTCTGCCTCTTGCAACAGCCATTTTTTGGCAGCCATTTTGTGGCTGCACCTGAAACAGAAATGTCAGAAATCCAAAGGTGCCCACAGGCTCAAAAAGGTAGGGGACCCCTCTACTAGAGGAAATGATAGTTTTGACATTGGGCCCCACCAAAGTTTAGGTCTTTGAGAAATTAGAGGCACTACACATATGGACTGAGATTGAAAAGATTGACTCTCTGTGTACAAGAGTGTTTTTCTCCCTATTGTTATTGATTTCAGGGAGGCAAACACAGCCTTAATTTCTTTGCAATTTGCAATGGCCATACACTTTTTATTTAGGCCTGTAGCAATCGAAGTAGACAGGACTGGTTAAAACAAAGTATAGCCGCTGACCTGCTTTTTGCCCAACAGCCACAGAATTAACTAGGCCTCTGCACTCATTCCAGAACTTTAAAACAGGAAACAGGACAAATTTCTATTCTTGTACAACAATTGATTGGGGACCAATTTTTATAGTTCAACGTTCACTGCAAAATGGAATGGAACCTACTGAGAGAAATATGACAATTATAATCCTGCAGATAGTTTTCAAAGGAGAGGTGGCAATGAACTAATCTCTTAACATCTAGAAAAGTGAAACTGTTAGGGGAACAAGGTTGCAGTCAGAGATGACAGGGAACTATCATGGTGTAGTGGTTAGAGTGCCAGGCTAGATAAAACTAGGAAAGGAAAATTATGTATGCTGTGTTGAACTCACTGAAGAAAGGAAAGTGGGATAAAAATGCTCTAACCAGGGGTCTAGAAGAAGACCCAACAAGAGGTGGATTGACTCAATAAAGGAAGCCACAGCCTTCTATTTGCAAGATCTGAGCAAGGCTGTCAAAGATAGGACATTTTGGAGGACTTTCATTCATAGGGTCGCCATGAGTCGTAAGTGACTTGATGGCACTTAACAAACACACAGGGGTGTCAAACATAAGGCCTGCGGGCCAGATCTGGCCCTTTGAGAGCTCTTATCTGGCCCGTGAGCCAACTGAGGCAGCCACCACCACCCCACTCTTGATCTGGGCTGGTGAGGCCTGGCCTGGCCTGACCAAGTGACATTTATGTCATATCTGGCCCTCTAACAATTGAGTTCGATACCCCTTCTCTAGACAGACAAACTGGGATTTGTCCATAGCGGGCACAAACACAGCATGTGGCTTTGCCTCTCGGAAACTTATACCCTGGAAAGCTAGTTGGCCTTCAAGGTGCTAATGGACGTGAATCTTGCTGTTGTACTGCAGGCCAACATGACTACCCACCTGAAACTATCTTTGCATTGCGCAATTTGAAAATGTCTGGTTTGATGAAGAAGAAGAGTTGGTTTTTATATGTCGACTTTCTCGACCACTTAAGGGAGAATCAAATCGGCTTACAATCACCTTCCCCTCCCCACAACAGACACCCTGTGAGGTAGGTGAGGCTGAGACTGTGTGACTAGCCCAAGGCCATCCAGTTGGCTTCATGTGGAGGAGTGGGGAATCAAACCTGGTTCTCCAGATCAGACTCCAACATACCTCCATGTCCTAATACAGCTGCCTCAGTGAATTGGGATTAGAGTCCCAATTGTGTGAAGTAAACAAACCCCACTGGCTGAAGCGACTACATTCTGATATTGCAGCAAGTTGGTGCTTGATCAAAGCAGGGAGTTTTGAATCAAGCTCTGTGTACGGAAAGGTGAGTCAGCAGAATGTGGAATACAGCAACATGCTGTGTTTGTGCCCATCAAAGACAAACCTTTACTGAATCTCAGTTTGTCACCTATGTATATGAACAGACTTGAGATAGAACAAAGAAAAAAGGAAAAAAAGGATTTGAGAGAGAATTATGCTACCAACTGTACAAGCAACGAACACAACACATACAACAATGCAATTGAGCTGCTTTTAAAAGACGTCCCATAATGAGCTAAGTCATATTAATCAAGCACGTGTCATACGCAACAACCCAGTTCAGCCAAATGCTGCTACTGCGCAGAAGCAAAACTTATGATATTATCTGTGAGCAAATCTCCAAGGTGACCGGGGGAAAAAATTCAGACCAGGTAAGTGTGAATGTTGATCGCAGCGTTTGCAATGTTCTCAGCATTCTTGCTTTCAAATTTGGGAAACTCTTTTTAAGGCCAATTCAAAGAGCTGCTGCTGCTCACTTTATATTTTGTACTCAAGTATCAGGTACCGGTACCTGAGTACAAAATGCATGTTGCTCTCAGTCACGTGAGAATGGCACATTTAAGCCTTGCTTCTGTCCCACCCAGCAAGCTTAATGCTTCTATGTCTTTCTCTAAGGAAAAATAAATAAATCTGCATGCCTCATTCTTTCTCAACTAGTGTGATGAGCATGTATTTTGTTCAATAACTTACTGTACACCAGCGGGACAGGAATGTGTGGCCACAGGTAAGAACAGCTGAAAATTTATTTATTAAAAAAACAGGTGTGAAGGAAGGCAGCTTTCCTGAAATGCTAAAATCTTTCTTGCAATTTTGCTGCAAACATCTCAAACAGTTATGCCACCACAGTGCCAGTCCTAAGGACTGTACAAGTCACTAATGAATAAAGTATGGATTTTATTTGCAATGGTAAATGGGTAACTGCGTTTTGAACTGACTACCAACTCAGCAAAACTGATTTAGAAACAAATCGGAGAGGGCGGAGAACTGTCTGCCTGAGTCTCTCTTGTGCACCAGTTCAGCCCTTCAGGGCAAACCCAGAAATATTCTGAAATTTGAATGCCTAGATATTTATTTCAGACTAGACACACCTGGGGGCTAACAGTGCAATTCTAAGGAGAGTTACTCCGGTCTAAACCCATTCATTTCAATTGGCTTAGACTGGAGTAAGTCTACATAGGACTGTGCTGTAAATTGCTTTGTCCACATAGTATAGCATCCTTGCCAGGGTAGAAAAGTCTTGTCCCCAGTCCTCTTTCCCTTCAGGCTAACAGTCTACTTGCTGGAGGGCAGGAAACAGTCCCATGTGGTAAATCTCTCTTGCTATTGAGGGGAGCAACTCCTTCCACTACTCCTTTAGCCCACAGGTTTGGAGCTGCTAAAATGTACTTCCAGCTGGCCAAGGACTGGAAAGAAAAGCTATATATGTTGCCTCATTTTTAGCGTATCTCCTTACAATCTCATATTTCCTCCTGGGTAAAACCATTTCTTAACACTACCGGAGGGTGCTTTCCTTCCAATGGCAAACCTTTCTGTTCTTTTCAATGGTAAGCTCTCCTTCCCTAGAGGTTTTTAAGCAGAGGCTAGATGGCCATCTGTCAGCAATGCTGATTCTATGACCTTAGGCAGATCATGAGAGGGAGGGCACCTTGGCCATCTTCTGGGCATGGAGTATGGGTGTGGGGGAAGGTAGTTTGGAATTTCCTGCATTGTGCAGGGGGTTGAACTAGATGACCCTGGTAGTCCTTTCCAACTCTGTGAGTCTACATGGTTGCAGAGCACATAGAAACTGTACAGCAGTGTTGATTTCCAATATGCACTTGGAAGTTAGCTGAAGGAAGGATAAGACAATGCAAGGGACAAAGAATACACAGACTCTCTCCAAGGCTCCACACCTGGATTGGAAACATCTCTTACTGCTTGGCAAGCCCACAACAATACCACTGGGCCATCCTTTTACAATGTACCTCCATAGTTTTTGTAAAAAGAAAAACATCAGTACAAAAAATTACCAATCTAATTATATTAGAAAATGGGTTGGATCCAGCACATAATCTCCCCTTGTTCTAGAGCTCTTGTGCAAATATGAACACAAGGACGGCAGCAGTTCTTACTTGGGTAAGATCTTGCACAAGCAATTTCTAGACACTGTAATATAAGAACATAAGGAAGACCATGCTGGATCAGACCAACAACCATCAAGTTCAGCAGTCTGTTCACACAGTGGCCAATTAGGTGCCTCTAGGAAGCCCACAAACAAGACGGCTGCAGCAGCACTATCCTGCCTGTGTTCCACAGCACCTAATATAAGAGGCATGCTCCTCTGATCCTGGAAAGAATAGGTATATATCATGAATGTGCTAGGTGTCCCAAAAGATCTTGCACTAACAGAACTGCACCACCTCCACTGGTTTCTGCTTGAGCATCACTGGATTAGAGCACTAAGTGAATGAGTTTCTATGCATGAAGAAGGTGTCCAGGATGGCTCCTGCTTTCCCTATCCCTGCCTTTTATTCAGCGACTTATCAGTGCACAAGGTCATATGCATACACACCCTGGTCCGATGCATGTAGATTCTGAATGTGTGGTCTATACCCTCTCCATTTTTTTGCAGTTTACAAATAATGCATTCAGAGCCTATTCATGACAGCTTTTATTCAGAAATTCTCATAACAGGTAAGAAGCAGGTGAGATTCCAATCCAATTCCAGTTTGATCATCTGCACAAGTTTCCCTAGAGATTCATTGAACCGCCAGGAAAATATTTTGAACTTCCAATTACCAATTGAAATAAACCAGTCACTAACTTTGCACTTATATAATGCATCTAATTAGACTGCACCCTGTTAGTTCATTGAATCATCATAAATAATATTAAGTATTAACATAAATCATTTTGATTTCCCCCCTTTTCTCCCCAGGCAAGCAGCGTGTTTATATTTCTCAGTTGTCAGTTTCTTTTCCCCCTCTATTTTGTGAAACTTGATTTATTTTCAATTACACTTTAGGGTCACATTAGCAGAAAATGACTTCTGGATCCTAGAAAATTAAATCTAGAGAATGCCAATAAAAAGCTGAACAAAACTACTTGACAGGGAAAGGTCATACTTCTACCGCTATAATTATTATTTTTAAAAGTATTTTAATCTGAAAAAAGAGTTTTATAAGCTAATAAATCTCCACTTGTGCATGACTTTGGGTTATAGCAACTTATGGGGCACTGGTTATAAATCTTACACAGATGAGTGACAAATCTTACATACATTAGTATGTAATTAGAGGAAGGCTTTTTAAAAAATGACACTGCAGATTTCAAAATGGCAAATACATTTATACAACTAAAAGCATAATCCTCCAAGTGGTTTAGGATGGTGACTAAGCCCTATGCTGGCATATTTTGGGGTGCATCAACAGAGGCATAACATCCAAATCACAAGATGTCATAGTTCTGCTGTACTAGGGTTGCCAACCTCTAGGGAGTAGCTGGAGATATTACAACTGATCTTCAGCCAATAGAGATCAGTTCACCTGGAGAAACGGCCACTTTGGCAATTGGAATCTATGGCATTGAAGTTCCTCCCATCCCCAAACCCCACCCTCCTTAGGCTCCATCCCCAAAAACCTCCCATCAGTGGTGAAGAGGGACCTGGCAACACAACATTGTTCACAGCATTGGTCAGGCCGCCCCTGGAGTATTGTGTGAAGTTCTAGAGGCCTCACTTCAAAAAGGATGTGGACAGAACGGAGCGGGTGCAGAGGAGAGTGACGAGGATGATCAGGGGTCTGGAGACCAAGCCCTACAAGGAAAGGCTGTGGGAGTTGGGAATGTTTAGTCTGGAGAAGAGGAGGTTGAGGGGGGACATGATTGCTCTCTTTAAGTTTTTGAAGGGCTGTCACTTAGAGGAGCACAGGGAGCTGTTCCTGCAGAGGATAGAACTCAAAATAATGGGTTCAAATTGTGAGCAGAAGGGTACCAGCTGGATATTAGGAAAAAGTTTTTTACAGTAAGAGTTGTTCAATAGTGGAATCAGCTACCAAGGGAGGTGGTGAGCTCCCCCTCACAGGCAGTCTTTAAGCAGAGGCTGGACAAACACTTGTCAGGAATGCTCTAGGCTGATCCTTCATTGAGTAGGGGGTTGGACTAGATGTCCTGTATGGTCCCTTCCAACTCTATGTTTCTATGATTCATATCTTGAAGATACTCTGGCACCAAGAATTGGGTGATGTCAGCAGTGTGTTGTAGGTGGAGCAGGGTTTCAGTGTTTTATTAATCCTCTTGAGCCTACGGTATTTTCCCAATGCCGGCGTAACATTATGTCACCAGAAACACTGACATATTTTACAGCACCCCAGACAGAACAATACAAATTTTAAAAAAACCAAGTCCTCCACCTCTATCCAGTCATTTCTTTCAGCGTTTCCAAAGGTATGTGAATAGGCTTAACCAGACCCTCATAGATGTTCAAGCTAAAAATCTTATCTGACACATTAATTTTGTAGCTATTCAGTTCATTTGGCTGATTCAGCTCTGGGGGAGTCTGGTGTATTTTGCTACTACAAACATCTTTGTTACAGATTTAATTAGATGTAAATTATCAAAACTAGCTGCTGAGAAATAGCAAGTGAAAACTGCAAACTGGCCAAAGCGTTTCATAGTGACCATTCATTCATCACTAACTTGCATCTCTGTCAAAATAATTTAACACTTTCACCTCTCTCCCCCCCAGGAAATATGATTCATGATTACATAAACTAAGCAAAAAGTTAAAAGTCAATGGGCAAGGGATTGACCTGTGTTTCCATTAAAATTGTACCAATTGCATTTGGACCACGCCATCCGACCCTCCATAGCATATAAATCCCTGCACCTTCTGCATGAACAAATTTAAGAGCAGTTCCTCAGTGGAACAGACTTCCTCGAGAGGTGGTAAGCTCACCTTCCCGGGAGGTTTTTAAGCAGAGGCTAGATGGCCATCTGTCAGCAATGCTGATTCTATGACCTTAGGCAGATCATGAAAGGGAGGGTATCTTGGCCATCTTCTGGGCATGGAGTAGGGGTCACTGGGGTTGTGGTGAGGAGGTAGTTGTGAATTTCCTGCATTGTGAAGGTGGTTGAACTAGATGACCCTGGTGGTTCCTTCAAACTCTATGATTCTAGGACCACTGTAAAACTGATGCTGTGCTGCTTGCAGGGATTGGGTCCGTGGAGAGAATGCATTCACGACCCATAAAAGCCCTTGTGTGGACATGTACGAAGTGAAAGCTACACAGGTCAGAGCATTCCTCTCCTCCAAAGATAATTAAGCTAATCTTATAAATATTGGTATTTAGTGACTGACAATTCACTTATGTATTTAATGTGCTCACAAAAGCTTGCATTTCAATTAATCTGCTAAACTTTAAGTCTCCTTTTTGTTTAATGAAACATAAGAAAGTTCCAGTCCCACAAAAATATAACCTGCTGTACTCATCTAAAAATGGGAGGGGGGAAGGCTCCAAGTGATAAGGTATATTATGTAAATTTCTATCTATTTTTTTTGGTAAATTTCTATCTAACTAAATTTGCTGAGCAATAATACATCCACATTTAAACAAAGCTGGCTGTCAGTTCAGATGGCTGTTTCTCAGAGGCAACTATTAATCACAAGCTTTTGAAGCTTGAAAATTAATTAAAAAATGTCATTTAGAATTTGAAAACCTTCCACTCTGAGAAAGGCACAACCCTGTTTGTTGCCTCTTCCAATTTTCATGCATTTGAATTACACACATCACTACTATCACTCATATCTGAGTCACGGCGATGTATGAAATGTAAATATTTCTGCTTTGTCAACTCTGATTATTTATTTATGCTCTATCCAATGATATTGGGAGGATGTGTCCTGCAGGTCATATACTGCAAGCGGCATGACATGTGTCACATATGAAGAAGCTCTTAGTTAAAATTAATTTGATTAAATGAAACAAATGATAACCAGGATGTATACTACATTTTCTAGACCGGAAATTTATACGCACAGGAAGACTAGAAATTTGTAGCTCTTGCGTATCAAGATATGAAAACTACCTTACATCTGTTCCCAGGACAATATTTATTTTATTTATTCATTCCCGACCTTTCTCAACAATGGGGACCAAAGTGGCTTACATTAGTCTCAAGTATTTGATTGGGGAAAAAACAACATAAATATGATATGAATCAAGGATTTAGATTAGCAACTCTTTTTTTACTGGATAGCTATATTGTGGAGTTGTGGATAGTGGGGTTAGATCACCAACCAAATGCCCCACAGTGGACTGTCAACTACAGCCCATTCCTGAGGGGAGGAGCTGTGCTGGTGGCTGGAGGCAGTGCAGCCGCGCCGCCTCCAAAGGAGGATTCACCCCCCACCCCGAAGGCAGAAGGCTGCCTTTACTTGCAAGCCCTGTGGAACCGCCCCCTAGCGTTCCACAGGGCTACGCCACCTACAAAGGTGTTGTAAGTGCAAGTAACGGCAAAGGGGGCGTTCCCGGCCTGAAAGGGGGTTAGGAAGCTGCCTAAAGGTGGTTCTGCCCCTGGAATGCCCCCTGGGATGCTGGTGCACAGATGCCAGTGGGAGGCTGAGCCGGCATCCCAGGGCGTGCAGCCACGGCAGCACTGGGAGGCCAGCATCTGTGCCCAAACGAAGGCATCCATGCGGGTTGCGGAGGCTTTGGTTCTCCTCCTTCTATTTTCCAATACTGTCAACCATTGCTTAGCTTTTATCTCTTTTAAATCAAACTGAGAACAGTAATAGAATATTCTTAAAAAATCTAACTCATACAGGTTGGATTCCATCTAAAAGTGTGACTTCCCTCTCCCGCTACAGCCTGAAATGCCCCTCATGGTGATCTTGGGGAACAGGGTACTCCTCTAGGAGTAGCATGAGGGGAGAAATGGAGGGCTGCCATGGAAGGGGGGACTCAGCAAGGGGGAAGGGGGGACTGCTCCTTCACGTGGGGATCTTTCCCTCAGCATACGACCCTATATATTATCACTTAATGTTCAAACTACCGGTATCCTATTTCTTAAAGAACCATTATGTTTCATGTGTGGCTAAATAAGCATTACATGTGTTGCCACCAGGGATATGAACCTCTACTGCCTTAGAGAGGCAATGTGAATGAAAATATGCTTCATGCTTAGCTAAACAGATGGGGAATCCAGAGGCTAAACTTGAATAGACTTAGACCTTGTGTGGTGTACCCCCAGGCTGCCTGGACTGGCTGGTTATAAATAAGAATTCTAGTAGTGACAGAACAACCTCACAGTCACATCAAAAGATTCAGACTCTGCAGTACATTTCCCCCCAGAAGAACAGGGTTTTAAAAACAGTCTTTGATCACAATATATAATTACCAATATATATTTAGAAAATGAACGTATCATCTAACAACGTCTAGTTTTGTGCTGCTAAGAAATTACAAGCGGCAGCACAGCATCTCTTCTTGAGCTGATTTATGATTAGATTGGCTACCAACATTTACCTAAACTTGTTGATGAGGAACTTTGAAGGGAAACGAGAGCATTTCCATAGAGGGAGTCTATAAGATGAGCAAACTGTTTATATATATGATGGCAACCTTCTAGTGCAACTCATAGGAGTTTGATTTTATTTTTACATTAACTTTTACATAGCCGCATATAGTTCTTTGCTTTGTACTGGCAACCAAAATCTTATCTCAATAGTATATGGGAGTAGAAGATGAGCATTTGGCAGAGACCCACGACTGCAATTATTATAATAAAAGAACAAGGACTTGAGGGGTTAATTGGAATCAACTGCAATGACATTCTTTTTCTGTATATCCCCCTTAATTAAGTGTGGGAACTAAGATTGGACAGATGAGTGGTTAGGCTGATCTAACAAGAAAAGAACAAACAATGACTGAGCACAAGAAATTAACTCTGAAAGTAGGCTTTGGTGCTTGGGAAACAAGGGTTGTCCTTGTTGAAGATTCTTTAGAAAGTGTTCCTGATTGAACTCATTATTTTTGAATGAGAGCAACAGCAGAATTAGAAGGCACAGTACCTTGTATAGAGTTCAGATTATATTTTTCCATTTTATATGATCAAGGATCTAAAAATTAAAATCTGTGTAAGCACTTTTCAGATGCATTGTATGTTAAAACCACCGTACGGTAAGACAAGACCAATTGAAATGAAAACTGGGTTTGAAATGGGGAAACCACAATGCTTTTAAACAATATTTTAAACCATCTTCTCCACAGTCCCTTTATCTCATGAATGCTTCTGCCTTTCTCAGGCATCAGAACTCAAAACTGCATGGCTGCTCCATTAAATGAGTTGTTATTCTGTATAACCAGGAAACACATTCCGTATTTTCAGAAATAATTCATTTTTGCCTCTAAATGCAAGACAATGGACCCCTGGGATTCCAGCTAGGGCAAGATCGCAAGCCAGCCACTTGCTTACCAATTTATATCTTGACAAACTGTCAATTATTCCATTAAATGTCCCCTTGGCAGGATTTCCCCCCAAAGTTGCATTTAAAGAGAGAATTGCTAGGAAAAGATGAAGGCAACAGGAAAAGAGGAAGACCCAACATGAGATGGATTGACTCTATGATGGAAGCCACAGCCCTCAGTTTGTAAGACCTGAGCAAGGCTGTTCAGGATAGGACGTTTTGAGCGACACTGATTCACAGGGTCGCCATGACTCAGAAGCTACTTGAAGACACTTAACACACACACGTAAGAGAGACATAAATATTATAATTGCTGCCAGTTTCTAATCAGCATCATCGTAAGTATTATTGGGTTTACTTTCTAGAAATTACAATGCTATTCCAAAAATAAATGCCATCTTGCGCCACCTTACAGCCCAACAAAATCTATTCAAGCATCAACATTTACAGCCTAGCCCTAGACTAGTTTACTTCTTCAGGTGCTATAAACGAATCCTCACCACAAAGTCACTTTATGTACAACATTTGTTTTTTAATTGCAGGGCCAAGGAGCCATGGAATGCATGAAATACAAAGTGAAATGTCATTAGGGAAAATTCAAATCTAATGAGGAAGAGTTGGTTTTTATATGCCGACTTCCTCTACCTTTTAAGAAGAATCAAACCAGCTTACAATCAATCGCCTGCCTTTCCTCTCCCCACAACAGACACCTTGTGAGGTAGGTGGGGCTGAGAGAGCTCTAAGGTCACCCAGCTGGCTTCATGTGGAGGAGTGGGGAAAACAACCCGGTTCACCAGATTAGAGTCCACCGCTCATGTGAAGGAGTGCTGACTCAAACCCAGTTCTCTAGACACCAAGCTGTCTTTTTGTATTTTGGAAGGGTAGCATTTTTTCCTGGCATTTGAAGGACCGTCTACTCCCATACAAACCTGCCTGCCAGTCACAACCTTCCAGAGAAGCTCTGTCCTGTTCCCCACATACAACAAGTTATACACTTACTAGCAAATTATACGGTATCCCAGTTATTAAAAGGAGAAATTTGTTTTCAGCATTATACACACATACAACAAATGTGTGTTACTTTCTACATGGACAGTATGCCATAAACTCACTTCTTGCCATATAAATGTAGTGTAGAATGCTTCTAACAAAATACCACATTGCCAACAGAACAGCAAAACCCAGGGATTCAAAAGGGCTAAACAACTTATTGGTGATCTATGATATATAAACACAAAGCATCTCATGCTCAATCTACTTAACACTTATGACATACTTATGATACTGATTGCTATGTTAGCGTTCCACTAACCATGAATGTGGCTCATAGGCTGTAACAATCAAAACACTGCCCCGTTAGTCCCTCCATCCCCCTTTTGTGATCCTTGTTAAAATTTCAAACCAGTGCAAACGCTACAAGATCGAATGTCTTAGTCAACTCTTACAATAAATGTCACACTCCCTGCTTTCTACTCTTTGCTAACTCATAGTTTGATCACTTGAGTATTTCAGGGGGGGGGGGAAATTGTGACTATGCTGATATGGCAAGATTAACCAACTTGTTGCGAAAGAAAATGCTGGAGGAACATGAACACAGATGGCCATCTTTCCACGATAGAAATGCTTTAAACTTGTAGTATGTATGTAATCAGAGAAGTAAATATAAAGTTAGATAAAAGAAAGGATACTAGTGACATTTATTGAATGTGTTAGAATAAAATCATTTGTATTAGTGCGAGATAGGCTTTGTAAATGAGAATATAATCACTAATTTTGATAAATGCCAAGGCTAATTGTTAAAGCTGATGAGGGCTCAGCCTGGATACCGACCCAACAAAAAAGTTCCCAATTTAGTTGCTTCCCTTCTTTTTTCTGTATCCCAAAAAAACCTAATAAAATATTTTTTAAAGAAAAAAAATACTTAATATGCATTTGGAAGGTGGGCAAATAGTTTGTTTTCCTAATATACTGCATACAATAAAGTTTCTCAGATTTTTACAGTCAAAATATTATTCTTAAATACTCAGAAGCTTGCAGAGCAATTCCTTGTCATTCAATATGGAGGCATTAAAATTATGAACCAGTGTAAATCTTAGAAAAAAGAAAGTTTGCCTGAATAACTTACCCTTTTTTCAACAATTTCATTATCTCCTGTTGGCTCTTTCCCATCAAGCGTATCTCTCACAGCCACTGTATGTTTCTTGTTCGTTGGCTCTCGGTTTAAAGTTGTATATCCTATGTGTTCATAAATTGGATTTATGGTCATCTTGGCAATGTATTCTGCTGCCTTGGTTTCAATATAAAGGGTGATCAATCCGTCTGTCACCAGGTCATGGATGGACTCGAAACGTTTCTCTCCCACAAAGTGTTTTCCATCATAGTAGAGTCTGAAGTTTCTGGTTTGATTTCCAAACCTGCCTCGATAGAACAAGAAAAGAAATATGTTTGCCTTTAGTAAAGAAGACTTTGCACATAATAAACAGTCTCTGAGAACTGAGTCTATTATGTTCTCTGTTCACGCAATGTAGACTGGTCAGTCTTTGGCTACTGTTCCTTGCTTCAGCTACTATGCACAAATCAAAACAAAATAATAAAAACCAACTATGGACATAAAGCCAAAGTTGTGGTTGGCTTGAAAGGCATTATTTGTCCTCTAGTTTCTTAATTACATTTTGGACAAGCCAAAATTTACTTTTTAAATGTTGCTCAGTTGCTCCCCTGTGCGAGAAAAGTTCATAATAGAGGATCCACTGTTGAAGATGATCAGCACTAAGATTGGATACAGAACTGCATCGATATATCCTGTTGTCTTTCTGTAGGAAGAGGTCATTCTAGGTCTGGTTGTGCTTAAGTGCCAACAATTACACTGGGGAGAACCATTGCCAGAACGGCTGCGATGGGGAACAGAATAAGCACGAGGACGCACATTCTTTGTTTGTGGCCAAAGACCAAGGACTAACTCTTCAAGCTTTTTACAAAGGTTGCACTGTGCTAAGCATATTAAATGTGTAGTTCAAGGAACTGTAACATTCTGGACATGTAAGTTCTCTTCCCATTGATTCTGTACTTGGAACTGGAATACTTTATTGCAAGGAAAAGATTTAAATTTTGCACCTATGAAACTTCCTACCCTGACCAGATAGCCCAAGCTAGATTGATCTTGTCAGATATTGGAAGCCAAGCAGGGTCGGCCCTGGTTAGTATTTGGATGGGATACCAACAAAGAACACCAAGTTTGCTACAAAGAGGCAGGCAATGGCAAACCACCTCTGAATGTCTCTTGCCTTGAAAGCCCTATGCGGTCGCCATAAGTCAGCTGAGACTCGACGGCAAAAGAAAAGAAAAGAAAGAAACAGCCTATTAAAAGACGTTAACGCTAGGATGTCTGCATGTGGGTGAGCATGTTCCAGTAATTGCACTCGTGAGGAAGAAGAAGAAGAGTTGGTTTTTATATGCCGACTTTCTCTACCACTTAAGGGAGACTCAAACTGGCTTACAATCACCTTCTCTCCCCTCCCCATGACAGAGTCACCCTATGAGGTAGGTAGAGCTGAGAGAGTGTGACTAGTCCAAGGTCACCAAGCTGGCTTCATATGCAGGAGTGGGGAAACAAATCCAGCTAACCAGATTAGCCTCCGCTGTTCATGTGGAGGAGTGGGGAATCAAATCCGGTTCTCCAGATCAGAGTCCACAGATCCAAACCACCACTCTTAACCACTACATCACACTGGCTCTCAATGTACAGTCAATGTTCATTTTTGTCTCTTCAACGTTAGAGGTAAAACAGCCATCTCAAATATCCATCACTGACAAAATGGCCATAGGTTCCATTAGTATGAATTGTGCTTTCTGAACTGTTCAGACTTCAGGTTGAGGTCTACATTTTTAATGCTCCTTCACCTACCCACAATGTTCACTCAAAATTTGCATGTCTTTGGTTACTTAACTGGACTGATGTGCTAGAGATCCACTATAGTATAGAATTCTAGATTAATGACTGGCGATACCTAGGATCAAACCCCTACTTAGCTATACAGCTATGCATTGGACTGAGACGGAAATGGTTTGCGGGGAATGAAGGCCGGGCTTTTCTTGTGGCAATACTCACCAGTATTGAGTGCTTGCACTTTTTTTGGGGGGGGGGGGCTCTCCCTAGTCCTGAGGGAGAAATTAGTGGCAACCAGTGAAACCTTAAGTAGGAGTACTGGCACTTCGTTCAGCTGAATGAAGGGATGGGGGTTGCCATATTCCTCAACTCCAATTTACTGAGGCCCTGGTGGGATTATAATTGAACGACTAAAATATATATTGTTATCACAAAGGGACGGAAGACGTTTCAATTGGGGCTTAAGTCTCACCCAACAAAGACTGCATCCATGTGGCACCAATTAGAAGATGGACATTTAGTACAGAAGAATTCTGGTAGTATAGACACTGAACATGTTTCTCCCTGCAAACTGGTAAGATTGGCAATTACCGCCTCACACACATTCTCTGTGGGGGTTCCTAAGTGGAATAGCCTGCCTTAGGAGGTCAGGAAGGCTCCCATAGTACTATAATTCTACAAACTGTGCAAAACAGAAATGATCAGGGAGGCACTCTTGAAATGGAACTGATCTGTAGAAGAACAGAATGGTCCTGAAAGGTACCTTCACATAGGAGTGGGGAGGGAGGTACTGCATTGCCTAAACCTTTGTAATCCCACATTCTGCACTGTTCACACTATGCAGCCTGGGCAGTTGGCTGCTCACATTATCATTTAATTTTTGTATTGCTAGTCCTATTGCATTGTTTACTAGAGGTCTTATTCTGTATGGCTGCACTGTCATACACACTGGCATTCAATTTTGTATTCCTTGTGCTATTGTTTCATTCACTGGATGACCTATACTGTATAGACATTTCCTCCCTTCTATCTTTTCCACCTAATTCCAAGGATGCTGTTGATGTTCAGAACTAGTGCTAGGCGTCATAATGGGCAGGATGAACATGAACAAGCTGAAACTTAATCCCAACAAAACAGAGGTTCTCTGGGTTAGTAGAAAGGTGGACCAGGGACTTCAGATCTCTACTAACTTGGAGGGAATTACACTTCTCTTGAAAAGCCAGGTTCGCAGCTTGGGAGTGCTGCTTAACACATGGTCACCTAAGAAAACCAGGTGGCTGCAGTGGCTCAGAGTGCTTTTGCTCAGCTTCAGTTGGTTCATCAGCTGCGCCTGTTCCTGGTTCAGCCAGATTTAGCCACAGTGATCCATGCTACAGTTACATCTAGATTGGACAACTGCAATGTGGTCTACTTGGAGCAAACCCTTGAAAAGGGTTTGGAAGCTGCAGCTAGTGTAGAATGCTGTGGCTAGACCACTGGTCAGCTACCAAGTGCATATGACCCTAATACTACAGTGATTACAGTGGCTATTGATCCACTCCTGAGCCCAATTCAAGGTGCTGGTTTAATCCTTTAAAGCCCTACATGGCTTGGAACCAGGATATCTGAATGACCATCTTCTCCCATACTGGGCAAAATCAACTGTACCTCCTTCTTCCAGCAGCAGAGAAAGCAAACTTTTGTTTGCACAAAAAGGAGAGGGGCTGATTTTACTCAGTTTTTTTCCTACCTAGAGCCCCTGCCAGGTCTTAGGGCATTTTGTTTATGAAGCTTCCTCAACCTTCAGCATCAGATGTTCGGGGCCCTTAACAAAACATTCACCTCCACTCACAGTTCGTAGGATGCAACAGGGCAGAAGGCAAAGGCAGAGAGAAATTCAAGATCTTGAGAGAAACAGCCTTACAACTGATTAAACAAGAAAGGGTTGACTTTTAAAAAAAGAAGAATACACCTTGATGACATTGAGAGTTGTCCAAATCCATGACAAATAGTGCACTGGGCCATGAAAAAAATGTGTGTGGGAGGATTTCTACAAGTTGAAGGTCACTTATCAATCTTCTTGACTTGTTAGCAATAGAAAATTAGAACAATCTAATCAAGACTGAAGATAAAAAACACAGACAGACCTTGAGAAACTAAATACATCCAAAGATTGGCAATGATCCTCACATTTCAAAGGAAAATTCTGATGAATAAGACATGAGAACGCAGAGTAAGGCTGGAAGGATTTCAGAGCAAACCATGCTATTAGAAAACAAAATCCTCATCCAAATATTTTAAAAAAATCACCTATAATCACTGACCCAAAACCTTTGGACCTGTGGGCAGTTCCAAAATAGATAAATCAAATCAGCTTTGCTGATACCACCTCCAACATATCTAGTAAACTAGAATAAATCTTCAAGAAGTGGTTAGGTATAAGGGTACCAGTGAAAACATATTTTAACAACACTTACTTAAGATTCAAAGATATTAATCTTGGCCACACTTTCCTCAAGTCCAATCCTATTCTTCTTGCTCAATATCTTTCCCTTATTTACTCATAAAACCATTAACAGAACATTCTAAATTTAACAATATTAAGTACACAATTGATACTCTCTTGTAAGACAGACCCAACTCCATTATCCTTTCAAACTCTTGAGTTCTCAGTACAAAGAGATCCATAACATGACAGGTTATTTATTGCCCCTGAAACCTAAAGAAATATTATTTGAATGGGATTCTTAGTCCGCTAACAATAGCTAAACTTTGTACAGCAGTTAAGTGCGGAAAACCAAAGCCGCCATCGGTTGAAGAATGGTACCAAATAGTACGGAAAACTGTTTTAATGATACAATTGACATATTATGGGAGATTTTAAGAACAGATTAATAACACTCCTGATAGATCAGTTACATGTTTTACGATGGACTTAGTCCTGGTAATAAAATGGAAGTAGATTGTTACCTACCTAATATGTGTTACTACAGTGCCCAGATTGTGTTCTAACAGAAGGCGTACTGGGAGAAATTGCACAAGAGTAGCTGTGTTAGTCTGTTGTAGCAAAATAAAACAGGAGCCCAGCGGCACCTTAAAGACTAACAATATTAATTCCAAACTCTCCAATGGACTCGAGAGATATCCCAGTATGCATGCCAACCTGACCCCTTTTATATGTGTCTTATGTTACTGGTATATAACTATAGATTGCCTACAGCTATCTGGCAAGTTGAGGCAATCTATCCTCTCTGCCTCATCTCTGTCCCATTTGATATATGGGGATGATAATACTAGCTTACTCTTACAGGATGGTTGTAAGAATTATTGGGAAAATGTATGTGCTCTGAACACTTGAAATGCATTATATAAATGCGATTATCATCAACTTGGAAGCATTCATCATTATTAAAATATTGCTTTTCAGTCCTGAGTGTCGTATTTTACCTGAATTTGTTTAACTTTTTGCCACTGGGAAATGTAATTCTTCATGTGTTGCGAATCTTACTATTTTATACAGAAACGAAATAGCTGAACCTTCCTTGACAGCTGCTTTTTTGTTTATTAAACAGGAAATTGCATGTATATAAATGCATACCCTTATTTCTTAACAGCTCGACAGAAATGTTATTCCAGGAGTATACAAAACGGACTCTGACAATGTCATCAGGACGCTCTTAATGGATCCATCCTACATTTTATTTGAAAGAAGCAATAAATAATTTGGCTCCACTAAAAGGTGTTTAGAATTGCTGTGCCTGGTCTAACTGGAGAGATGGAATTCCAGATAGAAGCTTGGAGAGGGAGTTAATCAGAAAGGACAGCGCTGTCCCCCCCAAAAAATACACAACATTTGGCTTTGTGACAGAACAGTGGGAGGTCAGGAGGGGTTTTGAAAGCCCACTTCTCTTGATCACCTGACTGAGGGCTTCCTTTCCTCTCCAGTATAGTTCAGCAAGGAAACCTGGGTCTCCCAAATCCTAGACTACACCACATTGATTTTTAGGGGGCGGGTGCTGTTGAAAAGTAGCAAGCAGCTGGGCCTGAGTGAGTCATACAACGGCCACTGAAAGGGAATTGGTTTCTTAAATCTACAGGTGCTGCTTCCAACTGTATTTTTTAAGGTTTCAGATTTTCCTCCAAACCTTGGACCATATTTGTAGAAAGATCTGTCTTGTTTGTTCATGGCCCCAGTCTCTGGATTTAAGTATACACAGATTTGGCAATGTTGCGAATTAGACATATTTCTTGCATCTGAGGACCTTAAACTCTGCAACTCAAATTATCATGTACCAATGGAGGGAAGAACAAACTAGGTACAAGCACCGGTGAATGTTTGTTGAAACTGTTTCTCCTATGATCCTTCCCATTTAATGTGAAAAATTATAGGTTCCTCTGGGGGGAAAAGGGGGCATGTACAAATGAACAAATAACTTTATGCTACTAACAGCTGATTTGAACAGCTATCAGAGTTCATGTGGGAAGGAGATACTGTTGAATGCTGTGTAGTTATTTCTGCATGCCGCAAAACCATAAACTGGCAGAAACTTGCTATAATTTTGTTGGGGGGATGCTTTACTTTAGGTGTCCTTGATTTTTCTTCGTCTTCTGTCACATCTGCATAATGTATTTTCCTCACTGTACATTAAAAGATCTAAACGAATCATGGTGTCTCTCAAACAATTGCCCCTAATTACTAACATATTTCATTGGACTTAAAATTAAACTCCTGCAGTGGCTTAAAATTATTAGTATTTGTGAACCATTGTTTTATATCTACTTTAAATTGCTACAAATCCATTGATAGTGTGAGAATCATACACAGCATAATCTGGGAGACACCAAGCAGTGGAATGCTACAGATCCATTACACAGTGTATGTATCTTTAGAACTGTACATATTTGTACAGGCGTGAGATAAGCCTCGGGAGTTGTGCTAATATTTTATTTTTTACTTTTTATCAGGATTACAAAAAGCCATTTAGTCAATTATTTTATTCCTTGGCCTTGAGAGCTTCAGAGTCAAACACTCAGAAGCATATGAACTACAAAGACACCAAGGGGAGTCTGAGGTTATGAGCAGCTCAGATTTATGAACTTCCACCGGAACAATCCAGCCCTCCCATGTAAACTGGAAGCAGAAGATATTTAGCCCACTTCACGCAAACATATGGAGATTAGATGTGGGCAAATCCCCACCTGCCCATTTTGAATAGGCCTGATTAAGGTTGATTATTCTTAAACCGTTTAAACCTTACTCTAAAATAAAAATTTCTTTAATTGTTTACAGGCTACATTTCAAACTGGGGCTTGTCGCTCTCCTATTAACATCACTAGGCTGTGATTAGTCTTGGAGATCTCCAGCAATATCCACTGCCCATCTATCTACTTTCCCCCAAACTCACCTGTGACTACAGCACTGAGAAGTCCAGGGGGTGGGGTGGGGTTATTGCCCGTTGTCACAAGGATGTTTGGAAGTCCCCCAGGGCCATCAGGAATCATGGGAAATATAGCTCCCATGGTTCTTGACCAGAATTATATTTCCCATGGTTTGTTACATGTTTAGGGTTGCCAACCTCCAGATCATACTTACCTATTTTGGACGTTTGGACTATTGCCTATGCATCTATTTATATGAATATTTATTCTTGTGATTTTACTGTATTGCATATGCATTTATTTATACCAAGACTTACCTTTGGGATATTGTAATTGTGAACTTCGGTCTGTTGTTGCTCTCCGTTCTGTTGTAATGAGCACGTATTCATTCTTGCACATAGAGGTCGTTCTTTTGAATAGACCGTTTTGCAATTCTGCTTGAGTTAGTGCTTTTATTATTAGCTCTGCAAGTGCATAATTTTGATTCCAAACCTCCAGATACTAGCTGGAGATCTCCCGCTATTACAACTGATCTCCAGCCGACAGAGATCAGTTCACTTGGAGAAAATGGCCACTTTGGCAATTGGACTCTATGGCACTGAAGTTCCTCCCTTCCCCAACCCCCTCCCTCCTCAGGATCCGCCCCAAAAACCTCCCGCCAGGGGCGAAGAGGGACCTGGCAACCCTATACATGTTGAGGCAGCATCCAGAGCCTAACCAAGGCCAATCTGGCAGGCTTCACTCTTGCTGAGGAAAATTTTAGGGCATGAGTGATGGCAGTATGTCAGGGTTAAGCAAGTTGTGGGGAAAAGATTAGCTTTTATTAATCATACCCAATTTGGAAGGAGCTGGGTGGGGAGGGTTGAACTTAGGGATGGTTGGATTCCTGGAGATTTTGAGGTGGAGCCTGGGGAGGGTGGAGTATGGGGAGCGAAGGGTGCTCAGCTGAATTTAATGCCATATAGTCTGCTTTCCAGCACTGCCATTTCCTCCAAGGGAACTGGTCTATGTGGTCTGGATATCAGCTCTAATTCCAGGAGATCTCCAGGCCCCACCTGGAGGCTGGCAAACCTAGTTGAACTCCGCAAATCCATATTTTGAAGCTTATAAATTTGGGCATGTACTTCTGTAATTAGTAGAGATGTCAGATTCCTCTGAGAAGGCTTTTGGGTGTGGAAAATCCAAATGTAGAAACTTGCTTCCTTTGTTGAATGGCTTCTTTTGCATTCACACATACACTCTGCTTTCTCCCAAAATAAAGTGGATCCCAAGGTGCATAACAATTAGGGTTGCCAGCCTCCAGGTACTAGCTGGAGATCTCCTGCTATTACAACTGATCTCCAGCTGATAGAAATCATTTCACCTGGAAAAAATGGCTGCTTTGGCTATTGGACTCTATGGCACTGAAGTCCCTCCCCTCCCCAAACCCCGCTCTCCTCAGGCTCCTCCCCAGAAACCTCCTGCCGGTGGCGAAGAGGGACCTGGGAACCCTAATAACAATAAAGTCATCAGTGTGGTGTTATGGTTAGAGTGTTGAGCTAGGATCTGGGAGACTTAGGTTTGAATCCCCCCTCTGCCACCGATGCTCGCTGGGTGACCTTGAATCAGTCACACGCATGCAGCTTAACCTGCCTCACAGGGTTGTTGTGAGGGTGAAATGGAGGAGAGGAAAATGATGTAACCTTATGGTTGCCAGCCTCCAGGTACTAGCTGGAGATATCCTGCTATTACAACTGATCTCCAGCCGATAGAGATCAGTTCACCTGGAGAAAATGGCTGCTTTGGGAATTGGGCTCTATGGCATCGAAGACCCTCCCCTCCTCAAACCCCGCCCTCCTCAGGCTCCACCCCAAAAACCTCTTGACGGTGGCGAAGAGGAACCTGGCAACCCTATGTAACCTGGTTTGGAACCCCACTGAGGAGAAAGGTGGGGCCTATATATTTGAATAAATACTATGAGAATAATTATTGAACAACTAAAACCAAGCTATAAAGAAAATGAAAATGAAAAAGTATTATCTGTTTTTGATTTATTCTCACTTTTTATGTTTCACTTAAACCACCAAAGATAAAAAGAGCTAAACTTGGTTGAGTTTATTTATCCTATTACTTTCTTGACCGGAGTTACATAAACAAGATATACATGGAGAAGGTTTCAATTACAGTGGTAAGTTGAATTAAAATATATTTCTGAGTATCATACAACTACATGCCATAAAAGTTTGAATTTATATGGAAAGAAAAGATAATAAACACTGATTGTAAAAGTAATGTACCAGCTAAAATTGCCTGTCCATTCCATATTTTTCTTTTAAACAGCACTATACAAAACATAAAAAGTAGGTGGATTTTACTTTTATGTGTGAGAGAGAAAGAGGGGAGAGCAGGAGGAGGAGAGAGAGAGACAGAGTCTCTTAACGGGAATGCAAAGTTAGGTTGGAACCACATACTGAAGTTACCTTAGAGATACTTACCATATGATTTAATACACATTTTCCTACTTCTTCATGGCCAGGTTGCTCGCCTTAGGAATCTTTTGTCTGTTTTTTGCAACTTTGTAGTGGCTATACTGGGAGTTCCTTGTCAAGCCATGCAATTCTATGGATTATGGGCTGAAGTACGTAAAGGCATGTCAAACTATAATATGATTGTACAGAACAAGTCCTAAATTTCACTGTGAAGCAGTAGGAATCAAGGTAACTGAAATCATTTTGTAGCGTTGCCTACCTCCCGGTACTAGCTGGAGATCTCTTGCTATTACAACTGATCTCCAGCTGATAGAGATCAGTTCACCAGGAGAAAATGGCCGCTTTGGCAATTGGACTCTATGGCATTGAAGTCCCTCCCCTCCCCAAACCCCATCCCCCACAGGCTCCTCCTGCTGGTGGCGAAGAGGGACCTGGCAACCCTATGTCTGAATCCCCCCAATTGGTGTGATCTGTGAATAGTGCAGGTTAAATATATGTTACAGGTCCCACGATGTGGCAGTGACAACGAGGATTCCCATTGACTTCTTTTGCAATACTCATTTGGACATAAGTAGGAGAGGTATGATCAATCTCTGGACCATTACAATACATTACTCAGTCCCTCCATATCTCACTAATAATTACTGCAGAGATAGAAGCTGGTAGAAGGCTGTTGCTAACAGAACAGCTAAGGATAATCTAGGCGTTCTTAGTGAAAAGATGACAGAACTGACAATAAAAGACAGATTGGAGTGGGAGGCGGCAGTGGTGGAAAGGAGAACAGGGACGCAGTGAGAACTATACGGCAAGAAAGAAGATGCCAGCCCCGAGGAAGACCAAAAGGCCAGGTAATTCAATTCGGTCCAGAAGTCTATTATGAATATAGCCTAGACCACCAGCCATGACCGCTACCAAAATAGTGGGGAGAAATTGCACCCTATCGATAGGCCAAAGGGCCTTTTCCTTTCTCACAGATCTTTCACATACTCTAAAACAGGAAATCTGGGCTTTTCATCCAGTGCTCAGTCACCAGGGAGCTCCAGCCAACTATTTGACGAGTTGACTTGTATTTATTAATTTTTTTTTGTTTTTACTTTGCTTCATTTATATCTCACCTTTCTCCCCAGTGGGGACCTAAAGCAGCTCACATCATTCTCCTCTTCTCCACATAATCCTGACATCAACCCTATAAGGTAGGTTAGGCTGAGAGTATGTCACTGGCCCAAGGTCTCCCAACAAACCTTCTTGGCAGAGTGGGGATTTGAACCTGGGTCTCCTAGGTCCTAGTATGACACTCTACCCTCTACATCACGCTGGCTCACAAACATGTTGACCGCTTTTCAGTGCCAGATGTACATTTCAAACATCTTTAGATGCACACTAATGAGTTTAACTTTTGGTAGCGGCTGCCTGGGCCATCTTAATGCACATATCCTTGTTGCTCAGGAATTGTACGACAGCTTGGTACTAGAGCAGTGATACTAACTCAGTGGCTCGGATAGGGTTGCCAGCTCTGGATTGGGAAATACCTGGATATTTTTGGGGCGGAGCCTGAGGAGGGCAGGGTTTGGGGAGGGGAGAGACTTCAATGCCAGAGTCCAATTGCCAAAGCAGCCATTTTCTCCAGGTGAACTGTTTTCTATTGGCTGGAGATCAGTTGTAATAGCAGGAGATCTCCAGCTAGTACCTGGAGGTTGGCAACCCTAAACAGACACCTTGTGAGTGGGGCTGAGAGAGTTCGAAGAGACCTGTGACTTGCCCAAGGGTACCCAGCTGGCTTTGTGTGTAGGATAGGGTTGCTAGGTTCCTCTTTACCACTGGCGGGTAGCCCGGGTTACTTTAATGTGCAATGAACCCAGGTCCAAGCAGGGAGATCCAGCCCATGCATAAAAGACCTACATCTCCTAGCAGCCCTGGCTCTGAAGAGGCTGGCCTCAAGCAGGAGCAGGCCGACGAGAAGAAATAGGCTGGTGGAAAGCTGGAAAAGGGAACCAAGGACTGGAGCAGAGAACTTCAGGGATTCTGTCTGCAGGACTGAAACTGCAGGTGGAGACTTTGTTGTTGGATGGTGTCAGGAGAGCCCTGGGAAGATGGGCCTGGAACCAGTGAACTCATATTAGTTGACTGGCAAGCACCAAAAGGCCTTGCCAGATCCCACTTACTATTCTACCTCCCCCTTTGGATTTGCCTCTACATTAAAGTTCATGTTCTGTATAGCTAAGTGTTAGTGCAATTTCTGGAACCCACCGGGGTTGGGAAGAGGTTGCCGGCCCTGAAAATGCCTTCAGCACTTGCCTCAAGTGTGTGTTGCACAGGTATGCTACTGACTTTCGCAATTATTGCACACTCTCAGCAGTACCTCTGCTGCTCCCTCACCAACCCAATGACACACAGGGTTGGATCCAACCAGCTTTTCTGCAGGTGAAAAAGGGAGGAGAGAGTCCCCTTTGACTCCCAAGGCTGGGGAACAAAGGCCCTGGGGGATGGGGACTGTAGTGAGGAGGTGAACTGGGCAAGACTGAGTGAAAAGGCTGGCAGGATCCAACCCACTGTTTCTGGACTGTGAGAAAGGGATCCCCTTTCCTAGCTGAAATGACCTTATCACACCAATAAGTAGGATGTAGGGTTGCCAATTTCCAGGTACTAGCTGGAGATCTCCTGCTATTACAACTGATCCCCAGCCGATAAGAGATCAGTTCACCTCGAGAAAATGGCCACTTTGGCAATTGGACTCTATGGCATTGAAGTCCCTCCCCTCCCCAAACCCCGCCCCAAGCTCCGCCTCAAAAATCTCCAGGTATTTCCCAACCCGGAGCTGGCAACCCTAGTAGCACCACATGACTACTGCCTCTCTTCCTACTCTGCTTGCGAGTATTCGGTGCCTGAAATGAAAATTACCCCAAACGAGAAAGTCTTTCCACTCTGCAGTCCTGGTCTTCGCAGCAAACTGCTTTAAAAAATGGTCTCCATAATTTTCACATTAAGTTCTTTGCCGTTTCATGTTGCAGCGCCTTATTTTCCTGTACGTCTGATAATGCGACAATAGGTTTCGCAGGAAAGGCAGCCATGGCAATGACTTAAAACACACGGTGCGTGGCAGCTTTCGTCTCAACAGCACATGGTGCTCCTGTACTTCGAGGCCTACCACCAGTACAATTTCTCCTTGCTTTTCTTTTAATCTTCGTCCTAATTAAACAAGTTTCCAGCCACAAAAAAACTGACACCAGGGATGAGGTCTTGTTGTCATCCTCTGTTATAGGCCTTGGCATGAAGCACAGCCTACTGTTTAGCTGACTTTAAAAGGCAGATTTAATACCCTCTGGAGTTAATTAGGAATTTCCTGTTCCTTTCGGCTATAAGGAATTTCTCATTTACATTACAATGTTTTTATAATACTTTTAAATCTCACTTATGTTTTTAGTCTAACTTTTTGGGATCCCTTATGGGATGTAATGAATTAACAAGCAACTCTCCTGTTTAATATTAATAAACAATGCTTATTTGCGGGACATATTTGCTACTATTATGTGTTTTTTTTCAACACATGAAGCTACATTTACAATCAAGTAAATAACTTTTTTTGGGGAAAGTACTGAATTATTTTCAATGACAAAAATCTGTTCTCTTTGATATTTTAACATGGTATTATGCATTTCGAAGCTCATAATCAAAACTACTAACCCTGTGAACCATGCAGTAAGTGCCAGTGACCTCTTTAACAAGCACAGGGATTATAATAAAACGACACCCAAATTTCTGAGGTTCAGCAAATTGACATCATTCTCTTCCAGACTAAGGCCCCCAAATCTCTCCCTTCACCCTCTAAACAGTTTGTCTTCTGAAATGTATGTTAGCAGTGGAAGAATCTTACACAAGTAGCCAGATACTGGCTCTGCTCCCTCACACAGATAGGCAAAAGAAAAAGAAGAGTTGGTTTTTATATGGTGACTTTCTCTACCACTTAAGGAAGAATCAAACCGGCTTGTAATCACTTCCCTTCCCCTCCCCACAACAGACACCCTGTGAGGTAAGTGGGGCTGAGAGAGTGTGACTAGCCCAAGGTCACCCAGCTGGCTTCATGTAGGGCTGTCGATTCGGTTCGTCCCGAACTGAAAAACAGCCGAATTTCCCCTGATTAGGTGGTTTTTAGTTCGGATGGAACCGCCATCCGAACTAAAACGGGGAGCCGAATTCAGTGAATTCGTTGTGTTCGGTTAATAAATTCGGCAAATCCGGGGTTTGGCGCAGCAGCAGAACCGTCAGTTAGTAAGCAGCATTCTCCTGCAGCCAATCGGTGGCCAAGCTGGGTCTTCTGGCCAATCAGTTTGAGCGATTGAGTGCATGAGCCCAGCTGCTGCGCGGCCTGGGAAAAGAAAGAGAGGGTATCTGTTTGTGTGTGTGAGAGAGAAATCCCCGTGGGGGGGGGTGCTTGTGCACATTTGCTCCTTTCCGTGGCTGCAGGGGACGCATTTTTTGGGGTAGAGACCCCAAACTTTCAGCGGAGCTTCAAAGGACCCTTCTTGCGAGACCCCCCAAGTTTTGTAAACATTGGGTCAGGGGGTCCCGAGATATGGGGCCCGAAAGGAGTCCTCCCCTTAATGTGCATTTTTATTCCATTTAAAGCACACATTCGCTCCTTTTCGTGGCTGCAGGGGGCGCATTTTTGGGGGTAGAGACCCCAAACTTTCAGCGGAGCTTCAAAGGACCCTTCTTGCGAGACTCCCCAAGTTTTGTAAATATTGGGTCAGGAGGTCCCAAGATATGGCCCCTCATTTTCCCTATTGGGATTAATGGGATCAGCCAATCCTGTGTGCATCTCGAGAGCGGGAAATCCAAGGCAAAACCTCCCGTGCTTAAATGGATTATCCAGTCCTCCCAGTCCCTCCTGATGGAACAGAAGACATCCACAGTAAGACCCCTTTTTGGGCTTTAATCTATAATTTTTCTCCTGCGTGTGTGTGTGGGAAGCAGAGTCTGTGTGTGTGTGTGTGTGGGGAGGGAGCAGTTTCTATGGGTGGGGGGGAAGCCAAAGGGGGCTTTCACCCGTTCTGTCTGGGGTGTGTGTGCCCCCTCCAGTCTCTCTCTCCCTGGTTTGAGGGAGGGGGGCTTCAGTTGTGTATCCTCAGGTTTTCCCTCATTCATAAGATCGGTTAGGTCTATTTTGATGCTTGCTCAAAAATTGTTTTCAAATTGTGACTTAAAGAATGCATTTTCCTGGTCCTGAGTCCGATGCAAAAGGGGAAATTCCACCCCCTCCTGCTCCTGATGCTTAGCTAGCATGCCTCTGTCCCTTTCCATGGTTTGCAAACTCCCAGGCGTCAGGTGTTGCTTTGCATGGTTGCAAAGGTGTTGCTTTGCAAGGTTGTGTTGCTTTGCATGGTTTGCAAACTTCTTCTGTCCCTTTCCATGGTTTGTGAACTCCCAGGCGTCAGGTGTTGCTTTGCATGGTTGCAAACGTGATGGTTTGCATGGTTGTGTTGCTTTTCATGGTTTTCAAACTTCTTCGCACCTGCCCCGCCCTTGCTCCCCGCAGCTCAGCTGTTTGTCGGGGCTGGGAGCTTTGAGTGGGCGGCAAGCTCTGCTAATTGCAAATGCATATTAAGGAGGGGGGACCCCTTTCGGGGCCCATATCTCAGCCCCCACTGATCCAATCTTTACAAAACTTGGGGGTTATTGCAAGAAGGGTCCTTTGAAGCTACGCTGAAAGTTTGGGACCTCTACCCCCAAAAATGCCCCCGGAGCCGCGGAAAGGTGTGGTTGTGATTTTAATGGCTGTATTCGGCCGAATTTTTCCCCGAACTCCGGACCTCATGCCGAATTGCACAGACCCGAAGCGGGGGAGTTCGGACTTCGGCATTTCCCGAATAAAAACAGGCCGAATTTTGCCGAATCTGAATTTTACCGAATTTTTTTCCCAACAGCCCTAGCTTTATGTGCAGGAGTGGGGAAACCAACCCAGTTCACCAGATTAGCCTCCTACGCTCACGTGGAGGAGTGGGGAATTGAACCTGGTTCTCCAGATCAGAGTTCACCAGATCAGAAACCACTTGCCTGCAACTGAAGACCTTATTTGCCTGCTCTTTGGCAATCGGGCAATTCTTCGTCTTCTCTCCCATTGACTAAGGAGGCCTCTATCCCAGTCTGGATGGGTAAGTTTTAAAACTCCAAAGCAAGATTCAAACAGGATTCCCTTGACAAATGCAAGATAAATGGATAGCTGAAACTTACTCCTGCTTTATCTTCATTCCTTAACAGGGATGCAATAGTAGGCCACCACGCATCACCCCTTAACATGGCTTCCCTCCCAATGACTTACAAATTAAAGAACTTATTTAGGATTTGAGGACCCTACTGGAAACAAGAAAGGATTCTTGTCGGATTGACACCACATAAGTCATTGTGTATGAAAATTCATTTATGATTACCAGCATTCTGATATTACAGACAAATGCTGAGGATACAAGGGACGTTCTGAGAGAGGATCCAGATGTCATAAATATATGTCCTTCAGGGTAGCTGAAGAAATATTGAAACAGGCAAAGATACCGGAATCCTGTTCTACCCAACTGGACTCAAGGACATTTATGGACAATATATGCATAATTCATGAAAGAAAGACACCACAAGTCAATTGCTAATTTCTGTTGAATTTGATTTTTTATGAATTTTGCCTTGTTGTATATATAATACTGTACATTTAATTTTGTTGATTGAAAAGGTGCTATGAAGCAATAGTGCAATCTGAGGAAATTATATTTATAAATATTGATATAAGTGAATCATTAGCCTACATCTGTGATTTTTGAGTACTACCAATTTACAATTGAATTTACATTTTTTTGAATAAAACCTCCAGGTACTGGCTGGAGCTCTCCCCCTATTACAACTGATCTCCAGCCGATAAGAGATCAGTTCACCTGGAGAAAATGGCCGCTTTTGGCAATTGGACTCTGTGGCACAGAAGTCCCTCCCCTCCCCAAACCCCGCTTTCCTCAGACTCTGCCCCAAAAATCTCCAGGTATTTCCCAACCCAGAGCTGGCAACCCTAGCTCCACATGATATTTAAGGCCTGGCACTGCAGTAACAGGGAACCACATACTTGAATATTTGGGGCGGGGGATTTTTCAGTGCTAGAAATATGTACCTCCTTTTATGTTTCAGAAGTTTGTTAGATATTAAACACAGCAAAGAGTGCATTCAGACTTCACATTTACCCATGGTTAAGTAAAAATGTGTGCAAATCCACTTTGCTTATGCTTCTCGCCGCTCCCTTCTTATGCGGAGAACCCTGGTTAATAAGGAACACCATGCCAGATGAATGCATCCGCGCAGCATGCATTCATTCGTACATCATGGGGCTCCAGAACTGGTCTTTAACCACAATTCTCTATGCAAAAAGGGAGAAAGGAGGTGTGAGCCCTGCAACAAGCCTAGGTTGTGCATATTTTTAGTTAACCGCAGTTAAGTGTAACATCTGAATGCACCTAAAAATAAATCTCCAGATATCAGACCCGAGGAAGCAGTTTCTTTGCTAACTTTCATGAATGATGATGGGGAGAGACAGGTACCAAGAACCAATGAGAAGTTTTGTGTTGTCTGGCATAACTGAATTTCACTTTTGACATTCAAGCTGTAATTGGTAGAGAACTACAGTAGGTTCCATTTAAAAATCTGACAAGAGCAATTTAGAGATACCAACAGATCTGCTTCTGTGCTAGAGTAGTAGAATAGCGTTATCACTTACAATGATGTTGAAAGGAGTTGTAATAATGCTGCCAATGGTTGAAGAAACTGTTTATTTCTTAACAGCGAGCACAGGAAAAGGATAGAGAATACTTGAAAGAAGCAAGCAAAACTAATGGCATAATTAATGTAAACACAAGACTTCAAACTTGGACAGGGAGTGAAGAAATGAGCGGGGGAAGGGGAGAGATGCTCAGCCAAAGCTGAAAGAAAGCAGATGCTTACTGTTTTCTTCCTACTGGGAAGGAAAGGTACATTAGAAAAATTGGACGTTCCAGCTGCAGGAAACAATGATGCTCAAAGATAAAAAATATTTATAATCCAACCAACGCATGAAAGAATAAACTAAAGAGAGAAAAAGCAGGGGGGGCCCAAGAACGTTGACACACAAGTCAATGCACAATGGTACAGGTAGCTAGTATTTGGCGTGTGTATTTTGGCTTGCATCCCACTGTCATTGCCACCAACGGTAGTGGCCTAGTGTTGGCAGAGAAAATTTGTGCTGGTTCCCCCTCCTACTGCAAATTGTCACTTTGCTTCCTGTGCTTTTTATGAGGGTCCAGGAGCAGAAATTTTCCCTGACCTGGATGCTCCAGGCCAGCCTGATCTTGTCAGATCTCAGAAGCTAAGCAGGGTCAACCCTGGCAAGTCTTTGGATGGGAGACCACAAAGGAATACCAGCGGCATGATGTGGAGGCAGGCAATGGCAAACTACCTCTGGACGTCTCTTGCCTTGAAAATCTCACCAGGGGATGTGACTTGATAGCAAAAAAGGTGCAGAATTTTTTTTGTGGGGGAGCTCAAAGGGATGTATGGGTGGGAGGGGAAAGTTCTTCTGCTTGACCTTCTGCCTGTGTTTCATTGGATACAAGCCAATGAGTTGGATCTAAATTGGCAATTCTCTTCCCTCTCATACTACTCTTCAGGGTCCCTTCTATCCTCCAGGCACAGTGTTTCATGGGGATAAGTGAGATGCAGTGGGACGGGGGAGGCAGAAATATTCTATTCTGCCATTGGAAAATGTAGTCTTGGCCCAACCCATTATTTCCAGCCCAACATATATCTGACAAAATAATCTGTAGCGTGTGAAAACTCTCACCACAAACAGCCACTTCTTGTGCATTACAAAAGAAGCCTTCAGATGACTGAAATGAGTCATTAGGTTGGTACCCAAGTTTGTGAATAATTTATTCAGGGCAAGTATGGTGAGATTATGGACAGATGGCGAGCAGGAAATGAAGTTCCTGCTGAGAAAATCCAGAACGACCTTTACCAACCACATTCACCCTCTGTTTGGTGTTCTGAAGTTGCTTACATACACATGAACATTATAAAGACAGCAACTCTGTTTTTTCCTGTTTTCATTTTTTTAATAAAAGAGAAATGGTTCTATTTGTCCGCCTTTGAAAGACACTTGTGAAATAAAAAGAACATAAATGTGTGTCATTTAACTTTGGAAAAGTTAAAAAAGAGGTTATTTTAAAAGCTGCCACACTAAGATGAACCCTAATTTCTGCAGAATATGATCAGTACTCAATAGTCTTGGTAGGGCTGGGGACCTACATCCTCTACAGCAGTGGTTCCCACCCTTTTTGGTATGGTGACCCACAAGTCCAAATGTACTTCGTACAGTGACCCATCCAGGGCTGGCCCAAGGTATTTGGTGCCCTGGGCAAACTACAACTTTGGTGCCCATCAGTTCCAGCATTCCATTTTCCATAGTGCCCAACCAAATGTTTTTGAGAAACCAAAAAGGATGCAGCTGCTCCCACTGTGAACCCCAAGCAAATGGGGGTTCGTCTCCTCCTCCTCTGCCAGCTGTGCCAGAGCTGTAGTTAGAGGAGGTGAGCTTGGGGAGCAAACGGGTTGACGAGATATTCGAAGATGGTAGATGGTGGTGGAGAGGTTGGTGGTTTCCAGCTAAACATTAGGAAGAACTTTCTGACAGAGCGGTTCCTCAGTAGAACAGGCTTCCTTGGGAGGTGGTGTGCTCTCCTTCTTTGGAGGTTTTTAAGCAGAGGCTAGATGGCCATCTGTCAGCAATGCTGATTTTGTGAACTCAGGCAGATTCTGTGAACTCAGAGCCAGCGTGTAGTGGTTAAAAGTGGTGGTTTGGAGCGGTGGACTCTGATCTGGAGAACCAGGTGTGATTCCCCACTCTTCCACATGAGTGGCGGAGGCTAATCTGGTGAACTTGATTTGTTTCCCCATTCCTACACATGAAGCCAGCTGGGTGATCTTGGGCTACTCACACTCTCTCAGCTCTACCTACCTCACAGGATGACTCTGTTGTGGGGAGGGGAAGGTGATTGTAAGCTGGTTTGATTCTTCCTAGAGAAAGTCGGCATATCAAAACCAACTCTTCTTCTTCATCATCATGCAAGGGAGGGCAAAAAGGGTTGCATCAGTGTTTGGCTCTCATGATCCCTTCTTACATGCCCAGGGTAATGCTGATCGCCACTTTGGGATTAGGAAGCAATTTTCCTCCAGGCCAGATTGGCCAGGGATCCTGGAGGGTTTTTGTTGCCATCTTCTGGGCATGGAGTAGGGGTCGCTGAGGGTGTGTGTGGGGGTAGCTGTGAATTTCCTGCACTGTCCAGGGGATTGGACTAGATGACCCTAATGGTACCTCAAAATGCTATGATTCTAGATGACCCTGGTGGTCCCTCCCAATTTATTTTAAATAAATAACGTTAAATCAAAATAATGAATTCTAGGAACCCACCTGTGCATACCTCAAAGAGGCTAAACCCGTCAGCCTCCTCTAGCCATGTCTGAGTGACACATATTACACTGGTCTCTTAGATGAGGAATATTTTACTGCAACATGGTAGTTAGTTGACAGCTGGGGATAGCGCAGCCATGCCACCTCCTGAGAGGCTTCCCAGGCTGTAAATAAAGATAAAAAATGGAATTTTAAAAAAGCCCTGTGAAACTCTCCCATTGAGTTTCACGGGACTACGCCAGCTATGCCCTGGACACCGGCGTGGAAAAATGCTGCCAGGGAGGTAGCACCCATGCACGAGCCTTGGGATGCCACATCGCTCGCCCGAGCCAGTGTAAGTTGCCCTGGCCCAGCATTGGTGCCACTTTGGATGGCGCAAGTGGCACAGACGCCGGCGCTGAGGTCATGCCAGCTCCTAAGTGGCTCCGCCCCCCCATAAGATTGCTCAGTTAGATACAGAACATGAAATGGATGTTAGTTGAGTAACTCCTCCTTATCTTGTTTGTCTGACTCTCACCACATTCCTGCCCAGTTCCTTCCTTACTGTAAACTGCCAAAGCAAAGGAAGAAGGTAGATTCCTTTGAAATGTGGTGTTGGAGGAGAGTGTTACGGATACAGTGGACTGCCAAAAAACAAACATATTAGTGGGTTATAGATCAAATCAAGCCTGAACTGAACCTAGAAGTTAAAATGACTAAACTGAGGCTATTGTACTTTGGTCACATTACGAAAAGACAAGAGTCCCTGGAAAAGACAATCTTGCTAGGAAAAGTTGCGGGCATCAGGAAAAGAGGAAGACCCAACAAGAGACAGACTCAATAAAGGAAGCCACTCAATTTGCAAGATCTCAGCAAGGCTGTTAAAGATAGGACGTTTTGAAGGACACTGATTTTTAAGGGTCGCCATGAGTCAGAGGTGACTTGACGGCACTTAACACACACACACACACACATACACACACACCCCAAAGCATATATTAATAACAATAGCAGCAACAAAGGACAATCCATTCCAACAAAGGCCACTTTCTATCAATGCTTTGGCTCTTTCACCCTGTATTTCTTAGTTCCTAAACCAAACAATTTACTTGCATGTGCAGTGATGTTTCAGAACTACCTGCTAAATTAATAACTTTGAAGGTATTAGAGCCATCATCTAGGCACAAAAAAATATACTTTGGTTAAATGCTGACCGTTTCAAAAATTTCACAAAGAAAATCAGAAAATAGCTAATCTTAATACCACCTCCAAGAACATTCATAAATATTCAAATAGTCTAAAAAAATGAATTATTAATTGCCAACCTTAAAGCCAAAGTGTATGTTCCAGGCTGCCGTTGGCTTTCACGAATGAGATAACTTCCCTCTGCTACGCTCAATAATTGATCTGCTTCCTCTCTTGATATCATCCCATGAAACCTGAAAAACAAAGTCAATTTTTATCAGTACAATTAACAGCTGTTTCAAAAGAATCGCACGTGCTAAAAACATATAAACCCTCGCCTTTTCAGTTTTTTAAATACAAAAGTAGCATCTTTTGTTTTCAAGAAACACATAGCAAACTATAGTCAGTCTGGAATACAATTATGTTAATTTCTCTACTAGCATGCGGCTGACTTTATTATTTTTTGGCTGGTACACTTTAGTTGTCAAACTCATTATACATATACAGCCTAAGGATACTCCCTCCATGAATAGAAATCTTGTTTATAAGAGGCACTTCTTATTGGCTTGACTTAGAGAAGAGTCCATCTTATCTTACGTTGCTTCTTAGAGCTGCACACTCTTCAAAACAATTAAGACAAGTCAGGCAACTTGCCAAGAGCCGCTGGGCAGGGCTTAAATTTGAATAATCTCTATATTAATCTGCAAAACATTTACATACATTAGTGCCAACAGACACAACCTATCCAATAGTTTTTCTGCAGGAGAGCCACGCTAGTTCAGCAGAATTTAAGACAAAACATAAACAGCAACATTCTATTAGCATCATCACAAATTTCTGAGTATGTGAGCCAAAACAGAACTGGTTTATTGGTAATAGGGTTGCTTGGTACTCTATCAATGCAATCCTAAACAGAGTTTACTCTCTTCTAAAGCCTTTCAAATCAATGGGCTTAGAAGGATGCACCTCTCATAGAATCATAGAGTTGGAAGGAGCCATCCAGGCCATCTAGTCCAACCCCTTGCTTAATGCAGGATCAGCCTAGAGCAGGGGTGTCAAACATACGGCCCGCAGGCTGGATCCGGCCCCTGGAGAGCTTTTGTCCGGCCCGGGGACCGAGGAAGCCAGTCCCCCCTTGCCCCCCTCCCCAGAGCTTTTCTGGGCTTCCTGGCCACATGCACCCAGCCTCCCTCCCGCCCCAGTCACCCCTTCCCTGCTCCCTCCCCGGCCCATAACCCCTTTTCTGGGCGCACAAGTCGTCTTGCCGCCTCACGCGTCGCCCGGTCGCCCCCTTCACCCTCTCCTGCCCCCCCTCCCCTCCCCTCCCTGGCCCATAACCCCTTTCCTGGGTGCACGAGGTGGCAAGACGCCTTGTGCGCTGCCCGGTCACCCCCTTCCCCCTCTCCCTCCCCGGCCAAAACCCCTTTCTTGGGTGCGTGAGGCGGCAAGACGCTTGCGTGCTGCCCGGTCGCCCCTTCCTCCTCTCCCTCCCACCTTCCCCAGCCAAAACCCCTTTCCTGGGCCCAGTCGCCCCCTTCTCTTCCACAGCCTGCCCCACCGGGAGACTTCTCCCATTGCCTAGCTGTAACTTGCCCAAGATCAGCCAGCTAGCTTCGTGTGTAGAGGTGGGGAAACCAACCAGGTTCACCAGATTAGCCTCCGTTGCTCACGTGGAGGAGTGGGGAATCAAACCCGGTTCTCTAGATCAGAGTCCCTGCTCCAAACTGCCGCTCTTAACCACTACACCACACTGGCTGGAAATCTGTTTAGCTGGCAATCCTACACACACTTACCTGGGAGTCAGACCCTATGAACTCAATATTATTTATTTCTGAGGAGAACTGGCTAAGATTAGACTGTAAATCTCCCAGCATGGTGTGTTTTATTCCATGCACAGTTGTCTGGACAGTTATTAGGGGTGGGGAGGTGATGGTGATTCCTAGGGGACCTGTGTGATTGCTCTGGATAAACAGCCATAGTAATTGCTGGATTTCTGATTTTTTTGATGTTGTCAGTGTTTTGCTTTGCTGCAGGGGGATGCATTGGGTGCAGAATCCTGTATGAAAAACCCATTTCTAAAGCATATAATTAGATTGTCTCAGCCACCCCACCCCCTGGTCCCGATTTGGACTGGCAAGTCCATAGCAGGCTTGCAAGCCAAGGCAGGCACCTTCCACCACCACCCCCGGCACCTGCCATTACATTATGGGATTTATTTATTTAATTTGGTACACATTGCCAGGCCCAACCCAGTGACATTTAAGTAATATCTGGCCCTCCTAACAAATGAGTTCGATACCCCTGTCCTAGAGCATCCCTGACAAGTGCTTGTCCAGCCTCTGCTTAAAGACTGCCAGTGAGGGGACTCGGTTTTGGACTGCATTGTATATTACTTAAAATGTGGTGAGATTGTATTCTGTGTGCACCAATGCACACAGGGTCTTTATCGTGTTGTAAGTCTTCCTCATATCTCCTACATGGGCAGATGGTCATTATAAATCCATGGCTGGTGACGTTGATCGGGAACATTATTATTCAGAGCTGTAAAGATTTTCAGCTAGTTTTCTTCTAAAGAATTCGTCTTCCCTGCTTTTTTCTCCATAGATTTCATATTTCAAAATACTAAGTGATGTTTATGTACTCTGAAACATTTAAATAATGTTCATGAATTATTTTAAATTTAGTTTTCATGTATGTATTCAAGGTTTTTTCCTTAACTGTAAAACCATACTCTGAAAACCCTGAAGCCAAATTTGTTTGTACGATAAAAAGGTTGGGGTGCGTATGAACGTATACGCTAAATTTTGAATTTATTTAATGTATTTCTGAGGCATGTAGCAACAACAAAAATAGAAGGAAAATATAAACTCAAACAACAAAACATCAATTACAAAAAATGCTTTTGGTGCCATCAAGTCTTATGGCAACCGCAGAGTATTCAAGGCAAGAGACGTCTGGAGATGGTTTGCTATTGCCTGCCTCCGTATTGCGACCCTGGTGTTCCTTGGGGATTGCCCATCCAAATACTAACCAGGGCTGATCCTGCTTAGCTTCTGAGATTTAGACGAGATCAGGCTAGCCTGCAGCTATCGAATCAGGGATACAAACTAAGTTTGCTCAGGAGCAGGAGATAAAGTACACTGATAAACACATCAAAATTAAAACAAAGGCATTCCTAAATGATGCCATGTACTTCTTCAGGCAGCCATTTGTAGGCTACCCCAACACTCTGAGTGAGCTGTCTGTCATTGACTAGAGCCCAGGCCTTTTCCATTGTGGCTCCTGCTCTGTGGAATGGGCTCCCTAAACAGATGAGGGGAGCCCCCTCCTTGGAGATCTTCAGGAGGCGCTGCAAAGCCTGCCGGTTTCCCAGGGGTTTTGAGGGGGTTTCAACAGCAGGCATCTTTCAAGGGGAGGAGGGAAGAAAAGATTTGGGGTTTGTTATTTTATTTTGGTTTTAATTGGAAATGTTTTTTAACCATTATTGTAAACCACCTTGAATCATGAGAAAAGGTGGAGCATAAATGTTTAAACAAACAAATCAATCAAAATATATTTACACAACCCACATTAATCCAGGCCAAATATTCTGTTTACTTGGTACCCAAAACTCATTAAACTAGGCCCTGGGTGAATAGCTGTGGAAACAGAGTTCCAAAGTCCAGTGCTGCCTTCACACATCATTAGATACTGCATTTGTATAGCTATCATGTGGGACTGGATTTTCATGTGTGGACAAGACAATATATTTGCAAAAGACTAAAATAGCATGCTAATAGAGCAATATCAGGTGTTGCAATGATGCTGCATAGATTAGTCCAGAAAAGGACCCATTTCTGGTAATCCCCCACTTCACCTTTAATGCGGGGGAAACATGTATGCAAAGTAACTGGATCTTGGCAAGTCTTTAATTTTATTTTAAAACAGGAGTGGTTCTGCTCAAATTGACTTGGTGCAGAGGTGCTGGAGGAGGCAGAGTTAACCCTCCCGCTCACTACTTCCACAATTTATTTCCCTGCTCTGACCTGGATAGCTCCAGGCTAGCCTGATCTCATTAGATCTCAGAACCTAAGCAGGGTTGGCCCAGATTAGTATTTGGATGGGAGACCTTCAAGGAATACCAGGGTCATGATGCAGAGACAGGCAATGGCAAACCACCTCCAAACCTCTCTTGCCTTGAAAACTCTATGGGGTCACCATAAGTTAGCTGTGACTTGGTGACACACACACACCAGCCAGAGGTACTACTAGTCCTGCGTAAGAAGAACAACCTCTTGACCTGGATGGCCCAGGCTAGCCCAATCGCATCAGACCTTGGAAGCTAAGCAGGGTCAACCCTGGTTAGTATTTGGATGGGAGACAATCAAGGAATGCAAGAGTCGGGACAGAGAGGCAGGAAATGGCAAACCACCTCTGAACGTCTATTGCCTTGAAAACCCCACGGTGGTTGCCATAAGTTATTTGCGACTTGATGGGACTTTCCACCACCAAGAAAAACAATAGGCACAATGACCTCCTAGAACAGTTCTGGTAATTTTATTCTACCCATATCTTCCCTTTACTCAAAGCAGTTACTTACTCTCGTCCATAGTATTTTGGTCTGTTCTCCACCTGTTGAAAAAGGAAACAGGAACAACATTAAACTTATGTGTGTGTAAATCAAAAACTATTTTCATTTTTATGCAGTCTGTCTTCTAATTATCTGGAAAGGAATTTAGAAACTTTCCAGTGGTTAACGTGACACTGGATCATTCAGTTGTATTTTATATCAGACCTGCCCGCCAATCCACAATATATCACTTTTTACTCAAACTGCCATATCTTAGGATAGTTTTACAGATCTTTCTAGTTATTTTGTATTCAGGTCCTGCATGGTAATATCAGATTGTAAAAGTTAAGGCAGATATCATAACTATATTCAGAGAAGCCTCTTATAGTAATATAAGATTTATACCTAAAATTTTCTAAGGACGTTTCTTGCATATGGGAAATTGGGTAATGTCTACATGCAGGCAAGAATGGAAGTATCTGCATTTTATTTATGGTTGCCAGACAAGCACTGGCAATTGGAGCGAGTCTGGGGGGTGGAGACTGTCATGGACTCAGATATGTAAGCTGCTTTGAAACTCAGCAGGGGGTTCCTGGGGCTATGGATAGGGTAAGAAAATTCCAGCCAATTAGGGTAGGGTCAAAAGGTTTGAACAACCTGTTAACTGGGTTCAAAAGCAAGAGATCGGATTTCCCCTGCATGGAGCAATTAAGGAGTCAGAGTCAGCCTTTACCCCACAAGCATCAGGGGAGGGGAAATGCTGAGGTAACTTCTGTATTGTTAAGTTTAGCGTAGGGATATGATTTTTCTAGCTATTTTCCTAGATGCGTTGTAGCTAGGGTAGCCAGATTCCTCTTCACCTCCAGAGGGTTTTTGGGGGGCGGAGCCTGAGGAGGGAGGGGTTTGGGGAAGGGAGAGACTTCATTGCCATAGAGTCCAATTGCCAAAGCGGCCATTTTCTCCAGGTGAAATGATCTCTGTTGGCAGGCAGTGGCTCAAGACCTTCAATGCATATAAGGCAGCCTTTTCTGTGGGCCTCAGGCTTTGCAGACCTGAAATGACTGATCTGCAGGGAGCTGCTACATCTTGGCATTTCTGTCAACCAGTTGACAGGAGTGGAGAATGTTTCTGGAGGGAAAAACCTTAGTGGGCTGGAAAGAGCATGTCAGCCTTATGTTGCCTAACACCAGAGTAGAGACCAGAATTCAGAGGAGTGCACCTGTAACATTCTGGAGATTAAGCATGAGAGTTTAAATTATTATCACCCGCCAGCACCATTCCCTCTTTGAATACATGAACACATGAAGCTGCCTTATACTGAATTAGATCCTTGGTCTATCAAAGTCAGTATTGTCTACTCAGACTGGCAGTGGCTCTCCAGGGTCTCAGGCAGAGGTCTTTCACATCACCTACTTGCCTAGTCCCTTAACTAGAGATGCCAGGAATTGAACCTAGGACCTTCTGCATGACAAGCAGATGCTCCACCACTGAGCCACAGCCCCTCATCCCTCTAATACTTGGAACTTCTGGCTCATCAATCAAGATTCAACCAGATAAGGTACAAGGGATCCAGGATCCTGTGTGATCTTTTTTTTTTTAAAGTTAAGTCTCTGTTCTGGTTTTGCCCTAAGGGGCAAACAGCAGTGTATTGGAGGTGGGTAAGATGAACAGGAAAACAGCATGAACAGCAAGTGTTAACCTTCTCTCCCATGTGCACAAGAGACTGGATCCTATCTGGGATCCCCTGTGGCTGTTTAGAATTTTTTTAAAGCACGTGAGATCCTGATTACAGATCTCCCTCACTTTGTTTTGTTGCACTTCCCCTGTATATAACAGGAATCTGCATAACCAATGTCCAACAAAAAAGTTGTGAAGATGAATATTTACCTGAAATGTCTCAGCCATTAGAAGGTGCTAAATTATAATAACCCAATAGACGGGAAAGTTAGATTGTGGTACTGATAACACACAATATCCTATTTTGCAGCAAACAACTTGGTTGTGAGATAAAAAGCAACCGCTATGCAAGTTTGGATGTCTGGGCATCATTGGCTGCAAACAACGCCTCAAACTAGGACGCTATCACAGAAAGATCATTTGACACCGCTTTGACACTTGAAGAGTCACACCAGGCAATGGTTGTACATATGAGCCTCTTTCTCCAGGCTTCAATTTAACAGACAGCACACATCCCATTGCTTCTTGGCCTTCTCCAAACAGGCCACCTTGGACAAGACTGTTTGCAGATACTGCTCACTCAGGCTTGATGGCCATTAATGCCACATTAAGAAGAATTTTCATCATGGTCAGAAGGGGGGCTTGCTGTGTTAATTAATTCAATCACTTGGTTCGCTTGATCTCTTTTCACTTAAGATTATTTCAAATCCATGGTGAGATGCCCAGCTATGACAGCAAAGGTCAACCTATATATGCATATGTCATGAAAACAAACAAATGATGCGAGCAAGTAAAATGGATGCAAAATTTAGGAGAAGTTATAGATATGAGTCAGTGGGAGAACCTATAGTTAAAAGAAATTAAATTTACAAAATGTCAAATGCTTGAAGAAAACTGGTATAAAATGTACTTTAGATGGTATATAACACCTAAAGATATTGCAAAGGCAAGTAAGGGATTTGATGGAAAGTGTTGGAAACGTCAAAGCATACAAGCAACATTGTCGAAGGCTTTCACGGTCAGAGTTCATCGGTTCTTGTAGGTTATCCGGGTTGTGTGACCGTGGTCTTGGTATTTTCTTTCCTGACGTTTCGCCCACAGCTGTGGCAGGCATCTTCAGAGGAGTAACACTGAAGGACAGTGTCTCAGGAAAGAAAATACCAGGAAATAATAAATATAAATATAAGAAAAATATCAGGAAAGAAAATACCAAGACCACGGTCACACAACCCGGATAACCTACAAGAACCACAGATGCAACATTCTATCATATGTGGTGGTCTTGCAAAAAAGCAAGAACACATTTGGAAATGATACACGATGAAACGCAAAGAATATTGAAAATCAAATTTGTCTTAGATCCAAAAAGTATGTTGTTAAATATTTTGCCAGACAATATGCCAAAAATATACAATGAACTGTTTAAGTATATGGTGACAGCGGCAAGAGTGGAGTATACAAGAAAGTGGAAGACTTTCCAGATGTAACTGCATGCACAAATAAAGTAGCGGAATATGCAACTATGGCTAAGTTAAAGTCTTTAGTAAATAATGTATCAGCCTCTGATTGCTATAAAAAATGGAAAGTATTTCTAGAAAATATAGCTGTTAACTAATAAAAATAATAGAATGTTAAAATTTAAGTAAGAAACACGTCATTGAATATGCAATTATAATATTCAAAGAAGGTACAATAGAAGTTATAGAGTAAGTTCCATTACAATATAAGAATTTGATGTGTATGTTTGTATGTTTTGTAATATCTGTTTGGAAAATAAAAAAATAACAAAAAAGGGGGAAGGGGTAGCAAAAGTTCATATTACAACCTGGGTGTTAACAGTGCAATTCTAGGCTGAGTTATACTTTTCTAAGCCCCATTGACTAGAATATCCGTATTTAGGATTTCACTGTACATAACTTTCTTTGTTTTTAAAAAAAACATTTTAAAGCCACCTTTCGACTCAACTTAGGATCCCCAAGACAGCAAACCATAAAAAAATTACAGTAAGATTAAAACACATATAAATATACAAATAAATTTGAAACTGAAATGGGAGGGGTCACTGAAAATCAGTGAGGAATGGCTGCCAGAACAGAAAACTCTTCATCCTGTGGCAGAATCAGTAAGAAAAGGGGGCAGATGATAACACTATTTTATTTTCATGGGACCAGAAGGCAGATCAAAAAGTAAAGCATTATGAATAAGCAGACTTAGAAGACTACCAATCTCACCAAAGTATGAATTAGTGTTTCCTGATGAGTCCGTACAGTTGCTTAAAGATGCATGCACGTACCCCATACTTTATATGCTTACCAATAGAATCACTACAATACATGCAGCAAGCAGGTTTACTGTACAAAAAGTGTAGAGCTGCCCCGATTTGCAATGCAACACATTGGCCAGCGTCCTCACTCTGATTCTGTTACACACAACTCTCTTTCGCATTAATGCTCACATGAAAAGAACAGCAATTTAAGCCTCACATATGAAAGTGCCTACATCAGGAAACTATTGTCTGAAACTGGTCTTTTCCCACAATTAAAACCTCCATCAGTGTGTGCACTACCCGCTATTCTAATTCAAATTTAAATTAAAACAAAAAACTGGCTGAAATTAAGCTATATTGTTAAAACGGCAGTCTTCACTTTTCATATTCTTGACAACATACACAAATGACACAGAGTTTTTTTAAAAAGCACTTTAAGTGCCATTTGTGAAACACCCTAATATTATAGACAGAATGGCTACATAAGCAACTCAAATGGTACCTTGATCAAATTTGCTTTGCTAAGCTTCTCAGAACCTTTCAGTGGTTCCCATGGCAAATACATACATAAATCCAATTTCTGAATAAGCATGAATTTAATTGCTTTCCTGATCTCGGGCCTCAATTGCTATGAAATTCCTCACAAAGGATAAAATAAAGCCCTGCTTCCCCAAGCTTTTCTGATTTGCATCTTCTTCTACAGGGATGGACTTCAATTTCAGGTTCTTGGGGTTGGATCCATATTAAATTTTCCATCAGAGGGATGGAACTTTCCTTCCCTCCCACGGCAGCCTTTCTGATCTCCACAAAATGCTGCTCCTGGTAGATCAGGGACCTGAGGAGCAATATCAATGGGGTCTGCAGCAGAAAGGGGGAAATAGGTAGAAATTACCCATTTCAATTTGGATTCAACCCTTGATGTGTAGTTTTATACTAACCTTGGCAACATATGCTGCAGTTATACTGTTGCAAGCTGGATGTTTGAAAACTTTATTGGTTTTTTGAAATTTACAGTAAAGTGGTGGTGAACTCCAGCTTGTGAACAGCAATTTGCCTGATTGCCTGTGCCTATTAAGAACAGCCTCTAGGCAACCCGGCATGGATACTTTTCAAAGTTCTTTAATTTTTTTATTGTCCCCAAATGATGCATATACATAACGGATTGGGTCCTGCCAAACGTTTCCACTGGCAGAAGGATTTCTATCAGCACTGTTTAGCTTCCTCATCTCCCCCATCTCTTGGTGCTGCTCAAAACTGTTGCAATATGCAATGCCTAATGTACAAGAGATAGGATTGCCAGGTACCTCTGGGGTGGCAACTGGCAGGAGGTGGATGGGGGAGTCTTACCAGGCTTAAAATGAGGCCTAGGCCTCAACACTGCCAGCATGATGACGTCACTTCCATAAGTGACATCATCACGTCACTGATAGGGTTGCCAACCTCTAGGTACTAGCTGGAGATCTCCTGCTATTACAACTGATCCCCAGCTGATAGAGATCAGTTCACCTGGAGAAAATGACAACTTTGGCAATTGGACTCTATGGCATTGAAGCCCCTCCCTTCCCCAAACCCCTCCCTCCTCAGGCTCCGCCCCCAACACTTCCCACTGGTGGCGAAGAAAGACCTGGAAACCCTAGCCAGAAGTGACATTGCTGCATTGCTGGTGATGCAGGCCTAGCATCTTTTGCTGCTGGTAAATCCCCTGCCAGCCAGCTGATCAGTGCTGGGGGAAGGCCCCAGAGTAGGGGTTCCCCCACCCCTGGTTGGGGACCTGGCAAGCCTACCCCCCAGGAGTTGGGTTTACGCATGTGCAGCCCTAGACACATAACAACAGAACAGAGCTAGTGACTATCAAGCAGAAAGGAGAGATCGATTCAATTCTCCTATTTTCATCCAAGCAAATAATTAGCACCACTACTGATGATATGGTTGGGGCTAGTTTGGGCTTTCTCAGCCTGGTGAAATGCTCATGTGTTATCCATTTCTGCATGTTTCCTTCTCCAGTTAGGGCTGTGCACAAAAAAGCCTGTTTCTGTATTTCGATGCACGTTTAGATGGATCAGGTCAATTGTGTATCATTTGGGTCAGTCTAATAAAGGGAAGTGTTTACATTTATTAAAATCTGAAATATCAGTGCTACATTGAATAAAGGGGGGCATTTTCTTTTGTATGTGATATGACCGTCATGAAATAGAAAACCTAATTAGGATATTCATAATAGTCTGGAAGCAAAACTAGAAATTATTCCAGATTAATTTTTATCTTCATGCCCAGGAATCAAAGTTAGCTAGATAACTATTAAAATGCTTGCCAAATCAAAATTGGCAAAGACCAGGCTTTTCTATAAAAAATATGAACTGTTTGCTCCTGTTGGTACTTTATTTTTCGTGCTAGAGGTTTATGGCAATATTTGGAAGAATTGCAGCTGGCATTTGAAAGACTTCTGCACAAAGAAATTCCTATTTCATTCAGTAAATTAATCCTGTTTGTGATCTAAGCGGGATGAACTATTAAGGCCATGACAGTAATATGCTCCCTGGTATTTAAGGCTATGTCAAAATGACAAACACACTCGGAAGATTAATTTCCTCTTCCCTTGGGTGCACGACGAAAGTGTTGCAATAAAATTTAAAACTTTAATCATTTTCAATGCCTGTTTAGCATGAACAGTGGTTTGTTAGCAGCATTATAACCAGTCAAACCCAGCGCTGTAGTGTATTCAACACTGCAACTGATGTTTCTACACGATCCAGCAACTTGCTGTAGTATAGATAAAAGCAGTCGCCTTAAAAATGATCCAACTATTAGATTTTTAAATCTGAATTTTTAAAAGGCTTTAGGTTTTGTCCAGTAGGATGCAAGAAATAAACAGATCAAAATATCATTCTTCCTCTTCTCTGAAACATTGATTTAGTCAGGGAATTTTTATGCCACCTCTCCAGGGAACCTGCCTGAGGTGGTTTACAAAAAAAGCAAAACACCATTATCAAAACATTAAAAAGTTCTTAATTAAAACCCAGCATAAAACAATCAACCAGACAATAAAAACATGGATAATTTAAGCAGTTTAAAATGAATACCAGTTACTGGACTCAAACATTATTAAAATGGTGGCAAAATATCAACCTAGGGTTGCCAGGTCCCTCTGTGCCACCAGCGGGAGGTTTTTGGGGTGGAGCCTGGGGAGGGCGGAATTTGGGGAGGGGAGTAACTAGACATGTTTTCAAGACAGCAAATGGACTGCTGGAGAGCTTGAGGCCCACTCAGAAGGAAGCAGCCTAGTTGCCATGATTCTATCCCCCACAACAATAGGAACAGCTGTATGCAGGAAACACAGGAAAAGAGGAAGCTCTGGTCATTCCCATTCCACAATCACCCTCCTGTAAAAATGTACCTGGTTTTAATGCTGTCCTTTCTTCCTTGTTCGGAATAAAACTATTCAGTTATGAATTTAGGAGGAAACAACTGCAGAAGCCCACAAAAGCCAGACAACGAGTAAACCAATGTAAAGTAGATGAATGGTGCATGTAAATTGAAAAAAATAATACAGAAAGAAAGTACGTTCTAGTTTAACCTCTCTGGCGATGAAGGATCAGCTTGGGAAACAAGCAAAAATAATAGATTCTGCATTCCTTTTTAGGTTTCACGGTACTCACCTCAGATGTACAAGTAATTCTTCTTGGATGAGGAGCTTCCTGTTGCAACTGGTACACTAGGAGAAGACACAAATAATTCATTTTTTTGTTTTACTTTCTAGGTATTTGAAAGGTAGGCAATTTTCTGTATTGTTTGACATATGTCTGATCCTTTTTTGTGTTGTTTCTAATTTTTTAAATCCTGGTCCTATTGTAAAGCTCGTTAGGTCTCTCGTGCTATTTGATTACTTTGTTTTGCACTACGTAATCTGCCTTGAGTCTCAGTGAGAAAGGCAGATTATAAAGTTAACCTCAGTTAATGACGGCACTCTCGGTGGGACATCAGGTGTAGCAGACGTTAATTTAGGACCAGGAAAAGTAGGAGCCCTACTTTTAACCAGATTTGTGCCCTTTGCAAACAGAGTTGTGAGTTCTGAATGCAGCCTGTATTTTACAGCAGATGACACAAGCGGCATTCCAGATGAAACCAATAAAAAAGCACTGTAGGCCTTAAGTTAAAATTTGGGAATTCAGCGATAACACTGAGTCCAAAGTTACTTCCTGGGCCTACAGAGAGAGGACAATTTGGCTTGAGCCTCAACACTCAAAGGATGCCTCAAATTTAGGGACCGGTTAATATTTTGACATAAATGTGGCAACTTTTTTTTTTACATAAGTGGGTGTCAACATTTTTTATTTTTATAATGACTAGATGACTTAAAAGCTGGATCTGGCACAGGCCTGTTTGAATCTCTGCACAGTTGATCTTTTAGGCAGAGTATGACCCTATCCGAGACAAGTTGGAAGGAGGAGGATGCAAAGTTCTATTTTAACATCACCAGAATTTGGGAAGAAGTTCCAAATTGTCAAGCAAGAATCAGGGAGTGAGGTGTACATGTCTCTCTACACATAAATACTGCCATTTTGCTTTACAGTTCCTGACAGTGTTGGCTACACCTCTATTGGGTTAGGATTTGGGATATGTGAAGGGCTTTGACTCATCAGTCCTACATACTACAGTTCATACAGGGATGGTACTGATCCCTTCTAGTCCAAATGGCCAGAACTGCTGAGGGCCACCACAGGCAGCTGGACAAAGGTTCCTCCCTCCCTCCTTCATCTTCTCACATATTAAAAGAAATAAAATTTACTCAGAAAAGAAAAGAGAGGGAGACAAAAGGAGTTCAGCTTGAGAAAAGTAAAATAACCCCCCATAGAACTCAATGAGATTTACTTCCTTTCCTCAGAGAGATTTACTCAGTATAGCTGTCACTTAGAGAGAGAAAGAGATACAGAGGTATGCTGTGGAAGAGAAAGAATGAACTCACCCTTGCTTGAGGGTGCAGGGCTGGAAAATCTCTCTTTGCTTAACTGGAAAACATAACAAGCGATTTAGGAGAGAACTTGCTATGATTTCAAGCCAAACAAAGGCTGAAGTAAGGGATTATGGATTCCTGAAGAGGCTTCTAGTGATTGCTGAAGATGCACTATTTAAGGTATCGGCCTAGCTGCCAACAAGCCTTTTGTGGGCTGCTTTTGTAAAACTTTGTAAAATTTTGTAAAACTCCCAGCAGCCTTCCAACTGGCCTACTTATTTGGATGAACAGGTCACCACAGACATCACAGTTCAAAACAAAGTTATGACAAGGGAGTGTAAAACCATCACCTAAATCTGAGTATCTTCTTGAGCTACTGCTTCCCCTCCCCCTCAGACTAGTTGTATACGTCAAAAAATATTTACTAGCATTTACTTACTATACATGTTATTTGAGGTTTTAAAGGAGAAGCTTTATCATATTTTGGTCACATTATGAGAAGGCAAGAGTCACTAGAAAAGACAGTCATAATAGGAAAAGTTGAGGGCAGAAGGAAAAGAGGAAGACTGAACAAGAGATGGATTGACTCAATAAAGGAAGCCACAGCCCTCAGTTTGCAAGACCTGAGCAAGGCTGTCAAAGATAGGACATTTTGAAGGACAGTGAGTCATAGGGTCGCCATGAGTCGGAAGCGACTTGACGGCACTTAACACACACACACACAGGAGAAGCTAGGAGAGGGTGATTCTGTTGCAGTATATTTGGAGTGTATCCAAATCTTTGAGAATCTTGGGCTCATTATCTCCTTCTAGAATAATTGAATTGTACTCAGAGCTATCCAGCAATTAAAGGATTTGGGGTGATTATTTTATCAATAACATTTAATTGATTTGTACATACCAAAACTCAATATAGACATCTTGTACTGAATAAAGTATACACTTGGAATTCAGAAAAAGCAACCTCTTTAGAAAGAAAAGCCATTTTAAATCTGCGAGCATCTGAAGGACAACTTGGTGATCCAGGGAAGCCAGCCCAGATTGGTTCTGAACAGAGTGATGAATTTACTGGATTGTGGGAATGCTGTTGATGCTGTTTAGCTGGATTTCAGTAAAACTTTTTTTGACAGGGTCCCACACGATGTTCTGATTGGTAAAGCTGAAGAACTGCAGACTAGACTCTAGAGGTGGGCCACCTAAAATGGTCAGGAGAGAAAATTCAGTTCTAAAATTCAAGTTCTCTGGTGGTAGAGCAATTTTCTTTGAATACAAAGCCACCAATATGTATCATCTTGATCAGATCTGAAGCATGATTGAGGATGGAGTCCCAAATTAAAGAAACTGTTCCATTATTTGTGTGAGGGAACAAGCATGCTATCTTGTGCCACCTCTGTTTTCATTAGCAGGGCTCTATATTGGTCCAAAGAGCTTGTATCGCTTCCCCTTGCCATCTGATGGTTTAAAAAACAAAACATTCTGGACTGAGTTAATCCAAAATTTGTACTAAACTAGAGAAAAGAGTGAATAGGCAAATAGAAACGGTTGGAAGATTGTGAAAATAAAAATTTGGTTGCTTATTGTTTGATTTCCTTTCACTGACAAGTTTATTTATTGTATAGCATGCCTTTCTCACGGAGATGCAAGCTAGATTATGGCAAATGAAACAGACAACAGAATAGAATAGAAATCGTATAGCATAAAACAACCAACAAAGTAGGTCTGGGGTGGTGGAATGTGCTCTGGGGGTGGTGGAAAGCGCAACCAATATAAGGAGGACCTGTAGGGTTTTCAAGGCAAAAGATGTTCAGAGGTGGTTTGCCACTGCCTGCCTCTGTGTAGTGACCTAGACTTCCTTGGGGGAGGTGTCTCTCATTCAAGTACTAACCAAGGCCAACCCTGCTTAGCTTCCAAGATCTGATGAGACTGTGCCAGCCTGGGCCATCCAGGTCAAAGCGCAATAGATCTAGGAATACAGAATTAGAAAACAGGGCAAACAACAAACTGCATAAGGCTGGGTATAAAAAAATTCAGGAACTGCTACACCATACTAGCTGTCATAGGGTGGCTGATGTCGAAGAGTAGCAAGCAGCCAGGCCTAGGTAAATCATGCAAGTCAGGTGGTATCAATCATCCAGAAGCTGCTGTCAGGCCTGGCTTCAACGAGTCTTCCCTCAAAGGCCAAAACAGCCCTGGAAAGGATCTTGCCCTCTCCCCCAAGCTCTTACTCACAGAAACCAAGCCTTGGAATGCCATGGTAGCCTAGCAATGACCACTGAAGGAATCCATTTGTTAAAGCTACAGGCACTCCTTTTATCATTTTGGGTTTTTAATCCCGCTCCCAATGTATTGTTTTTAGATTTCAGATTTTTCTGCAAACCTGAGGTGTTGTTCAGGTTTGTAGAAAGATCTGTGTTGCTTGTTCACAGCTCCAGTTACTGGATTTAAGTATCCTCAGATTTGGCTGACTACACTATTAGAAGATAAAGGTACCGTTCTGGACTGTTCCATTCTTTTTTTACATTTTCATTGTAATTTAAAATCAATTTAAGATAGATGGTCTTCTTTTGGTGGGGAGGAAGCAGGAAAATATGATGCATCTAGCAATGTTTTCCCTTGTCTCCTGGCAAACTGCCAGCAAGACCTCACTATGAGAAAGACGGAGGTCCTTTAATATTACAGGTTGTGACATATCTGCTAAAGTGAACAAAAAAGAGAGACAAAACCCCACTTTCTCTGCAAAAGGTTATATTCCAGCAATTTATTATTTTTATTTGCAACTTGAAGCAACATAGCCCCTTGTCTTTGCTGACAAGTGCTGTATGTATGGCTGTTATGATTAATGATGTTTAATATAAGCGACACTATGTCCCGGGTCGCCCTCCCGCCCGGGCTCCCGGGCCGTCCTGACCACCCCAGACCCCAGCAACAGCCCCCGAGGGGGGGGAGGGCCCATGAAACCCCACTCACCGGGGAAGGAGTCGGGAGGGGCGGCAAGCAGAGGCAGGCCCGAGCCTCCTCCCCGTGCCCAGCCGAACGGGCCGGAAGCCCCCGCAACCGCCGACGGCCCCGCTCGTCAGTTGGCGACTGGGGAAGAGGCGTGGGCGGACCCCGCCCAGCAATCGGGGCGTAGCAACAGCCGCAGTGCTGCGAGGCCCCCGGGCCGGTCGGTGAGCTGGGGGCCCAGGAAGGCTCCAGAAACCCCGCCCATCAGCTGGCAGGCGGGGGGGAGAGCAACAGGGGAAGAAGGCCCCAGGGCGGCAACCGGGCCAACGCGGCTCCCGCCCCAGCGGCCGAGGGGAGGCAATGGATGGGACGGGGGATGGATTGGGCACGGAGGAAAGGCGCCTGAAGGGAAGACCCGCCCAGAGCACGACCGGCTCAGGGCAGGCGGAAGAGCCAGGGCCGGGCAGAGATGGGGGCTGTGCCCTCTGGAAGGACTCTCCGGGCAGGGGAAGGAAGAGGAAGGAGGGAGGGGTCATTTGTAGCCTCGGGTCGAGGCAAACGGTGCGGAGCACAGGTGGCGGGGTATAAAGCAGCATGTGTGGAGGCCAATGAGGATGGCTGGTGAATTACGCTCCCTGCTTCTAGAGAGCTAGCAAGCTGGCCTGCTCAGGGGAGGAAGGTTCGTCCTCCTCCTCTGAGTGGTCTGAGGCCGAGGAAACCCTACCTGCAAGGGGTTGAGCTCAGCCAGGTGGTGCCTCGACAGGGGAAGTCTCGCTTGAAGGTGCAGCGGCACCAGCAGGGGCGCGACACACTATGAGCACTGATTTTATCCTTTAATCATCAGCTCGAAGACAAAAGCCTGCTCCAAGTCAGTTTTGTGTGTTAATGGTTTTATATTAAGTGACTAGCTTGGCATATGACAAGCAACTGATATAATAAGTTATGACTCAAAAGCTGCACAGTGGGAAACTTTAAGAGCCTCTGAAACAGACAAAGGTTCTGACAATAGTGATTCTGTGATATCAGCAATGTGGGCAGGCGATTCTAAAGGTGGGGCAGTTCCTGAGAGAGGGTCTGGACACAAATGAAAACAAAGAGTGAGCGCTTACATTAATTTCAGGACAGAACAGACTAAAAATATCACAGAACACCATGATGAATCACTGCTAATGACAGGTAAGACCTGTGGCCCAGCTACTCCACACGAAGGACAACATAAAATATATACCAGTTCCTTACCAGTTGGTGCAATTTTTCCTAATTCTCTCCATTGATCGGTTGAACTTGCTGTACAATTCAACTGAATGCAAAAAAACTAGGAAAACTTCCTTGAATGATAATTTGGGGCAAATTTAAAAGGTTGATCGGTACTATTTGTTCCTGATTAAAAAAAAAATTGATGTCTTGAATTTGGATGTCTTGAATATGGGGAAAGTGTTGTGTGTGTGTGTGTGTGTGTTAAGTGCCGTCAAGTCACTTCAGACTCATGGCAACCCTATGAATCGATGTCCTCCAAAACGTCCCGTTGTTAACATATGGGAAAATTAGGAAGCAAATATAAAGGCTGGATAAAGAATATTTATTTTTATTTATTTAGCTTATTTATAGTCTTCCTTTCTCAGTGAGACTCAAGGTGGATTACAGAGGGGCGAGGGAGAGAGGGAGATGTAATCATACAGTATAACACATTAAATAGTTAATGCAACTAGGAGTATGAAATTGAACAAAGCAATCAATGTCCATACAGTATAAGATATATAATAAACAATGCAAATGAATAATGCAATAGGACTAAGAATACAACATTAAATGACAATGGTGAATACCCAACTTCCCAGGCCAGCAGTGTGAGTAATGCAGAATATGGGATTGCAAAAAAATAGGCTATGCAGTACCCCCTCCCCACTCCCCTAAGAAAGGGCCCTTCAGGGCCATTCTGTACCACTACAGATCAGTTCCCTTATAAGAATGTGCTCCTGAACACTGCTGTTTTGCACATTTTGCAGAAGGATAGTACTGTGGGAGCCTTCCTGACCTCTTCAGGGAGGCTGTTTTATATACAGTGGGAGGCATCACAAAGAATGTGCATGAATGGGCAGCTGCCAAGAAAGGGTGGGGGAAAGAATATCAGACTTACTCATATGGGCACTAACAGTTCTAAAGACCTAGGGTTGGATCCAGTCAGGTTTTCTGCTGATGAAAGGGGAAGGAGGGAACCCTTCCAACCATCCAGAACAGCTATGGTGGAAAACCATGCAGAATGGGGGAGGGGAGGAGGGGGGGAGGAGGAGAAGAAGAGTTGGTTTTTATACCCCGCGAAGAAGAAAAAGAAGAGTTGGTTTTTATACCCTTCTTTTCTCTATCGAAAGGAGTCTCAATTGCCTTGCCCCCCCCCCCCACACACACAAAGACACCTTGTGGGGCTGGGAAGTTTTGAGAGAACTGTGACTAGCTCAAGGTCACCCAGCAGGCTTCATGTATAAGAGTGGGAATCGAACCTGGTTCTCCAGATTAGAGTCCACCACTCTTAGCCACTACACCATGCTGGTGTAAGGAAAACTGGGGAAGAGTAAGCAAAAAAGGTGACTGAACTGAACTTCCAGACATACCGTAAGAGCCAAACTGCACGTTACAATTTTTACAGCGTTTGGGTTCTCAACTCTTGTTTACCACAGCCAGACAGCAGTTGTGAGGAACAACTTCTTGGGTGGGGGGAGAGAGTGAGAAAGAGGTGAAGTGGGCTCAGAAAAGTGCCATGGGGGGAGGAAAGGGTCCTGCTTCTCCCACAAGCCATTTATTTTGTTGATTTTGCTGCTCCGCATGGAGTATCTGTGCACATGGAACAGCAAAAATGCCAAGTAACTCCCCCCAGAATGATTTTCACTTGGGAAACCTGTTTTGGGGGTCTGAGAACTTTGGGGCCAGTCTGAGAACTTCTGGGTTCTCCTTTTTTTCTTCTTAAAAGCTATTTCCCGCAGCTGCTGTGTGGCTAGAGGGAATGTGAGTTGGGTTCAGGGAAACAATAACACATAGTTTGTCCCTGTCACAGTTTTCTTTGATATACAAAAGACACACTTAATTCTGACATTTAGTGCTCCATCTTCTGCTTACGAAGGAATATGCAAGACCTGGAAAACTCTTAGTTTCATACATAGTCAGTTGTGCTCTGTTCATAAGTGTTGAACTCAGGGCATTAGGAAAGATGGTTCTTCAGCTTAATATCCGGGTTTCTGTTGGATTCTGTCTTATTTTACCTGCTCCCCAGTGTGTATATAAGACTCTGTGTAGCTACAGGGCAGCCAGTATAATGAAGATAGGCAGCTTCCCTTCTTTCTAATCTGGCCTTGCCCAAATCACTCTTATTCATTCTCTAGAAAGTTTCCTTGCCTGCCACACCACCCAGAAAGACCATACAAAGCACAGTGTCGTGCTTCTCCCTCCTCACATAGCAACTAAATATGTAGTAACTATGGGGGAGATCTGTTGTCTTCATGTCAAGCTTCAACACTTCCTGGAAGCATCTAGATGACTACTGTTAGCAACCCCCACAGTGGTTATGTATGTCATGTATTAAAGCACAGACATTACAGAATACGACCTCTACGATACTAGGAAAAATAGTCATTTATATTCCTGAAACACTGTTGGTATCATTGATACATGATTAAGCATCTTCTCTTTTTTTGCGGTCAAGTCACAGCTGACTTATGGCGATCCCGTAGGGTTTCCAAGGCAAGAGATTTCAGAGGTGGTTTGCCATTGCCTGCCTCCACGTCACGCTTCGGATATTTCTTGGAGGGCTCCCGTTCAAATACTAGCCAGGGTCAGGGCTGAGAGTGTGTAGTGTGTGACTGGCCCAAGGTCACCCAGCAAGCTTTCATAGAGCGAGTGGGGATTTGAACCTGGGTTTCCCAGATCCTAGTCCGACACCTTAACCACTACACCACGTTGGCTCCATTATCAATGATACCTAAAGAACTGCAAATAATTAATTACTGTTGCTAGACTAGTTTTTCGTGTAGAAGCAGAAACAACAAGAATCACCAAAGAAATGAGACTGGCTCGTTAAATGTTGAGAAATTTTTATGTTACTATAACCTCCTACAAATGATGAAGTCTAATGAAGATGCAGAATGACTGGAATATTTATGGAATAATATATTAATGCACATGGAAATGGTTTCTGCAAACTATATAAGAGGGAAGGCTTATTTTGATTGAGTTTATTACAGATATCTTATTGTTTCTGTGTTTTATATTTAAATTCTTATATGTGTACATTTAACTTTGTGATTTAGCAATTTGAAAAAACTTGACTACTGCTAGGGATAGGATAATAGATTGGATGGGTATTTGGCCTGATCCAGGAGGGCTCTTCTTATGGTTCTTATGCTGTGACTGTAGTCTCTAGGGTTTCAGTTCAATGTTTCACACACATAATGACCGTATGAATCTGGCCTGCTAGAAATTGAAATATACGGTTGGATCCAGACTAAGAGAAGGGGTGGGGTAATTTTTACCAATTCCCTCTTGCTGTTGCAGACCCCTGATTTGTCTCTCATGCTGTGCTGAGCAGGGCCGTAACTGGGGGCAAGGAGGGAAGCTGCCGCACCTGTGGCATGCAGAGGGCGGCAGAACTGCCTCTCTTGTAGGCGCCTCTGTGCTGGGAAGGAGAGGCAGTTCTGCTGCCCTCTCTGCATGCCACAGGGGCAGCGGATGCCCTCCTTGCCCTATCCCCCAGTTATGGCCCTAGTGCTGAGGGTCCCCTATCCCCAAGGAGCAGCATTTTGGGGAGATCAGTGAGCTATGGGGAGAGGGGGAGAAGGATTGTTCTGCTCTGTTGACAAAAGTGCTTTGCGCAAGCGGGGAAACTTAGTCTGCATCCAAGTCATACTTCCGTGGGTTAATGGGTTTTACTGGAAGGGTACTTAAACGTTTCCCCAAATCAACAGATTATTGGTGCAGTAAAGTTCAGAGTTCTGAAAAGCTCAGGCTAACCCAATCTCATCAGATTTCAGAAGCTAAGCAGGTTCAGCGCTGGTTAGTACTTCGAGGGAGGACCACCAAGGAAGTCCAGGGTTGCTATGCAGAGGCAGGCAATGGCAAATCACCTCTGTTAGTCTCTTGCCTTGAAAACCCCATAAGGGGTCGCCATAAGTTGGCTGCGACTTGACGGCACTTTATACACACACAAAGTTCAGAGTTCTGGAGAACCCAAACTATCCAAATTTCATCAGATCTCAGAAGCTAAGCAGGGTCAGCCCTGCTTAGTACTTGAAGGGGAGACAAGCAAGGAAGTCCAGGGTTGCTATGCAGAGGCAAGCAATGGCAAATTACCTCTGAATGTCTCTTGCCTTGAAAACCCCAGGGGGTCAGCATAGGTCGGCTGTGACTTGACAGTGCTGTCCACCACCAAAGTTCAGGGCATCTAGCCTAACAACATGCATGCTGTGGACACTGTGGCGTTGTTTATGGATTTAAAAAAATTAAAGAGGATGGATTTTAAAATATTAACAGTAGGGGGCATAGTAATAAAACATAACGGTGTACTCACAGTAAGACTTCCATACTGGTGGCCTGTATTCATCAGTATCTGAAAGAACAAGGACATTCAAATAAGTACCACAGTAGAAAAGCAACTAGCCAATCTGTAAAAGAAACTTGACCGATGCATTCACAAGATTCATCCATTTCTGCACACAGAAATATTTAGTTTCAGCTCAACGTTTCATTTTTTTCAAACTGCATTTTCCAAGAACAGATCTTGAAAAAAAACAAAAAAATCCTTTTGTCCAATTTATTCCAAAACCCCAAAAGTAACAACTAACATTGTCAAATGCATAAAACTATGACAGATTTGCAGTGAGCTGCTACCTTTTAACTGCAGGCTGAATTAATGAAATGCAAGAGTACTGAAAGGTTTCACCCTATAAAAACAGCATTGGCAATGTATTTTGAAACTCTACAGAAATCTTTTGTTCATCTGTTCAAGGGATATTTGAGCGGTTGCTTCTCAGGCCCAGCTCTATAAAACAGCTTCACAGTGCCCCCAAGTGACATCATTTACTGATGCCCGCATCCCTAGCTGGGACCTGGGAATTCTTACCCCAGAGCCACCTGATCAGTCATACCCACTTACCAGTTCTTAGATGGGGCTTGGGTTTTTAATCTCATTATCCCGGGGTCTTTCCAGCAATTATTTACTTTTAATTTGGGTTTGTTTGCACAATCTTAAAAGGGACTTTGCTAATAACTTATAGATGCACAGCTATTGAGATGCTATACACGTGTGCTTTCTTGGCGTTTCTTTTCCAGGTAGAAGGAGCTGGGTATGTTTAGTCTGAAGAGAAGACTGAGAGGGGATATGATAACCATCTTCAAGTACTTGAAGGGCTGTCATATAGAGGATGGAGTCGAGTTGTTTTCTGTTGCCCCAGAAGGTCAGACCAGAACCAACGGGTTGCAATTAAATCTAGAGAGTTTCCGTCTAGACATTAGGAAGAATTTTCTAACAGTTAGAGTGGTTTCTCAGTGGAACAGGCTTCTTCGGGAGGTGGTTAGCTCTTTCTCCCTGGAGGTTTTTAAGCAGAGGCTAGATGGCCATTTGTCAGCAATGCTGATTCTATGACCTTAGGCAGATCATGAGAGGGAGGGCACCTTGGCCATCTTCTGGCCATGGAGTAGGGGTCACTGGGGGTGTGGGGGGAAGGTAGTTGTGAATTTCCTACATTGTGCAGGGGGTTGGACTAGATGACCCTGGTGGTCCCTTCCAACTCTATGATTCTACCTTCGCAGATTCCGTGTGCATACGGGATCCTGCTCCCCATCTCTGTGCCTGTTTGCCCATCCACCCTCAGGCTAGGTTTACCAACTCTGGCTTGGGAGATTCCTGGAGTAGAGATTTTTACCAATTCCCTCTTGCTGCTGCAGACCCCTGATTTGTCTCTCATGCTGTGCTGAGGGTCTCCTGTCCTCAAGGAGCAGCATTTTGGGGAGATTAGTGGGCTGGGGGAGGGGGTTGAAGGGTGATTCTTTTCTGCCAACAAAAGTGCCTTTCATGAGCAGGGAAACTTAGTCTGTATACAAACTATACATCCAACCATACAAGCAGGGACGTAATGCCATACAGCACCGTTTCCCAGACTGCGGGCCCCCAACCAAAAGTGGGTCGCGAATAGGGTTGGCAGCTCTGGGTTGGGAAATACCTGGAGATTTTGGGGGAACGTCTAAGGAGAGGAGGAGGGTTCTTTCACATCACCTACCTGCCTTGAACCTGGGACCTTCTGCATGCCAAGCAGATGCTCAACCACTGAGCCACGGCCCCTTCCCTAAGCCTCCTCATCCTGCTAGTGGCTTTCGTGTGCATAGCCTTGGCTGGATGGGGAATCTTGCATATGGTTTCCCAACCCAATACATCAGTCAGGGTTGTATATGCACAGTGAAGTGAAAAACAACGGAGAACTGGATTCCAACCTAGCAGCTAGATTTAGTCCTCTTCTCTTTCGCTGAGCGGTTGATTCCAGCTTCTTTTTTACACAGCTGCACATGTACAAGCCTAAGCTATGTTCTAATCTATGGGATCAGGGCCCATGTGTACTGCAGTGGGCACAAGGCTCAGGATTAATGTGATGGTTTTTCACTGGCTGCAGGATGAAATGGTAATATGGATGTATGAATGAGCATCATATATTGAGAATCACAGACGGGAGTATTCATTTCACTTGGTATCAGCTCAAACACAACACTTTTCAAGAGAAGGTACAGACAAAATCATCAGTTGATGTACACTCATCTGTGAACTACCCCTTGGTGAAACTCAAGTGACATTTTAATAAGTGTCTACAGATTATTGTTTTGGCACAGCTGGAACATTTCAATTTTCCCAGAAACATGTGTGTTTGAATTCACTTCACAAGTAAATCTTTAGTTAAGGAACCAAGTATTCAGCTATGCAAACACACAACGAGAGCAACAAATGTCTTTTGGCAGGAATAGCAGCTCTGCAGATATATATCTTCAGCCCCAGGAAGGAGAAACATGATCATCAACTGAAAAGCAAGAGTATTTTTTTAACCCAAAGCAAAACATCTTGATTAAACCCAACCAAGAAGCGGGAAACGTTTTCCCCCCCACATACACTAGTATTTACAATTCAAATACTGGAAGGGAATGATTTATGTCATGCAGGTGTGCAGCAATATTTTGTTTTTAAAATCCTGTCTACATGCTTTACAGTCTTAGTGTTGTTTGCACAACCTTAAGCCATCTGCATTACTGAACAAAAACACAAATATTATCTGATGAAAATACATCTGTGACACTTAAAAATTGTATAGTGTTTTCATTAACATGATATATATTAGCGTTGTATTTGTCAAGAGGACTTTGAAGGATCACAAAGAAAAGAGGTTCTGCTTCCCCTCACAGCAGGAAATGACATTTGGTCCAAGAAGTCCCTGCAATATAATAAGGGTAATCTATTTCCTGTATGAGGAGAACCCTGAAAAGAGCAGGACACTTTCAAGTTCCACTTAGCACCAACAAAACATAATGGAGCATGAAGGAGACACATTCTGTTCCTTCTTCCTCCTCCTCCTCTCTCATTTTGTATAGGGTGAACCACTGGAAACACTCTTTCCTTCAGGGCATACCGTATATACCCGTGTATAAGCCGACCCGCATATAAGCCGAGGTGCCTAATTTCTCCCCCAAAATGGGGAAAAATTAGGCACCCTCGTATAAGCTGAGGGTCGGCTTATAACCCCTCCCACCCCCCGCAGGCTTACCTCAATCCAGGTGCGCCGGCCGGCGCCGGCCGGCAGGGTCCACGCTGCGCCCGGCAGGGGCGGCGACGGGGCCTCCAGAGGCCTCTGGAGGCGCTCCCAGGCCGGCGCCGGCCGGCAGGAGCCTCGCTGCGCCCGGCAGGGGCGGCGCCGGGGCCTCCAGAGGCCTCTGGAGGCGCTCCCAGGTCGGCGCCGGCCGGCAGGAGCCTCGCTGCGCCCGGCAGGGGCGGCGACGGGGCCTCCAGAGGCTTCTGGAGGCGCTCCCAGGGCGCTCCTGGCCGGGGGAAGCCACGCGGGCATGGCAGCAATGGCGGCGGAGGCGGCGATGGCGGCAGCGGTAAGTTCCCCCCTCCCTCCTCCCTCCTCCCTCCCTCCCCCCTCCCCTACCGTATTGACCCGCGTATAAGCCGAGGCCGGCTTTTTCAGCCCTTTTTTTGGGCTGAAAAACTCGGCTTATACGCGAGTATATACGGTACCCAGATGCCAGGAGCTAATCCAGCCCTACAATGAGGCAGCAATCATCACCGTCACAACTGATACAGTGGCACCGAAGAAACGTTCCATCTGGTTCTTGTCGGGTAGGGGAGTGAAGCTATCAAAAATAGAAAGGACCAGCCACCCACTCGCCTTAGATACCAATGGGAGGAGAATAACCACAACATCAGCAAACACTTGTCAAGATGCTCATATAGACATCATAACCAGATTGAGTGCTTCGAGTAATTTAATCTTTCCTTTTATTTCAAGCTCATCCGACCAAAGATCTGGAGCGCAACATACATAGACAAGTAATTTAATCTGGAATGATCAAATAGAGCAGATTGGTGGTGGGATGTTTGTCTTCATCTATGATTTCAAAGAATGACAAGAGGCAACAGGAGTGAAGGGCTGTGTTCATAGATATAAAAGATTCATAGGTACTGTGCATGTATGCTTCCCTTGCGTGAGGCCTTGAGAACAACTTTTACCAACCAATATAGTTTGCTTAGAACAAATAGCAACAGTACTTTGATGCACAAAATTAACAGTATTTACAAGGTACCGTAACCAAATTTATCTTTCTACTATGCACAGTGGCTTGCAAAACCCATAAAGATACAGGAGAGAGAGAGAGAGAGAGAGAGAGAGAGAGAGAGAGAGAGAGAGAGAGAGAGAGAGAGAGAGAGAGAGAGAGAGAGAGAGAGAGAGAGAATTCATTTATATACAGATACAGTAGGACAAAGCAATAAAACCAACAAAGCACAACTAAACTCCATAATAAACAGAGCCCTGCCACACTTCTCAACCACACAGAACCACACAGAACCCACACAGAAATAAACCACACAACCTTTAAGACCAATTAATTATCCGACAAGTAGACAAACAAATTAGTTTTGGAGCAAACCTCCATATAGTGTCAGAGATTCAGCAGAAACAAGAGCTCAATAATAGTAAGATTTAATTATTACCTTGAGCCTGACTTCAGTTAGGAAAGGGTGGGGTAAAAGCAAATGAACAAACACATATATACATACCAAATGCTCACTGGAATAAAGCTACCCTGCACAATGTCCAAAATCCAGCCAGAGAAGGCAGCTGATCTTACGAAGGCCAAATGCACCTCCCGAAATGAAGAAAACTCTAGGGGGTGGTCTGGACAGGCTTAAACTAATAAGCAAGCCCAGAGGTGGTCCACCAGGGAGCGAATCTTTCTATAGCCCCACATTCTAGACCACCACCATGGACTTAGAGGCACTACCGAGACACCGAAAATGCCTTAGGGCATTATAGAAACGAACAGGCCCCATAAGTCTCAGGGGGAGGGGTAGAGCCAGTGTGGTATGTGGTTAAGAGCGGTGGTATGGCGCGGTGGAGTCTGATCTGGAGAACCAGGTTTGATTCCCCACTCCTACACATGAAGCCAGCTGGGTGACCTTGGGCTAGTCACACTTCTCTCAGCCCCACCTACCTCACAGGGTGTCTGTTGTGGGGAAGGGAAGGTGATTGTAAGCTAGTTTGATTCTTCCTTAAGTGGTAGAGAAAGTCGGCATATACAAACCAACTCTTCTTCTAGAACCTTGCCAGGGGGGCTAACACCAGTTGAGACTTCAGAAGATAATGATCCAATGATGATCCTTAACCAGTTCATGAAAAACTTGCTCAGTGCAGAACACTAGATCCAATGTACGCCTTTTTTTCATGTGCTAGCCCTAGACAATCTAGAACATTTGCACAGTTGCCATGGAGACTGAGAAAAGCCACACAGGGTGGACTCAACACAGATGTTGAAATCGCCTAGAATGATCTTTCAGAAAGCCTCTACCAGAGCATTCAGTGCACACATCAGTGGATAATGCACCAGTATGATCCCTAACTTGGCTCTGAATGCCAAGGAACATATGCGGTTCTTTGCCAAAACAGAAAACAAAAAAAAGTTTAAAATATTCTGGTGATCGACATTTAAAATCTTTGATTAAGAAAAGTAAAAGCCAACCGATGCTTTATCCACACATGAAACAAAGAAATCTCGAAAATTCCTCATGCCTACTTCAGTCTTTCCACGATGTATATCCAAAGGAGAAGTTAATTTTAATAAGGGATGTTTTACTCACATTTTAAAGAAGATATCCTTTGTACAATTTTTTAAAACATGGAGGTGTTTGAATACTCTGTAAGGTGAACATAAACCTTTGTCCCTTATACAAATTAATTTGCTTTCCCCTTTTATCTGGGAGGCTGTTTTATGGTTTTGTTAATATATATAAAAAAATCTCCTTTCATTTAGGATTTTCTAATACATTAAAAACTAGAAATATTCATGCAGTGTTAACAATGGGTTTTAATCCATAGCAGCAATGAAATTAAATATTACAGTCCCAAGGATGCAATAACCCCTGATTACATGTATTGCTGCAAAGGGAATAATTAAAAACTTAAAAATATCTCACAAGGAGATTTTCATTGGGGGACTTATTGCCATAGACATCTGTAGAACACAATGAAAAGTATTAGGTGTTCTCACACTATATCAACATGTAAAGTCTTGTAGAATACTGTTCATTCAGAAGCCACATAAGGTGCACACCCGTAATTTAGCTATTATCTCTTATTGGTACATAAACAGCATTCAAACATTATGATAAACCACAGTTATAAGTCACAATCCCTTTAAAGTCCAGCTTAGTTTGACATCTGAATGTAGGCCACTTAAACAGGTTTATTGGTGGGCACAAAACTGGGATTTTAAACCATGGTTTGTCCCTGGTTTGTTAAACCGTGGTTTGTTGTGACACCTGAATCCCAACCTTTTCAGTAGCACCTCCCCTTCAAACACCTACAGAAGCATAGACCCAACAGAAAAAACTGCCACTCCACTAGCTTCCAGCTATTAAAAGCGCTTTAATTTGACAGATTTGTGGAAGAGAGGTCCATCAATGGCTGCTAGCCATGATGACTAAAGAAATCCTTTATTAATCTCCCTTTATTGATGAGAAGTTAATTTTTGACACATAAAAACGTTTCAAGACATTTTGTCCTCTAAACCAGTTTCTCTTAAACAAGTATTCTTCCTCGGATATGTCAGATGGAAGCTCTCATATATTAACAGAGATTATCTGTTTTAAGCCACTCATAATCATTTTACTGAAGATTAAAAGTTATTGTATTCAAAGGCAAGACTGAGCCTGGGAGAGGGTTAGAGAGTGTTATTTGTCTACTTAAAACCATCCTATCGAAAAGGATTTTACTACCAATAGGGGAAAGATATGGGTACTCTATCTCCTTCCCTCGTATAGCAGCCTTTGAAGGCTGCTTTTTAAAAAAATCCCACATTTCACTATTTAAAAATCCCAGTTCACACAACTCCTCTTAATTATCTAGCTAGACCCTGTGATGTGACATTCTAGTTTTCTCAATTGTGGGGGGAAACGAAAGTAAGACAAATATTTAATAAATACATCAATGAACTGAGAGAGGGATTCTAAAAGCAAACCAAAGACATAGATTTTATTAGCAGGAAAAAAACACAAACTTGTGGATTATTGGTACTATATACAGTATTGGAGTTCCAGGATTCGCATTCATCAAACAAAAGAAAAAAGGAAGTGCCGCATCAGTATGCATACCTTCCAGGACCTATTCTACAGAAACTTTAATTATCTTCATGATAGACTATGTAGGATCTCCAATTATTATTATTATAAGAAGCGTTGGTTTTTATACGCCGACTTTCTACCACTTAAGGAAGAATCAACCCGGCTTATAATCACCTTCCCTTCCCCACAGCAGACACCCTTTGAGGCAGGTGGGGCTGAGAGAGCGCTAAGAGAACTGTGACTAGCCCAAGGTAAGGTTGTCAGATCCTTCACCACTGGTGGGAGGTGTTTGGGGTGGGGCCTTAGGAGGGCAGGGTTTGGGGAGGGGAGGGACTTCAATGCCATAGAGTCCAATTGTCAAAGTGGCCATTTTCTCCATCTGATCTCTATCGGCTGGAGATCAGTTGTAATAGCAGGAGATCTCCTGGAGGTTGGCAACCCTAAAACAGGGCAATGCTTGGATTACAAAATTATTAAAATGCACTAATAAAAAAGTGTAGGACATGACAGATCATAAACAGTGCAGATTACAGAAATTAGAAAGAGCTGCACTAAGAAGAGAATGCATACAATAAAGAGTGCCATAAACACCACAGCCCTATTCTCAGTTGTAATAGCAGTTCAGTTAAGATCAGTTGTAATAGCAGGAGATCTCTAGCTAGTGCCTGGAGGTTGGCAACCCTACCTCTGTACCTCACAATATTCTTTTTACAGTTTGCTGATCTGACTCCTACCAGAGGAATTCATCTGTTGTGATAGAAACATTTCTGAAGCTTGGAAGAGGAAAAGCGCCATCTTGTGGAAATAAAATCTACAGTAATGGAAGTCTTTTTTTTTACTTCCCAGCATTTATCCTCAAATTTTCTTGTGTTCCTTGTCTCCCAAGGAAACATTTGTGACTCCACAGCATTAAAGATGACAAAGGGAAGAGGCATGCTTGGGTTCAGCTCAGAAATCAGGAAAAGTTCTCTAAAGGGGGGGGGGTTAGAGGGCCACGCCACAATCCTAAACAGAGTTACATCCTTATTGTATCTGACAAAGTGAATTTTGACTGACGAAAGCTTATACCCTGGAAAATGCTGCTGGTGTCAAATTTTGTTCTGCTACTACTAACACAGCTACCCACCTGAAACCCTTTTAAGCCCATTGACTTCAGACTCAGGAGGGGGTAATCCTGTTTAGGGGTCACAGTGCCAGATGTTTCCACACTGCAAGTGTGCGTACATGAAATGTATGCGCCTCTTGCTTCCTTCCACCCTTTGTTTTTTCTTCTTCTCATATACGCTAGCATTTTCGTTAAATAGACTTTTGGTGCAGCCACACACAAAATCTGGTTCAAAATTACTGCTATAGAACACTATCCAAAGATGCATGGATGCAACCTCAGTAGACAGGCCTTCGGCTACCAATGCTGCTTAACTGTGACTGGACGTGTTTGGATTCAAATCCCTAGAAAGGTCACTCGACAGCCTTGTATGAATTTTCATTAAGGATTCAATGCCATCAAGCTCCTTGGAGAAAAGAAAAGGGATACTGTTGTCGTACCCTCTTCGTGCACAAGCTGTTGTCTATCAAAGCATTATTTTTGTTCATGATGAAATGTAATAGTTCTCACACACAGCTAATGTATGATTTTCAACACTGTTGTGTGGAATGCAAGTTTAACAGATGTCAAACTGCAGGTATTGTTTGTGCTGTTATTATTAATGAACAACAGAGAGCCAGTGTGGTATAGTGGTTAAGAGCAGTGGTTTGGGGCGGTGGAGTCTGATCTGGAGAACCGGGTTTGATTCCCTACTCCTCTACATGAGCGGCGGACACTAATCTGGTGAACTGGATTTGTTTCCCCACTCCTACACATGAAGCCAGCTGGGTGACCTTGGACAAGACACATTCTCTCAGCCTCACCTACCTCACAGGGTGTCTGTTGTGGGGAGGGAAGGTGATTGTGAGCAGGTCTGAGTCTCCCTTAAGTGGTAGAGAAAGTCGGCATATAAAAACCAACTCTTCTTCTTCTCCCATCCCCATGTCTCACACCTCCTTCTAGAAAGGCTTTTTAAGCTTTTGGAAGCTGTACACTGCAGAATTGTACAACTCTAGTGCAACCGCCATCATCTAGTCAGTTGTTTGATAGAGGCAAATATAAGCAAGGCTATCTTCTCTTCTTCTCATAAATCCTTGCTGTTGTGAATCTGTCTTTTACTTTGAAGTCTTTGGAAAATATACTCCATCCCTGTCCTGTGGTTGGTAAATAAGTGCATCCAGGCAGATTTTTAAAAAAACAGTAAACATTAATAGCCTGAATAGCCCTGATTAGCCCAAGCACGTCAGACCTTGGAAGCTAAGCAGGGCCAGCCATGGTTAGTTCTTGGATGGGAGACCACCAACGAAGACCTAGGGTCACTATGAGGAAGGACATGGCAAACCACCTCTCTTCATCTCTTGCCTTGAGAACCCTACGGGGCTGCCACAAACTGGCCATGATTTGAAGCCACTTTTTAAAAATTAGATGCACGTTCCCTTGTTTAAGGTTGCTTCCTCATCAACGCTATCCTACCTATCTGTTGCAGGTGGATGGGATTCAAAGGCAAAGACAGAAATACCCATTTTTTTATTCAGTTGTGATTTGTATTCTTCTACAAGATCTTCTTTGATTGCTCCATTGATTTCACACTTTCCCGTACGTTCTCATGATTACCACTTAATTTATCTGCTGTCTGGTAATGATAAGGCTGTTACTCTATCAGTAGTAAGATAACGTCAGAAGATAACGCCAAAAGTTATAATCAAGCTAACGCCTAAATGCTCATTTGCATCCAGGTGCTCTTTTTGCACTGGAACTGGATGGGATTCAGTGGGTTAAAATGAGGAGAACTTGTTGCAAGAAAAGGAAGCAATAGTTTCTGGGAAAGAAATGTAATCGTTGTTCATGGTGCATCAAGGCAGACAGGGGATTGTATTCCAGCATTCCACTTGAAGCGGGACAGTGCCTTTCAAGAGATTAGGCTCTTAGAATTGACCCCTTCCTGAAAAGGGATATGTTATCTTATTAAGCCAGTCACCTACTAAGCAGGACTCAACTACTTTACCTACTTTTAAAAAGCAAGTCTTTTTATTGATATACTTCCAGTAAATATGTGTAAATGCAAGTTATAAAGTATTTATGTTCAATAATAATGTATTTAACAATGTTTGTATATGCAGCAACAATGTATGTAACAATGTATACTGTTAAGCAAGCAAATTCTACATACTATTCAAAATCTTAATCCAATATTTCAAATATAACATTAAAAAACCACTGATTTAGGTTAAAGTATCTAATTCAAATTCTAGAATAATATTAGTAAAGCCATACATACCAATCAGCCTTTTCTGAGACTCTCTAAGAGAGAAGTCTGAAGTACCAGTCTTTCTGGGTCTATATTTATACTATTTCAGTTACCTTGAGGCTGTGCGTTACTGCTCTATTTTAAGCAGCCTTCAATATTTCAAGTCACCTATTCCCTAAACATGCTGGAATTTCTCAAGGCAGGAGACTGTATTGCTAACTATAAACAATCAGTTTTAAGCTTTATCATTACTCTATACATTCATATTTAGTATCACTCTCATCTATAGAAAAATAGCTTTCATTTGAGCCTATGCATTAATTTCTAGAAGCCTAGTATCCATATATAAATCATAAAACATAATATAGTTCACATTACAATATTTGTATAATTTGGACAGTGCACTTGTACACCTATGTCATAACATTCAACATCTGTGACCCTGCTGGAATTCTAGCAGTATGCTATTAATGGATATTCCAGTAGCCAGTACTGATTCTGATGTCCAAGCTGGAATTTCTCCAGTAGGCCATTGGTAATGATAGACTGGAAGTTCTCCAGTAGGCAGTGAATGTTACTTGATAAGTTATTTGAACTTATTAAGGTGTCTGTAAGAATGTGAACAGTGAAATGAAATGTAAGAGACAGAAAGCCTTTTGCATAAGAGTATTCTTCTTCCTTTTAAAAGGAAATACAATTTAAGTATTTTAAAAGGAAATATATTTTCTGTATGATGTGTTTGTGGTGCTATATTCTGAATAATTCTACATATGTACAACACCAATACCATGTTCATGTGTTCTATATGTCAAAGCCTGTGACACACTCATCAAAATCTGAATCCTTTCTCCCCCTAAGGAGTCTTCCCCCGACAGAAGTAGCCCTTTTTACTGGCAGAAGACTTCAAGATTTGCTAAGCAGAGTGGAAGGTTGCAAGCCATTGATGAGTCCATACTGAAGACAGAACAGAACATTTCTGCTGCATGGCAGTATTTATTCAATAAGGTTATTGCCTTAAAGACAAATCTTAACATGGTGTAGTGGTTAAGAGCAGTGAACTCTAATCTGGTGAACTGGGTTGGTTTCCCCACTCCTACACATGAAGCTAGTTGGGTGACCTTGGATTAGTCACAGTTTTCTTAGAGCTCTCTCAGCCCCACCTACCTCACAAGGTGCCTGTTGTGGGGACAGGAAGAGAAGGAGACTGTAAAATGGTGTGATCTACTTAAAAGGTAGAGAAAATCAGCACATAAAAACCAACTCTTCTTCTTCGCCTTGTTCCTGATAATAGCCAAGCTGTGATATTCTGTACCAACTGTCTCCGAGTTGACTTCAAGGGCAGACCCACGTAGAGTGCACTATAACAGTCTAATATTTGTATTACTATGGCATGGATTCAGATTGGCTGAGTCAAGATAGGGAGCCACTTTCCAGGCTAAACTAAGTTGGAAGAAAGCATTTTTTTTGCAGCTGCATCAACTTGTTTCTCCAGCAGTAATGCTGGGTCCAGTTAACCAATAGGCTCTTAACACAAGTGGCGGACACTCATCCGGTGAACCGGGACTGTTTCCCCACTCCTATACATAAGGCCAGCTGGGTGAACTTGGGCTAGTCCCAGTTCTCTTCGAACTCTCTCAGCCTCACCTACCTCACAGGGTGTCTGTTGTGGGGAGAGGAAGGGAAGTAGATTGTAAGCCGGTTTGATTCTTCTTTTTAAAAGGTAGAGAAAATCGTCATATAAAAACCAACTCTTCTTCCGCAGACTTTTTCAATACCGTTTCTAGATTAAAATCCCCTTTTTGATAATTATATGGCTACAACTTTATTTTTGGCAGTGCCATTAATACTAAAGAACAGCAGTGCCTGGATTCTTCCTTACTTAGGTAACCTCAATATCATGCTGGGAAGGAAAGCTTCAGAGGAGGGCCCAGAATGTGTGCTCATTAGCCTAGACAAGGCTGAATGCGCTGTAGTAGGTACTTTCTGAGCCTAAGGGCAAAAAGGTACAGGCTGTCATTGTTTCAATATCTTCTCCCCCTTCCCAGCTGCTTTTAAATCAACACGCAAGCCGATTTCATACAACACGATTATACACAAAGGAGTTTTACCATGTGCAAAATTCCAAAAAGGCCAAATGGAAAAGAAAGCTAATTTAATACCGCAAGGCCTTTTGGACCCTTCTAGTGTGATGAAATCCTAATGGTATTTTTCAGGAATTCCTATTAAAAAGCTTTATTTAAAAAACCATCACAATACACCTTTCTGGTTTTATAGTCCAACACCACATGGCCTTGTTTGCCTGCGGCGTCCCCATATTTAAACAAACGTAGCACTCGACAACTTGACTGTCCTCTCATTCTTCAAATATGCACGGACGCTGATTCCATAATGTTGGCCCATCTCCAAGGCAGACTTGCATGTGCTCAATAGCATACATGGTCTGCATGTAAGGAGTGCTGAATCTTAAAAATCAAGAGCTTTTAAGTGCTGGACCAAACAAGGGACTTTATCCTTATAAAGCAACAAAGCTCCCCACGGCTTTCATGAAACCTTTATTCCAACCCCCATGGTATTAGCAAACAATTAACACAAACAAATGCATCTGAGGGGCCATTCAAGAGTCTCACTTAAGAACCAGCAGCAGCCGATTTTTTATAGAGACTCTGTATACACACCCCACTACGAAGACCAACTTCAGAACGGGCGGTTTGGGATATTAACACAGCCCTGAGCAGGCAAGTCTATAACCTTTGTTATTGACACTGCAGTCCAAGTTAAGCAGAGTGACTCCTGCGATTAGCTCAGCTGACTCCTGACCACCAGTGGCACTCCAGGGGACTTTCTCCATAAGTTAAAGGGCCACTCCACCCCTGATGTTCAGATAAATCATATTTGGGTATCTTGGCATTCTCTGCTGTGAAAAACATAAAACTAGAGCGGTGGACTCTAGTCTGGAGAGCCAAGTTTGATTCCCCACTCCTCCAACATGAAGCCTGCTGGGTGACCTTGGGCCAGTCACAGTTCTCTCAGAACTCTCTCAGCCCATGTGGAGACATGCAATGGCAAATCACCTCCAAATGTCTCTTGCCTCGAAAACCCTATGGGGTCAGCAGTGACTTGACGAGACACATACACAAGATGGCTAAAGCTCAGTTCTGATGACAACAGACAAATCCTAATGATTATGGGTATCCCTCCTTCCCATCACGCACAACCTGCTAACAAATTATTGTCATTTTTGCAGCATAGTTTAACTTATACCTATATTGGCATAAACTATGGTTTGCATTCTTCAAGAAAACCACAAATAAACTACTGTTTGGAATCTTAGCTTGCAAGGAAATCTGTTTAGGATATAGTGGGGTACTACAATTTTCCCTGAAAACTATAAATCATTAACCAATTGTGCGCAAGGAGAGAAAGTAGATAAGGTGGGTGAAGAAACCTGTAAGCCAGAGAGTCCCCTAGGCATGATCATACATGTAGCAGCACGTCACAACATTCAACTGCCTTTGCAAATTGCATAAGAACAGAATATAGCATATTGTTTTTAAAATGTAGTGCAACATTCAAGAGCTGCATCCTCAGGGCGTACTGGCTTCAACTCCCCAATAATTCATTTAGTAGAATTCACCGTATAATCCAGCCACTGTAGAGTCTTTGGCCACAAGGTGGAGCAGCTGCCTAATTATATGAATTTTATCATTATATATTAAACCAGCAATACTATACAAGTTTTAGAAGATACGTGGTTGGATCAAGATTAACATTTCTGCAGGCACAAGGTATTCTGCCTGTGGGGCACTACTTATCCCCCCTTCTACTCTGCCATGGTAGCCTAAATTCCCCCTCAAAATTCAGTTCCTGAGGGTCGCCTCTCCCCCATGAACTGGATTGGGGGGGCATTTGGGGCTGCTGCAATAGGGGGGAGGCAGGAAATTTTCACTCCACAGGTGGAAGTCCTTGCACATGTGGAAACGTTAGTGTGGATCCAAGCAATTATTTTAGTTACTTGCTTAACAGGAAGTATTTTAAAACAAGTTATATGCCACAAAAGGGATTTTATTTACCTCTATTTTCAGATTTCAGAAAGTGGTGGTGTTTTGTTAAGTCTGATGGCGGTGTTTTGAGATTTTGTTAAAGGTATTTTTAATATTAAAGGCTATGTTAATTATATCAACAGAGGAATTTTTATTTTAATGGTGCTTCGTTGGTTTTCACTACTAACAATATTATTGGCTTGATAAATGATAAAACAGTATGATTAAATGTTAACTTCTTCCCTTCTAAAGAGTAAATTGAGGTGAGCCAAACCTAATGGTGGAAAGGGTAACAGACAGTAATAATTTTTTCTTGACTTTTTAAAAAAAATAATGGGTTGAATTGTACCTTGTGCAATTCTGGGTGAGCAAGCAATAGTGGAAGGACGGCAGCAACAGATAGTTATTTCGTTAAAAATTATAATAGAGCTATGTGCATGTGGAGCAACAGGATACATAACAGTTTTATAATCAAATGCAATAAAATAATGCAAAGCATCTGTTATCAGAAGAAATAACTTCCACTATGTCTTGTGTGATGTATGCAAAGGCCTGTGGGGGGAAAAACTAGGATTATGGGGAGGGGGGATTTCCCCCCCCCCAAAATGTTTTTGGGAAATGTTAGGAAGCACTGGGAACAAGTTCCTATGAAAGATTTTCTCAGTTGAAATGAGCAACCCCCTTTTTAAGACCAGGTTTTACTCACTTAAAATGTGTAGCATGAAAACTGTTATATATGACAATCCACAGCAGTGGTTCCCAAAGTGGGTAGTACCACCCCCTGGGGGGCGGTGGGATTACCTAGGGGGGCACTAAGAGGCAAGGGGGCAGCAGGGGGGCACTAGAGGTGGGCCCCCTTCAACTGTGTTGTTGGATAGGGTAGGGGGCGCTGGAGTTGAGTTTGTGGAACCAAGGGGGCGGTGGCTCGAAAAGTTTGGGAACCACTGATCTACAGCATTGAAGAATGACAAGCAAGGGACACACAAGGACTTGCAGGTGATGGATGTTGCAGTTTTGCAAATAAACAATGAGTCCAAGCTGAAGATTATTTCAAGAAATAAAACCTTTACTTAACTTTGAGACACACAGAACAGGTAACTTGATAGGTACAGTGCTAGGGCTGCCAGGAGATACCTGGCAACCATAGCACTGTACCTATCAAGTTATCTGATGGGGGGTGGGAACTTACAAGCAGCAAACTGAGGCCTAGGTCTCTGTTGTTGGCGACGTGTCAACATCACTTCCAGTGTGTAGCAGAAATAACATCATCACTTTGCTGTCAACATCGGGAGGCTCCGGTATTTGGGCATAAACTCTATGGTAGAAGCCATTTTTACCATAGAGTTTTTGCCCAAATACCAGAGCATCCCCACATCGCCAGCAACGAGATAACGTCACTTCCGGTGAGCGCCAGAAGTGACGTTGCTATGACAGAGAAGCGACAGAGGCCTAGGCCTCAGTTTGCCAGGGGGAGGGGCCCCAAAGGAGGGTATCCCCCACCCCCATGGGGTCTGGCAACCCTATACATTGTAGACCTCTCCCCTGGTCAGCAGCAGATCCAGCAAGCACCAAAAGGAAGAAACAGACAAAACAAAAACTACCCAGTTAGTTAGTAGGCAACACAAGCTCTTCTATGTAGTGGATAACTTTGCAAGTAAATTTACCCTCTAATTACTTCTTCACTTCTGCATTGCTATTATAACAGCAAGGGGCCATCTCATTTCCCCCCACTATTTCTTCTTTCCTTTCCCTGGCAGCCCCCATAGCCCTGTCTTCCTTCACCTGCTTCCTTCTTTTCTTACCACCTACCAGCCAAGCTACTTTTAAGGGCTCTCCTGTCTTCAGCTGTCCCTCCCTTCTTCCCCCTAGTAGCCTCTTCCCAGGCAAAGCCTGGCCCAGCTGAGTGGTGGCAGTAGGGTTCTCCCACTATTACAACTGATCTCCAGCCAACAGAGATCAGTTCCGCTGGAGAAAATGGCCACTTTTGCAATTGACTCTATGGCATTGAAGTCCCTCCCCTCCCCAAACCCTGCCCTCCTAAGGCTCTGCCCCAAAAATCTCCCGCTGGTGGCAAAGAGGGACCTGGCAACCCTAGGTGGCAGGCTGGGCTCAGTGGCACAGTAGCCACTGGGAGACTCAGGCCTATCATTTGTATTTCTGCCTTACAAACAACCATGTGAGGTGAGAGAAAAAGAAGTACAGAATCATATACAATCACCCTGAACTATGAATAATAAATTCTGGGAAAACTGGCATGAATCCTAACACCCTGTGCACCAAACAGAGTTCTTCTGCATTCCTTTCTGTTCTTATAGCCCCTTCTGACCCCTGAAAGATCATTCTTAGGGTCATGGAATCTCCATGGAAGAACAGATGTGAAAGATGGGGGGGTATAAGTGAAGAAGTACAAGGAGGTGAAATCATTCTTCCTTCCTCTTCCGCAAGCACAACTCCACTGAGGAAAGTGTTTCATTTAACCCCCTTCACTCCAGCCCCCTTACCTGCATGACTGTCTCTCTACACAAATCCTCAAACACCATGATCTTCACAGAGCTTGGAAGGGCCTGCAGGAATGGAATTCAGGGGGGGAAACTGCTTGCCTTCCATGCACAGATGGTTGGATATGAGCCACTACTATTCCCCTCCCTCAAACTTCAGGTATTCATACTTAACAATTTTGTATAATGTCTAAGAATCAGATCGGCCTCCCAAAATCTCTGCAAGCGAACTAAAAGTAATCACCACACTCAGTGTGTTCTCCAATATTCTTGTTGCTAGATTACCCTGACCTTAGCAACTGTATTTACTAATCTTGCAAGGCTCAGAATTGATCAGCCATTAATGACATTTTTCATCATCAAGCGTGAACTTCAGCTTCCAGGGCCCCACATTATTTTATCTGTTGAAACCAATTTACCATCTAAGAGGTCCATTTTGTTTTCTGTGCTTCCAAAACAGGCTCCCTCTTCAATTTTAGTCAAATGAATGCGCTGCTCAGCAAAAAGGGGGGGGATTCTTTCAAGGTTACTGTCCTTACTTGCTTCATTAGATTTTCTGTTTTAAATTAGATGAGTGTTTCATGGCAGGAGGTGAAGAGAGCCAACAAATGCGCAAGGCTAGATACACTTTTCAGATGATTCAAGTGTGAATGCCTCAAATCCTAATTTTGGGACAAAATGGAGGACAGGAGAATAAAAGAAGTTCGGCGTCCCCTCTGGGGAGAACGTCAGGGCATAAATGAAGTAAATAAATAAATACATTTGTTAGAGCATCTGCTTGGCATGCAGAAGGTCCCAGGTTCAATCCCCAGCATCTCCCGTTAAAGGGACTAGGCAAGTAGATGATGTGAAAGACCTCTGCCTGAGACCATGCAGAGCTGCTGCCTATCTGAGCATACAATACTGACTTCGATGGACCAAGGGTCTGATTCAGTATAAGGCAGCTTCATGTGTTCATATGCAAGAGGCCTGTCCAAATTTGTACTGGTTTCTTCCCCGCAACCTGGGATTAGGGGCAGTGAAGCCATGTAGGGGCTCCAGTCGATTCAAACTTTCTTCTTGGCAGTTCCTTCACTTTACAGCTGGCTCATGTCACTGCTGCATACTGAAAAGCCCTCTTCTTTGTCAACTCCCACCCTGTGTCATTCCTGAAACCCTTTGGTTTTTGAGAAGTGGTGAGCAAGGTGCTACCTATTCCAGTCTTTAGGGAGTCATCTTCTTTAGGAGATAGGCACTTTGAGGCAACATAGACGTCAGAGGTCGTTGTTCTGCAAGCAACTTTCTCAGTTTCTTTGCCCACTGATGATTTTATGGGATTGTTAGCTTTGTGTGTGTGGTAAGTGCCATTAAGTAGCTTCTGACTCATGAGAACTCTATGAATCAATGTCCTCCAAAACATTCTATTGTTAACAGACTTGCCCAGGTCTTGCAGACTGAGGGCCATGACGTCCCTTATAGAGTCAAGCCATCCCATGTTGTGTCTTCCTCTTTTCCTGCTGCCTTCAACTTTTCCTAGCATTATTGTCTTTTCCGGTGAGTCTTGTTTTCTCATACTGTGACCAAAGCACAATAGCCTGTTTAGTCATTTTAGCTTCTAGGGACAGCTCAGGCTTGATTTCATGTAGAACCCACGGATCTGTCTTTTTGGCAGTAAAACTCCTCCAACACCATATTTCAAAGGAATCTACTTTCTTCCTGTCAGCCTTCTTTGTTGTCCAACTTTCACACCCATATAAAGTAATAGGGAATACTATGACATGAATTAACTTGATCTTGGTTGCCAGTGACACATCCTTACATTTAAGAATCTTTTCTAGCTACTTCATGGCTACCCTTCCCAGTCTCAATCTCCTTCTGATTTTTTGGTTGCAATCTCCTGTTTGGTTGATGATGGAGCCAAGGAATAGTAAGTCTTGAACAATTTCAGTTCCCTCGTTGTCAACCTTTAAAGCTGAGTAATTCCCCAGTAGTCATTACTTTTGTCTTCCTGATGTTCAGCTGAGGCAAGGGTTGGTCAGAGGTGGTTTACCATTGCCTTCTTCTGCACAGTAGTACTAACTAGGGTTAGCTGAAGTGGCACAGCCATTTGTCCTCCACCCGTGTCACCTTCCACTCCTGCTGCTACCCAATAGCTACCCTTCAAAGATTCCTCCATTCCCATCACCATTGGAACTCTGTTCTCTTCTGTTGATGTGGCCGCTGATCCCTGAACAGGGTGGACGCATCTTAGTCTGGTGTCTCAGCTGTGACCATTCCACCTTGAGCGACTCTGCTAGGAGTTCAGCCTCTTGACAGGGTGAACCCCTTAGGGTGTGCGTTCAAAAGGGGATTGTTAACTTACTGTGCTAATATTTGTTTTGTTATTGTAAGCTGCCCTGCACCATGGGTAGAACAGGGCAGAACCTTTTAAACAAAGTGAATAGAACAGAACCTCGATCCTATTGTTGGTTTTTGGTTGGGTTTTTTTTACATGCCGACTTTCTATACCACTTAAGGCAGAATCAAACTGGCTTACAATCACCTTCCTTTCCCCTCCCCACAACAGACACCCTGTGAGGTAGGTGAGGCTGAGAGAGCTCTAACAGAGCTATGACTAGCCCAAGATCATCCATCTGGCTTCATGTGAAGTGGGGAAACTAACCCGGTTCTCCAAATTACAGTCCACTGCTCTAAACCACTGTTAACCACTACACCACACTAGCTCTTCATCATGCTGCAAAAGCAGAAGAGCAGGGAGGGACTTCTGCCACAGAGATATTGCAGGCACCATTCAATAGACAGCCACACCACACTCACAAATACAATTGCTGGGTTTGCAGGAAGAGTAGTGGGAGATTACCCTGATCTCTGTCGCCTGGAGATCAGTTGTAATAGCAGATCTCCAGCAACTACCTGGAGGTTGGCAACCCTATTTATACCCTATTTATACAGGGGAGGGGCTGTGGCACAGTGGTAGAGCATCTGCTTGGCATGCAGAAGGTCCCAGGTTCAATCCCTGGCAACTCCAATTAAAGGGACTAGGTGAGTAGGTGATGTAAAACACCTCTGCCTGAGACGCTGGAGAGCCGCTGCCAGTCTGAGTAGACAATACTGACTTTGATGGACTTTGATGAATCTTCTGATTCAGTATAAGGCACCTTCATGTGTTCATGTGTACCCCATCTACTCCCAATGAGGACCCAAAGTGGCTTACATCTTTATCCCCGCCTGTTTATCCTCACAACAACCCTGTGAGGCAGAGTTACCGTATATACTCGCGTATAAGCCGAGTTTTTCAGCCCAAAAAAAGGGCTGAAAAAGCCAAACTCGGCTTATACGCGGGTCAATACGGTAGAGGGGGGAGGAGGGGGGAGGGAGAGGAGGGAGAGGAGGGAGGGGGGAACTTACCATTCTCACCGCTGCCGCCGGGCCCGCAAGGGTTCTGTCAGCGAGGGCATGCAATCGGACCCTGGATAGCGAGGTGACTTTCGTTTCATCTCTCCTTCCCGTGGGAAGGAAGAGGCAACAGCCAAAAGGCTCGAGAGATCTCCACTTCAAAGTGACTTCCTGATTGTAATCCTGCTCTGATCTTAAGGTGTGAATTCTCTCTCTTGGTATTGGGGAACCTCTGATGTTTTGCATTTCAAAGATGTTACTTGTAAACATGCTAGCTTGTGTACACTATAAGAATACCCTCCAAATGATTTGGCGCCATTGTAACGTTGTGTTTCATAGGTTACTGTACCCTTCCTTTCAAATAAATTCTACTTTAAACTCTCTGCTAACGTCTGGAGTAAAGTGGATGATTCCTGAGAGGCAACGGAGTCCTAGAACCTGACAGTACGTTACAATCCCAACCTTTTTTGTTTTCGGGTTAGAAGTAGTATTAGGATGTCGGCACCACCCTCGGTCCCGCTCAACGCGGGAGAGGAGCTTCGGCAGACTCCCGCTGATATTGAGGTTGGTCAAGGAGCAGCGACCCCGGAGCAGCGCCCACCCGGGCCTACCGATGTCCCTGGGAGGCCGACGTGGACCCCCCGATTCTCGGAGACCGGGCAGCGGCAGAGAGCAGCGTCAGAACCAGGAGGCGACTTCTACCGGGGACCGCTGGCCGCTTGGTATGGAGAAGGGGAAGGGTGGAAGGACCCCACGCTCGCTCACACCCCGACCCTCACTGCAGAAGCGGCCACTCTGATACGCGGACAGAATCAGATGCTCGTTCTGCAGAATCGGGACCTGCAGACTCAGCTAGATACCTTGCAGCGAGACCTGGCAGCCGTTCTAGGGGCAGTGAGGGGGCTTGGACAGCCCGTGCAACAATCCCAAACGGGTTCACGGCCGACTACAGGACCGCTCGTTGTTGGGGAGGCTCCCACGCCCAGACGCCCTACGGCCAGAGACCTGAAGGTATCTTTCGACGGGTCCAGCTCACAGTTGTCTCACTTCTTACTCCAAATCTCCGGCTTTATGAAGGACCAGGGGGAGACCTTTGCCTCGGAAGAAGCTCGGGTCAGGTATGTGATCAGCCTGCTGGAGAAGGAGGCAGTGGAGTGGGCAGTGACAGCGGCAGAAACTATGCCCCGAGTTTTGGCATCCCTGGATGAGTTCTTGTGCGCTCTACGACGCCGGTTCGAAGACCCCCACCGGGGGGAAAAAGCAAAGATTGCCATGCGTCGTTTGAAGCAGGGAGCCCGCTCAGTAAGTGAGTATGCACAGGACTTTTTATCTTTGTCGTGCAAGATAAGGGAGTGGAGTGAGGCCACAAAGGTCCAGCATTTCCGCGAAGGGTTGCGGTGGGAAGTGCTGGATGGCTGTTTGACTTTGGGAGATCCAGAGTCAGTGGAAGAGTGGGTAAATTTGGCAGCTCTAGTGGAGAACCGCAAGCTTACCCTCCAGTTCTCCAAGGATCGTCCTTCGAAGACGATCCCTATCCCGCCCACGAGAGGGGACAGCGCAGCAGGTCCCCGGCGAGAGGGAAGACATCGAGGAGTCTACAGTCTCGACAGGGCACGTCGGTTCAGGGAGGGAGCTTGCCTTCAGTGTGGGAAGATGGGTCATTTTGCAGCAAGATGTACCAACACGCCGTCAGAAGGGACGAGCAACAGGGCGACACAAGAGCGGGAGGCGACACCACCTCGGAACCTGGAGCACAGGAGAGCGGAGGGGACGAACGGTCGCCGGGGGGCGGCGGCCCTGCAAGCGGAAACCTCATCGGATCTCCACAACCGTGGCACCCGAGATAGCTTCCGAAGCCCCTCACCGGCAAAAAACGAGGACGGCCTTCTGTGAGGGAACCGGCACAGAGGGCACCCTTGGAAGAAACCAAACCGGCTCCATGTAGGGTGAGTGACCAGGGAGAGACATTGCTGATACCTGTTGTATTACGAAATCCCCAAGGGGGGGAACCGGTGGCCGTTGTGGCTATCGTGGACTCCGGGTGCTCCCGGACCCTAATTGATCAGGCGGTGGTAGAACGTCTGAAAATTGGGACTCGAGAACTGGATCAACCCTTACATTTCCATCAAATGGATGGGAGTGACCTGCGGGGGGGGCCGGTTCATTTGCACACTCGCAAGATGTGGCTGGGGGTGGGAAACCACTGGGAACAGATCCACTTCACGGTAGTGCCTAAGATTTCCTACCCGGTGGTCCTCGGCGTTAATTGGTTGGCGGGACATAACCCGAGCATTGACTGGGAACAAAGGCGGGTGGTGTTTGGAGCTCCTCAGTGCGAAAAACACAGCCGGGATGATTTACCCGGGGGCGAAGGGGGAAGCGCCGCTGCCTTGGAGGAACCCACGTTGCCCCCAGAATATAGTGATTTCGCAGATGTATTTGAGGGGACGGACTGTGACTTATTGCCTCCTCATCGCACTACGGATTGTGCCATCGAACTGATTAAGGACGTTAAACCGTCCAAGGCCCGAGTTTATGCCATGAGTCCTCAAGAGAAAGCAGTGCTGCGAGAATTTCTGGACAAGAACTTGGAGCGGGGCTTCATACGACCGTCCAAAGCTGCATTTTCTTCTCCCTGCTTCTTTGTGAAGAAGAAAGGTACATCTGATCTCAGACTGTGTGTAGACTATAGGGGGCTTAACGCGATTACTGAAACTAATGCCTACCCCCTTCCCTTAATCCCAGACCTCCTGAGTGTGTTACAGGAGGGTTGTATTTTCTCGAAAATTGACCTGGCGGAAGCCTACTACCGGGTCCGGATCAAGGAGGGGGATGAAGCTAAGACAGCCTTTTCTTGTTGTTATGGGTTGTTTGAATTTTTAGTCATGCCGTTTGGTCTGTCTGGGGGGCCCTCGTGCTTCATGCAATTAATTAATGAGATTCTACACGACCTCCTATTTAAAGGTGTGGTAGTCTTTTTAGACGATTTGCTCATTTACTCCAAGGATCCCGCAGAGCACAGGGAATTGGTGCGGGAGGTGTTGCGTCGTCTAAGGGACAATCATTTGTATGCTAAGTTATCAAAATGTGCATTCAACCAGGACCAATTGTCGTTTTTGGGTTATGTGATCTCGCCACAAGGGTTAAGCATGGATCCGGAGAAGGTGAGGGCAGTGTTAGAATGGGAACCTCCCAGAACTCGCAAACAGGTTCAGCAGTTTTTGGGGTTTGCGAACTTTTATAGAAATTTTATTCAGGATTTCGCTCAAATAGCTTTGCCTATTACTGATTTGCTTAAAACCAAAGGGAAGGGGCAAGGGGCCACTTTTGCACAATACCAGGTACCTTGGACCGCCAGGTGTCAGGCGGCTTTTGAAACTCTTAAGGAGCGCTTTACCTCTGAACCCATTCTGGCGCACCCAGATTGCTCCAGGCCATTCACTTTACAGGTAGATGCCTCGGACAAGGCGATGGGAGGCGCACTCCTTCAGAGGGATGATCAAGGGAGGCTTAGACCCTGCGCATATTTTTCTAAGAAGTTCTCTGGTCCTGAACTAAACTGGCCGATTGGGGAAAAGGAAGCCATGGCAATTAAACATGCGCTCATGGTTTGGCGACAGTTCCTGGAGGGAGCGGCCGAGCCCTTTGTGGTTTGTACAGATCATCGGAATCTCGAATCTATTTTGGGTCAGCGGAAGCTGTCCGCCAAACAAGTACGTTGGTCGAGTTTTTTCTCTAAGTTTAACTTTACCATCAAACATATGCCGGGGAAAGAAAATTGCTTAGCAGACGGACTGTCTCGCATGCCGCAATATGAGTGTCAGGTTGAGCGGCCGGTGGGTTCTCTCTTCACACGGGAACACCTGGGTTTGACTCCAGAGGGGAATAGTGCAGGAGTTCTGACCAGAGCACAAAGCCGCGCGGCGGCACAAGACTCGAGTTCGAGTCTCCCTCGAGATGTGGTCGCTCCCACCTCCTCATCCCCAGCAGTCCCCGGAGAACTTTCAACCACAACCGCTGGGGAGGGGGGGGGAAAGCTCCCAAATAGAGCGAAGGGACCAGGCTGAAGGGCCGATACCCATCTCCTTGCCGGGGTCGGATGTTGCCATTCCCCGCCTCTGGGCAGTTCCAGAAAGCCTCCCGGAGGCAGTCAAGAAAAGGTGGGGGGAGGCTCTTCGACGGGAGCGGGAGGAAGAATCTATCCCATCCCAGGTGACGGACCAAAACGGTATCTGTAAGAACAAACATTACGTGCCCAGGGAACTGAGGCAGGAGATATTGGAACGGAGCCACAGTTCAACAATAGGGGGACATTTTGGGTTTGCTAAATCCTTACACCTAATAAGAAGACAGTTTTGGTGGCCTGGGATGCGCCAAGACATCGAAGTATTTATCAAATCCTGCACTGTGTGCGCAACTAGTAAACGTTTGATGGGAAAACCCCCGGGATTATTAAAGCCCCTAGAAACTCCCGAGGCACCCTGGCAAGTGATTGGGATGGATTTCATAACAGACCTCCCATCCAGTCAGGGGAAGACTGTCCTGTGGGTAATCACGGATCTTTTCTCTAAGCAAGTTCATCTCGTGCCGTGTGAAGGGATGCCATCTGCACATAAACTGGCTCGCTTGTTTGTGCACTGCATATTCAAATTGCACGGATTTCCACGGAAGGTCCTGAGTGACAGGGGCTCCGTGTTTGTGTCCAAGTTCTGGAAAGCGTTCTTAGGAATTGTAGGTGTGCAGTTGGGTTTGTCATCTGCCTATCACCCCCAGACGGATGGGCAGACCGAAAGGGTTAATGCGGTGATGGAATGTTATTTGCGTTGTTTTGTTAATTATCACCAAGACAATTGGGTTGATCTGCTGCCACTGGCAGAATATGCCTACAATAACTCGGTGCACTCTGCAACCGGGGTGAGCCCATTCAAAGCAGTTTATGGAATGGATTTTGGACCATTAGGGGCTGTACCTACCCCACCAGAAGGCGATCCCCCCGAGGTGTCTAAATGGGCTCACACAGTGAGGAACACTTGGCCCTGGCTTGTAAAAAACCTGGAACAGGCTAAAGACAGGTACAAACTACAAGCAGACAAACACAGAACACCTCAGTGGGAATTGAGGGTCGGAGAAAAGGTGTATCTTTCCACTAAGAACCTCAGGTCTTTACGCCCGTGTAAAAAATTGAGCCAACGGTTTGTGGGCCCATTTTCTATCTCCAGAGTTATCAATGAGGTTACGGTAGAGCTGGAGCTACCCAAATCCTTACAAGGGGTGCACCCGGTGTTTCACGTGAGTCTACTAAAGCCCTTTCTACAAGCACCAGAATGGCACCCCGAACCCGAAGCGGCAACTCCCATCATGGTACAGGGCGAACGGCACTTTGAAATCTCCAAGGTGCTCGATTCTCGGAGGCGCAGGGGCCGACTGGAATATCTTGTGCGTTGGAAACATTTAAATTCCAGTCATGATGAGTGGGTGTCCGCTGTTCACGTACAGGCTCCAACCCTTGTAGCGGATTTCCATCGCCATTACCCGGACAAACCAGGAAATCTGGAGGGGGGGCCTTTGGGGAGGCGGAGTGTCAGCGAGGGCATGCAATCGGACCCTGGATAGCGAGGTGACTTTCGTTTCATCTCTCCTTCCCGTGGGAAGGAAGAGGCAACAGCCAAAAGGCTCGAGAGATCTCCACTTCAAAGTGACTTCCTGATTGTAATCCTGCTCTGATCTTAAGGTGTGAATTCTCTCTCTTGGTATTGGGGAACCTCTGATGTTTTGCATTTCAAAGATGTTACTTGTAAACATGCTAGCTTGTGTACACTATAAGAATACCCTCCAAATGATTTGGCGCCATTGTAACGTTGTGTTTCATAGGTTACTGTACCCTTCCTTTCAAATAAATTCTACTTTAAACTCTCTGCTAACGTCTGGAGTAAAGTGGATGATTCCTGAGAGGCAACGGAGTCCTAGAACCTGACAGGTTCCTCCGGCCAGCAGCGGCCGGCAGGGGCCTTCTGCAGGGCCGGCAAGGCCGCACCGCCCCCGCCGCCCCGCGAGGGTTCCTCCGGCCGGCAGGGGCCTCTGCAGGGCCGGCAAGGCCGCGCCGCCCCCGCCGCCGGGCCCGCGAGGGTTCCTCCGGCCAGCAGCGGCCAGCAGGGGCCTCTGCAGGGCCGGCAAGGCCGCGCCGCCGCCCCCGCCGGCCCGCGAGGGTTCCTCCGGCCGGCAGCGGCCGGCAGGGGCCTTCTGCAGGGCCGGCAAGGCCGCGCCGCCGCCCCGCGAGGGTTCCTCCGGCCGGCAGCGGCCGGCAGGGGCCTTCTGCAGGGCCGGCAAGGCCGCGCCGCCCCCGCCGCCGGGCCCGCGAGGGTTCCTCCGGCCGGCAGGGGCCTTCTGCAGGGCCGGCAAGGCCGCGCCACCCCCGCCGCCGGGCCCGCGAGGGTTCCTCCGGCCGGCAGCGGCCGGCAGGGGCCTCCTGCAGGGCCGGCAAGGCCGCGCCGCCCCTGCCGCCGGGCCCGCGAGGGTTCCTCCGGCCAGCAGGGGCCTCTGCAGGGCCGGCAAGGCCGTGCCGCCGCCCCCGCGAGGGTTCTTCCGGCCGGCAGCGGCCTCCTGCAGGGCCGGGAAGGCTGCGCCGCTGCTGCCGCCGCCGCCTCTCCTGGTGAGTAGGGGGTTCAGGGGCTCTTCCCCCTTCCCCCCTTGAATGGCACTGGGGTCGGGATGGGTTGGGAGGTCCCGGGAGGCCGGTGGGAGGGCGACCTGGGGCAGGGGCAAGATCTTCCCTGCGCTCTAAAATGGCGGCCGCCATTTTAGAGCGCAGCTTTAACAGAAAAGGGAATTTCTTATTGACCCTCGGCTTATACGCGGGTCAATAAGAAATTCCCTTTTCTGGCCTCAAGTTTGGGGGGGTTGGCTTATACTCCGGTCGGCTTATACCCAAGTATATACGGTAGGCTGACAGAATGTGACTATCTTAAGATCACCCAATGAACTTCCATGGCGGAGTCAGGATTTAAACCTAACTCTTTGAGACCTTTGGCAAACAATCTAACCACTACACCACACTAGCTCTCAATAATGTATTCCCTTTTGAAAGTAAAACTACCAAGGCATTTAGATTAGTATTTAATGTGGATTTTTTTTCAAAGTGCTTCAAATGTTATTCCTATAAGGAAACATGCAGGTTAATTGTTTCTTCCCACCACAGCTAGTTTTGTGGGTTTTGTGCTCATCACTGGCAAAGACATAGTAATGTGTGATCTGACTAGCTAGATACTAAAGACTGAGTTTTTCCCAAATGGACATGTTTACCTAAAATTACAAAATGAGTCTTTATATTAGTAATTGCCTCTTTTTAATTTGTTTACTGCTGCCCACAGGGCTTATATACAACACAGCTAGCAGAACAGTAGATCTGTTTTTCTAATGATCTATAAAAGGACAAAAAGTTCTACGATTTTTTAAAAATCTGTAGAGGGAGACCAGAAAAGTACAGCTAAACGAACAAAAGTAATTTTACCATCTGCTCAGAGATGAGTTTTACAAGTAACAGTGGAACACCAAAGGCCCCAAGAAACAGAGATTAGTAAGATTTTGTAGCTCTGCCTCTCAAGGAGGGAGGGATTTTTTAATTAGAACAATTAAACAGATGGCTGCCAAGACTACTATCACTGCTTATTAAACATTAAGCTCTCCAGTGATAAGAAGCAGATAGTATTTTGCAAAAGCCATCCAGTCCTCTCTCAGTTCGGTGCTCCTTCCATATGTATTATTTATTTAAAGAATTTCAGCCACACTTCTCCATTTTTGTCCATTATGCTTATTTAGGATATTTTTTATTTATTTAGGATATTTCTGTGCTGCTGCTTCCAAGTCCTGCTTGAGGTGGCTTACTATTAAAACCACGGCACAATACTAAAAACAAGCCAATGGACATAAGCAGCACAAACACTATCCACAAAACAGAAACAAACCAATACAAAGATGTTAAGATAAAATCCCTCATTAAAAGCTGGGGTAAAAATGTGTTTTGGCCTGGCACCTGAAAGAAGGTAAAGCAGACGCCAGGCGAGCCTCAAGGGGGAGGGGGTTCCAAAGGTGAGGGGCCAACACAGAAAATGCCACGTCTCTATTTGTCACCTGCCTCACCTCTGAAGGTAGGGGGCACACAGAGACTCCCCAACTCTCCCACAGAAGCTTGCCAGGTGCCCTTGGAACAGCCACACACTTTTAGCCTAACCTACCTCACAGGGTTGTTGTCAGGATAAAACGGAGGCGGAGAGAAGGTTGTAAGACACTTTAAGTCCGCACTGGGGAGAAAAGTAGGGTATAAATTAAGTAAGTAAGTAAATATATTACTACTGGCCTTGTCTCTAAGGATGGTGCCTCTGAAGAAGATCTAAAACAATGGGAATGTTGACATGGAAGCAGAAAATCTTTCAGATTGGAGCTTTACAGGTTAAAACACAGGGAGCCAGTGAAAGTCTTCTGAGCACTGGTGAGATATCAAAAATAAGGAGGGGAGCTTTTACATTGTCCATCTTCTGGTCTCTGCAAAGTTGCAAAGGCTCAGTACCAGATCTAGATAAGCAAAGCATTCTATCCCACCCTTTCTTCTTTGGATTCCCCTTGCGGCAGGATCCAGGGGAGCTCAGGGAGCAACTGATATTTGCATGTCCCTTAGGTTCCTGGATCTAAAAGGAGCAACCACAAAACTGGAGGATGAAAAGGAGGTGAAGCAGAGAAAAGGATGGTGAGTAATCGCTCTCTCAGAAGCGGTGTGAGAGGTTCCTTGAGCCACAAGTAATCCCATTTCAATCAGTAACCAGCACAGCGGAATGGCTCAATGCACACTGCAAGATTGGATGACTGATGCATGATATAGGGTTGCCAACCTCCAGGTAGGACTTGGATGTCTCCCAGCATTACAACTGACCTCCAGGTGACAGAGACCAGTTTCCATGGGAAAATGTCTGCTTTGGGGGGGGGTGGAGTCTATGGCATTATACCCTGCTGAGGTCCATCCCCTCCCCAAGTGCTACCCCCAAATCTCTAGGAATTTCACACCCCAGAGCTGGCAACCCTAGGTATAAACAATCTGAATAGATCACTTCCACCAGGTTTTTTAAGAAGACGAACTCAATCTGAAAGCATAATTTCAAGAGGGAACACAGACGCTACATAAAGAATCCATCAAGCCTCATGTAAAAATCTCTTTGACCAAAATGTTTTCTAAATTCTAGAACTGGTCTCAAAAGTATGCACTTCTAGTAGGTAGGAAAACCTTGCCGAAATTTTAACACAAACAAACCCAAGGAAGTGTTTGTAATCTTCACAGGATTCAGCATAACACCAAGCGTCAGACCTCAGCAAAAATTCCAAACACAACCAGTAAACACCATCTCTACAATATTACGAGGAATCATATTATGCATAAATTATAATTATGTGAAATTACTCACTAGAAAGCACTCCTCAAGTTAAGATGCAGCCATGAGTTATTCATGCAGTGAAATTTGTTTCCACAAATGATGTGCTAATATTAAGACAGTTTTTGCTGCACGTTACTGTAACCGAGTGGCTTTTAATTGCAAAGTTGGGAATGAGTGCAATTAAGCTTAATAATCAGTTCAAATATATTAATATGCCAGCATTTAACTCCGCCGTTTTAATATTTTATTTACCAGAAACATTGCCTGCTGCTAAAAAACATATATAATCAAATACAAATGTTAAAAAAAAATAATCTCAGGGTTGTTGAGAGAATACTGTTGTTTAATCAGTGCGATGGAGCCCGTTTCAAAATACCAATAAAATGTAAGCTGGGAAAACCTAATTTCTTAGATTTATATTGGTTTTTAAAAAAATAAATAAATAATGGAATCCTACTTACAGTGTATATTTTACTAAACGATACACAGATCACCATCACCAAGGACTTTGCTCGCCTCGCTTTTCAAGATATTTTTGTAAGCAGAGCAAACCCAGGCATCCTTTGCCACATAGGTATGGAGAAGAACAGGTTTGATGTTTCCTCCTAATCAGTTTCCCATGCAAGAAGTTCAGCCTCTCTGCCAATGCAGGAGCGAGTAAACTTTCTTTTCGACTCCACGCAGAAAGAGTAAACACTGAGAAGGCATCTCAAGGCTTCTCTAAGAGCAGGAGAACTCACTATGCTAATGCACAAAAACAAAAGCAAACAGGAATGGCTATGTAAGTAAACGAAAGGGGGGGGAACATACAAGATGAGATGTAACATCTGGAAACGCAATAGTGCAGATGCCAACCTGCTCACCTTTCAACACAACCCCGCGATGGGCTTAAGAAACAGGCACACGCCCATCAGCTCTGCCTACGAGTGGAAACAATGGGAGAAAACAGGCAGCCTGATCTCGCCAGCCATCCTAACTGAAGGAGGGCTACTGAAAGCGCAGGAAAAGAGGAAGACCCAACAAGAGATAGATGGACTCAATAAAGGAAGCCACAGCCCTCAGTTTGCAAGATCTGAGCAAGGCTGTCAAAAATAGGACATTTTGGGAGGACTTGTATTCATAGGGTCGCCATGGCCACTTATGAATGGGAGGTTTTGCCTTGGATTTGCCACTCTCTAGATGCCCATTTTCCCCACCCGAACTCTCCAAACTCAAGAATAAGCCCACACGCAAAGTTTTGAGAATTCAGATGGGGGGGGGGGGAAATGCGCATCTAGAAGGCAGCAAACCCAAGGCAAAACCTCCCAGGCATCAATGGCCACCGCCATTGATTCATGGAAGGTTGTGCATGGATTTGTCACTCTATAGATGCACACACTCTATAGATGCACACATGGATTGGATTTGTCACTCTATAGATGCACATTTTCCCCATCTGAATTCTCAAAACTCTGCATGGGGAGGGGGGGTTTATTGTTGAGTTTTGAGAATATGGATGGGGGGAAAGTGCATCTAAAGAGCGGCAAATCCAATCCATGTGTGCATCTATAGAGTGTGTGCATCTAAAGAGTGGCAAATCCAAGGCAAAACCTTCCATGAAGCGACTTGACGGCACTTAACGCACACACGGAAAGCGCCCAGGGCGCGGGCGCACCCCCCCCCAAAAAACCCCTTCCTCCATTCATGCCATTATAGAGGGTTGTGGCTTTTTCTGGGTGGGGAAGGATAAAAGGGAGCCCTAAAGTGTCCCGAGAGCTTCTACTCACCGAACAAGGGAAGAGCCATTGCAAAGCGGGAGGGTGGCGGCGGGGCTGGCCAGGCGGGAAAGGCCGGACATGGGCGCCCCGACGCAGCCCGAACGGCGGCCAAGACAAAAGTGACCGTTGACACCTCGGAGGAGGAGGAAGGGAGGAGAGGCCGCTGGCTTGGAGCTGTGGGGAAATTCAAGCGGCCCGGGGGATGTTTGAATGGGGAAGGAGGGCGGGCTCAGCCGCGTCAGAAGCCGGGGAGGGAAAAGGCCAGCCCGGAGAAGGAGGGGGGGAAACCTGAGGCGCGGCGGACAGCTGTTGCCTCCCGGCTGCCCGCTTTCCCCCACCGACCGACCCTCCCGCTCACTCCTGCGGCAGCCTTCTGGCTCGGGTCGCCATCTTGCCTCGCCACATGACCAGGCTTCTCCTCCGCCCGGCCTGCGAAACCCGGCGCGGTTCCCATAGCAACGGGAATCCAAGTGCCCCCCCCCCAACGGCCTTTCCAGCCATCGCCCCTCAGAGGGGCTCACAGCGGGTCGCCGGGTGAATCTGTCTGCAGGAGTAGAAAAGGGGCAAGAGGCCAGGAGCACCTTAAACCCCTCAGAGGGGGGTTACCGCACTTTGTATCCCCCAGGGATGTATCAAGAGTTTGGAAATGTTATTAAAAACATCGCTTTAAAAGGGTTTTTGGATGCCACGGCTAAAAAAAATGGTTGGAAGACGTCTTCACAGCTAAAAGGGCCAAACAAAGTGCGAACAGTATTTTTTATAACTTTTCAAACTCTTAATGCATCAAAATATTGTCGAAGGCTTTCACGGTCAGAATTCATTGGTTCGTGTAGGTTATCCGGGCTGTGTGACCGTGGTACCACGGTCACACAGCACGGATAACCTACAAGAATCTTAATACATCGGTGGGAATATATAGTGCGGTAACAGCCAAAGTGCGAACAATATTTTTTATAATGTTTTCAAACTCTTAATACATCGGTGGGCATACATAGGCTCTGTTACCGCACTAGGTATTCCCAGAGATGTATTAAGAGTTTGAAAATGTTGTAAAAAAAAAATTGTAAAAGGGTTTTTGGATACCACGGCTTATAAATGGTTGGAAGACATCTTCACAGCTAAAGGGGCCAAACAAAGGCTGTTACCGCACTAGTTATTCCCAGCGATGTATTAAGAGTTTGGAAATGTTATAAAAACATCGCTTTAAAAGGGTTTTTGGATGCCACAGCTAAAAAATGGTTGGAAGACGTCTTCACAGCTAAAGGGGCCAAAGTGCGAACAGTATTTTTTATAACGTTTTCAAACTCTTAATACATCGGTGGGAACACCTAGTGCGGTAACAGCCAAAGTGCGAACGGTATTTTTTATAACGTTTTCAAACTCTTAATACATAGGCTGTTACCGTACTAGGTATCCCCAGAGATGTATTAAGAGTTTGAAAATGTAAAAAAAAAAATTGTAAAAGGGTTTTTGGATACCACGGCTTATAAATGGTTGGAAGACGTCTTCACAGCTAAAGGGGCCAAGCAGTGTGAACAGTATTTTTTATAACGTTTTCAAACTCTTAATACATAGGCTGTTACTGCACTAGGTATCCTCAGCGATGTATTAAGAGTTTGGAAATGTTATTAAAAATACTGTTCGCACTTTGTTTGGCTCCTTTAGCTGTGAAGACGTCTTCCAACCATTTTTTAGCCGTGGCATCCAAAAACCCTTTTAAAGCAATTTTTTTATAACATTTCCAAACTCTTGATACATCGCTGGGAATACCCCTGTGCGGTAACAACCATAGAAAGTGCAAACATTATTTTTTATACTGTTTCAGACAGTCCCTGGAGCCGGGAGAGACGCAATGTCAACACACGCCCAGGATTGGGATAGGTTTGCTTTGAGACAGAAGGGGCCCAGCTTTCCTCTAGCTAACTTTACTGTAGAGGTAGGGTTGCCAACCTCCATATAATAGCAGAAGATCTCCTGTTATTACAACTGATCTCCAGCCAATAAGAGATCAGTCCCCCTGGAGAAAATGGCCGCTTTGGCAATTGGACTCTATGGCATCGAAGTCCCTCCCCTCCCCAAACTCCACCCTCCTCAGGCTCCGCCACCAAAACCTCCCGTGAAGAGGAACCTGGCAACCCTATTCAAATGGTCATCCAGATTCTTTTCTCTGGCCAATAGTCTCACCTGCAGAAAGCCTCATGAAGTCCTGGAACAGGTTCAGGGACTGGTTGTTCTCACCCCACTACACAGCACCTTTAGCAATTGTTCTTTTCAGCAAGTCTTCTTTTGTAATGAAATTAAGTCGCTTCAAGATAATAGGCCCGGGTGGGGACGGGTACCAGCAATTCAGTTGGCCAGGGCAAGGGGAGCTTTATTTGCAGATCATAGCCTCTGGCAGATCAAAGAGCTCCCATAGGAGTGTGTCCAAAATGTCTGCCACATTCCTGCCCTCTGCAAGTAGTGTTGGCAACCTCCAAGCCCAGAATTACAACTGATCTCCAGACCACAGATATCTGTGCCCCTTAAGGGGGCAAGCTCTTCTGTATACCATCGATTCTATGTGAAATCCCTCTCCAAATTCCCTCCCTCTACAGGCACCACCCCCAAATCTCCAGGAATTTCCCATGCCAGGGTTGGCAACCCTAATCACATGACTGTTACTAAGACGGAGGCTGAACAGATCAAATCACATGTGAAACAAGGCTCTGGAAAGGAAACAAGCTTATGGTGAAAGGAACAACAAGGAAAGTACAAAGCTCCTATGACTTGAACTGAGCTGCAAGTTCAACATGTGAAGCTTTCCTCGGCCCAGAGATGCCAAGCTGATGCAGTAAGCATCTCCCTTGGGACTTCTGTTTCTGTTGGGACTTTCCTAAACAGGAAAGGGGCCTGGATAGGGTAGTGGGTGGGGGCAGGTGTGGTATCAAAAAATGATTTGGATGGGCATTCTTCAAAATCTAAAACAGAATTTGGGCAGGTTCAGACAGAAGGTCCTTTTGCTGTTGACAGAGTGCTATCAGCCAATTCTTGTTATCTTACCAACTATGAGTATGGGAGAGGGGAGATAGAATGGCAGAAGCACCTTGTTCCTTGTGCATACACACTAGAGGATCAAGGTAAAGAGACAGTACTTTGGCTCCTCCAAATAAAAGTCATGTTGGTCATTCCTGGGAGAGCGCTGGCCTAAACTGGTTGAGCTTGTTGCTGTGCATTCCAGTCTCGGAGACTGTAGTTGCATAAATCCATGATTTATTTATTCTTTCTTGACCTGTGTCCCCTCGCTTCTCACGTCACAATAAGAATGCAAGCAGTTAATACATTGTCGAAGGCTTTCACGGTCAGAGTTCATTGGTTCTTGTAGGTTATCCGGGCTGTGTAACCGTGGTCTTGGAATTTTCTTTCCTGACGTTTCGCCAGCAACTGTGGCAGGCATCTTCAGAGTAGTAACACTGAAGGACAGTGTCTCTCAGTGTCAAGGGTGTAGAAAGAGTAATATATAGTCAGAAAGGGGTTGGGTTTGAGCTGAGTATTGTCCTGCAAAAGTATTGTCCTGTAAGTATCAAGATAATGTGCTAATGAGGGTATGGTATGTTAATATGGAACCATTGTATCCTGAAGTGATCTGTTAATGTGTGTAATCCAAAACTAATCTGTATGGCTATTGTTGAATGTTGTCTTTGTCTGGAGGTGTTTCAGGGCAGGAAGCCAAGCCTTATTCATTCTTAAACTCTCCTCTTTTCTGTTAAAGTTGTGCTGATGTTTGTGAATTTCAATGGCTTCTCTGTGCAATCTGACAAAATAGTTGGTAGAATTGTCCAGTCTTTCAGTGTCTTGGAATAAGACCCTGTGTCCTGTTTGTGTCAGTCCATGTTCAGCCACTGCTGATTTCTCAGGTTGGCCAAGTCTGCAGTATCTTTCATGTTCTTTTATCCTTGTTTGTATGCTGCGTTTTGTGGTCCCGATGTAAACTTCTCCACAGCTGCAAGGTATACGATATACTCCTGCAGAGGTGAGGGGGTCTCTTTTGTCTTTTGCTGATCGTAGCATTTGTTGTATTTTCTTGGTGGGTTTAAACACTGTTTGTAGGTTATGTTTTTTCAAACGTTTCTCCATCCTATCAGTGACTCCTTTAATAAATGGCAAGAATACCTTTCCTATGGGAGACTGTTTTTCTTGAGTTTTCTGATTTTTGTTTGGTTCAATGGCCCTTCTGATTTCATTCTTGGAGTAGCCGTTTGCTAGCAGTGCGTGATTTAGATGGTTAGTTTCTTCCTTGAGAAACTGTGGTTCACAGATCCGTCTTGCACGGTCCATTAATGTTTTGATTATTAATAATCAAAACATTAATGGACCGTGCAAGACGGATCTGTGAACCACAGTTTCTCAAGGAAGAAACTAACCATCTAAATCACGCACTGCTAGCAAACGGCTACTCCAAGAATGAAATCAGAAGGGCCATTGAACCAAACAAAAATCAGAAAACTCAAGAAAAACAGTCTCCCATAGGAAAGGTATTCTTGCCATTTATTAAAGGAGTCACTGATAGGATGGAGAAACTTTTGAAAAAACATAACCTACAAACAGTGTTTAAACCCACCAAGAAAATACAACAAATGCTACGATCAGCAAAAGACAAAAGAGACCCCCTCACCTCTGCAGGAGTATATCGTATACCTTGCAGCTGTGGAGAAGTTTACATCGGGACCACAAAACGCAGCATACAAACAAGGATAAAAGAACATGAAAGATACTGCAGACTTGGCCAACCTGAGAAATCAGCAGTGGCTGAACATGGACTGACACAAACAGGACACAGGGTCTTATTCCAAGACACTGAAAGACTGGACAATTCTACCAACTATTTTGTCAGATTGCACAGAGAAGCCATTGAAATTCACAAACATCAGCACAACTTTAACAGAAAAGAGGAGAGTTTAAGAATGAATAAGGCTTGGCTTCCTGCCCTGAAACACCTCCAGACAAAGACAACATTCAACAATAGCCATACAGATTAGTTTTGGATTACACACATTAACAGATCACTTCAGGATACAATGGTTCCATATTAACATACCATACCCTCATTAGCACATTATCTTGATACTTACAGGACAATACTTTTGCAGGACAATACTCAGCTCAAACCCAACCCCTTTCTGACTATATATTACTCTTTCTACACCCTTGACACTGAGAGACACTGTCCTTCAGTGTTACTACTCTGAAGATGCCTGCCACAGTTGCTGGCGAAACGTCAGGAAAGAAAATTCCAAGACCACGGTTACACAGCCCGGATAACCTACAAGAACCAGTTAATACATTCCTTTCAAGAGATTTTACGATATTTCAGACCTTAGAGACAGCAAACTAGAAACACATACATAGAAGCGGCAATCCTTTCTCAGTCCAGAAACAACAATAGTGTAATACCTTACCAACAAAACTTTTCAAAGTACTTTGGATTGGATCCAAAGGTGATGTTCCAACAGAGTATCACTAGTTATGGTGGCATAACAACACTTCTGCTGACAAAGAAGGGAAAGGGTAATTTCTGTTTGACTTTCCTTCCCATTTCAGACCCCCACTTTACTGTCATACTGTCTGGAAACCTGGCAGATAAAAAGGGCCAGAGGCAGATAGCATAATCAGTAAACCAGTCCGAGGTCAGGCACTATGCTGTTCAAGTCCAGTTCCTAGGCATCAGTACAGGAGGGGTAATCTGAATACAAGGTCAGGATCAGTTCCGAGGTCAGGGTAACAGAAGTCCAGAGAATCACAGATGTCAAGAGGTGGCTGCAAACGAGTTTGCTCCCACAACGAGCCGGTCTCATTGCCTGCCTAAATAGGCCCTTATCTTAATGCAGACTAGCTGTTGCTCAATAGGCCGTTCAGACATTCCTAGCCTCATTACTGTTGGTGAGTGATCTTTGCTGGACCTGTAACCTCGAACTTTTTTGAGGGCTTTGTATCTCCACCCTGATCTTTCAGCATCTCTGTTTCAGTGGCCTTGGCGACCCTCCTGGTAATAACTGTGGCTGGGCCTTAGGCATAACCGGATCCCCTGAGCTGGCAGGCTGCAGACCCAGGTGAGACTTCCTTTGCCTGTGCCTGCTCTTCACTCCTTTCACTGCCTTCTGTCTGTTGCAGCTGCTCCTCTGTTCTCCCCCTGCCGTCTTCCTCTATTTCCTCTTCATTTGAGGAAGTTTTGGCAGGCTGACCCATGACACATACTGTCCCTGAAATCCCCCATTGCTAACTTCACTCTGTTGGCAGTCATTTGGATCCAACCTTTTAAAAAATCTGTGATATTTAAGTTGGTCTGAACAAGAGGCATCCTATTACTAGGTACTTAAGTGATGTCAAGTCACATCCAACTTATGGCAAACCCCAAGAAGGAGTTTTCGAGGCATGCGAAAAGCAGAGGTGGTTTGCCAGTGCCTTATCCTGCAGAGCCTTCCTTGGTGGTCTCCCATCCAAGTATCAATCCTGCTTAGCTTCTGAGATCCAACGAGATCGGACTATACCATGCCGCATTCACTCCCATTCCATTATTATCATATTAGAAAAATCTAGTCTGTTAGACCAGCAGGGCTACCTCCAGCTAATAGAGGGAGCCAGCGTGGTGTAGTGGTTAAGAGCAGTGGTTTGGAGCAGTGGAGTCTGATCTGGAGAACCGGGTTTGATTCCCCACTCCTACACATGAAACCAGCTGGGTGACCTTGGGCTAGTCACAGCTCTCTCAGCCTCACCTACCTCACAAGGTGTCTGTTGTGGGGAGGGGAAGGGAAGGTGATTGCAGTTGCATACATTAACCTTTATTGGCAAAGCGGGAAGGTGATTGTAAGCCGGTTTGATTCTTCCTTAAGTGGTAGAGAAAGTCAGCATATAAAAACCAACTCTTCTAATAATAATAATAATTTTTAAGGTTTTCTGCTCTTAGATAGTATTGTCTGTCTGTTCTTAGTAAGTCTGGCCAGTTCGTTAACGGCTTGATGCAATTTTTAAAAATTACTCAAGGGCCTATTAATTTATGGGGCCATGTTTGAAAGTCGGCATATAAAAACCAACTCTTCTAATAATAATAATAATACTTTTTAAGGTTTTCTGCTCTTAGATAGTATTGTCTATCTGTTATTAGTAGGTCTGGCCAGTTCGTTAATGACTTGATGCAATTTTTTTAATTACTCAAGGGCCTATTAATTTATGGGGCCGTGTTTGGAAAGCAGGGCTGTACCAGGCACCAGATATTTCCCAGCTGGCACAAGAACTGGTCTTTGGACCAGGATCCAGCATACACCCCCTGGGAGGACACAGTCCCCTGAATGTGAGGGGGTATGATATGTGGTGGTTCAAACTTTCTGTTGGGGTGCAGAGCTTTTAAATTGTCCTCAATATCATTCAGGGACTAGGAAATGTGAATAAGGAACTGGGAACCAACTTCAGCCTCCTAAAATCAAATGTGATTGAACAAGAGAAATCAGGGAACTGACTCTGTAGGTACAACCAATTCCTTAGAGCTACTTTCACCAAAAAAAGTGGAGCCTCTGTTTGTACAGCAAGTTATATTGGGACCAAGGACATATTTATAAGCCAGGTTCAGTCTAAATGTTCTTGGCAATGTTGTTGTTCTGGTCACCAGCTACAAGCCTCATAAATTAAACAGGCCCAGTTGAAAGCAGTAGGAAAAGAAGAAGACTCAACATGAGGTGGATTGATTCAATAAAAGAAGCCACCATCATCAGTTTGCAAGACCTGAGCAAGGCTGCAAGACCTCAGCAAGGCTGTTAACAATAGGGCATTTTGGATGTCATTAATTCATATCACACACATCATACTGCAGCACATCACACACACATCATACTGCAGCCTGCACAGTTATGTTGCCACAAACAACCCCCTTCTCTTTTAGCCTGACCTGCGTGGCCCAGACTAGCCTGATCTCGTCAGATTTCAGAAGCTAAGCAGGGTCAGCCCTGGTTAGTATTTGGATGGGAGACCACCAAGGAATACCAGGGTTGCTGTGCAGAGGAAGGCACTGGCAAACCACCTCTGTTAGTCTCTTGCCAGGAAAGTCCCAAAAGGGGTCGCCATAAGTTGGCTGCGACTTGAAGGCACTTTACGCACACACACAAGTCCAAGTTGCTTCCACAGAAGTTAATTAAGACTGTCTATTGTCTGCTTTTTGCATTTTGCATCTGAATGCTAGTATTTCAATATTTCTGTTTCCTTCATCTTCCCTCTTGCTTCGAGAACTAAAGTTGCACAACAGCTTTTGTTAGGACCAAGGAAAATGACACAAAAACCGTGTGCAAGCTTTCCAGTTCTCCAGAAGTCTTCAACAAATAGTACAGAATGCAGCAACAAGGCTGTTAAGTGGTTGGGTCAGACTGGACCATCTCCTGCCAGTTTGTAAAGAACTTAATTGGTTTCCTATGAATTTCCAGGCTCAATTAAAAGTGCTGGCTCTTACCTTTGATGTCCTAAATGGTTTGGTTCCGAGGCATATTTTTTTACCGGGGGGTGGGGGTGGGAATGGAATTGGGGTGATAAGAAAATGTGGATATTTGGATATCAACAAAATTTCATTTTGGGGTGAACAACAGGACTTAAGACCCTCAGCTGTTTCCACATTTGTACTAGAAGTCGACAAGATTGCTTTAGAAAGCAAATCACAGAGTTGCAGCCGCAGCGTGTGTTTTGAAGAAGGAGGCAGCAACACAGTACAGAAGAATCAAGTTTTCAGTTACTAAAGAGGAAGCAGAGTTCATTCGTGCCCATAGGATGGTTGTGTGGGATGATTGTGGGAGGCACACATATCCTTACCTAACTTTTTATCTGTGTATAGGGTAAAAGTGAAATTATACAGATAATTTACATGGAATGTCTGTAGATTTTTCGTCCCATGAGAAAGGTATTAGCATTTACAACTTGTCCACAATTTCCAGTTCTTATAGGTTGAGAATGCAAGTAGTATATGCTTCCAATATAAAACTCATTAAAAAAACAAAACCCAAAGCATCCTTTTAAGAGGTATTTTACCCTGCCGGGGACACACACACACACACACACACACATTATTTTCACATTAACACAGTAGCTGGGAAGTGATGATTTATCTATACCATTTACAGCCCATTCCTGACCTTGAG